>NW_028261384.1:57768669-58968669 GCF_051295495.1 Thamnophis sirtalis | reverse complement strand
AAAAATGAAAAAAAAAAGGGGGAAAAATAAAAAGAAAAAAGAAAGAAAAAAGAGCAACGGTATACAAGTGCATTCTTCTTATTCTATAAGTTGAAACTATATTTCCACCCTCCCCCCCATAAACCCCCCTCCCTAATCCCCTTCCGACTTCCCAGGTCCCATACCCAGCATAACTCTTTATCAAACACAGTCTGGAGTATATTAAAACCAAATAGATTAAAAATTAAAAAATAAAAGATAAAGGAAAAAAAAAAGAATAAGGAAAAAACAAAAAAAGGAAAACAGGAAAAAATCAATAAACTCTCTACATTAAGCTCAGCTTCCCATCATTATTAAAACTTAAACAGTGTACATCATTCCTAATTTCATTTCATTTATTACTTGCAGGATTTCAAGCTATGTTGAAACCAAGTAGGTTAATCAAATGGAATTCTCTAACTAGGGGCCTTGTCTCTTTATCTAAATGTCCAAACTTTTAATTTGTCCCTTATAAAGCAACTTAAACACCTCAAATATTCCTCTCGGTTTCTGTTCCAACTCCTCTCATCCTGCCTCTACCCGTGTCCATATATGTATTTTATTATCATCCATACTCCTCTCATATTTGCTCCACCTTCCTTCAAACCCCCTGAGTATATCCTTCCAAACATTATATTCAAATAAAAATTTCTATAAAGATCAACTTGCTTTCTGGCTCAAAATAAACTCTAATTAAACCTTCACTGCCCTCCCGTCTACGCCTCCCTTCCCAACTCAATTCGACCAAAACCACAATCCAAAAGCATCACAATCTCCGCCTTCCTCACCCTAGAGAATAAAACATAAACAGTTTATATGAAAATTCAAAGTTGTCCATCAAATCTTTTTTTTTTTTAAGTCCCATACAATATAATTTCCGAGGAGATCAGCATCGTTTCTTTCAGCCTTAATGTCTCTTCACCGGTATACCACTATACCATTTTATACAAGACAGAGTCACAAAGTTATTCAAGTTAAAATTAAGCAAATGTTTTGGAAGCATAACTAAGTACTTATTCTCTGTTCCTCCACCCCTCCGGAGGAGAAAAACAACACCTCCCGCCTTGTAGCTGTGTGATTGGTTGTCTCTCTTCTACTTCTCCTTGTCTTTGTACAAGTCCGGATAATTCAAGAGGTCCCGCCTTTAAGATCTTATTGTAAAAGTCTCGAGCTTCGCAAGGTGAATTAAGGCGATGTTTTTCATCATCAAGTGTAACTGTAATACCAAATGGCACCTCCCATCTGTACTGTATCTGATTATTTCTAAGTTCTTTAGTTAAAAAAGCATAGTCTCTCCTGGCTCTTAACATCTGGGGTGGCATTTCTTTAAAGACAATCAGGTCCTGTCCATCAATTCGCAGCCTATTATTGTAAAGCTCTTGTAGTATCGCGTTTCTGGATTCTTTTGTAGCAAAGTATATAACTACATCTCTCGGGAGCTGTTTCTGTTTTGCTGTCCACGAATTATGGCGGTAAATTTTTTGGATCTGCCAATCAAAGTTGAGTCCCGGACTTCCCACCAAACGATTGAGAGCCTCAGAAAAGGTCAGCTTCAAATTCTCCTGATCGTTTTCACGCAATCCCCTAACTCTTATTGCAAACGCAGTTTTTTTATAGTTTGTCATAACAAGTTGTCTCTCTGCCTTGTCAAATTCCCGTTGCACCTTTTCAATTTTAGATGTCAGATTAGAGTTGGCTTCTTCCAAAACTTCCAGTTTATCCTCCATTCCTGCAATATAATCTGTCATCACATTTATAACCCCGATGGTATCCTCCTTTGTTTGAGCAATCTTGGCATCAAGTTTGTCACATAATTCCAAAATAAATTGCATCATTTCCTCTTTAAATTCTCTGAGAGTTTCAAAAAGAAATTCTTTCGTTAACAAATCTCCAGTAGGGGGCGTAGAAGACAAAGACTGTGGCTTTATAGCGATTACTTGGGAAGCATTGTTAAAAAAACGTTTCGATTGCTTTGATTTGGGAGCCATGATAAGAGAAAAAAAGAGAACAAACAAAGCCTCTGCGCACCTTGATTTGAAATAAAATACTTTCAGTAAACTTTGGCAGTTAATAAAGAGAGATCTTCAGGAGAACAGGGTTGGTTAAATATATCATATATCGACTGCGAAGGCTGTAAATCGCCATTTTGAAAAACAGTTAAACAAAGGAGTTTTTTGTAAAATTGAAGCTGGTATTTTAAATAGAAAAAAAAGGTTCACCGGTATGGTCGCTGCTCAGATTTATCTTTAACAAGTTAATTACAAAATCTTGTACTGAGAGGGGAGGTAACTTGCCTTGAGCTGAAAAAAGACAGCTGAGAAGCTTTGGGCGGAGTAATGACTCAGCTTTCCGTTGAATCACTCTCTTTCATTCACAGCCAAAAAAAATAAAGACTGTGAACATCAAAGAGGACTCTAACTAGCTGGGGTCCCTCCCTGCTTTTTCCTTGCCTGGAAAAAGAGATATCTAAGATTTTAAATAGATATACGAACCAAAACTCTGAGAGCAGCTTCGTTAAGCTACCGTCGGCGGCAAGCCCCTCCCCTGGAATCTTTTTTCCACACACTTTTAACGTGGAAATTTAAGTTATAAAATAGAAAAAAAATCAATTTCTGTTCACTACATGAAATTATAAAAAAAACTGTCATAAAATCTTTAAAAATAATCTTCATATTGTAAGGCATATATAAAGTAATTAAGGAAACAGTACAAATATATATAAGAACAAATATTTCACACTGTTTTGGGCAAAGAATCTTCTGAAGCATCCAATACTAAATATAAAGTTGTTTCAAATATTTTTAAAGTATTTTGAGCTTTCTAAGAAATTTCACACTTGAAACAGTTTTACACAGCCTAAGTAACATTTCGGTTTTCCATTGTAGACTTACGGAGTTGAACAGAGGGAATCTGGCTCGCTTTCTTCAGCAGCACTGGTATAAAACTGAAGAAGCTCATCTTTCATGGACAGCTCATGACGCAGTTGAGAAACCTGAACAAATTAAAGGGGAAAATACTTATCATATAAGCAATTGCATTTTAAGTAGAAACAGAAAATTGTTCCACACCAGAAAAAAAGTTTAGATCACAAATTCCAAGACCAACTTTTCATTCAAAGGCAGTCAATTCATCATTGTGGTAGTTAAGATTATAATGGAGTCTTCCCCTCACTAGCCCAATTTTACAAGTTTTGGCAGTTGTCATTCAGAAAATTTAGCAGTAATAAAGCAAACCTATCATTTGCTATGTGTGCAGTTTTGCTGAGTTGTAAAGTTCCAATTTTCAACCATTGTAAAATGTGGGACATTCAAATAGTCATAAATGCAGCTATGTTGCCAAGCACCTGAAATGTTGTCATGGGACTGTGGAGGGGGATTTTGGATCCAGGCCATGTCCCCATCTCAAGTAGATCATAACTTCAAATAGTTGCTCATTATATATTAGAAAGACAATACAATCAAATAAAATTTTTGAAGATGGGGAGGGGAGAATATTGATGGTGGAAATAATGATGAACATGAGAAAGATACTATTAGTGGCAATATACGCCTCAAATGACAAACAAGAAGAATTATTTGGGAAACTACACAAAAAGATAACAGAATATGATTATGTATATTAGGAGACTCTAATGCAATTAATTAATTAATTAATTAATTAATTAATGATATGACAGCAAAGATAGCGATTATGAAGGGAACTAGCGTGTCCACTATCGTCATTATTATTTGTACTGACACTATAGAATTTGAATAGAGAAATATGACAAAATAAAGAGGTAAAAGGTATGAGGGTCAAGAAAGAAGAGTATAAATTACAAGCATTTGCGGATGACTTAGTGTTTACTATGGAGAATCCAATAGAAACAGGGCCAAAATTAGTTAAAAAATAATAGAAGAATATGGAGAAGTAGCGGGTTTGAAGATTAATAAAGATAAAACAAAAATTCTGGTGAAAACTATGACAGAAAAACAGAAAAGAGAGCTGATTGGGAAACTGGACATACAGGTGATGAAAAAAAGGAAATATTTGGGTATTCAATTGATTCAAGGTGTGTAACATTAAAGAAGGATAACTATTATAAGGTGAGAAAACAAATAGAAATAGATTTGGAAAGATGGAAAAACCTACAATTATCATTGATGGGAATAATAGCAGTAGTAAAGATGAATATATTACCAAGATTGCTATATTTATTTCAAACAATACGATAAATCTAGAGAATTTTTTTTTGAAAGTATGAATAAAATAGTGGGGAAATATATATGGCAGGGGAAAAAAGCAAGAATTAATATAAAAATGTTGCGAGATGCAAAGATTCGAGGTGGATTTGAAATACCAAACTGGGAATTGTACTATCAAGCAACAGGACTAGCTTGGATGAAAGAATGGATTTTATTGAGAAATACAAGATTATTGACACTGGAGGGTCATGATTTGCAATTGTGTTGGCATGCTTTTTTGTGGTATGATAAAAGTAGAGCACTATTTTCAAAGACATTATGTAAAGAATGGATTATTAACAATATTGGAAAGATTGAAAGGGAAACATTATTTATAAATACCAATGTGGCTTTCAACAATGGATACATTGACACATCCAAATTTTAGTAGTATGAAAAATATTACTAGATACAGAGATATACTAACAGAAAGGGAGGGGACTAAAACAAAAACAAGAATTAGAAAAACAAGGGATTGATATAGGATGGTTTTCACAATTGCAAATACAAGATATAAAAAAGATAAAAGGGAATATGGTTTTAACTTAGGAAGTTCGGAGTTGGATAAGATACTTATGGGAATGGAAGAAAGAATAATCAAAAAATAATATAGCTATCTATTAAGAACTATGCTAGAAGAAGAAGTGGTTGAAGATACAATGTTAATTTGGGCAAAGAATTTTGGTCATACGATTGAACTAAAAAAACGGCAAAAATTATGGGAAAGGAATTATAAATTAACCATGTCAACAGCCTATAAAGAAAACTTATACAAAATGTTTTACAGATGGCACATGTCATCGGGAAACTAGCAGATGTTTAAAGAAAAGTCAGTGAAATGTTGGAAATGTCAATAAGCAATAGGTTCATACTATCATATGTGGTGGACATGTGTAAAAGCAAGGAAATATTGGACTAAAGTAAGAGTATGGATAAAGGAAATGTTACAAGAAATAGAATTTAGACCAGAGATATTTTTACTAGATATTATCCTAGAGAAATTCAAGAAAGAGGATACTTATTTGATTATATATATAACTACAGCAGTGAGAATTGTATTTAAGTTTAAGTTTTAATAGTTTAAGTTTTAATAGATTTGTATGCCGCCCAATCCCGAAGGACTCCGGGCGGCTTACATAAAAACAGTTTAAAAACAAATACTAAAAAGGTTAAAATACAAAACAGTGGATTAAAAAAGGACACAACATACACTCGATGTTAATGGGGCTGAAGCTCAATTAGAGATCAGCAGCCCCAGGCCTGCCGGAACAGCCAGGTCTTAACAGACTTTCGGAAGGCCGAGAGAGTAGGCAGGGTCCGGATCTCAGGGGGTAGATCGTTCCATAGGGCCGGAGCAGCTACAGAGAAAGTTCTCCCCCAAGGAGCCGCCAGACGACATTGTGTAGCCGACGGCACCCGGAGAAGGCCCACCCTGTGCAATCTTATTGGGCACTGGGAGGTATGTTGCAGGAGGCGGTCATGGAGATATCCAGGTCCTAGGCCATGTAGGGCTTTAAAGGTGATAACCAGCACCTTGAAGCATGTTCGGAGACCAATAGAGAGCCAGTGCAGCTCATGGAGGGTAGGTGTAACATTGGTGTATCTAGGTACACCCAGTATCACTTGCGTGGCTGCATTCTGAACCAATTGTAGTCTCTGAACACTTTTCAAGGGCAGCCCCATGGAGAGCGCGTTACAGTAGTCGAGTCTTGAGGTGACGAGGGCATGAGTGACCATTAGGAGTGCTTCCCGGTCCAGATAAGGCCGCAACTTGTGCACCAGGCAAACCTGGGCAAAAGCTCCCCTGGTCACAGCTGACAAATGGTGTTCTAGTGTCAGCTGCGGATCCAGGAGAACACCCAAGTTGTGGGCCTTCTCTGAGGGGTGTAAGATTTCACCCCCCAGGTTTAAAGGTGGAATATCTGGACTATCTTTGTGGGGCAACATCCAAAGCCACTCAGTCTTGTCAGGGTTGAGCGCCAGCTTGTTCATTCCCATCCAGACCCTGACAGCTTCCAGGCAGCTTCAGAAAAGCAGGGCTGATTAAATATATCAACTGCGAAGGCTATAAAATCGCCATTTTGAAAAACAGTTTTTGGTAAGATTGAAGCTGGTATTTTAAATAGTAATAAACAAAAAAGGTTTTCAGGAATGGTCACTGCCCGGACCGATTTTAAGTAGCTTAAGTTTGTTCCGGGGGGGGGGGAGGATGACCTGCCTTGGGCTGAAAAAAAAAAAACAGCTGAGAAGATCGGGCTGGAGTAAAAAAAAAAAAAAGCTCAGCTTTGTGTTGAACCTCTTCTCCGTTCACAGCGGAAAACAAAGGGCTGTGAATTTCAAAGAGATTCTAACGACTGAGCTCCTCCCTGCCCCTTTCTGCCTAAAAGGGGAGATATCTATAGATCTTTTAGATATACAGACCAGAACTCTGAGGGGAGCTCCGTTGAGCTTCCGACGACGACAGGCTCCTCCCCCGGAAGTCCAGAGCAGGCTTCTTAAGGAGGGGTCTCACCACCGCTTCCTTCAAAGTTTGCTGGAAAGACCCCTCCTGCAAAGATGCGTTAGTAATCGTCTGGATCCAGCCTCGTGTCACCTCCCTGCTGGTCGAAACCAGCCAGGAGGGACACGGGTCCAGTAGACAGGTGGTGGCACTCATCGCTCCCATGGCCTTGTCCACTTCCTCAGGAGTGGCAGGCTAGAACTCACTCCACAAAAATTGATCAAGGCTCTCCCTCGGCATGTCTGCTGGCACTGTCGAAGTGGAGTCCAGGTCCGTCCGAATCTGAGCGACTTTGTCCGACAGAAACTGAACAAATTCCTCAGCTCTTCCCTGTAAGGGTTCACTTGCATCCCTCTCTTTCAGGAGGGAGTGGGTTATCCTAAACAGGGCGGCCGGGCGAGATTCTGTGGACGCAATGAGGGCGGAAAAATGAGCACATTTTGCCGCCCGTATTGCCACTAAAGTCCTAATAAAGGTTCTTAGTAGTGTTCGGTCGGATTCGGAGTTACTAGCTCTCCAGCGTCACTCTAGGCATCTCTTTGGGTGCTTCATCTCCCGGAGTTCCTCAGTAAACCAAGGTGCCCTCCTGGATCCACTGCTGCGGAGAGCCGCAAAGGGGCAATCCGATCTAGTGCTCTAGTCGCCGCTGTATTCCAGGCAGCGACCAAGGACTCAGTCGGATTGTGGGCAAGGGAGTCAGGTATCTCCCCAAGCTCCGTCTGAAAACCCAGTGGGTCCATCAGGTGCCTGGGACGGAACCACTTAATCGGCTCCACTTCCCTGCAGTGGGGGGAGTAGCTTCCGAAAATCAAGCCTCAGCAGGAAGTGATCTGACCATGACAAGGACGAGATCTCAATCCCCTTTAGTTCCAGATCACGTCTCCACTGAGAGAAACACAAGGTCGAGCGTCTGCCCTGAGAGAAACACAAGGTCGAGCGTGTGTACCTGGGTCAAGTTCATGGTTGCCATGAAAGTCATGAACTCCTGGGCCCCATCTGAGCATTCACCAAGAGATGCCAGGTTGAAATCCCCCAGTACTATAAGTCTGGGAAACTCAACCGCCAACCTGGCTACTGACTCCAGGAGCACAGGCAGGGCTGTTGTGATGCAGCTGGGAGGTAGGTACGTCAACAACAAGCCCACTTGACCCCCTATGTTCAACTTCACAAGGAGGGACTCACACCCGACATTCTCTGGAGCAGGGATCCTGCGAGGAGCTAATGATTCCCGGATAATGACTGCAACTCCTCCACCCCTTCCCTGGTGTCGAGATTGGTGGAGCACCTGGAACCCTTCTGGGCACATTTCTGAGAGGGGGACTCCTCCCTTGTGGCCCAGCCAGGTTTCAGTAATACATGCCAGGTCTGCCCCCTCATCTAATAGTAAGTCCCGGACGAGGGGAGCTTTATGGACCACAGACCTGGCATTTAGCAACAGCACCCTGAGACCAGGGCCCTGATTTCCCATGTCACCTGGTTCCCGAGTTGAGCTATCAGGGCCGGAACGAGGGATCGCTGTGACTTAGCGAACCCTCCTTCCCCGGTAATGGCTAGCCCTGAAGCTCCCGTTGTACCTGCCCTCCCAGTCATGACCGTAATGCTCCGGCCTGCCCCCATGCCTGTAGACCCCCCCCTATCTCCCCAGGCCCCCGTTCTTCTTGGCAAGCCATTCAAATCAGACACTTCGGGTTAAGAGGTGGAGCCGGGCCCCCATCCACTTCTGCTTCTGCACTCAGTGGAGGGGGCTCCGGGCCGCGCTCTCAATCCCCTCATACGCACCAAGCAGACATTCTCCACATACATACCCCACTATAGTTAAAAAGAATACAGCAATACAATAAAAAAATAGAATTACACTAGTTTAAAAGAAAGTGGGATCATTCACTCACAGGCATACACATACATACCACATACAAAAAGAGGGAGGGTTGCGCAGATATTAAAGTTGATGTTGATGTTGTGCAAGTGAGTTCGTAAGTTCATAGGGTGGAAACACAAGAGTCAAGTCAATGGCAGCGGGATTTAAAGGGAGTAGTTTGTCTTCTTTCCCAGATAGCGTGGCAGAAGGGAAGTAAAAGTCTGGGTGGCTAAGATGGTGTTCCTGGGGTAGCAGTGGGCGGCAATGGTCGTGGCAAGGAAGTAAGGTCGTAAAACTGGGAGTCCAAAGGTCCAGGTCCATAAGCATAAGCAGGGAGAGCCAGCTAGTATAGATGGTAAGGAGGGGAGCCCCCCCCCCAGCCACAGAGAAGGGCGAAAAGGAGAGGCCACGCTGCAGAGAAAGTCCGGTCGAATTGAGGGGGGGCGCCCGAAGGGGCAGCAACGATGGCAGGCAAAAACTGCTGCCCTCTTTTGTCCAGCGCCACATAAATCAGCCACCCCACTCCTTGAAGGCAAAGGACAAGCTGGTCTAACTCCGCAGGCTCCAAGGGCTCTCCCGATCGTAATAGACTGAGACAGAGGCCACCAGGACTGCTGGTTGAAATACGCTGAGAGGGGGGAAAGGGTCTGGGAGGGCTGTGGCAGCGGCAGCAAGCCAGCCGCCCGATCTCCTTTGGCGCCATCCGGGCCAACCACCCCATCACTAGCACGATGGAGTCAATGCCGTCTAAAGGTTCTCCCACATCTCCCAAGTCCGAAAATTCTCCTGCGTCTCCCAAGTCCACAAAGTCTCCGAAGTAAAGCCAGAAGACACCGACGCTATGAGAGGCTGCCAGGAGCGGCGCCGTCAACGTGACACCACCATCTTCACCGCCAGGTAGAAAGAGACCTCCAAGGTGACTGCGCAGGCTGGGAGCCAGCCAAAAGCGATGACCCTCCAACTGACTGTCCAGCCAGGTCCCCTGGATCATGCTCTACCTTCTGCAGGGATCGCCGCTAGAAAACAGCTGAGAAACCGTGATGTTTCCTGTGTTTCGTTCCACCTGCCAGCTGGAGCAAGAAAGCCGGTGGCCATTCGGAAACTCGCACATGCGCAGCCCAAAATTGGAAATCAGATAAGCTACCAACAGATGAAGAAATAATAAAAAAGATATTCGATTGTGCAGAGATGAATAGGATGACAATGAAAATAAAGGATAAAGAGGAATTGGAGTACTTGGAAGACGTGGGGAAGATTTTATGATTGGCTAGGGAAAGCACGTTAGAAAAGAAAGTAGGGAGAAGATAAAGCACCCAGATGACACACTATTAAATGGAAAGGGGGCGGGCGAAGGGGAAAACAGAAAAGAAAATATTAAATATCTAAGTATATATTCAAGAGCGAGATATAAAGGTGGGGAAACATAACTAGGGTAGTCTAGCAAAAGTAAGGGAATAAGAAATGATACTAAATTGGGCTTCCTGGGAGGAGCTTGCTGGTGGTGGCAGCAAAAAATCAGCTGCCTCCGAATTCCTGGCTACGTACCTGTTTAGAGGATCTTCCATCTGACGTCTTATCAGGTTTTCTTATCCTTCAGGCAAGAAGGAAAGAAGAAACTGTTTTGCTGGCAAATGCTCTTCGATTTTTGCAGCTTTTGTGCTTGCAAGGAAAGGGGGGCTAGCCCAAGGCAGAATGGCTGTCCGTGCTGGGAACTTCAAACTGCCTTGTGCAGGACAAAGTAGGTCTCCCCCACTCTGCTCAAAGTTTTGTTTGATTTAATCTTATCACGAGCTGAATCCGTTTGTGTGGGCAATAATTGTTTATCAACATTTTAGCTTCTTTTCTTTTTCTCCTCCGAAAAATTATCTACTTAGAGGCTTTTAAAATGGCACCGAGCAGGCTGGTTTCTCCGGTAATAACGAACACTTTTTGCTAATCCTCACAAGAATTCAAAACAAAAGAGATTGCTTATCATATGTTTTGGTTTCACAATAGAAGAATTTTACTCCTTCATTAACCTTGCTTATCTGGAAGTTAAATGGTGAGCCAAGGTGGCGCAGTGGTTAAATGCAGCACTGCAGGCTACTGCTAGATCAGCAGGTCAGCGGTTCAAATCTCACCGGCTCAGGGTTGACTCAGCCTTCCATCCTTCCGAGGTGGGTAAAATGAGGACCCAGATTGTTGGGGGCAATATGCTGACTCTCTGTAAACCGCTTAGAGAGGCCTGAAAGGCCTATGAAGCGGTATATAAGTCTACTGCTAGACTGCTAGAAATGGTGATGAATCTGCTGAACGGTCTTGTTACAATGTTTACTCACTGAAAGTTTTGCCAAGCCTTAAACTTCAAAATAAAAGCCTCTTTACTTAAAGCTGCATATTCAGGCAATAGAGTTTTATTAACTGCAGGCAGATAAATTTTGAAATGGCCTCAAAACCAAATATTAACTTGAAGTCGTCACCCTCTACTTCCAGGGGCACATCCTCAGTGCCTGGCACAAAGCTGCAGCCTCCGCTTCCTACGCCCCCTGCTGGGGATGTGTTAACGAAAGAATTTTTCCTGAGTAATCTAAGCGAGGCTCTTAATGCACAGACAATTAAAATGGAAGATAAGTTTAGAGATAATAGAGAGGAGAGAAAAGAGGAAATAAAAGAAATGAAAGAAGAAATTAAAAGTGAAATAAAAGGACTTAAACAGGAGCTGTATGAGAAATTTGACGCTAAGGTTGATAAAATTAGAGACGACATGCTGAGTCTTGTAACTGTATTAACAGAACATATTTCTGGAATGGAAGATACTCTAGAGGTTCTTAATGATGCCAATGCTAACTTGACATTGAAAACAGAGGTGGTGGAACAAAAAGTGGAAAATGCTGAAAAAGAAATTATTATGATACAGTACCGACAAATGGAGTTCGCATTAAGAGTAAGGGGGCTGCGTGAGGAGAAACAGGAGAACCTGAAACAGATCCTATCGGAAGCTTTTGACCGCCTGATGGGAAGACCAGGGACCAACCAAGACTGGCAAATTGACAAAGCTTACCGCGTTAACTCCTGGCTGGCAAAGCAGAAGCAGCTTCCTCGAGACATCGTTATATATTTTACTACAAGAGAGCTTAGAAATATGGTACTGCAAGCGTCTTATAACACTAAGCTTCAAATTGGCGGTCAAGACCTGGCTGTTTTGAAAGAGATACCACCTCAAATGTTAAGAGCCAGGAGAGACTACGCTTTTTTGGTCGAAGAACTCAGAAATCGTCAGATACAGTATAGATGGGATGCACCATTTGGCATCATATTTACATTTGATAAGCAAAGGTACCGCCTCAACTCTGTATGGAAAGCCCGAGATTTTTATTATAATATATTGAAGGCCGGACACCCTGCACCATCTGGACCTAGAGAAAGACCACAAGAAGGACAGGATAGACAGCAAACTACACAACCATCAGACAAGATGGAGCATCTCTCTTCTCTAGAAGTGCAAGGTGCTATGGAACCAAGACCTAGCCGCATGACTACTAGACGTATGGAGAAACAAGCTAAAAAGCAACAGCATCAACAATCATCGGCCATCGATCAAGGAACTACAATAACAAATCTGGAAGCAGTGGGAGGAGCTAGACCTAAGGTTAAACAGGCCGTGCAGGAAGCTCTAAAAATGCTTCAACCAACCAAAGATGACAACTAAGATTTTAACATGGAATGTCAACGGACTGAATTCTCCACAGAAGAGGAAGAAAATATTTCATTATCTCAAACAGTTTAAGAACGATGTAATTTGTTTGCAAGAAACTCATATCAAGTCAACTGATCAAAAATATTTGATCAACTCAAAACTTGGTCAACATTTTGCAGCTTCTGCTATGGAAAAGAAGAATGGTATAGTTGTATACTTAAGAAAAGATATGAAAGCTGAATTAATAGAAGCAGATCCCTTCGGAAGATATATTGCTTTAGACTTAATCTTAGAAGGGAAAAAGACATTACTTTTGGGAATTTATGCTCCCAATCAACAGCAAGATAGATTCTATAGAAATCTTCATGCTAAATTAGTACAGTGGGACTATAGTTCCTGTATACTATTGGGTGACTGGAATGGAGTGATAGACACTAAGAGAGATAAGAAGATTTCCCGCCTAAATACCAAGATGCGAGCAAAGTTACCCAAATCTTTCTTTGACATTATGGATGATTTTGAATTGAGAGATATTTGGCGAGAAAGAAATGCAGAGGAATATGACTTCACTTTCTTCTCGGACAGGCATCAATCCCTTTCAAGGATTGATTTTATCCTAACCACTAATGATTTGCTTTCTAGGGTCAAGAAAACAAAGATTGCAGCTAGGGTCCTTTCGGACCATAACCCAGTTTGGATGGAGTTGGGAAGGGTAGTGCAGGCAAGAAGGTCTTGGAGATTGAATGAAAACTTATTTAGATATGAAAAGTATATTAATGATTGTAAAAAATTACTATCTGAATATTTTGTTTTGAATATGAATAAGGGTACATCTATGGAATTTGTATGGGACGCAAGCAAAGCGTATATGAGAGGAGATTTCATGAATATAAATAAAACACATAGAAATAAGCAAGGGTTAAAACGAACAGAACTGGAAGAGGAAATTAAGAGAAAAGAGCTGGAGTTAACAATGAACCCAGACGATACAAAGGTTAAGGAAGCTATTAACATATTAAAATCTCAATTTGACATGTTGATCTCTGACCAGGTAGCTACTAATTTATTATATGCAAAACACAATACTTTTTGTAATGCAAACAAACCTGGCAGATGGTTAGCTTATCAGATTAGGAAAAAAAGGAAAACTTGAAATATATCTAAACTGATTTACAGAGGGAAGGAGGTGTTTCAACAGGAAGAGATTCAAAAGGCTTTCTGGGAATTTTTTACAGAACTGTATAAAGGGGATACAATTAATGGTTTAGACATAGACAAATATTTAGACAAAGAGAAAATACCTTCAGTTAGAGAAGAACACAGGCAAAAATTGAATCAACCAATAACCTCGGGGGAAATCCTGCAGGTAATTAAGCAATTAAAGTCAGGGAAAGCACCAGGTACAGATGGCTTGACAGCGGTTTACTATAAAAACTTACAGTTAGAAATGGTAGAACCTCTTAGAGAATTATTTAATATGATTCAAACGGAAGGTAAAGTCCCTCCATCTTGGAAGACAGCGTTTATATCTTTGATACCCAAAGAAGATCAAGATACTACTCAACCCAAAAATTATAGACCTATTTCATTACTGAATGTAGATTATAAAATTTTTACTAAAATATTAGCAAATAGGTTAATGTTGGTCATTCAACAATTGATACATACGGACCAAACAGGTTTTATACAAGGGAGACAGATGAAAAGTAATGTTAGATTAATTATTAATGCATTAGAATATTTGGGAAAGAACAACCAGATCCCTGCTGCGTTTATATTTTTGGATGCTGAGAAGGCCTTTGATCGAGTTAACTGGCAATTTCTGCTGAAGATACTGCAAAAAATGCAGATAGGAGATAATTTTTTACAGTCAATTAAAGCAATATACCAACAGCAAACAGCACAAATCATAGTCAATGGAAGTTTAACAGACTCTTTTCAAATTGGAAAAGGTACAAGACAGGGCTGTCCTTTGTCCCCATTATTATTTATTATAACTTTGGAAGTATTGTTGAATAAAATACGGGGCTTGGATGGTTTAAAAGGGATCAAGATTAGGCAGCAAGAATATAGAGTCCGCACTTTTGCGGATGATTTGGTCATAATATTGGAACAACTGCAGGAATCCAGTATGGTTTTAATGAATACGATTAATCAATATGGTCAAGTGTCGGGCTTTAAAATAAACTTAGGAAAAACCAAAATATTAGCTATAAATATGAATATTAAACAAAAGGAAGAATTAGGAGTGATGCTAGGATGTGAGGTAGTTAAAAAAGTCAAATATCTTGGAGTTAACATTTTAACTTCAAATGGGAAATTATATAAGCATAATTATGAACCACTTTGGCATAGCATACAGACAGAGATGAAAAAATGGGAGAAATTGCACTTATCTTTGCTGGGTAGGATAGCGGCAGTGAAAATGAACATTTTACCAAAATTTTTATTTCTTTTCCAAATGTTACCTATACTTAAAAAAGATGCGAACCTTTTAGAATGGCAGAAGGGTATCAACAAATTTGTGTGGGCAGGAAAGAAGCCGAGGGTAAAGATGAAAATAATGCAAGATGTACGTGAGAGAGGAGGATTGAAACTACCTAATTTAAAACTATATTATGATGCAGTGGCATTATCTGTAATTAGTGATTGGACTCATTTAACCAATGATAGAATATTGAATATTGAGGGACACGATCTGGTATTTGGTTGGCATGCTTACCTGTTATTCAACAAAAAATTGGATAAGAATTTTAAAAGTCATATTTTAAGAAATGCTTTATTGCGGGTTTGGAAGAAATACCAATATAAATTAAATGACAAGATACCCATGTGGGCAATTCCTAGACACGCAATTGAAAATATGAATACAGCACAAAAACAGGACAGAATTACTTACAGACAGCTTCTTACCTCGGAAAGGGGGGTATTACAATTAAAATCTTTAGAGGTATTAAAAGAGGAGAAGGTAGTTCAAACATGGTTCCAGTATGGGCAATTACAGGCTAGGTGGAAAATAGATCAAAAAATTGGTTTTATCCAAGTTGAGGATAATCTGTTTAAACAAATAAGAGATCAAAGCTTAATGCATATAAAGAGGATATATAATGTATTAATACAGATGGATTCGGAAACAGAATTAGTTAAAGATTGTATGATAAAATGGGCTCAAAATATTGAGGAACCAATAATGTTGGATACACGGGAAAGAATCTGGGTAAGAAATGTGAAATTTACACAAGCTCAAAATATGAGAGAAAATTTTTACAAGATGTTCTATAGATGGCATTTAGATCTTAAAAAGTTGGCTTCTATGAATCCGAATGTACAGCCTAAATGTTGGAGGTGTGGTTCTCTCGATGCTACATATTATCATATATGGTGGACCTGCCAAAAGGTTAAGGCATTTTGGATAAAAATATGGTGGGTCATGCAAAATGTTTTTAAAAGAAGGATAAAGTTTATTCCTCAGTTATTTTTACTAGGTATATGTACTGACTTTACAGTGGTAGAGACCAATTTGATTCTGCACCTGATAACTGCAGCAAGACTGTTGGTGGCGCAATATTGGAAGAAGGAAGACTTGCCTACAATCCAAGAATGGACATTGAAAGTAACAAACTTAGCCGAGATGGCTAAAATATCGGCATATCTCAAAGATCATTCAAATGAGATATATAAACGAGACTGGAAAAAATGGATTGACTATATACAAAATAAATACGGGACCAAGAAATTCCAGTTAGCCTATGCTTAAGATCAGAAATGATTTAAACTGTTAAAAGTCAGTTCAGTAAGAAGAAGCTAAGATCAATCTAGAATGTCATTAATTTCTTTATTTCTTTTTTCTCAATAGATTTTAGACTGTGTTAGTTAAAAATCCATACCGTGTACGGGTTCTGGGAAGTCGGGGGGGGGAAGGAGGAGGGGGGGTGGGGGGGTGGAGGGAGGGAGGGGCACACACAACAAAAAAAATGTACTTCAATGTCTTAATGATTGACAAATGATGACATATTTGTGTTTTTTTTTTAAAAGAAAAATAAAAAAGTTCTGTTTAAAAAGAAATGATACTAAATTATATTTGGGTTGGTGGAAATACCATCCCAAGGAAACATAAACTGAGTTTTGAAACAATAATAGAAATAATAGAATCAACAATAATAGAAAAAGAAAGGGAGGAGGAGAGAATGAAAGGAAGACTGGGAAAAGAAGAAAGAGGTAAGGAGAGGAGGATGGAGGGGAGAGAAAGAGAAGGAGAGAGGATAGGAAGGGGAAGAGCAGGAGTAGGAGAAGGGTAAGGGAAGAAGCAGGGAGAAGGAGAGGAGGAAGGAAGAAAGTAGAGAAGGGAGGGAGAGAGAAAAGAAAAGGAAAACGAGGTGTTACAAAAGGAGAAAAGGATGGTAAATAAAGCAACCCAAACTGTACATTATAACTTACTAAATGAAATAATAAATGTATAAGAATGAATAATGTAAGGAAGAATAACAATTATGTGAATGTATACTTAAAATGGTATGTAAGAGAATAAAAAAATAAAAAATTCAAAAGAAATAGTTGCTCAGTGATTGTTATAAGTCAAGGACTACCTGTATAGCTGTAGCTATTTAGATTATATACACCAATGAATTTTTTAAAAACAATTTATTATTACAGTGTTAGACCAGCTACCAGAACAAATAAAAGCACTCAATATATATACACTTAAAACTTTTAGTATAAAATAATAAATAATAACTAAAACCTATAACAAAATCCAGTGTCAATTATACATGGTCTGACTATAACAATCCCTAAACTGTGTGGTCTATTGTAGGTTCAACGCTAAAAGGGAAGTGCCTAAGTAGTGCAAAGGGTTTGCCACAATTATTATATAACATCGTTATGGTGAGAAGACACGTGTTTGTAGTGAATCCCCAGTGCTGTTGCATGGAATCTGGCCACCTACGCTGTAGTTATGGACTGTTCATCCTTAGACAGCCACTGGAGATAGGTAGTCTCAGAACGGCCAGGATACCTAGCAATTATTGGCAGAACATGTTTTTTTTTCTGCCAAGGAACCTCTAAGGAGCATGTGACCCAGAGTCTCTACTTCTCCTGAGCCATAAGGACAGAGTCTTTCCGTGAATTGTATTCTTTTATACTTGCCATACAGGACAGCCGATGGAAGCGCATGACATTGTGTGAGTGCAAATGCTTTCTGGTGGTTTGCTGACTCCAACTGACTAAGATAGCTGGCAGGAACATCAACACATCTAATGGCATCTGGAGCCAGAAACAGTGGAGCTTTCTCTAAGTCTGCCTGCCTCTTGATGTCCTCCACTCTGTTGCAAGATTTGTCTTGCTAGATCATATCCGAGGAGAAGCCTAGTTTGGCAAGGCTGGACTCGACAGCCTTGATCCATGATGAAGAGAATTTGTCTTGGAGGATTAAGGAGCAAGACTTTGCAAAAAGAAGTTAAGCTTTAGCCAGAAATTTAAGGACAGATTCTTGCTTTGACTTTTGTCAATCCTGTCTCCAGGTACAGAAGTGCATTTGAGACACAACGCGGCATATGGAGAATTGATCTTATGAATTTGGATTGAACTATTTCTAATGATGAAAACCATGAAGCTAATGGCCCGAGCAAGGTACCATAAAGGAGTTTGCTAGCGACTTGGCCAGAAAAAGCTTAATTGCAACAGGGATATAACGTTCTCCTTTTCTGTGGAAAAATTTAAGAATGATGCTCACTGATCTTTGGCCCAAGGCAGCTTCATATTCTCCATGTGCTTTTCTTGAACCATTGGACTGAATGATCACTCCCAAGTATTTGAAGGTGGTTACATGGTCTATTTTGTGGTCATTTAGATACCATGAATAAAGTTTTGGCCTTTTTGCAAAGGCAATGATCTTTGTTTTCTCATAATTTATGTCCAGCTTATTGTAATTACAGTATTGGAGAAGGGCTAGTAAGGCTCTTTTAAGGCCTACTGATATCCTATTGGTATCCTACTGGAAAGGATCACAGTGTCATCTGCATAGGGTGATCTTTCGGTCACCTATTTTTGGGGGGAAGGGATGTAATTTGGTTTGTTTAGCCATTTTACCATGTTGCTTATGTAAAAATTGAAAAGCATGGAGGGGCAGAATACACCCCTGTTTAACCCCCTTTTGAGTTTTAACTGACTTTGAGAGGGACCCTTGCATATTACACCTCACCTTGTGGGATGTTTTAGTATTTAGGGCACGTATTAGATAAAGAAGCCTGTGATCAATTGAGGTAGCTTCCAGCTTCTCCCCTAGCTTAATCCTGGTAACTGTATCAAAGGCTGCCTTAAGATCTATAAAACTGGCGTATAATGATACAGGTCTATTTCATATGTATTTTTCAATGAAGAACTAAGCACTGATCGGTGGTGCCTCTTCCCTCTCTAAACCACGGTTGCTCTTCAGTGATCAAATTCTCAAGATCCGGCCACTCCTTTAGTTTATCTTGGAGGTGTTTGGCGTAGAGTTGCTGATTTTGCTTAGCAGACTCTCCCTTTTTAAAGATTGGAACAATTGCCAAACCCCAATCTTCTGGGACATAACCAGTGGAGTCGATAGCATGAAGTGAATAGCACTGCAAGAACTGTTGTCCACCACTCCAAATTGTTCTTTAGTAATTCAGCGGTAATGAAGTCAGCTCCTGGAGCCTTCCCAGTCCTGAGTTTGCCAGTGCACAATTTGATTTCATACTCTGCAACTAGGGGCCATTCAGGTAAGTCTGTCGTTGTATACCTTATATTTTCGCTGAAGGGGGTCTTCATACATTCTCTGAAAGTGAAATTTCCAGGTTGTAGGAGGTATATGGATGTCTATAGTTATTACCCTAACCCTAACTACCATGCCCTATTTTGGGCCTAGTAGGCCCCCTTGAAGCCCCCTGGGCGCCAAAATGGGTGTAAGGGAATCCTGAAAGGGACAGGGGAAGGTCAGGTTGTGAGCCCGGTGGGGATGGGGGGGGAGTGCAGCAAGCTCTGGAGGGGGGCTAGTAAGACTTAACTGTAGGCAGGAGGAGGAGATAGCTCAGTTGTGGCGCAGGGCAGGCATCACATTTAGACAGGAAAGCCACCCTAGAGGTGAGGAGTGTCTGGGTGGGGCAGGTGGGTGGGGCGAGCAACCAGGGAACAACTTTTGGGGTGTGGAAGGCCTGGGTCGCTGCCTGTTCCAGCGACCCAGGCCACCAAGTTACTACCTATTTGGCTGAACTGGACCGAACCTATAGGAACCCACCTCTGAGTATTTTTATATTTTAACTCATTTTTAACCTATTTTTAATCTATACCAGAATTTTACAAAAGCACATATAATGTGGCTTTGTTTTAGATACATTTTAACAATATTACAAGCCAGGATTTGTGAGAATGGAGAAAAGGAGAAAGAGACAGCACTCTGCAGCATAGAGTTCATCCAAGCCATTGAAGCAGCAGAAATGGAAGATTATACTGGAAACAGACAGTCTGTTCCAATAAGTAACTCATCTGCAGGCACATTATCAGATAAATTTAATTTATGTGATCCCTTGGAATGGGACTTACAAACCGAACTTGAAAGCAAACTGCATATAGAACTGTCTTCCTCTATCTCAGAAAATGGTTCCCTCTTTGGAACTCAGCAGCAGCTTTCCTTGCATAGGAGGGAGATGTAATAAATTTATAGAGGGAAAATGTGACAGATTTAGACAATCTCTAGACAATGTTTGCTTACAGTTCAAACTGTAAACTCAATATATGAACTTTTATGAACTGTCATAAATAATGTTGACTGCCTGAAAGAATCTTTTGCAAAGTTTATTAAGAGCCACCCAAATATTGCAGAAGACTTGGGAGGACAACCACAGATAGATATAGGATAGCTAATTCAGAAAATGAAACTAGAGAAGGCCCTTGTCTTCCTTCCAAAAATGTGAGCACTCATAAAAAAAACACTCAATCAGATAAAGGCCTAAGAGATGACCAATATAACTACATTCTGCAGACTAACGAGGTTACTTTGCAAATTTATGACAACAGAATAAATAGAGGGCATTGATAGAGAAGCTGTTAGGCTGTCCCTGAGCCAACTGCTCCACTGTGAACTCACTCTGATAGATCTACTACAGACAGAGTGGTTGCCAGTGAGAAGGCAATGTATGATAATTCTCCTATCTTTCAAGCATCCCACAATTCCCTCTAGGCTCTTTAGAATGAAGCCCTTTCTTAGCACCTTTTCAATATTTCCAATACGTGTCTTTTGCTCAGACAAAATGTGCCTATTCCTGAAACAGCATCAAGAGGGAACCATTGCTTTAAATCCAGGTTGCAACAGTCCTCATGCCTGAAGCTGCTGCAACTGAATTGACCCTGAGAAGGCAAAGGAGTGATATACAAGCTGTGCTATCCACAGCCGCAGACACTTCCAAGGATGCACCAGAAGAAATGCTGATTGACCTTTTCAATAGGTTCAATTGCCAGAACCTGAGCAAGTTAATATTATTCAAAGATTTGATGATCTAAAAGAGGCTCTGACAACATCTCAATTTACAGCAAAGCCTCTATTTAATTTGGGTCCACCAATCACTCAACCTTGTGTCAATATATTTAACTGCCTTTACCTCAATAGTGAAAAAGGTTGACAGTAGGGTAACTGCACTAACTATCCCAGACTCTGAGAAATAGCTGAAAGACAAAGGGCTTCATCACACAGTGGCCTATAAACCAACAACACTAAGGATATAATCCAGTTTACACCAATGGAAACTTTCCATAATTTGGTGATAAATCACAGTACAAGACTGCATACTGCTACTATGCAATGTTGGAACATATATTTACGTACAAAGCACCAGCAGTTTTATTTTAATTATTATTGATAAAATTTTATTGGCTGCCCATCTTACCTCAAAATAACTCTAATCATCAAATGTATTCCTCTCCTCAAATTAGATTAGGTAAACAAAGTATGATACTTGCCCAGTAACATTAATAGAATGGGCTTCAAAATTTTCTGTATAGAGTTCAAAATGCTACATCACCTCAAATCTTTAAAAATATTTCTTTAATGTTTGCTTTACCACAGGAACAAAAAACTTGTAACTCTACTGTTACTATGCCTCAAATAATAGCATCTCTCACTAAAGACCACTTTACTATTAATAGTAGCATCTGAAGGGCCACTTACCCACCATTTTAGCTTTAGCAAAGGACAGGCAAGCGATCACCATAATGGAGTCTGCTCATTATGGCTATATGTTACAACAGCTGTTAAATGAAATGGCCTCACTTAAGTACTCTTCCTGATGGAGCCATTAACGAACACACACATCACTAAGCAAAGCATAGGGTGCTTCAGAAGTGGAGGAGGCCCCGTGCTGGCCACACCCATCTGACCTGGGCCTCCCCTACCTAGGGGTGAAATTCAGCAGGTTCTGGAGAACAGATAGCAGAAATTTTGAGTAGTTCGGAGAACCAGCAAATACCACTTCTGACTGGCCCCAGAATGGGGAGGGATTGGGGTTTTTACATTATCCTTCCTCCAGGAGTGGGGAGGGAATGGAGATTTTGCAGTATCCTTCCCCAGGAGTTGTGTGGAAATGGAGATTTTGCAGTATCCTTCCCCTGCCATGTCCACCAAGCCACGCCCACAGAACCTGTAGTAATTTTTTTTGAATTTCATCACTGCCCTACCCCTATTTCCAGGGCCTTATGCCTGATTCTCACCCCATCTGGTGCAGTGGTGGGTTTCAAAATTTTCTACTACCGGTTCTGTGGGTGTGGCTTGGCAGTCATGTGACTGGGTGGGCACGGCTAATTTAGCCATCCGTTTTGCCAATTTAGCAATCTGTTAAGCAATACACAGCAGCCCCCCTTTTTATTCTTTTTAATACTGTATAAGGTTTTTGCTCTAGGTTTTATTTTTTACTAGGGGGGAGAGGTTGGCAATTCCTGGGGATTTCTCCTCTGTGTTAGAGGCACTAAAATAACCAAGATGATATAAGGTCTCCTGCTGCAGCAGGGGTTTGGACTAGATGACCTCTGAGGTCCCTTCCAGCCCTGGATTGCTGTGCTGTTTCAAAGCATCCTCTGAAGCAAACCTCTAGTGCTAGGTTTATGGTCCTTCTTTCCTCTCCTTTTTCTCTCCTTTCCTCCTTTCCTCCCTCTATCCATTTATCCATATCACATTCACTTTTTCCCCTTCCCTTCCCTCCCTCCCTTCCACTATTGATTAGCTTAGCCTGAGCAAGGATAGCTAGTCTCACTTTCAATAAGCTCTCAACTCCATGCCAGAGGTCTGCAAACTTCGCAACTTTAAGACTTGTGGACTTGGGTAGGCGGGGCTTACATTGTGATGATACGACATGCAATCTTGGAGCTCCAAAATTGCTGTCGATATCTCTGCTGCTGGACGGTCCTTTTGGACCTAAACCATCCTGTAGAGACGGTGATAGAGAAGGGCATGTCCTGCTGATCTCAGGGACATCGCAAAGTCTCATTGAATCAGGGGATTGATTGAGCCAGGGGAAGTTCTTTTTTCCGGCAACAGAGAAGCAGCCATTAAGCTGCAGAAGGTTGGAACAGCCCCTGAACAGAAGAAAAGCAGGAGAAAGAGAGAGTGTGTCGAAATGTTGAGATACATTTTTACTATTAGAGAATACCCAAAAAGACTTAGAGTAAAATTAAAATTGAAGACAGAAGAGAGCAAGCGGCAAATTAAGCCTGAATTAAACTTAGTGTGTTATCCTTTTTTAATTTTTTTTATGGATGGAATTTTTACAAATGCCTCTTACTTTTTAAATTGGACTGGTTTCTTTTTTCCTTCTTCTATTTTTCCTCTTTTTCATATTGATGAATTATGAATTTCTTTCTTCTTTTTTTTCAACGCTTGGCTGAATTTTTTTTTAAAGAATTTTTTTTCTCTTTTTTTTTAATAATAATTTTTTTTTATTTTTTTGTTACATAAACAACACATGCCCACACCAGTGGGGGGAAAAAAATCAAAACACAAAAAAGACAAAAAACAAAAAACAAGGTATATGTTATAAAAAAGTATATCAGCTGGTTACAACATGTTTTTGTGCATCTCTTCCATTAATTCATATTAATTCAAATATCTTAACTCAAATGTTTACCATATTAACATCATCATACCTCCACTTTTAGTTGACTACAGTTGTTTAAACATCCTTCATCCTTAACTATGCCAAAGATTTAATCCATAACCACATGCTAGCATTTCATTTACTTGTTTATAAAATCCTCCATTAACATCAAATCCTCATATCCTGTTTTAGCTAAACATCCATAATATTTAATACCAAAAATTCCATCCTCCATGTATATAGTTTATTATCATTCTCCTTTCTTTATGTAATTATATCGTATATCATAGCATTTTCCCCATATTAGTTAAGATTTAACTGTATATAGTTTTATTTTATTTTTTAATAGTGATAATTATTGTGATTAATAACCTTTATATATGGTCCAAAAATATTTCTAACCTTCTCTTCTCATATCCAATTATTATTTATCATATCAACTCCACATTATATACATTACTATCATTATCAATTATTATTCAACTATGTCTATTACAAATGAAATTAATTAGGTTTACTTATTTTGAATTGTATTCTTCCATCTATCAGCCTGTGTCTCTCCAATAACAAAACCTCCTTAATCCTGTTGCCATTTGTGGATCAAGTTCTCCAAACGTCTTTATGAGCAAGTCCATACAAAAAGATCTTTGCACCTTTTTGCTTAAGGTGCCTCTCATATAATGCTGTCGTCCTCCATTTATTCCCCTTTTCAGCTTGTCTTTAATTCTCAGTGGTGGTATCAAAAGTTTTGCAGATGATATTTCATAAAGTATAAATTCTTTAATGCTTCTCATTCCTCCTACGCTCTGTCTTTCGAAGTAAATCTTCTGTGTGGCTGCCCCCCCTTCAGACATTCCATCTTTTTCTCCCTCAGAGGTAAACCAGATGCCCGGAATCTCAGCAAATTGAAAATCTTCATCTCTGACATCCTTCATTTGTATTTCAGGAACATTCAAACATTCAACATTCTCATTTTTTTCTTCATATTTTGTTGCTAGAAACAGCAAATAATCCAGCTTCCTCTCAAATCTATCGTATGTGGCAGATAATTTTTGTAGTGCAGAAAAAATCATTTGAAATGAATCATTTGAAACTTGAACAGACGCCATCTTTGTACGCAGTTAGTATTTTTCCTTTGGAAACTCTAAGGTATTTGCAAGTAAAAACAAGCTGGGAGCTGTACAATCTTATCTGATCTTAGACCAATCCAGCCAAGCAATAAAAGTGTCAAGTTGTAGGGAGCCAAATTATAGTAAATTGGTTTACAGCCCACTTACAGAGGGTCAGAGGAGATGTTGGAGTAATCTTTCCTTTGTCCATGTAAATAGCATTTAAAACATTTAAAAAATAGGGTAACCACCATCCATAAACCAATAAAGAGATCAAAATCGCCGCTAGATTCTTCTGTTCTTTGGTTTCAATTAGCTTAATTTTTTATGCGGACCGTCTTTCTCTGAGTAATAAAATCACCTTACCAGCTGGAAAACACTTTCACCATTCTTTGGGACTATCTGCAGTTTCGGTTAGCTTACAGCTAATCCAGAAGTCACTGGCAAAGGAGGTTAAATTCCAAGCCCCCAGGGACTTTGCAAACGTCTCTGGGGTCACTGGATCTCCTCCTACCTTTCACTGTCTCTCCGGGACAGCCTGGGTTCAAAAATGAACCGTCCAATTCCTTCGGAATAGGGGAATTTCAGGAATAGCCTGAAAATCCGTCTTCTCACTGCTAAGCCCCACCTTCTTCTCTGAATTTTTTTTTCTCTTAAGTTTGGAATTTAAAGAGAGGGATAAAAACAGAGGGAAAAGAAGTAACACTGCAATCTAGAGGCTGGAAACATTGTTTTTTTTTCTTATTCCCGTTGAACATCTGACTTATATCTTATATTTCAAGGCTCCTGATTTTGTTTATTGAAAGGTATAGTGGGAAGAGTACGGATTGTTTATGCAGGTGCCCTTCTGGAGTACTATCAATAACCGGACTGGAGTGAAGAGAAAGCCTTGACTTGAAAGATTATTGTAAACTTAACAAAAAAGCCTTGGATGTTTTAGTGGCAGTGTTTATAACCTGGAAAAGTGGCGCAACATGAAGAAGAAAAAGAACTAACATTACAAATGATTATGCTAGAAATTCAAAAGATACAAATAAGTACAGAGAACATTGAAAAGAGAATGGAGAATATAGAATAAAAAACAGAAAAAATAGAGGGAAGAGTTGAGAATATTTACAAAACGATAATGAAATTTGAGAAAATAGAGTTCAAAAAATTGAAGAAAAATATGAACAAAGCGATAAGAAAATTGTTGATATTGACAGCAAATCAAGCGTGGTTGGAAATGACAGGAGTAGAATGTTGAAAGGAGAGATTAACGAACTGGAACTCTATCTCAAACCTCAAAACATGGAAGAAAAGGGAGAAAATCTGGCAGAAACAATGAGATAAATTCTGGCAGAAGCATCAGTGATAACTAAAGGCAAATGGATGGAAGGAACAGATGGAGGGTTTCGAGTTTTTACAAGATATGCAACGAACAACAAGGTGCCAAGAGAAGTCCAAATAAGATTTATTAAGAAAACAATTAGAATACAAATAGTACAAATGGCAAGAGATATAGATTGCACTACTACTGGAAGGACACAGGATGATGAAATGAAATGTTATAATAAAAATTAAGTTAAACTTAGTTAAATTTAGAATATTCTGTATAAAATAAAGTAATAATAGTTATAGTCAAATAAATGATTAATAGATAATAACGCATATGGATACACTAGATTGATAATATGAAATTTTACACAAATTGTAAGTGTGGACTATGGAGTGGATGCTTAAAAGCTTTGTTATAAAAGATAAACAATTCTATATAGAATAGAATATAAAAATGTAATCTTTATAATCCAATCCAAAGATTGGATGATTTCAGGATGATGTAACGAAATGCCATAATATAAATTTATTTTAAATTTAGAATACTTTACATAAAAAAGATGTAATAATAGCTATAGTCAAATGAATGCTTAATAATCATAATAATTGTATACATATATATTAAATTGATGATATGAGACTTTATGTAAACTGCAAGTGAAGACTATTGTGAGGAAGCACAAAAGTTTTGTAACTAATCGACACACTGTAAGTAATTGGAGGAGGGTTTTTATACTCTGTTGTGTGTTTGTTTGTTTTATGTTTGCTTAAAAATAAAAACTTTTATTAAATATAAAAAGACTTGTGGACTTCAACTCCCAGAATTCTCCAGCCAACAGAGCTGAATTCTGGGAGCTGAAGTCCACAAGTCTTAAAGTTGCTAAGTTTGCAGACCTCTGCTCCATGCAGTTGGGGATCCCCAAAGATTTCTTCCTTTCTTTCTCTTTTGAAACCCCCACACACTTTTGCTCCCAGGGGGCTGCAGGGAGGCTTGTTAGCCCCTCCATGCTCTATTTGGGGCTTAGTAGGCTCCCTGAAGCTTGCTGGGAGCCAAAGTGGGCCTGCCCCCGCATGATCTATTTTGGGTCTAGCAGGCCTCCCTAAAGCCTGCTAAGAGCCAAAATGCCCCCCCCCCCTGCAATCTATTTTGGGCCTAGCAGGCATCCCTAAAGTCTGCTGGGAGCCAAAATGGGGCTGTGATTATCCTAGAAGGGACAGGGGAAGGGAAGTTGTGAGCCTGTGGGGATCCCGGGAGTGGTGCAGCAAGTTCCCGGGGGGGGGGGTAGAGAGACTTACCTGTAGGCAGGAGGAGGCGGCAGCTCAGTTTGGGAGGCACCATGTGGCAGCTTAGGCAGGGAAGCCACCCAGGCGGTGAGGAGTGAATGGGTAGGGTGGGTGGCGGGGCATTTGCATTTAAAACGGTCTGCACATGCGCACAACATAAAAAAGAGAAAAACTACATTTTTCCATGAAGATTATTCTGCGCATGTGCAGAACAGAAAACCAAGATGGCACCGCTGCCGAGGATACAAACCAGTATGGTCACATGTCTGCTGGAGTTACTACCTATTCGCCTGTACCGGACCGAATAGGTAGGAACCCACCTCTGATGCCACAAACTGCTCACTTACCTTTGAAGAGCTCCAAAGCCTTCAACAGCATAGGAATGGGTTATTTTGTCCTTTGGCAGCATGGCACATTTCTGGAATCGGCCATGCAGCTGAAGGAATAACCGTTTGAGTAACAGCCTTAATGTAGTCCACTTGTAGTAGTCCAAATGCCAGCCACTTCCACAAGGCTGCCACACAAATAAGGGACAAAATACTCTGTTTTGTTTCCCTAATGTGATCTCCATAATTACTTAAGCTATTTAAAACCCTTTATCTAAGTTAGGTGGCCACATAATCACATTTTGGTTACTTGGCTTCTGGCTCATCTTTCTGGCCATTGCAATATTCCACAGTAACATGATTGTAATATGCAATGTTTTTGCTAGTTTTTAGTATTTACTTCTAGTTTCTGGCCAAAAAAAAAATCCATTGGGGAAAATGGATTTAGTTAATGACTGCAACATTTGCTTAATGACCATGATGTTTGCTTTGCAACTGCTGCAAAAAGTGTTGAAAAATTAGGTCAATTCATGAAATGCCTCAACTTATGACTGAAATGACTTGCAACTATAATTTCAAGCTCAGTTAATGTTGCATCAAGGTCTACCAATTTCACATAAAGAACCAGAAAATCCTCTATAAAACTTCTTCCATAATAAATCAAAATAATAAAATTTTAAAATGTTACGCCATACTTCTGATTGAGACAGAGTTAGGCCCTTCGTGCAAGGAAAGAATATATTACATCTGTATTAGCAATAGTGCTTTGTCAGATGAGAAACAAAAAGTCAATTTACAGTTGATAAAATCAATTTATAATTCGCAAAGCACATATTATATCTGAAGTATACAGTAGTAACATATGCTGTCTGGTACATAGACATGTACCAGAATATATGTTTCAGTTCAGTTTACATCCCTGTTTAAATATGACAGCCATTTGGGCAACTTTGGGTGAAGCATTCTCTCTCAGCCCAACTCATCTCACAGGTTTGTTGTTGTGGATAAAATAAGAAGAGGAAGGAGTACTAGGTATGTTTGTTGACTTGAAGTATTTATAAAAACAATAAAGTGGGAAGTAAGTACCTAAGTAAATAATAAAAAAATAAAGTTGGAAACTCAAACATCTTATGTTACTATCTGCTTAAATCTGAATCCTTTAAATCTGTTATGAAACAGACAAGGAAATATATATATCAGCAAATAAAGCCAAGCTGGTTTCATTTGATGCAGGAACAAGCAAATATTCTGTATAAGAACCAGGTTATGCATACGTAACTATTCTTACCTCTTCCCTGATATGCTCTACTTGTTCTTCAAGAAGTTCATTTCTCTCACTAAGAGTTTTATTCTTCTTCAGCAATGACTGGCCAATTCGAGCAGCTAATTCTAAATCCCGTTCTTTCTGTGGAAGGAAGGAAGGAAGGAAGGAAGGAAGGAAGGAAGGAAGGAAGGAAGGAAAGTAAGTAAGTCTGAATTATGCCTCACATATATGAAATAACCATCATTGGAAAATACAAGAAGGTTGGATCAATTTTGCTTTGTCTATTTTTGAATCAAGCCTGTAATTTCTCTTCTTTAAGTTTGTGTTCTGCTGAAGACACCCACTTAATTTGAGGAATATAATTTATCCAATAAACTTAACTGACTGCTCTAAGCTCTTACATGGCCAAAAATAAAAACCCTTTCAATGGTTTTTATTTCTAAAGCCAGGAGTTGTAAAATTATATTTGGTATATAATTTGTAAAGTGTAGAAGTGCTTAAGTTTGCGGATGCTTTTGAATGTTCTGTATTTCTGAACAAATATGCTCTAAACCATGATCTATTTTATATACACTTCCAAAATTACATAAAGATAATCCAATTACATGAATGACTCAAAAATATTTGTTCATTTATTTGTTGAGCAAAATGACCCAAACTCCAGATTTCTGTGTGGCAAATGGATGTAGAGTATAAAAAGGTTCACAAATTATCAAGAATCACTATATTTATAGAGAATTTAACAAAATTGATAATTTTATGGCCTCTTACCAGAAAATAAAACTTAACTTTTAGATATTTTTTAGTTACTGTTCAAAGTGTAAAACCTACACTTTGTATTCAACACCTACTATAACAACAGACAAAGTAATATCTCAACACTGAAAATGAAGTAAGGTTAAACAACAAAAATTAAGTTCTTACAATCCTGTAAGATTTTTTTGTTTGTAGTGCAAGTGATGCAGTGGCTATGTTCAAGCAATACTAAAAGCCATATGCCACAAAATGTCTTACATCAAGAGTTACAAGGAAAGTTAGTTAATTGGAGGAACCGTGGAAGAATATCAAGTGTTTTAGTAGCTTTAGTGGATAAACGTTTCTGGGGTAAATGGTAAATATTTGCCATTTAAGAATTTGTCCCTGTTTTATATTTACAGCAAACTGTATTACATATGAGAGCCAGTTTGGTCCAGTGGTTAAGGAACCAAACTAGAAAGTGAAAGACTGTAAGTTCTAATCTGCTTTAGCCATGAAAGCCAGCTGGGAGACCTTTGGCCAGTCACTTTCTCTCAGCCCAAGTCACCTCACAGGGTTTTTTTGGGGGAAGAAAGTATGTTGGATATTGTCAGGCCTGTCTCTGTTCAAAACCCAAGAATAAAAACTTCCAACTCCATTGAACTTTTACTGAGTTTGAAATGATAGCAGCGAAAGGAAATCAAGATCTGAGCAAAAAGGTACATATTAAAAGTTTTCCCAAATCCCCCCGCCTCCCAGGCACCCAGCCTGAATGTCCAATCCATGTCCTGCATAGTGTCAAGTGGGAAGTGTCACATGGGAAGATGTGCTCTTCTTCAGTTGCTTTTCATCCATTTGGACAGATGGCCTTGTCTGGGTGTAAACAACTCCATTCAGCAGCGCAGTAATTCTTGGGAGCAAACCTCCCTTTAGTTCATATGGGCCTTCATCACACCAGCTTACATCCCAAACTCCAATGCCATGCCCCCCTCCCCATTACTATGACAGTCAATATCAAGCATGCATCAAAGGGAAATCCCATGCTGGAGATCCGGCTGACATTTGGCCCTCCTGCAGTAGAGGCCCTAAGGAAGCCCTAAGGAAGCCCTTCAGGAAAGTTGTAAAAACTTGGCTGTTCCAGCAGGCCTGGGGCTGTTGACCTCACTGTTGAGGTCCAGCCCCGATTAGAATGAATGTATGAGGGTGTTGCTGTTTTTAAACTGTTTTCCTTTATCGTTATGTGTGTGTGTGTTTGTCCTTGTGTTTTTGTAAGCCGCCTGGAGTCCTTCGGGATTGGGCAGCATATAAATATATTTAATAAAAATAAGAAAATAAAATAAAAATAAGACAAAATAGAAGAAGTCTACCATACAGGGGAATAAAATAACATTAAGGCTTGTCAGGCTTTTTAGTGTGAAACAGTCAAAGGAGTTTAGGGGTCCGGACATCCCGAGCTTTCACCCTTTCACATTGTGAGGGAGGGAAATATTTCCAGGCCACCAAATTCTGTACTTTTCCCCTACATTTCCTGGAATCCAGGATTTCTTTGACTTCAAAGTGTTGTTCACCTTTAATGAGGAGGGGAATTGGAGGGGCAGGTTGGGCTGGTTGAAGACGAGATACATACTCAGTTAACAAGCTAACATGAAACACAAGGCGGATTTGCCTAAGGATATTGGGTAGTTTTAACTGTACCATGATCGGATTGAGGATTCTAACAATGGGGAAAGAGCCTAAATACTTGGGCCCCAGTTTCTTTGATTTCTAGGTGGTCTGTAAGTACTTTGTAGATAAGAAGATCCTGTCCCCTACTTTGAATTTCAGTTTAGCTGTTTTCTTGTCAGCCTGTCTTTTATGGGATTGATGTGTCACATCTAGTGCCTTACAGGTAACGGGACAAATACACTGAGGCTGTTCAATCCATTCTACTAAGGAAAGGATCTGGGGTTTCCCCTAGGGCAGTTCTGGAATGGGTACGAAATCCTGACCAGAAACAACTTCAAACGGGATGAAGACAGTGCTACTATGGATCAAGTTATTGTAAGCAACCTCTGCAAATGGCAGCAAGTCAGCCCAATTGAACTGCTGGTAGTTTACATAGCACCTAAGATACTGTTGCAGAACCAAATTCTCATGTTCACATGCCCCGTTAGTTTGAGGGTGGGGACAGAGCTTAGGCCTTGGACACAGTATAACAAATTTAGAAACTCCCTCCAGAAGTGGGAGGTGAATTGTACCCCCTGTCCAAAATGATGTGGTCAGGAACCCTGTGTAACCGATACACATGTTGGATAAATAGCTTTAGCAAGTGTATTTTGCAGAGGGAAACTTGGAGTAGGGTACGAAGTACACCTGTTTGGAAAATAAGTCTGTGATCACCCAAATGACTGTGTTCCCCTCACTCTCAGGTAGTTCAACAATGAAGTCAATATATATTTCCTTCCTTGGGGCACTGGGACTGGCAACACTCTGGGGGAGTCCAGCAGGCTTCCATGGAGGCCTCTTAGGAGAAGTACACACAAGACAACCTATGTCTTTTTTATGTCCTTTTTCAACGAGCACCACCATAACTGCCTTTTTGACTATCTGTAAAGTTTTCACTAAGTCAAAGTGTTCGGCCATTTTCAAGTCATGGGTCCGTTGCAGCACAGTTCCCCTAAGATTGGTGGGAACATTTAGTTTAGCACCAATCCTTGCTAGGCCACCTCGCATGGTGCATTCATTTGACTGAGACAGGAATTAGATCACTTTTCAGTGCTCTTTCCAGCTCCTCGCTTAAGTCACTGGGAAGGTTGAAGTCTGCTTTCTCCTGGGCTCTGGTGACCACCAGGGCAGCCAGTTGCTTGGAGAGGATAACTGGTTGGGTTACTTCTGGCTGAGGAGTATTGTACTGGGTAATCTAGATAAAGCATCCACCATAAAGTTCTTCCCCCACCAGAAAGGTAACACAAGGAAAAATTAAAATGGTTAAAGTATAGCAACCAATGAATTTGCTTGGGTGACAGTTTTTGGGTTGTTTTTAGGGCTTCCAGGTTTTTATGGTCGGTCCACACCTCAAAAGGGTGTTTTTCCCCTTCGAGAAAATGCCTCCAAGTTAATAGGGCCCATTGGACAGCAAATTACCACCTCCTTTTGTTTTCAGTTAATTTCCTGGAGGTGTAAGGGCTGGGCTGTAAGGCCCCAGTGTTTGTCTGCAATAGCATGGCCCCCACAGCCATGTGACTAGCATCAGCCTGGACTATGAAGGGGACATCCATTTCAGGATGTTTAAGGACATTCCATTGGCATTCCATTGTCCACTTGAGGGGACAGCTAGGCTTTATTTTTAGGAGGTTGGTAATGGTTAGCACAATTTTAGCAAACATGGGGATGAATTGTCTATAAAAGTTTGCAAAACCCAGAAAGCTTTACAACTGCTTTCTATTGTAGGGGGAAGCGCCCACTACATGACTGCCTGCATCTTCTCAGAGTCCATTGCTATCCCCTCATGTGATATGCAGTAACCCAAATAGTCAATTTTATCCTGTTGAAATTCTCACATTGACAATTTTGTGTATAGTTCAGCAGCCCTGAGTTTTTTAAAGATTGTGTGCACTAACATACAGATAAAAATGGCATCTAGGTAAACCAGGACCCTCTTGTACAAATGCTTATTCAGCACCTCATTGATTAATTGCATGAACATAGCAGGTATCCCTTGTAATACAAATGGAAGGACATTGAATTGGAAGCCAAAGAGCAATTGAAAGCAGTTTTCCACTCATCTTCCTCCTTAATGCAGACTCTGTAATAAGCTTCTCTCAAGTCCAGCTTAGTAAAGATTTTTTCCTTTGGCCAGATGAGCCAACGTATCCTTCATTAGGCGTCATGGATAAACATTCTCCACACACACTGCGTTCATACCTTTATAGTCCACGCATAAATAAAGAGACCTGTCCTTTTTCTCATGAAACAATACTGGGGCGGCCACCCATGGCCTAGTTGATTGAATGAAGCCCCACTTTAGATTTTTGACAATAAAGGCTCACAGCTTCTCCAGCTCTCACTGGATCATCGAATAAATCTTTGGCTTAGGGAGTTTAACCCCCAGGAGAATTTCTATGGTGCAGTCTGTGGGGTCATGGGGTGGGAGTACATCCAAGCCCCTCTCACTGAATGTCTCCCTAAGGTCCCAGTATTCTTTTGGGATTTTCTCCTCACCACCTAGGCACTTGCTCGCTGCAGCTTCTAGCTCCTTTGTGGACTTAGCTCTGGGTAGGGTTTTCCCTCCCCTTCTTCCCGGCTGTGTGGAATGGATTTGTAAAAACCCCTTCCTTCAATTCACATGAGAGTTTCTGTTGTGGCCTGCCAGCAGCCAGCACAGTTGGTAGCAGATTGGACAGTGAGGAGGAACATGGGCCAGTCCTGGAATCTGGGGAAGGCTCTGATGAGGGCTTGGGTTGGAGGCAGAGAGGGGGCCAGAGCCATATGCCAATTATCAGCTGCCTTCAGAGACAGACATCAGTGAGGCAGACAAATGCATAGAGTTGCCAGATAAAGGGAACAGCTAAAGAACAGGATCGACTTGGGAGTAAGGCCACAGGTGGACGATGAATGGCCCTTCCCAGAGGAAATAAAAAAAGAGTGAAAAAAGCATGGTTTGCAAGAGACAATTAGTTCACTTAATTGGTTTGTGACTCTCCAAGACTCCTTGCCAAGTTTTGCAGATATCGGCCTGGCAGTTCTCCAAGCCAGGTAAGGTCTGTGATGGTAAATCATCCCTTGAAAGACTTTGCTGGATTTGAGTGAGCAGAATCCACAGTAAGTTAATAAAAGGATTTTTGTTGGGACAAGGAGTTTGCTTCATGCCCTTGGGCAGCCTACGTCAGAACAGTTCCATTTTCGGAGCCAGGGTAATCCAAGCAAGAGGGGTCACTCCATTCCGGGAGCTACAGTGCAACAGTGTCTCTCAGTGATTCCCCATTCTCCACTGGTTCAGTTACAAAGTGAGCTGGTCCTCCCCAAGCTACCGACCCATCCACCTGGCAAAATGCTATGGACACCCTCAGTGTTTTTAGTTTCAATCCCAGTTTCTCTACTACTTTGGGGCTCATCACACATCTTGTGTACCACGAGTCCAAAAGGGGCTGAGTCCATCTTCTTCTGGGTGCCAGTTGAAGGCATCTGCAGCTCCACTGGGATGGTCATGGGGGCTACAAGGTGACTTACCAGGGGGTCATTGTCAAAGTCAGTCTCTCTCTCTCCTCTAGGGTGGTCAGAGTTCCCACCTCAATGACCTCCACCCCTTTCAGCGCTGTTTCGTGGTGCTTTTCTAGCTGCTTTTCAGGCTTCCTGCCCCAGCAGTTGTCGACTTGGATCCTGGCTTGGTGAGGCAATCAGCTGCTCGGTGCACCTCCTTCCCACACCTGAAGCATACCATGGATCTCGGTTTGGCTGCTGACCCATCTTTGCCAGGTCTCAGGGCCTCTTTTGGGGCAGGGGAGGAAGGCTTACTCCAGCTGCGGCTTCCACAGTGCTGGTCTCTGGCCAGATCAATTTCCACCTCGGCTGCCAACACATAACAGCACTGAAGGTCTCGTGGGAGATCCCTGGGAGACGCAGCTCCAATAGATGCCATCGTTAAGGGTATCTTTGGTCCATGGGGACCAGCCATGTATATGACAGGTTAACTCACAAAACTCCTGGGTGTATTCTGCTACTGACCTCCACCCCTGGTTTATGGTCTTCATCCTGGTCCTAGCCTTGAGTTCAGCTAGGGGGGTTCTCAAACCACAATGGAACACCACCATAAACTGGTTGTAATCCCACATCTGGGGTGCATCATCATTGAGAAGGGTGACCATCCAATCTGCTGCAGCCCCTTCCAGGGCCATGGTGACACATCTCACTTTGGTTGCCTCTGAAACAAAATCCTCCCCATACTCCTGCATGTGATTCCAGATTTGAGCTAGGAAGAATCCCAGAGTTTTGGGATCCCCTCCATATTTTACTCCCAGCTGAGGAAACTTTGGAATTTGGCACCTCTGGGGGATCCCCCACTGGGGGAGGCCTGGGCTGCTGCAGCAGCGGCTGCTGGGCAGCTGCTGCAAGAGCTGGCCCCTGCTGAGCTACAGGAATCACAGCTGGGGTTGCAGAGATGCCGGCTCCCCCAGCATCCTCTCCAGCTTCTTCATGTGTTGACAGGGCATGCTTCTATGTGAGGGTCCCCCAAGCTCTCTGAGTGCTTTGTGCAGAAATTTCAGGCCATGGGTCAGCAGGAGATTGGCTTCCTGCAAGGCATCAACTCCCCGCTGGCATCTGGTGACAGTCATCCCCAGGAGGTGCTCCTCTGGGTCTTCCATGCATCCTATGCCCAATGACCATCTGGCTATAAATGGCCTCTTTAACTCTTCTTTCAAACCAGCAATCCTCTCTGTCCAAAATATAAACTTGGTTGTCTTCAAAAGAATGGCCTGTGTCTTTTAAATGCAGAGAGACTGCTGAATCTAGTCCTGATGTATTTGTTTTCCTACATTGTGACATACGTTTATGAAGTGATTGCTCACATGGGACAATGTTAAGAAAAATGTTAAGGAAAACACTCAGATAGAAACTGAGCAACATGGTATATGCAGTACAATGCAGTGAGCCATGTGCAGATCTGTACATTAGGGAAACAAAACAACCACTTCACATATGCATGGCACAACATAGGAGAACAAAACACATCAGGACTAGATTCAGCAGTCCATTTGCATTTTAAAGACACAAGCCACTCTTTTGAAGACAACAAAGTCCATATTTTGGACAGAGAGGATCGCTAGTTTGGAAGAAGGATTAAAGAGGCCATTTATGTCAAACTTGAACTGCTCTCTCTGAACAGATAGGAAGGGATACAACATCATTTATCACCAATCTACAACATAGTCTTTTCAACAATTCCAAGAAAGCTCCACATCAATTTGCACCACTGAGGTGGACTCTGATGACACAGATAAACCTCCAGGTGACCTTAATGACCCGCTAAAAGAGTGCAAACGACAATCTGTCTGCAAGGAGTGTAAATCCTTCCATTCCCCACCATCCAGTCAGAGATGAAGAAGCTTCTTGGATGAGAAATGAAACATTTTCAAAGAAAAACCAGAAAGTCCAGTTGCCTCTTGAAAAAAAGCACCTTTAGGACAACCATGACCTGGATGTCGGAGAATTTCCATAGATATTTTCATTCAAAGAAGATTCCCAATAATTCAAACATGCTTGAATATTTTTTTTAAGTTAAGAGACCACTAAAGTTTGCGACCTTGAATAAACTTAATAGAAAAGCACTGGCAACATAATTTTATCTATGTGATGCCCTTGGGCTTTGAGTGATATGCTGGAATCTATACTCCAAAAACTAGAAAAGGTTAGGGTAAAAAAATGAACAGGGCCAGAACTAAATTTGATTTAATTTGTATATAATGAAAATTAATTTAAAGTAAATATATACATTCGCTATAGCATTTGACTGATCAGAATTGATCTTAAAAGTGAAGATTCAGGCTTGACCAAGCTCTGCCCATTTAGCAGTTTGAAAGCATGAAAATGTGAGTAGATAAATAGATACCATTTCAGTGGGAAGGTAACAGCGTTCTGTGTGTCTCAGTGTATAGTCATGATGGCCGCATGACCACTGAAATGTCTTCAAACAACATTGTTTCCCTCAGCTAAGAAATGGAGATAAACACCACCCCCTAGAGTCAGAAACGACTGGACAGGAGAAACCTTTACCTTTTGAATACTTAGTGGGAGATTTATAGGAAATGCTAGGATCTGTAGACGAAATAAGAATTGAAAAAAAATCTCAGAAGATGGTGCTAGCAAATTTCAAATAGAAAAAAAATAGATTGACATATCCATCAGCAGATGATTGCAGGCAATTTTGTGTAAATTGAAAGAGCCTTTCTATAAGTTGAAAGAAACTTTATCTTGCTTTCTTTATCTTTACTTTCTTATAATCTACCAGGTGCAATCATAGGTGTGGTCCTCTCACATTCAAGAGATATTGATGGTCTGGAGTCCAACAATCAATACTTAATTCAGCTAAGGCAACATTCTTTCAAAAATGCATTTGAACACAAACAAAGCATTGGTTTCAATATAACAAGCATGTTGATTTTCTCAGTTTAGATAAAAGGTGCCGGCTGGACCTTTAACATAGTGGGAAAAAAGGGCAGCTGATCGTCTTGGCACAAATTTCTAGCAGAAATCTGATAACTGTGATTTAGAGTGGTTTATAGTTTCCTACTTTGACCTCTATGAAGGAGCAATTAAATCTTAAGGCTCCAAGCCTAAGTCAGTACTATGCTCAGAAAGACCCAAACATATTTTTTAATCTTATGACAGTTTAAAAAAAAAGAAAGAAACAGCTATGAATAAAACTCATGAACAGAAACAGTGGCTTTGCATCTTCTAATTAAGTTTTCTGAATTCTAGCAATAAAATTACAGCTGTGCAATATTTATAGGACTGTTTTAAGGAAATCCTGTAATCAAGAGTTCTATTAATATTAAGCTTTATGGACATCATCAGAGTAATAAATTATATTGAACTGAAATAGAATTGAATAAATCATTAAAAGAAATAGCATGCTGCAAATTAAGCAGTGGGCAGTTTTCCAGTAATCCCTCTATAAGGGGCTAAATTAAGGAGGCCTCAGACAATATCCTGCAAAACTCATGAAGCCTGAAAAGATTCAAACATTAATTACTGTGTTACAACCATGTTGCCATACATATGAACATGGGGTACTTACTTCCTCAAGGAGATGTGTAACAGCATCAATGTCATTGTATGTTTTAGTCATCTGGCCTACTCGTTCAGCACATAAAACTGAAATAAAACAGGTAATATTTTATCTACTATACAAAAAGAAATTTAAATCTAATATAACCAAAAACACTTTTTTTTTTCAAATAATCAATTATGTATGAGTTTATTCATATACCACTATAATTCATGTTAAATTCAATGGAATATTCTCCACTAATAGCAATAGCAATAGCAATAGCAGTAGACTTATATACCGCTTCATAGGGCTTTCAGCCCTCTCTAAGCGGTTTACAGAGAGTCAGCATATTGCCCCCAACAATCTGGGTCCTCATTTTACCCACCTCGGAAGGATGGAAGGCTGAGTCAACCCTGAGCCGGTGGGATTTGAACCGCTGAACTGCTGATCTAGCAGTAGCTTGCAGTGCTGCATTTAACCACTGTGCCACCTTGGCTCTCACCCAATATTGTATTCAATAGGGCATTTAAAACATCACGTGTTCCCAGTAATTCCAAGAGTTCCAACTTAATATTACAAAATTTTGAATACCCTGAATACCTGACTTAGTCAGTAATAGTTTAGTAATAGTTTTTATATTACTCCACTAAAACAGAATATTTGCATATGACTGACCACAAAATGATATACCTAGAGGAAGTATAGCTTAGCATACTGTGAGAAATATTTTGGGAAATATTAAAAAGGCAGGATAAAATATTTCCCCTAAAGGAAAAATAAAAAAAAAATCTTAAGGGAGGCCACAAGCAGAAACTGAGAAGGCCAGCTTTTAGAAATACAGACTTGGTAATCCATTAAAACCTGGTCAAGGCAGAAATGCAGATTAGCAACAAATAAAAGATTGACAAAATTAACACCTACGATTTTCATTTCCTCTTTTGCCTATAGAGCCAGCTATGACCTTACCTGATCCCTACATGACCCCCATAGGAATCCAGAAGATATAAAACCCACCTACTCTAAACTCTATTTTGTCAGCTGTACCAGAACCACAAACCCTGGTGGTTCTGCTTCATCATTAAACTTTATTTCCAATCAGCCTCCATGTTGTTGCACTTCACAAAGACTGTTTGTGACTGAATAATGTTTTCGGGAAATGACTGGCTCAACTTATCAGGAGGGCTTTGAACTAAAATTTACAGGGGAGGGTGACCAGTCTTTAGGATCTTCAGGAGCTAATTCCAAGCAAAAACCACTAGAAAACAAGGCAAATAATGAAGTAAGGAGGGATGGGAAAGAAGTCAAACTCAAACACCAAATAGGGGATGTAGGAAGCATACCCAGGCATAAAGAGCTCAAGTGCCTATATACAAATGCACAAACTCTGGGAAACAAACAGGGTGAACTTGAACTATTAATACATGAAGGTAGATACAACATAGATGGAACAACAGAAACTTGGTGGCACGAAACCCATGACTGGAACAAACTGATAAAAGGATACAAACTCTTCAAAAAAACCAGACCCCATAAAAGAGGAGATGGAGTTGCACTGTATATAAAGCACCACTACATTGTTACAGAATTCCATGAACCCAAAGACGAAAATCTCCTAGAATGCATATGGATCAACATAAGAGAGAGAAAAAAGAATGACATGGCCATAGCTGTATACTACAATTCAACTCCACTCTACTCAATCCCAGAGTTCTAAAGGAGCTGGCAAATGTCATCTCAGAACCACTGCACCACATCTTTCAAAAATCCTGGCACACCTGGGAACTAGCAGAGGACCAAAAAAGAGGTGATGTGGTTCCCATCTTCAAAAAGGGAAAAAAACAGACCCAGGAAATTACAGGCCAATCAGCCTAACATTAATACATGGAAAGATATTGGAAAAAATAATAAAAAACAGATCTGCCAACACGTAGAAATGAGGGGTTCCTACCAGTTCAGACTGCGCATGTGCAGGATGGAAAATGGCTGCCCAAGCTAAACGCTGGGCTTGCGAGGAACAAAGGATAAACCAATTCATGAGACTGAGACTCCGGATTTAAAAAAAGGGGAGTCCTTGCAGGAGATTGACCACCGGACAAACTAGGGAAGCGATTACCGTATATACTCGAGTATAGGCCGACCCGAATATAAGCCGAGGCACCTAATTTTACCACAAAAAACTGGAAAAGTTATTGACTCGAGTATAAGCCTAGGGTGGGAAATGCAGCAGCTACCGGTAAATTTCAAAAATAAAAATAGATACCAATAATGTTTTTGAATATTTATTTCAAAGAAAAACAGTAAACTAGCGGTGTATTCAATGAAATACTTCACTCACCTCATGATGCTGATGTCCCGCTGTGATGATGATGTCCCGTGCAGCCGCGGGAGCGATGTCCCGCCTCCTATGACACACGGCACAGTGATTCCTATCATTGGATCACTGTACCAGAGGAGGTGGGACATCGCTATGTGGCTGCTTGCCATAACAAGGAGGAGGTGGGACATCGTTGCAGAGCGGCAGGAGGGGGAGGAAGGGGAATCGTAAGACAGCCCTGCATTACATTAGAACGTGAGGAGGGGGGATGGTGCGGTGCGCGCTGCGCGGCAAACTGACACAGAGGGAGGGGAAACTCACAGGGGCACTGGGCCATTCACGAGTGTCACCCAGCGGCATGGCCCCGCCCCTTTTTCTCCTCCATTTCGGGCAAATTTTTCACTGACTCGAGTATAAGCCGAGGCGGCTTTTTTCAGCCCAAAAAGTGGGCTGAAAAACTAGGCTTATACTCGAGTATATACAGTATCTGGAAGGGGTCGCTCTCGGGCAGCCCCTGGACGTTTCTGATGGCGTTTCTGTGTTCCATACCTCTCTGCTGACAGGCGGCGACAGCGGCGACGGCGTTGCATGGACGGCGGCGTCCGCGTTGCACGGACGGCGGCGTCAGCGTTGCACAGACGGTGGCATCGGCATTGCACAGACGGCGGCATCGGCGTCGCACAGACGGCGACTTCGGCGTCGCACGGACGGCAACGGCGGTGGCGGCGTTACACGGACAGCAACGGCAGTGGTGGCGTTGCACGGACGGCAATGGCGGCGTCGCATAGGCGGCAAGTGTTTTTCGGCTGCGCTGCTGGGGGAGGCTCTGGACTTATGCTGGACCTGCTGGGCCTGTGCTGAGCGGTGTCGGTGCGGCGGTTTGCACTTCGCCCCGAGGAGAGGGCGGTGAGTCGTTGCAACAATGTGTGCTGGGACTGGGCGGCTGGTCCTTTGCCACTGCCGCAGTTCTTTTAGCCCTCCCCCCTCCTTTTCTCTTGGTGCGGCCTTGCTTGGTTGTTGCCGCTGCGGGGCTTTCGCGCTGCCTGGTACTTTGCTGCCTGACTTTTTGCTTGTTTCTTACTACGGCCAGTGCGGCCAGCGTCATCTGCTGCTCCCTCAGGGGTACCATCGACAGCGCCTCTTTTGGGTCAACGACGAGAAGCGGTGGGGACGAGGCCGTGAATTTACCACCTGTTTCAGACTGGCGCCTACCCCCCCCCTGCAACCAGTCCTGCCATCTTAGACTCTGGGCCCACAAGCCCCTTTTGCACTTTCCGGACTTACAAGAGGGAAGAGGGATTGAGGAACTCTCCCTCCTTCATCATCATCAGTTCCAAACTCTGAATCTGCACGAACCCACTTGAGCGGAATTTTAAGATCTGCACAATATTCTGTGGATGGAGTGTGTATGGTGTGAATGATAATGAATGAACCCACTTAATTTTAACTAATTTTATACTATTGTGCTATTGTATTTTGTATGTTTTTAATGCGGGCTGGAGCATTCCAGTCATGATAGGGAGGGGCAGGTTTGACGGGAGCTACAGAGATAGCCATTACCGGGGAAGGAGGGCTTGCTATGTCACAGTGATCCCTTGTTCCGGCCCTGCAAGCTCAACTCAAGGACCTGGTGGCAAGACAAGCCAGGGCCCTAGTCTCAGGTTGTTGCTGCTAAATGCCAGGTCTGTGATTCATAAAGCTCCCCTCATCCGGGACTTAATACTTGACAAGGTGGCAGACCTGGCATGTATTACTGAAACCTGGCTGGGCCATGAGGGAGGAGTCCCCCTCTCAGAAATGTGCCCAGAAGGGTTCCAGGTGCTCCACCAACCACGACACCAGAAAAAGGGGTGGGGGAGTGGCAATTATTATCTGAGGATCATTAGTTCCTCGCAGGATCCCTGCTCCGGAGACTGTGGGGTGTGAGTCCCTTCTCTTGAAGTTGGACTTAGGGGTTCAAGTGGGCTTGCTTTTGACGTACCTACCTCCCAGCTGCGTCACAACAGCCCTCCCTGCGCTCCTGGAGTCAGTAGCCGGGTTGGCAGTTGAGTTCCCCAGACTGATAGTACTGGGGCACTTCAACCTACCATCCCTAGGTGAACGCTCTGATGGGGCTCAAGAGTTCATGGCTTCCATGACAACCATGGACTTGACCCAGTTAATTCAGGGTCCGACTCATAGAGCGGGACACACGCTCGGCCTAGTGTTTCTCACGGGGCAGTGGAGACGTGATCTTGAGCTAAGGGGAATAGAGGTCTCGCCCTTGTCATGGTCAGATCACTTCCTGTTGAGGCTTGATTTTCGGAAGCTACTCCCCCACTGCGGGGAGGTGGAACCGTTTAAGTGGTTCCGCCCCAGGCACCTAATGGACCCGTTGGGATTTCAGAAGGAGCTTGGGGAGATACCTGACTCTCTTGCCCACAATCCGACAAAGTCCTTGGTCGCCGCCTGGAATACAGTGGCGACTGAGGCACTAGATCGGATTGTGCCTTTGCGGCCTCTCCACGGCAGTGGGTCCAGGAGGGCACCTTGGTTTACCATGGAACTCCGGGAGATGAAGTGCCAAAAGAGATGCCTAGAGCGACGCTGGAGGGCTAGCAACTCCGAATCAGACTGAACACTATTAAGAGCCTTTATTAGGACTTATTTAGTGGTGATACGGGCAGCAAAATGTGTATATGTTTCTGCTCTTATTGCGTCCGCAGAATCATGCCCAGCTGCCCTGTTTAGGATAACCCGTTCCCTCCTGAAAGGGGAGGACATGGGGGATGCCTTACAGGGATGGGCTGAGGAGTTTGCTCAGTTTCTGTTGGACAAAATCACTCAGATTCGGACAGACCTTGACTCCATTTGGACAGAACCAGCGGAGATGACGAGGGAGGGTCTTGCTCAGATTTCCTGGAATGAGTTCCAGCTTGTCACCCCTGAGTAAGTGGACAAGGCCATGGGAGTGATGAGTGCCTCCACCTGTTTACTAGATCCGTGTCACTCCTGGCTGGTTTTGACCAGCAGGGAGGTAACACGAGTCTGGCTCCAGAGAATTACGAACGCGTCTTTGCGGGAGGGATCTTTTCCACAACTTCTGAAGGAGGCGGTGGTAAGACCCCTCCTCAAGAAGCCTTCTCTGGACCCAGCTATTCTTAAAAACTATCGCCCAGTCTCCAACCTCCCTTTTTTAGGGAAGGTTGTTGAGAAGATGGTGGCCCTTCAACTCCGACGGACCTTGGATGAAGCAGATTATCTAGACCCTTTTCAGTCTGGTTTCAGACCTGGTTACTGCACCAAAACCGCTTTGGTTGCACTGATCGATGATCTCTGGTGGGCCAGGGATAGAGGATATTCCTCTATCCTAGTGCTCCTTGACCTCTCAGCGGCCTTCGATACCATCGACCATGGTATCCTTCTGCGACGGCTGGAGGAGGTGGGAGTGGGAGGCACCGTTCTATGGTGGTTCTCCTCTTACCTCTCTGACAGGTCGCAGCCGGTGTTGGTTGGAGGTCGACCCCTAGGCCCCTTAATTATGGGGTGCCACAGGGGTTGGTCTTGTCCCCCCTCCTATTTAATATCTACATGAAGCCACTGGATGTGATCATTCGCCGGCATGGGATTAAATACCACCAGTATGCGGACGACACACAGTTGTATCTGTCCGCCCTGTGCCAACTCAGCATAGCAGTGGAAGTGATGTGCCAGTGCCTGGAAGCTATTAGGGTCTTTATGGGAGTGAACAAACTCGCACTCAATCCTGTCAGAGTGGCTGTGGATGTTGCTCCCTAAGGACAGCCCAGCTAGTTTGTCCCTAAGCCTCGGAGGAGAAAATTTACTCCCCTCAGAGAGGGTCCGCAATTTGGGGCTCCTCCTGGATCTGCAGCTGATGTTAGAACATCACCTGTCAGCTGTGACCAGAGGGGCCTTTGCCCAGGTTCGCCTGGTGCACCAGTTGCGGCCCTATTTGGACCGGGGGGCACTGCAAACAGTCACTCATGCCCTCGTCACCTCAAGACTGGATTACTGTAATGCACTCTACATGGGGCTGTGCCTGAAAAGTGTTCGGAGACTACAATTAGTCCAGAATGCAGCCGCGTGAGCGATATTGGGTGTACCAAGGTACACCCACACTACACCTATCCTCCGCGAGCTGCACTGTCTCCCTATTGGTCTCCAAGCATGATTCAAGGTACTGGTTATTACCTTTAAAGTCCTACATGGCCTAGGACCCGAATATCTACGAGACCGTCTTCTGCCACACATCTCCCTAAGACCAATAAGATTGCACAGGGTGGGCCTTTTCCAGGTGCCATCAGCTAGACAATGTCGGCTGGCGGTGCCTCGGAAGAGGGCCTTCTCTGTTGCCGCTCCGGCCGTATGGAACAAACTACTCCCAGAGATCCAGACCCTACCCACTCTCATGGCCTTCCAAAAAGCTATCAAAGCCTGGCTATTCCGGCAGGCCTGGGGCTGTTGACCTCTTAACTGAGGTCCAGCCCCGCTTAGTCTGGGTGCATGGTGTGTTTCTTTTAATCTGCTCTCTTCTGTCTGTTTTTTTAACCTTTTTCTTAAAATTTTATTTCTGTAAGCCGCCCGGAGTCCTTCGAGATTGGGCGGCCTATAAATTTAATAGAATAGAATAGTAAAGTAATAACTAGCAGCCAGCATGGGTTTGTTAAAAACAGATCATGCCAAACCAATCTTATTTCATTCTTCAACATAGTGACTAAATTAGTAGACCAAAGAAATACCGTGGACATAACATACTTAGATTTCAGCAAGGCATTTGACAAAGTAGACCACAACCTACTTCTTTGTAAACTAAAAAAAGTGGGATAGATAACTTCACCACCGGATGGATTCACAACTGGCTGACAAACCATACTCAACAAGTAGTCCTTAATGGGTCTAAGTCTACATGGAGAGAAGTAAGAAGTGGGGTACCACAAGATTCTGTCTTAGGCCCAGTACTCTTCATAAACAATTTAGATGAGGGAATAGAAGGGGAACTTATCAATTTTGCAGATGATACTAAGCTGGCATGAATAGCTAACACCGTAGAAGATAGGTTCAAGATCAAGATGGATCTTGACAGACTTGAACACTGGGCCCTATCTAAGAAAATGAAATTCAATGTAGAGAAAAATTAAGTCCTACACTTAGGTAGGAAATACCAAAAGTACACATATCGACTGTGTGAAACCAGGCTTGATAGCAGTGACTGTGAGAGGGATCTTGGAGTCTTAGTGGACAATCAGCTAAATATGGGCCAGCAGTGTGCAGAGGCAGTCAAAATAGCCAATTCAATCCTAAATTGAATTAACAAAGGAATGCAATCAAGATCAAGGGAGGTACTAATATCACTCTATAAAGCCCTAGTAAGACCACACCTAGAGTACTGCATACAGTTTTGGTCACCACACTATAAAAAAGACGTTGAGACTCTAGAAAAAGTGCAGAGAAGAGCAATCAGAATTAGGGGACTAGAGGCTAAAACATATGAAGAATGGTTACAGGAATAGGGCATGGCTAGTCTAGTGAAGAGAAGGACCAGTGGAGACATGATAGCAGTGTTCCAATATTTGAGGGGCTGCCATAGAAAGGAGGGCGTCAAGCTATTTTCCAAAGCACCTGAAGGCCAGGCAAGGAAACTGACCAAGGAGAGATTCCATCTAGAAATAAGGAGGAACTTTCTGACAGTAGGAACAATCAGCCAATGGAACAGCTTGCCTTCGGAAATTGTGGGGCCTTCATCACTTGAGACTTTCAATAAGAGATTGGACTACCATTTGTCAGAAATGGTGTAGGGTCTCCTGTTTGAGCAGAAGTAGATGGACTAGATAACCTATAAGCAGGGGTGGGTTCTGGCCGATTTTACTACTGGTTTGGTCATGCAAACGCTTTGCAGGCGCACATCACAGTCCAATTAAAATTGTTCTGTGCATGTGAAAATGATGATGATGACGACAGCGACCAGGGAACCAGTTCGGGGGCATGGCAGGCTTGGGTTGCTGCCAGTTCCAACGACCCAGACCGCCATACCATTACTGATTCGGCCGAACTGGGCCGAACCGGTAGGAACCCACCTCTGCCTATAAGGTTCCTTCCAACTCTGTTAATCTGAGTTTAATCTCTTTCCAACCTCTGCTCCCAGCTTGGAACTGAACCAGATGGATTTTTCTTCCAACAATACAATATTTTAAAAAATATTTTAGATTAGAGGTTCCCAAACTTTATTGGTGCAAGGTGCACATAATAATTTTCAAATTGCGCTCTGATGTGCTTTGGGGCACCACAATGATCTCACTAGCAAAATATTCCATGGCATCACACTGAGTTCACTGTTGCATACAATTTAGGACCTGCAGTTTTAGATTCCAAAACCTTAGCCCCAAGAGGTTCACATATTATATATGGATTACTATAGAACAATGAACACTGTAACCCCAAATCAGGAAAAAGTACACCCAATTTTAAGCAATTCCTATCTGTATGTACCTTTTTCTCTATGCTCTGCTTCACATTGGTTGAAACAGAATGCCAACTTTCCAGAGAAAACTTTCAACTAAGGCAAGTTTCTACATTCATCAATCATTTTGATTCAATAAAGGTTTATTTTTATTCTAATTCTTATCAATATAATATAAAAAGCAAAAGGTGAAATATTTTGAGATTTCGAACAGTATACATGTATGTTTTTTAACATTTAAATTTTATGTCATTATCCTCATCATATTGATTTCCAGAACAAACATGCTTGAAATTAATGGATATCTTTAAAATTGTCACTGTTTGTTACATAGGCCTCAATTTGTACTAGCTTAAACATTACTTTGTTATTAATAAAGCAACATTAAGAGATGCTGGATTTACAGCGCCTGAAGACTTGCACATCTTTTACCTAAAATTATAAGTAATAAAAGCATATGTGATGTTTATGTTTATCTTTAACGTTCACCAATGGTCCAAGGATAGTGTGGCATATATTATTAAAAACTGAAAGAATCTACCTATCCTATGAGACTGGACATCAAGATCTGACTCTTTATCCTGGTTCTGTAGTAGAGTGATAGGAGTCTGTGGATGGTTGTTAAGCATTCTAAGAGAATGACTGAGCAGCTAGGTTTGGATTTTGGTTTTATAATTTTGTAGCTTTATTGCTTTTGTAAGTCACACAGAATTGTCCTCTAAGATAACTTTGCCAATAAGTACTAAAGCCATATTGCTACTTTCTTTTATTTCTCTAGCTCAGTGGAAAAGATCTTTGTTGCATATTCATACATAATCTTACATGTAAACGCCTAGGGAAGTTATGCCACCTGTATACTTAATTGTTGCCATTATGATATATTATAATTTTGCTGCTTTTTGAGATTTATAATAGAATTAAATGCTTTGACTCTGTGATTCTGTGCTTTCCAGGATTGATAGTAAATTCCAAGTAAACATTTTTTTCTGCATAGGAAATGTACACACATTCAAATGAACAAACAAACAAAACCTAGGGAAGACTTCAAAAAGTTACAATCAGTAATTATACTATGAATGAATTGTTAAGAAGTTTTTCAATGAATAGCAAATCATAGCTTTAGTAAATTTTTCCCAAAGTGATGAAGTATTCAACTGCAAATCTTAAATGTTCCAGCCAAATGGATGGGCTGGAGAACTACATCTGTGGAGCACTGAACTGGGGAAAGGTTCTTTAGGATTTCCAAATAAGCAAATCATAACATAACTGGTGAAGTAGAAGATTAGTCGTAAACAGTGGTGGGTTTCAAAAATTTTTAGAACCTTTTCTATAGGTGTGGCCTGCTTTGGGGGGGTGGCTTGCCAGCCATGTGACCGGGTGGGAGTGAGTTACCGGCTATGTGACTGGGTGGGGTGGAAAATGTGGTGAAACTCACTTAACAACACTCTTGCTTAGCAACCAAAATTTTGGGCTCAATTGTGATCATAAGTTTTCTTTCTTTTTTCTTTCTTTCTTCCTTCCTTCCTTCCTTCCTTCCTTCCTTCCTTCCTTCCTTCCTTCCTTCCTTCCTTCTGGTGTGTCTCTCTCTCCAACTTTCTTTCTTTCTCTCTCTCTCGCTCACTCACAACACACACACCATTTCCTCATATCTGCCACTGACAGCTCTCAAAGAGAAGGAAGGACTCCTGCCTTGGGAAGGGGTTGGACTAGATTACCTCCATGTTCCCTTATATGCTCCTAGATCTACTCTACACATATATGTTCTGCTCTGTGCCAGTTGAAACTGTTTTGCGGTGTGTGTGAGGGGATGTTCTTTACCAATTTTTAATTTTTTTTTATAAGTATAATCTTTATCATCTCAGAGATGATTCACACCCTGGTCAGTATCTCTTTGCACTTCTACCATTAGGCAGAAGACGTCAAAGTATAGCCACCCAAACAAACAGGTTTAAAGATAGTTTTTGTCCTTGGGCTGTGAGACTTTTAAATACAACCACAATCACTCCATGCATACGCTAGTTTTTTTCCTTTTCTTTCTTTTTTCGTTTCTGTTATAATTTTGCACCAGTGAGGTTAAAACCAATTTTGTTGTATTTAAGTACATAGACAATAAAGATTATACTTATTGTCATTGTACTTAAATGCAATGAAATTGGTTATAATTTAATTACTTAAAATATACTTTAAAATATTTAGCTACCAAATGTAAGAACACTTCAACCATACAGTAAACAAAGGACTAAAAATTGAAATATGAATTTGCAGAGCAATCTCTCTCTCTCTTCTTTACAAAATTCTTGTAAACATGCAATGATTGATATACACTTGTAACAATATAATAGATAGCATAATGGAAAAAACTGGGAATTAATTTTTATAGCAATCAAACCTCTCATGACCTATTTATCTATCCAAATAGATATAATATTAATAAAATAATATGCTTTAATTTATGGATAGTGGGATGGACATAGTAATCTTACTCTTCTTGGCAATGTATATTATGTCTATTATCAATCTAAATATATATTTGGTTATGCCAAATACAACAAATAAATAAAAATAACCTCCAGCTAGTTCTCATATTCCTGGTGACAGTGAGCCAATATTGAGACAACTGAATGATTTACAGCTTCTTTTGAAAAGTGTCTTCTCAGAACAAGGCACCCTGTTTTTCATCTTTTGAAAATATTGCACTTATAGTAGAAAAAAAGTGCAACAAAAAGGTCAAAAAGTGCAACAAAAAGTGCAACAAAGGGAAGGCCTTAACTCACATTGTGAAACTAAAAGCACACACACACACACACACAAATATTTTCTATACTTTATTGAAAGTGAATATTAAATTGAGTTGTAATATTTTTTAGAACAGTTTTCTTTTTCATTAAACATTAAAATGGTAGAGTTAACTCTAATTTAATTTTCATTAGATTGTTAGAAACCACCTTGTATATTCTGACGAGGTAGGATGGAGTATAAATAAAAATGAATAAATAATCCTACGATTATTGTTATTTACTGTTTTATCCTACGAGCTAAAATATATTTCGGTATTGTTTAAGTGATGAAAAAGATGAATAGTTTTAAATAAATGAATAAATTACTTACGGGGCTGCAGTGGCTGCAAAGCACGGCATGAAGGGCAGAAGTCCCTGAACCCCATGCAGCTCCAGCAGCCCTTGCTAGGGTTTCCCTCTTCCTTTGCCCAGTCCTCCTTTGCTTAGGCTTCTTCATCAAGAAGCGGCTTTGGGGGCTAATTGGAGAGGAGAGCACGAAGGTTCTCGGCGCCTTGGGCTTGGTTTAGCTTCCCTGGATGTCGTAGCAATCCCAAGCGTCCCGATCTCGGTGTTTTTCACATTTGGGCGTGCTGCAAGAGGAGTGAGTGAAGACCTTTTCCAGCTGGCGCAAAGGACTTCCCCGGACTTGCTTTGCTGAGCACAGGGCAACGGGCCCGCACCTCCACCACCTGAAATCTGGAAAAGGTATACAAAACCAGAGTGCTTCCCAGAGTGCTGAGGACTTTTGCGCTCTTCTCTGCACTCTCCTCGGCTCCTCACAACTGCAATAGACATCCAGAAGCGGCGGGGGCTGTCTAGCTGGAAACCCAAGCCCCATTAGCCCCAAAAGCCACTGCACCAGCAAAGAGCTTACTTGCCTCCTCGGCAGGCAGCAATAGACAGCCAAGGGCTCTCTATAGGGCTCTTAGAGCATGGTGTGGATGGGCGGGGAGAACGAGTGGATGAGTGGCGACCAGATTGGCGGTGACCGGGTGTGAGCGAGCTATGGGGCATTCCATCACTGGAACCAGTTCTAAACAGCACCCTAGATTTCTGGAATTTATTCTAGTGAACCAGTTAGAACCAGGAGGAACCCACCCCTGGTCGTAAATATTCATGGTCTACATACACAATACATCATAATGATGTTCCTATATAGACATAAAGAAATGGACTTCAAAATATGCAGAAACCATTTCCTAGGCAAATACTGCTGAAACATTTTTAAGTCTAGAACAAGATCAGTCAGAATAGATGCCTCCCAAATTCTCTGATGTTTGAGGAGGAGGTACAGAACAATCAAGTTGTTATTATAGCCAAACAGAATAAAAATAGTTTTAGTCTTCCTATACAGTTGATTTACAGATCTGATCTGCCTAAGATCAACTGAAGTCCTAAAGATTATCTTCATGACACATCCAGTAATATTTATTACTTATCCATCGACTCATACAGAAACAAATGCAAATTTCAACTTCTACTAATTTTCATTTTGGAACTCTACTCTCTCATACATTCACATAACCATGCATATGGTTAAGTTTAGCTGGCTTGGCTAGATTTGAGTTCTACTAGACTCAAGAATGCATATCCACCATGCAATATTTGTACTGTGTAATAATTCAAATATTACATTAAGATTTAGTTATCTGCCCTTTGCTCACTCCACTTGATTCTATTTTCTGTTAATGAAAATTCTGTTAAACATGCATTCAGTGTGAAATCAGTGTACCTATCTTATAGCAGTCTTCTATTTAGAAAGCAACTGGCTAATACATTCGAGACAGAGGCAGAGAAGCAGAAGGAGACGGAAGTTGAGGCTTCGACGTCCAAGAAGGCCCCTAAGAAAAGGGGGTTCTTTGTGGAACCTGCTACAAGGAAGGAAGAGATTCTGACTCTGAAATTGTTTCTAGACGTTGTCCAAAAGCAGTGGCTAAGCCAGGCACTTTCCCCACCTATTGGTGGGTTTCTATAATATGGTGCCTGATGTCTCCCAAGCACTGCAGGTTCTGACGGTGGATGCCCCTGTGGCTGCCTTGGCATCCCCAGCTTCCCTGGTCGTGAGTGATGTGGCGGACAACTTGAAAGCAGAGGATAAGAGGACTGAACTGGCCTTACGCAAGACCTTCCTGGCTGCGATATGGGCAATTAAGGCTGCCTCTTCTGCATCCTTCTTCAACTGTGCCACATTGATGTGGCTGGAACAAATGCAGGAGAGGGTGCCTTCACACAATGTGAGGTTGCTGCAAGATATCAGCAAGGTCATTGCTACGACCCAATTCTCGGCGGATGCCAGCTTGAATGCCGCTAAGTTTGCCTCCAGGGCTCTTTCTTCCTCTGTTTTAGCTTGGAGGATAGTGGGGCTCTGGAATTGGCAGGCGGACATTAAGGAGAAGTGGAAGTTGGTGGCAGCCCCGTATACAGGGGAGAATCTGTTTGGCAAGGTCCTGGATCTGATTCTTATTGAGGATAAGAACAAACATAAGGTTTTGCGGTCCAAGAAAATAGGAACACCGGTTTACACCTTACACACATAGGCCTAATTATAGGGGCTCAGATACTGAATACAATTAACAGCTCAGAAGGTTCCAGCCACACCAGGCAGGGGGCAGGATAGATCGTCCTACAGGGACAGGTCCCACTTTCAGCCTCAGAATAAGCAGCCCTTTTGGGGTGACGAGCGATGCCCCTTCCACAGAAACAAATAGATTGGCTTCAGCTCCCATTGGAGGCTGGTTGGCGTTGTTTGCCAACCAGTGAGAGAGTATTACTTCTGACCTTTAGGTCCAAAATACGGTTAGATTTGGCCTGTGGCTGGAATTTCTTTCCATCCCCCAAAACTCCTTCAGACCTTTCACATCTTCCAAGTGTGAAAAGAAGAGGGGACACATGCACCAGGCTATTGCCCACCTGGGGAAAATCCAAGCGATTGAGTTGGTCCCACAGAATGAAAGGGGCAGAGGGTTGTACTCCAACTTTTTTGTAATTCCGAAGTCTTCGGGGGGATGGAGAGCAATTCTAGATCTTAAAAGATTGAATCGCTATTTGGTGTATAAAAGGTTCAAGATGGCTTCCCTTAGGTTGATTCTGGAATGGTGATTTCTTGCCTCCATTGATTTAATGAAGCCTATTTGCATATACTAATTTTCCCCCAACATATAGGGTTCCTTAGGTTTTCCTATGCTGGCGTTCTCTTCGGGACGTTGGCCTAATTGTGAAGACTTTGCAATGGTATGGGTTCTCTGTTAATTTTCAAAAGAGTCACCTGAGACCCACTACCAGATTGCTCCACCTGGGGGTGATCATAGATACTGCCACGGGGACGGTTTTTCTATATCAAGATCGCAGGGCCAGTCTGGTGCAGCTAGTTAGCCAGGTGCAGAAGGAGCGGTGCGTTCCCATTGTCACCTTGTCTCAGTTGTTAGGAAAAATGATCACATGTATAGATCTTGTATCCTGGATGAGGCAAATCTAGACAGCATACTAAAAAGCAGAGACATCACCCTGCCAACAAAAGTACTTTTTACTTGAGTAATATTGATTTTTATTTGAATTTAGCTCTCTCCATATATCTTGCAAATTTAATTCTTGTATCATCTCGAAAAATGTGATTAGCAGTATTCTTCTTTTTCTTAGTTCTGTAGTCATTCTTGAAATCCACTATTGCATTAAACATGTTTTCATTTTCTGTCTCTGTTATTTTGTATTATAGTTTGTGGTAGAATTCCTTCTGGTTGTTATTTGGCGCATATATTGCCATGAGCAGCAGTTGTTTCTGGTTTGTTACTATTTCTGTCAATAGTATTCTTCCTTCCTCATCAGTGTAAATTAGTTTGGGTTTTAGCCACTCTTTAATATATACGGTTATTTCCCTCTTCTTTTGTTGTGCTAAAGATAGATGGAGTTCCCAATTATAGGGGATTCTAGTATGTTACTATATTGCTTCTTAATATGGACTTCTTGAAGACAAACTATGTCCATGTTCTGCCTTTGATAGTCTTATTAGTATTTGTTTCCTTCTTACTGGTGAGTTCAATTTGTTGATATTGATTGAAATCATCTTGATTTCCTCCTCCATTTTATTGATTATATATAGGTCTTGGTCTTCTAGTTGTCCTTGTTTCTTTCTGTACTTTTGCTTTTGTGCCTTCTCGTTCATATCATTCTATTTCCATCCGTCTTCTTTCATCTTGGTCTGTCTTTTTTTCTTCTGAATGCTGTTCTTCTTGACTCTTACTCTCAATCTCTTCTCTACTTTCTTGCTCTTTGTCTGTAGGAAAATGGTGCTCATAGAATTCTTGCACTTTATCCAAGGTATCAATTTTAAATTTCTTGTCCTGCCACAAAACCAGCATTCCTTCTGGCATGAGCCACCTAAGTGTGACATTATATTTGATCAGTTGTGTAGATAATAATTGATTATTTTTTCTCTGTTTTCTGATCCTTCTTGGAATTTGTTTTAGCATTTGAATTTCTCTTCTGTTATAGATCATTGGTTCGTATCTTGTCTTGTTATGTTTCATCTCGTTTTTTTTCTGGAGAACCTCACATGGACCTTCCTTGGTAATGTATGGCATCTTGTATTGTATGTATTCTGTATATCATATCTATGTCACTTTGGATATCATGTTTGTTTTTCTGGAGGGTGTCTGCCAATAGTTCTGACATAATCTTTAGTAAATCCTCTTCCTTGTTTTCCACTACATTTTGAAACCTCAAAAGGCTCCTTTTTTCATTTCTAAATGGATGATCGCCTCTTCCAGATCCATTTGCTGCAATCGGTTTCTGTTCCATTGTTTCTAATTTCATTGGTCTGCTTTTGTTTCCACCATTTGTATTTTCTGTTCATTCTTAGCAATTGCCTGTTGTATTGTTCCTATTTTGTACTCTAGTTTTTGGATGTCTCCCTTATCTCTCCCATCTTATTTTTTATCTCCTTATGATCTCTTGCTATCGACTCTTGTGTTTTTGTCATAGTTTCATGAGGAGAGTCGTCTGCATAGTCTGTATGTTCAGCGTGGAACCTATTTTCTCTACACTCAATATACTATCTATTGACTTCTGGTGGGGGAGGGGCTTGCTGGTGGCAGCTGGTCGTTAAAGCTCTGGAATCCTGGTCGCATTAAACTGTCTCAAATGCTAAGATCTAGGAAAGACTACGCCTTTTTAGTCGAAGAGCTTAAAAATCGTCAGCTACAGTTCAGATGGGATGCACCAGTTGGGCTAGCACTCATTTTTGAGGGGCAAAGATACCGTCTTAATTCAGTATGGAAAGCTCGAGATTTTTGCCATAATATCTTGAAGGCCGGACACCCTGCCCCACCTGGACCTAGAGAAAGAGAACAAGAAGGACAAGATAGACAGCAAACTACACAATTATCAACAAGGATGGATCATCTTTCTCTCTCAGAAGCACAAGGAGCCAAGGAACAAAGACAAACCCGAGTGATTACCAGACGAATGGACCAACAATTGAAAAAGCAACAATCACAACAAACACCTGTTACCGGTCAAGATGCTACAGTTACCAGCTTAGAAGCAGTGGGAGGAGCCAGACCAAATAAAATAAATCTGGTATATGGTTAACATATCAGATTAGGAAAAAACAAAAATTTCGTAACATAGCCAAATTGTACTACAGAGGGAAAGAAGTGTTTCAACAGGGTGAGATTCAAAAGGTTTTCCGTGAATTCTTTACAGTGTTGTACAAGGGTGACAAAACACTCAAACAAGAGATATAAACGAGACTGGAAAAAATGGATCGATTATATATAAAATAAATATGGGACTAAGAAATTCCAGATAGCTTATGATTAAGATCAGGAATGATATTAATTGTTTAAAGTTAGCCTAGCAAGGAAGAGCTAAGTTCAATGTAAAGATGTTATCAACTTTCTATTCTTTTTTCCAATATATTTTAGACTGTTTTTGTTAAAGATTTATACCGTGTATGGGTTCTGGGAAGTCGGGGGAGGGAAGACTGGGGGGGTTGGGGGGAGGGTGGGAGAGAGGGATGTATATTAGGCTTGACGAGGGGTGTTAGATTTTAATGTAATATGATTGCACATGTATACTGTCTTCTCTTATTTTTTCTTTAAAATTAAGATATGTTAAGTATTCTGACCCCCCCCCTTCTTTGCTCGTTCAAAGACGACAGGCAGACAGACTTAAAAGAAAAGAACTTTATCAGCCTCGGCTCACGCTGGCTGCGAGCCCAAAAATAAACATAAATAAAGTCTCTGGCAAGAAGATAACAGAATGCAAAAACAAAGATCTCTTACGGCCAAACCAGGTGTACAGAAAGAAAGCAAATCACTTCTCCAAGTGTCTCTCACAAACAAACCACGACCGATGACCAATGAACCATGAACGGACGAAGAACAATGAACGTTGACTTCTGCAACCAGGGCGTGGCACCATCAGTCCTTTTATCTCCAGAAGACCACACTAACAAGCCCCAGCTGCATTGTTATTCCTGCATCCCAACTCAATTCACAGCAAACTTCTGCTGAGTCACAACACTATCTCCCACCGCAGGGCCCTTTCCCCGGGTCTGACAGTCTGGATGCAGTCGGAATGGGTTGTCCATAATATGGCCCGCACTCATTTCCTGTGGTGACTCTGTCGTGATTCCCCAATACCTGCAGGAACAATCCCCTTAAGCCAAGACTCCCCAGGTATCCGGTGTCCACCACATCTCCTTCCGCCCTTCATGGCGTCGACACCCCGTCCAGGGTCCTCCACCCTCTGCAAGGCCGACCCACCAGCCCCCGTACTGTCAGAGGTTGACGGCAGCTCTAACAGCTTCGGCCGAGCCCTAACACCCTGTCCAGGGTCCTCCACCCTCTCCATGGCCGACTCACCAGCCCCTGGACTGTTGGAGTCTGTCCACCACATCTCCTTCCGCCCTTCATGGCGTCGACACCCCGTCCAGGGTCCTCCACCCTCTGCAAGGCCGACCCACCAGCCCACGTACTGTCAGAGGTTGACGGCAGCTCCAACAGCTCCGGCTGAGTCCTAACACCCTGTCCAGGGTCCTCCACCTCCTCCAAGGCCAACCCACATGATCCCTCGCCGTTGGAGTCTGGCGGCAGCTCCACCGACTCCTACCAAGCCACCACACACTCCCCTCCCGCATGGCCCTTCCCCCAGTTCTGACGATCGGGGTGCGGCCCAGAAGGGTTGGTGACGGCCTCCACGGAACACAGTCCATGACACTGGTACCCCACTGGGAACCTAGAAACAAAGTCCAGTGCTGCGGGGACTGGGGTTGACAAAGGCTGGAATCTTGGCGGAGCTCTCCTTGCAGACCTGGCCCATTGGCACTGGGCACATGACTCCACGCACCTCCGCACGTCATTTCTCAGATGGGGCCACAAAAATTGATGGGATGCCAGGCGCAATGTCCGGAAAAAACCCCAATGTCGCGATGCAGAAGCGCAATGAACCTGCGAGAGCACCCATTGACGGATGTGCCCTGCGGGAACATAGAGCCGGTCCCGATACTTCAAAAGATCCCCTTCCAAAGTCCATGGGGACGCCGGTCCTACTTCCGCCTTTCGTCGCTCCACCCAGTCATCACCCCGCTGTGCATCCTGTATCAGAGACTGCATGCTCACGGGATGACAAATGGCAGCGCAGGATGCAATGGGTAGAACAGTCCGAGGTGGAAGCGAGTTCGCAGGGTCAGAGTTCTCTACTTTACTAGGCAGGGCATCCGCCCTGGGATTCCACACACCCTGAATGCACGCTACCTTGTGTGAACGGGGTATCACGGCCGCACAAACGTGTGTGTTGTCTGACATGATAGTTCGTTGCTAAGGGACGGCTGCAGTCCGTGCAACCCTTCTGTTCTTCTTGGGGCAACTCCCTGCCAGGTGTCCAAGATCCCCACAGTAGAAGCACAATCCCTCAGCACATCATCTGTCCATCTCAGTACGTGACACTCAAGGTCTGACAGCACTCCTTGGGCTCCTCCCAGTCCACTGCAGTCCTTGCTGAACCAGCATGCTGGTGGTCTCCTGGAATGCACGGCGAGGCCAAGAGGAACTGATTACTACTTAATACAATAGGATACTGGCTATGTAATAGTATACATGTGATTATATGTTATGAAAATGGAAAATAAAATGCTTCAGAACATAATACTATCTATTGATCTTTTGTTTGATGGAGGTGATGTTGTAGGTTTGATGGGGATGATGTTGTAGGTTTGGTGTTGTTTTCTTCCCTATTTTTGTGATGATCATTGTGCATGTCATTTTTACAGCCCAAAAAATGTTCTTCCACAATAACATATATAGAATACTATCCACCTATGGTACTTCCCACCTTTCCTATAGTAAATTCTCCAAATCTATATACAGTTTACTATTCAATATTAATTATTCTTATATACTTAATCAGACAATCTTATATTTATGTACTCCAATGGAAAAATATATATGTAATAACATAAATATATGTTTAAATCTTTAGATATATACATGTATAAATGTATGATGAAATATATCAATTATGTATTATAATATAAATATATAGCACTGTAATAGTCTAAATATATGGTGATGTAAAGTAGTCTCTGCTGGATTATATATTTACAATCTGTAGATGTTGCAGCTATTAATATCTATTTCTCTATATGTTATTCTGGATATTGCATCAGACGCTGCTCTTCTTCTTGTCTCTAGGTGGCCATTTCAGTCAATTTGGCACAGACTCTAGTCCTATTGCTGTTTACATCTTCCTGCAAAGTTCCATATTCCAACTCAGTCACAGTCGCAATGTAAGAATGTCTATTGTATCCCTAAAAGGTTTTTTTTAACGGTAGTCCAAAGCTTCTAGTCATTCCCTTTTCTCTCAAAGTTTTATATTCCAAAGTTGAGTAAATACCAAGATCTATATTCAAACACAGCCATAATAAAAACAATTAAAAAATGTCTGTTATATCCCTAGATGTGTATTACATGATAATCCAGAGTTTCTTTTTACCCTCTTTTCTCTCCGTCTATCAATATCTGTCCTCTGACATTGAACTGCTCCCACAGCTAAATCGTCACTGCGTCTTGGTGGTAAACTTTTGCCCCTCTTTTTGGAGACTCGCAGTCGCAGCTCCGGATCCGCCATGTTGGCTGATTTCTTTCTTACTGTTTTTGAGGGGTTTCCTCGTTTTTTCCTCGTCCACAGAGCTTCCCCTCTATCTCGTTAGTCCCTCCAGGATTAACTCTGCATTTTCAGGCCTCCGAACAAAAAAATTTGGGCAATGGGAACAGAGATCTGTTCCCTTGCTCTGCTCCGCTGTGACATCACCACTGGAAGCCCAACTACATGTAATTGTTGACTAACATCTGTTCCCATGTTTTCAAAGTGATCTGATTTTTACTTTGATTTTTGCTTAATTAAGATACTTAAATGTTTAACTGATTTAGCTATGATCATCTGAAGCATTTAAAAATTAATTTATAGCCAATATATAAATATATATTATAACCATAATTGAGTCCAGAATTATGGTTGTAAGCCATTGCAATTATAAGTCGAAGTATCACATGACCAGTTCAAATTCATTTTTTATCATGATCATTAAGCAAATACCATAATCATTAAGTTAACAAAGCAATTGTTAAGTGAAGCTGCTTTCCCCAACAGACATTTTTTACCGAAAACTAGAAATAAATGCTGAAAGTGGCACCGCCCCCACCAATTGCCGTCATGTGACTGCAAGATGCTGCAAATGTCCATAAAAGTGAGTAAGTCCCAAATACGCAAAATGTGAGAGAGGGGCGCTAGTTGTCATAAATCCAAAACTTGGTCATAACCAGCTCTAGTCTGTTGTAACTGTAAACACTCATAAAGCAATCAGTTGTAAGTCAAAGACTATTTGTAACTACTGTCTACTGGTTTCTTTCTAGGAGGATAACATGGTTTACCTGCTGGGGCAATACCAACAGCCATTCCAACATAGAATATGGGGAGGACTCTAAGGTGCATGAGACATTTAGGCTCAAAAAACATCTTGTATCAACCATTATACACTTCAGTTTATATATTAGATCTCTCTATCACAGGTAGAAATTTTATTTGTGACTCTTTGGTTTCTTTGACGTCAATAAGGAAAATTCAGAGTGTATAGAAATATGCTCTTTTGGTCCTTTTTCGGTCCTTCTAAAACTTTTAAAGATTAGGAATCAAACAATATTTTAATACCAAAACATTAGTAGGAAAAAAAGAGAAATTTCAATAGACTTGTGCTAAATATAATATCGAAGACTTTAAAGCTTAAAAACATGGGTGTGCAAACAAGGTCTGTAGCAAACTGATTAGATACATTAGGTTAAAGTTGCCTTAAAATATGACATACCAACCAAATATATTTGTAAGAGGGTATCAATGATTGATTGAACTAAGGGCTATCTGTATTTCTGTTTTGAAGTTTTAAAGTATTTCTGTTTTAAAGTATTTTAATGGCTTCTCACATAACTTATTAATTTTCATAATAACATACGAATTGTATGCCAATTTGTCCAGCTTGAGTTATTTTCTTCTCTCTCAGCTTTGCATTTGTTTATTTGTTTGTTTGTTCATGGAGGTGGGAAAGTGTAGCCCTGACAATTTAGAATTCTAATTTCCCCATTTTAAAAATGCCCTCTCTTTCCTGTAAGACTACTGAAGTTCTTTCCAAAACCATAAGAAGCTCTATTTTATCATATAGAATCAAACACATTGAACCTCCAAGATATAATTTTTTAATGTAGTAATAACAGCTATCTAGCTGTTATTGGCTCCCTAACAAATTAGGGAGACAGCAATCATAGGGAAGGAGGAAAAGCCTAATATGCAGAAATAGGAGGGAACACTACAAGAAATATAGGAAGAAAACATTAGCTATGAAATACACAAGGTGGAGAAAAGAAAAAGAACAAGATCAGAAGCTGTGAGTGGCAGAGACTGAGAGGAAGTACAGAGGACAAAGGTAAAGTGAATCTGCCTCCATTGCATTTTAACTTCCCAGAGGCTGGTAGGAAGAACTGCTGGCTGTGAGTGGGGGAGACCGAGAGGGAGTACAGAGGACAAAGGTAGCAGAATCATATAATTATATATCAAAATTAGCAATAATACATTCAGGGTTAGTGTGCTTGAGATTGTGATTTTATTTTATTTCAAAATGACTGGCTTAGTTCAGTGCAATACTTGTTTTGCAGCTATCTTTTGCAATATTCTTTTCAAATTTGGATACTGTCCTCTTTGTAAATAAATTACTAGTCTACATGGATGGATTACCTATCTAAAATCTCTAATCTCTGCTCTCCAAGCAGAAATTAGGTGCCCAATTCAGCCATTCAACTCTATTGAGCTGCCATGTTATCCTCCCCCTCTACCACAAAGATCCTGCGGGAAAAGGGCAGTATGGACAACCATGGAATCTGGCAGGGTGAGAGCTGTGAACCATAAACACAAAGCTTTTGCTGTGTCCCAGCCTAACAGATACAGTGCCCTTGCTGACCTTAAAAGGAACACTAAAGTGACAGGTCAAGGTAACTCAAATAAGCAGAGGATCATGGTCTGAGATGAAGAACCAAAGTAATTTGGAAAGGGGAAACTGTGAATCAGGTATTACACATCAGTCACACAAGAAGATCAAGGTATCCAGAAAGAGAAGCCATCTTCTGACTCAATTGTAAGGGATATAAATTTAGGAAAGGATCAGGGACGTGCAGTCACTAGAGGCAGGGGAGGCGGGGCCTCACCAATCTCCTCAGGAAAAGGAAAGAATTTTAAAGATTTTTAAAAAAATAATTAAAGCCAAGATAGTTGCTACCAGATTCCAAGTCACAGTGGCTTGGAACAGTGCTTAGTGTTAACTATAGGAGGAGGCCAGAGAACTCGGGGCCTCCTTTGCATAAGGAATTTTTCATCTTTTAAAAGTTAAGAAAGAGTTAAAAAGCAAAAAAATTCATATGCAAAGGAGGCACTGATTCTCCCGTCTCCTGATCTGGGAGCAGCGAATCATGTCTTGCACTTGAGCGACTGCGCAATCGATTCTGGAGAGGTTGCTCTGGGCCGCCTCCCCCCCGCCCGACCTGCTCCCCTCCTGGCCGGCCGGCACAAAAACTCACCGCTCTTCTCCTCCTCCTCCTTGTCCTCCCCGCTCGGTGCTGGGCTGGCTGCAGGCCGGGGCACCAGGATTGTTCATCAGAGGAGGCGGGGGGGGGGCAAGGCAGCAGAGCGTGGCAGCGGCGAGAAGCAACACCCCTGCCGCTATGTCCGACAGGCATCTCGCGTTTATGTCGCCGCTGCTGCGTTCTTGCCTCACCAACGGTAACCCTCACCGCACGTCACTGGAAAGGATATGGAGGTTATGAAAGAAGTCAGGTGTCTGCCATGTGCTATTGTCAGCAGAGACAAAAGATGTATTCTTAAAATTGTCAAGAATGCTAGTAAGGCCTGTGATATTGATGCTATTATACATCTTGACACAAATGAGCTATCCCAAAAATATGTACTTTCTGTGCAGAATGATTTCCAGAGCTTGAGGTATGAACTTAGTAGTATACATTGTAGACTTATATTTTTACCAGTATATGAGGAACAAAAAGGGAAAGGCCAGTGTGTAATGGAATTTAATGTGTGGCTGAAAGGAATGGTGTAAAAGGGAAGGCTTTGGTTTTATTAATCATGATGTCTGCAGCTGGTCTAATGAAAAACTGTATAAAAGAGATGGTTTGCATCCATCAAAGAAAGAGACTGTTACTTGGCATTGGCATTACTTGGCATTACATTCACAGATTTTCTGGATAAACATTTAAACTGAACAGCAGGGACAGAGAATTAATTGATATTAATTAATTGTTACACCCATCCTCCGCGAGCTGCACTGGCTACCTGTCGGTCTCCGGGTGCGCTTCAGGGTATTGATGACCACCTTTAAAGCACTCCATGGTAGTGGATCTGGGTACTTGAGAGACCGCCTTCTGCCGATTACCTCCCTTCGACCGATTAGATCGCACAGACTGGGCCTCCTCCGAATCCCATCCGCCAGTCAATGTCGACTGGCGACTACACGGAGGAGAGCCTTTTCTGTTGCAGCTCCGACCCTGTGGAACGATCTCCCCGTCGAGATCCGTACCCTCACCACCATCCAGACCTTCCGCGCAGCCCTCAAGATCTGGCTCTCCCAACAGGCCTGGGGATAGGTTCCCAATTTACCCGCCCGAGTGTTGATTGTTGAATGAAAGTTGTGTTTTATTATTTTTCTTTTGTTCACATTTTGTTTTGTCTTTTGATACTGCACCCCCTCCCCTGTGATTGTAAGCCGCCCTGAGTCCCCTCATGGAAAAGGGCGGCCTATAAATCTTAATAAAATGCTAAAATGCTAAAAAATGCTAAATGATATAGAACATTTCTATCGCCAGCAATCTAAAATTAATAGGGTTATCCATGCATGTAACATAGATGTTTCTATGGGTAAGATAATCAACCTTGCTGTCAAGCGAAACCAAGCATTTAATAATGAGTGTCATACCATGTGCGTTAATCAAACAGATGTTAAGAAAATAGGGGCAGTAAGGCACAACACAGGTTACATAGACAGTAACCACAGGGTCAATCAAATTGCACTGAAATGTCTACACACCAATGCACAGAGTATGAGGAATAAACAGGGTGAATTAGAAATTCAAGTAAATGAGGGCATATATGATATGGTTGCCATTATGGAAACTTGGTGGGATGAAACCCACAAATGGAACATACAACTAGAGGGATTTAAATTATTTAAAAGAAATAGATCAAATAAAAGCAGAGGTGGAGTTGCACTATATATAAGAAATAGCTACATCTCTACAGAAATAGAGTACAACAATTATGAAAATTATATTGAATGCATTTGGGTCAATATTAAAGGGTGGGGGGGGGAGAAATGACATTGCCATAGATCTATACTATAGGCCATGCAACCAAATAAACAAAATATATGAACTTTTTGCTAGACAGCTAACTAAGGTATGTAGTAAGCACATCATAATAGTAATGGGGGATTTTAACTACCCTGACATCAACTGCACCAAACTCTGCACCAAATGGAAGATCCAACAGGTTCCTAACAAACCTATCAGATAACTTTGTTTCCCAAAAAGTGAAGAAAGGAACAAGGGGATCAGCCATATTGAACTTAATTCTCAATTTCTAATGATAGAAAGTGTTGAAGTGTTGAAGCTACAGGTACCTTGGGGGCAAGTGATCATGCAATATTGGAATTCAACATTATGCAAGCACAAGTAGTAGAACAAAGTCAACCTAGAGTCTTTGGACTTTAAGAGAGCTAATTTCAGTAAACTTAGTGTGACCTTGGAAAGGATTCCCTGTATGAGAATCCTCAAGGAGAAAACAACAAGAAGCTTGGGAAATTTTGAAAAGTGAGATTATAAAAGCCCAGTCTAGCACAATACCAATGAAGAAGAAAAATAACAGCTCTCAAAAGATATCAGAATCTCTGCATAAAGAACTCTCTGACAAATTGAAAGTAAAAATGGACTATAAAAAGTGGAAAGAGGGGCAAATAATTAAGGCAGAATATCAGCAAATGGCCCAAGCCTATAAAGATGAAAAGAGGAAAGCTAAGCTTCAGAATGAACAAAGGCTTGCAACAAACATAAAAAAAAATAACAAAAAAGCTTCTTCCAACATGTTAAACGTAAGAAAAAAAATCAAGGAAACAATTGGTCCATTGCTGGGATAAAGTGGCAAGAAGGTGATAAGAAACAGGGAGAAAGCAGAATTACTTAACTCATTTCTTGCATCTGTCTTTACACAAAGAGGAAAAAACAGTCCAACCTATCAAAACAGCACCACAAAAAAACAGATTAGGTACACAAGTTAAAATAGGGAAGAAAATGATAAGGGAACACCTGTCTACCCAAGACTAGTTTAAATCACCAGGACCGGATGGATTACACCCCAAGGTTCTGAAGGAACAGGCAGATGAGATCTCAGAACCACTGCACTTATATCTTTCAGAGATCCTAACATTGGGGAACTGCCAGAGGACTGGAAAAGAGCTGATGTGGTTCCCATCTTCAAAAAAGGAGAAAAAAAATAGATTCAGGAATCTACAGACCTATCAGCCTAACCTCAATACCAGGGAAGATTTTGGAAAAGATAATCATGCAACAAATCAGTGAATACCTAGAAGCCAACAAAGTAATAACCAAAAGCCAACATGGATTTGTCAAAAATAGATCACGCCAGACTAATCTTATTGCATTCTTTGACAAAGGGACAAAATTAGTGGACCAGAGGAATGCCGTCAATATAGTTTACTTGGACTTCAGTAAGGCATTTGATAAAGTAGACCATAACCTACTACTAGATAAAGTAGAAAAATGTGAGTTAGACAGCATCACCACCAGATGGATTCATAACTGGCTGACCAACTGCACTCAACGTGTACTCCTCAATGGAACTGCATCTACAAGGAGGGAAATATGCAGTGAAGAACTCATGGCTCTATTTTAGGGCCAGTACTCTTCAACATCTTCATCAATCACTTGGACGAGGGGATAGATGGGGAACTCATCAAATTTGCAGATGATACCAAGCTGGCAGGAATAGCCAACACTCCAAAGGTTAGGCTTAAGATACAGAAGAATCTTGACACACTTGAACATTGGGCACTATCTAACAAAATGAAATTTAATGGTGAAAAAAGTAAAGTTCTACATTTAGGCAAGAAAAACAAAATGCACAGGTACAGTATATGTGGTACCTTGCTGAATAGTAGTAACTATTGGAGGGATCTTGGAGTCCTAATGGACAACCATTTAAATATGAGCCAGCAGTGTTCAGCAGCTGCCAAAAAAGCCAACAGTTCTAGGCTGCATAAAGAAAGGGATAGAATCAAGATCACGTGAAGTGCTAATACTTTATAATGCCTTGGGAAGCCCACACTTGGAATTCTGCATCCAGTTTTGTCACCACAATGTAAAAAAGATGTGGTGACTCTAGAAAGAGTGCAGAGAAGAGCAACATAGATAATCATCTGGAGGCTAAAACATATGAAAAACGGTTTCAGGAATTTGTTGTGGCTTCCCAGCAGCCAGCAGAGCTGGCATTCAGAGTTGGACAGTGAGGAGGTTGGGGAGGAGCAGAGGCCATTCCTGGAGCCTGGGGAAGGCTTGGACGAGGGTTCTGCATCAGAGGCAGAGATGGGGCCAAGCCATCTGGCAATGATCAGATGCCTATGGAGCTAGACAGCAGTGAAATAGAGGAACAGCTAGAGCCTGTTCCCAGTGTGCACATGTGTAGAGCTGCCAGAAGAAAAAAACCACTCAGAAATCAGGGTAGACTTGGAAGTAAAGTCACAGGTGGAAGGTGATTGGCCCCTTCCATAGGAAATAAACGAGGAGTGAAAGGTGAGTGAGCTTTTGCAGGAAACAATTCTTTCCTGTTAGATTCGTTTCAGGAGTGTGAAGATCTATCCATGAATCTCAGAGACTCTGTGCTCAGTCTTTCCTTGCATAGCACCCTATTTGGAAAATATTTACATGGCAGCTTTCCAAGATAGATAAGGTCTGTAGTCATAAATATTCCTTTGAAAGACTGTTTGCCAGGCCTTGCTGAATATGAAGGAGAAGAATTCATGTTCGTTTAATAAAAGGGGGTTTGTCAGGACTAGGACTCTGCCTTGTACTTTTTGGGGAAGCCTAAGTCAGAACAGAAATGGGTATGTCTAGTTTAATGAAAAGAAGCACTAGGGAAGACATGGTAGCAGTGTTCCAATATCTCAGGGGCTGCCACAAAGAAAAGGGAGTCAAGCTATTCTCCTGAGGGCAGGACAAGAAGCAGTGGGTGGAAAATAATGAAGGAGAGAAGCAACTTAGAATAAAGAAGGAATTTCCTGACAGAAAAATTAATCAGTGGAACAACTTGCTTCCAGATGTTGTGAATGCTCCAACAGTGAAGTTTTTAAGAAGATGTTGGATAACGATTTGTCTGTAGAGGTACAGAATTTCCTGCCTAAGAAGGGAGTTTGACTAGAAGAACCCTTCCTTCCAATTTTCTTCTGCATCTCAAGAAACTAAAAAGAATACAGCAGCTGGTCATTACAATGCTTTTGATCCTGTTTGAGATTTTTTCTAATTAACACTAAACATTATCTATCAAGATTATAAATATTTTTCTTACATCGGACATTAATCCTGTATTGCAAGAGAAGAAGCATTTCACTGATAGAATGAACTTTTAAAAGTAAGTTACCAAATAAATAAGACCAGATTTTCAGATTGGTAAAGAAGGACACCTTTGACCGGGGGGGGGGGGGGGGGGCTTGATTAAAATTTTTATACGGAGCAACAAAAATTTTCATACAACACAAAAATAGTATTGTAATATTTTTTTTATTTCAACATAACTACAATTTACAAATATAAATTGTAACTGTTGCCAAATATCAAAATTTTGATCACGTGACCATGAGGATGCTGCAATGGTCGCTAAGTGTGAAAATGGTTGCTAAGTGTGAAAAATGGCCATCAATCACTTTTTTCAATGCCATTGTAACTTTGGTCACTATACAACCTTTCTTGCCACAGTTCTTAAGTGAATAACTGCAGCTGGCATTTTGTATTTTGGATAGAATCTTTTTTTAAATAGTCTAAGACAATTTAAAAAAAAGAATCCACACAGAATAAATTGAAGTAAAACATTTCAAACTGTTCCACACATAATAAATTGAAGTAAAACTATTTTTAAAAATTCTATGCACAATATATTCCAAAATATTGTGCATAGAATTTTTAAAAATGGTTTCACTTCAATTTATTTTAGATGGAATCTTTTTTTAAATAGTCTAAGACAATTTTAAAAAAGAATCCACACAGAATAAAACTATTTTAAAAAATCCTATGCACAATAAATAAAATATTATTTTAAAATACATTAAAAAAATAAAAGAAAAAAACCCAGCTCACTTACCAGCAGGCAGGCACTCCAAGTCAATCCAGAATGATGTAGATGTTAATACAAAGAACTGAGCAACTTAAAATGATGAAATTAGTCCCAGGGAAATATTTTTCAAAGAAACTTTGCCACCATTTTTTCCACACGAGCCGACCTCCAACCTCCGTGCCCCTCCCCTCCGGGAAATCCAGGAAGAAACAGTTAGTACTTCTCTAGCCAAAGTATTTCCTGGAGCTCTATGGTACTGGGTTATCTTTTCTTATAAAAGGAGGTAAAAAAGGTGGTGGGGGAGTCGGGTCCGTTTTCTTGCTTTAACATTTTAATATCTTCAATGAAAGTACTGAGACACACAGAGAGAGAGGTTAAACAGAGTGTCTTTTGTCCTGCCCTAGTTAGGATTTCTTAAGCAAATCCACTGGGCTTTCAACATGAAGCCAGAAAATCGGGACTTTTTAAAAATTCCCCGGAACACGGGACAATTGTTAGAAATCGTGACGTCTGGTCACCTTACAAATAAAGAAACCTGAAAATATTATTCAAAATGTACTATACAAAAGCATTAAAACCCTAACCTTAATCTTTTAATAGTGTGTTACAATCACACAACTGATTTTTATACATTCTCATGAAAATAATAGACAAGGAAAAATACCTTTTTCCAAGAAATCAAGGTTGTCATAATCTCTGGGTTTACATACTTTGTTACAGCTGGATTCATAGCTTTCATCTTCATATATGGATTATTTAAGTGACATTGCTAAAAATCATCATTAAGTAAGGTCTTGTAAAATAATGTTCAAAAATGGGTACACATTCCATTATCTGCAATACAAACCAAATGAGATTTTCATACAAAAGAAATCAATCTTCTTGTTTAACATTCTTCAACTGGTATGGTTGGGTAACCTGTATGCTATGATCATCATGAAAGCTGGGGCAAAATACAGAATAGGGGAGGAGGAAGATTATAAGAATATTTATTCAATACTAGAGGTTATCCATATAATATAAATAGCACCAAATTATAATCCTCTTTCTTTGAATGTCCCTCATAATAAAATTGAACACTTAAATTATTGTTTCTTTAAAGTAGATTTTATTTAAATTTAAATTTTAAATAGTTATAATCCTATTGTAGACAAAATGGTAGTTTCCTATAGGTTTCATAGCAACTGTACCAGGAAGTAAACAAAGGTACAAAGTATGCTACACTTTCAGGTGTGGCAGTGAAATTATTTTTGCAATTTATTGTGTAATCTTTAGAGTACTGGTTGCTAATAGACAGAAAAAACTGGAACCAGGAAAATGTGAAATTTGGGAATTGAGTATGATGTACAATTTTAAGTTTACTTGTAGGCTGAGAAGATTGGTTATGCACGTTTGCTTTAAATTTTCAACCTAATAACCCAGTAATAAATTAATACACTCTTTTTGCCTTAACTAACACCTTATCTTACCTCATTTTTCTACTATATATTCCCATTGTAAATTCAGAGTTAACTAGGATTTATCAGTACCCTATTTAAAAAACATAGGGTTTATGTCCATTATAAACACGTCGGATTTTTTTAATAATAGATAATGGGGAAAAATCATCCAAAAGGTATTCAGACATACTTTAGAATCATACTTAGGCTTTTACATTTTTTTGCATTTGATAACAAAATGATATTTCGGAGGTCCCAGAGGAGTGCCTAGGAAAAACCATTATTTTTTTAAAAGCTATGTATAGCAGTTACATTCATGTCAGATCAAAAATCTCCCTCTTTGGGGAAAGACAACTTTGGTAACAGATCTAAAGTAACCTTTTACATAACTTTATTCATTATAAACCTACTTCCAAAATAAAACATATTTGCAGATACAAATGGTTCAGCGGCTACACACTGACAAAAATTGTATATGCATGTGTCTGAAGTTGAGATGGTTAAAGTGTACTATATTATGAATTCATGTACTTTTTCTTCCGTCCTTCTGTTTTGCCTTTCATTTCCAGGATGGCACAACTTCCTCTGATTGCAACCATTCCTCACTGCTCTGTGTCAGCTACTAAATTCTACAGAGGATATAGTAACTCAAGAAGCCTCCATAAACAAAGTAATACTTCTCTGCTTTTCTCACTGCCTGACTTCTTATACTATTGGTTAGATGGTCAATACTGAATCCTTTTTCTTCCCAGGCTTAAGCTATTAAATAAATAATAGCTTAATAGCAATAAATAGCAATAGCAATAAAGTTAAAGTTTCGTGATGTGTGGGTATATCTCTTTTACCAGAAAATTAATACAATCACCAATGTTCGCTCTAATTTTGAACACTAACTAAACAATTACAAACTTGTATGCAAATCTAGAATGTCTAGCATATCAGCAATTAAGGTTTCATTTGCTGTCAAGCAGGGCACTATAAAACACTTCAATAAAGCAATATTATCACTGTTTGAAGCAGTTATAGCAATAGCAATAGCAGTAGACTTATATACCGCTTCATAGGCCTTTCAGGCCTCTCTAAGCGGTTTACAGAGAGTCAGCATATTGCCCCCAACAATCTGGGTCCTCATTTTACCCACCTCGGAAGGATGGAAGGCTGAGTCAACCCTGAGCCGGTGAGATTTGAACCGCTGACCTGCTGATCTAGCAGTAGCCTGCAGTGCTGCATTTAACCACTGCGCCACCTTGGCTCATATGGAAAAAAAATCTTTATAGTATAAAATCCGAATAACAAAATCAACATTGATACCTACAGGTAAAATTTTTCAAAGGTCACCAAAATGTAGGTGGCATAAAAACCTGAACATTTTCTGACAAATGCAGCCACAGAAAATTTAAAAGCAAACTTTCAATCAATGGCCATGAGATTTGGGGGATAGGGAAAAACAACTGATTAGCATATTAAAATAATGTTGGGGTAGTTAAGATGGAAGAATTATAGTGAATAGTAATAAAATCATGAAAGCAGGATTAGGAGCTGTTGTTTTTCCTATTCAATGCCTATTCAAAGCAATTACCAAATTCAGAATAATTCAAATGCTGCCCAGGTTAATTACAATCTCAATACATTAGAACAAGTTTATTGTATTTTTCGTAATATAAGACCACCCCCACCCCCAAAAAAAGAGGGTGAAAATTTGGGTGCGACTTGTACACCAAATGTAGCCAAAAATGCGATGCACGGAGGAGGTGATGATCTTGGTAATCCCAGCAGCCTGGAACAATTTATAGGGGGTATTGCAGGAGGCAGATCCACCCACCAATCAGTTGCTCATGCTGAATCAGGCAGCAATAATGGGCTGAAGCTGACCTGGCTGTTCGCTATTTGCTGCAAGGATGCGTCAGAGTTTGGAGCCAAGGTGGCGCAGTGGTTAAATGCAGCACTGCAGGCTACTGCTAGATCAGCAGTTCAGCGGTTCAAATCTCACCGGCTCAGGGTTGACTCAGCCTTCCATCCTTCCGAGGTGGGTAAAATGAGGACCCAGATTGTTGGGGGCAATATGCTGACTCTCTGTAAACCGCTTAGAGAGGGCTGAAAGCACTATGAAGCGGTATATAAGTCTACTGCTATTGCTATTGCTATTGCAGCAGCAATCACATTCAGAAAGCACACACAAGTAACTGATTCAGAAGGATTCAATAACTTCTCTTTATATATAATATAATACATTGGGCAAATATACAATAGCAAAAGCAGGTTTTCAACCTGGTAGTTCAATAGAGAAGTTTCACTTTCACTTTTAGTTTCAGATATCAGCACAGCATGCAGCTTTAGTACAGAACAAGCCACGCCCTGTCTCCTTGCTGTCACCTTCCTTGTTGCTCACACAGCAAATACTGTTTGTTTCCAACCAGCCCTCAACTCTCACAAACTGGCAGTACACTAGCCAAATGAATACACCATGGATGCTGGTAGGCAGAGGCAGAATTTTTATTTTCTTATTTTCCTCCCCAAAAACTAAGGTGTGTCTTATGCTCGGGTGTGTGTTATAGACCAAAAAATATGGTAGTTGATTATTATGTACATTAGCTGTTTACAACCTGGATTTTTTTTAAAAAAAATCAAGCAACAACTTTATTAAATTCCTCAACATAATTACACATGGATGAATCTATATACATAAAGCTAGATCTAAATTGCATTATTCCTGATAAGAACCAATAATATGGACTTTTCTGCTAGATTTATACCATTTGCACAGACTTCCCTGGTTTTTGTTGACCATACTTTTAGATGCATCCACATAAACACACATACTATGCTGACCAAATTTTTGTTTAATATTCCAGTTTAAAAAAAAATATTTGCAAAATTACAATTCAAAAATATAAATTGATGAATGCTTGTTAAAGAAAAATCTAGTCAAGTAGTAAACATTTGGTCCATTTATACAGATTAATACTAGTAATATGGTAATATTTTTCTATGTGTACCTTAGAATTAACTATTTTAGAAACTTCTTGAAGATTAATTTAGGAAATTGAAAGCCAAATAAGGAAATAGAAACTTGCCTTTTCTACATTGGATTATCCAGCCTAAAGTGCTATTTCATTCAATTAAATCAGAAATAGCTCATTCTGATAAAGGTCATATAATAAACAAATGTTATCTTAAATAAGCATTTCTCAAATTACATGTCAGTCACTATTGTTATCCTTGCATGTAATAAGCACTGTGTCAAATTCAGAAGAGTATTCAAACAGTGCATCATTTCTATATTTATTTTCCATTTTATCCTAATCCTTCTAAATCCTGACATTAAATGTATATTTTGCGGTAAATTCCTAATATTGGCTACATCTCTTTTGCTCACCTATAAATGCATCTTTCCTATTTATAAAGAGGAATATTTAAATTGAATACATCTATGTCAGGAAATATTTTTTTGAGCTCTGCATTTTCATTTTTTGTTTCTGTTCTGAGGCGAAATTGGAAGATATGAATTTCCCGCAAGACATGTGGTACAGTTTCAGTAACTCCTTCTTGCTCTTTATTTTATCATGAGACTGGTGATCACATCCTGCTTTACAAGAAAGCAGACTGGCAGAAACAGAAAGTTTGAGAGATGCTTTATGATAGAGTCCTCAAACTTAATCTTCTGGTAATTTAGCTAAAATGCCCTATTCAAAAAAGTTTTTAATCACAAACTGAGACATTAACTCCCTTATCTATATATTCACAGACAGAGAAACACAGACACACAGACACACAGACACAAACATACACAGACATTTCCATTTTACCTTAATATTGTGATGATTAGCCAATTTTCTAAATATATACCCTTCTCAGCAAAAGAAATGGATTTAAGTATAATAAGCTCTACCAGCAGCTATACATAATAAGCATTTCAGAAGCAATTTCATTCTCCCCAAAAGACTGTATACCCATGTTCTGCTGCCACTCCCATTGGCCAAAAACTCAAATTACAATTCCCTGTAACATCTTTTCAATTTATGGCAATAAATGCTAAAATCTGTCTACTTTAACTGCAATATCACTTCACTATTTCTTCCAGTTCTTTGCTACACTGATAGATAAGCTTAGATCAGTATAATACAGAATTATTACAAAATCATGTAATTACCATCTGTACATTCTTCATAATACCAGTCCAGCTCGTAGTAATCTGCTTCAATGAATTTCTGCATATTCCCTTCTCCTTAGGCACCATTGAAAGAGATTTAACAAGAATATAACAGAGGTCAAGTGAAATACAGCCATGCATGCCTGCATTTGCCGATCACTATGTGGGAAATGAACTCTGGGATTATTAACAATATGATAAACATCCTCTACCAGAGAGTCAATGTAGAGATTAAAAATTAAAAGAAAATGCAACTTCAAAAGGGAGAGGCTGTTGAAGCTGCTGCACCAGGTTATTCTAATAAAGAAGCTCTATAGAGAAGCTGTGGGGGTGGGAATTAACAAACCCACCCAATCAGAAGGCTTAGAAACTGACGTTGAAGGCACACACCACCACTTGAGGTTTCTAACTCATTTCTTTTCATTCTGCTCCTCACATCTCTTTCCGTCTAATAGGTTGCCATGGAGACTGGCTGATTCTGAATGAGATGCAGAAATAGAGGGTAGAAATATACACTACTGCTTCTGATTGCTAGCAAAGGGTGTCTCACTAAAGACAGCAATATCCAGAAAAATGCCTTTCATTAAATAGCAGCATACACATGGTTAATTTATTTAAAAGATGGTTAAAATGCAGCCCTAATTAAGTGAACGGAACTCTGCAAGTGCCCCTAAAATTACCTTATGATAAATAACATTTAAATGTCTACATTCTTGATGAAGAAAAAATAATGTAACTCGCTCTTATGTGCTTATTTTGCAAATCAATGATCCACACTCCAAATACCTGACCTCTATGACAGCACAGAAATGTTTGCAGCAAGCCACGGCCATTTTGTATAACACAACACATTGATCTCTTTCCATACTGTTTGCCATCATTCTTTCTAAAACAGAAATCCTGTTAAATACACAAACTTGTACTGATTTTATAGAAAAGAGAGAGGAATTTAACAAGCAATTATCATTTGAATTTTGTAGGTATCAGAAATGAATAAATATGCTTATTCATTTCATATGTTCACAAAATTCTAAGTTTAAAGTTCAATGAATGTATGTTTTCCAATCATAAGTATCTCAAATCTTACACTAGGATCTTCCACAACTAAAATATTAAAACATGAGCATTGTTAAATATTACCTTTTCTATATATTCTTTGGAAAAAAAGATAATGTAAGCTATAGTATTAATAGATTAGTACTACTGGAAAAATTACATATATAAATATAAAGGGAAGCTTATATTGAGGAACACTAGAAAGTCAATTTTGTAAAAATCACTTTCATATATGCATTTATTGATTGTAGAAGTATATTCTGATTTTTACATCTAAAACTTCCCCATCTAGGGAAGTCATGATAAATCATACTTTATTTTGGTATCCAATATCTTTATATCATTTAAAAAAAATCTGTATTAGGTATTCTTAAATCTGTGTCACAATCAACTTCAGTGCAGTTAACATAAAAGTTGATTTTAAAGAGTAGTTCATATTTACTAACAAAGAATAGATTCCTACAAAAACACAGACTTTTAAAAACTATATAGATGCCATGAAGAATTAATATAAAATAAACTAGTGACATTCATATTTCTATAAACAATTGAGCCAACTTGACTATAATATGATATTAACAAGGAATTTATATTGGCATAAGATGGATTTATATATTTAAATCTATATTTATTTATAAATTGTATACATTATAAATTTATAATTTGTATTATATTAAATTTATAATTTGTATTATATTAAATTTATAATTTGTATTATATTAAATTTATAATTTGTATTATATTAAATTTATAATTTGTATTATATTAAATTTATATACATTTGTATTCATATTTATCTTATGTCACTTGTGAGTCATTCTTAGGCATGACTTTTTTAAAACAAAATCTTCTTAACTAAATAGCAATAGCACTTAGCAATAGCATTTAGATTTATAAATTGCTTCATACTGCCTTTACAGTCTTCTCTAAGCAGTTTATAGAGTCAGCATATTGCCCCCACCAATCTGGCTCCTCATTTTACCAACCTCGGAAGGAGGGAAGGCTGAGTCAACCTTGAGTTGGTGAGATTCGAACTCCCAAAGTGCAGTTAGCAGTTTGCACCATCTCGGCTCTTATCACATACTATAACATGATTTCTCAGCATGCACACAGATTAATTCTTAAAATACAAAATCCTTGCTATTTATTATAGGTAATTTATTAATCCAGACCACTTGCTAACATTAGACTTTTTTTAATACATGATTTTCATGTATTGTTTAACCCACATTTTTCTACTTTATCTAATAGTAGGTTGTAATCTACTTTATCAATTGCCTTACTGAAGTCCAAATGAAGTCCAAGCGTCTCTCAACTGTTGTGTGCAGAGAAAAACCTTGCACAATAAAGAAAAACTTCTCATGAGTATGAGGCAATTAATAACTTCTCGCACTCTTGGGAAGTTTTTCTTTACTGTGCAAGGTATGGGGGGCAACCATACTCTGGTTTCTTTTTAAATTGTATAAATCTTCAGCCTTTTACAGTACTTTAATATTAATAGTGTTGTGTCCTCCTGACGCAGCCGACAGGCGGGGCCGGAGCAGCCAATGCCTGATTGGCTCAGACGCGCCTGCCGGCTGGCGGAAAAATCACTAACCGCCCATTGGCCAGCCGACTGACAGCTCGGATATATAAAGAGCTGTCAGTTGGGCTGGCGCTGTCCGCGTTCTAAAGTTACCGTTGTAGTTACTTGCTGAATAAACCGTTCTTGTCTTACCTCATGCCTCGAACTTATTACTGGCGACGAGGATGTCAGACTCTGACCCCGTCATCATCCCTGCCCTGGCTCCTTCATCTGTTTTTGCTGCATTCAGGCCAGAGGCCGAATCATGGGACGCCTTCATGGAAAGGTTCGAGGTTTTCCTCATGGCCCACAACCTCTCAGAGCTTCCTGAGGGGAGACGATGGGGCACTTTCCTCCACTATTGCGGGCCCAAGATGTTCGCCACCGCCCGGGCCCTAGCTGCACCGGCACTGGTACATTCCATGCCCCTCGACGTTCTGATGGAGCGGCTCCAGATCCACTATGAGCCTTCGCCCTCAAAGTATACCCGCCGGCAATATTTCCAGCATTGTGTTTAAAGGCAGGGCCAATCCATCGCCCAGTATGTTGCCAAACTCCGTGCAGCTGCCATAAACTGCGAGTTTCCAGATTTAGAGGATGCCCTCCTTGAACAATTCATCTACGGTCTCCTCGACATAAACCTCCACAGAAAGATACTGGCGCGCACCGAGCTCTCCATGAAAATTGCTGTAGATGACACCCGGGCCTACGAGATGGCCGGGCAATCCACTCCTGACGTCCGCCGTTTCCCGCCATTGGCGTTACCGGCGCTGCCCAACTCTGCTGTCCACAGCCAGATGTTGTTCCATGACCCTTGCACAGACACTGCATCCACCGTTGACCATCTGCGCATCCAGCCTCCGTGAGATGGCGGCGTATGCCTCAGTTGTGGCGGCCGCCATCCCAGGGCTTCCTGCTGTTTCCGCATGGCCGTCTGTCGGCGCTGCGGAAAGAAGGGCCACATCTCGAACGTCTGCCGCTCTGCTTCAGGGGAACCGTGAAACCCGTGGCCCCCTCCGCCTGCTCAACCTCCTGTCAGCTGCTGCCAGCCTCCAGGGTCCTCTTCCTCCGCCCGCATGAGCTGCTACGCTGTCTCCGCTCCAGAGCCGCCACTGCCCGATTGGCAGGCCGATTCTGCTGCCTCGTCCTCCTATGGCAGCCAGGGTAAGATGCATCTCCGCATCTTACTCGCAGGCCGCCCCTGCAAGATGGAGCTGGACACGGGCTCCGCCCACACCATCATGTCATGGGACACCCTGAGATCACTTATTCCTACCCTCAAGGCTAGCCAGCTGGGCCCAGCTGACAGCCTTCTCCGGGACTATCAGGGGAAGGCCATCCCGATTCTGGGTTGTGGCCAATTCCCTATTTCTTTCTGAAAATTCAGGGGCTTCCTACCCCTTGTCGTTGTCCAGTCCCCCCTTGCTTTCCTCCTTGGGATGGACTGGTTCAGGGCTTTGGGGCTAAGCATCTCTGGAATCAACTCCCTACGCTTAACGTCCTCCCTTGAGGCCCTCTTATCGGAGTTCGATGACGTTTTCTCCGACACCCTGGGGTGCTACAAGGGCACCCCCATCTCCCTTAATTTGGATCCCTTGGTGGCGCCCATCTGCCTGAAGGCCCGATGGGTTCCCTTTGCCCTCCGGGCTCGCGTGGACACAGAGCTCAACAAGCTTGTCGCTCAAGGCGTCCTGGAGCCCATCGATTATGCCCCCTGGGAAACCCCCATAGTATTGCCACTAAAATCAGATGGCTCCCTGAGGGTTTGTGCCGATTACAAGGCAACCCTGAACAAGGCCTTACAGCCCACCCATATCCCGTGCCGGTTGTGCAGCACGTTCTGCACTCCTTGGGCCAGGGCCAGATCTTTGCTAAGCTGGACCTGGCCCAAGCATACTGCAGCTGCTGGTAGATGAGGCCTCTGCCACCGCACAGACTATAGTAACGCACCGCGGTGCCTTCAAGTGCCGCCGGCTACAGTTCGGGGTCAGTGTGGCCCCAGGGATCTTCCAAGGCCTTATGGAGCGGGTGCTCCATGGCATACCAGGGGTCGTCCCTTACTTTGACGATGTCCTGATTGCCGCCAAGGACCAATCAGGACTCGTCAAAACGTTAAGGGAGGTCCTCTCCAGGTTCCGGGCCGCCGGCCTGCACTTAAAGCGTTCTAAGTGCAAGCTCGGCGTGCCATCTGTAGAGTTCCTAGGGTTCCTGGTGGATTCCTGTGGAATCCATCCCACCCCCTCCAAAGTAGAGGCCATCGCCTCTGCCCCCACGCCCACCACCAAGGCTGAGCTCCACGCTTTCCTGGAGCTCCTGAACTTTTACGCCTCCTTTATTCCGCACAAAGCCTCCGTCGCGGAGCCCCTGCATCACCTCCTCGATGCCTCCACCGCCTGGGTTTGGACAGACCGCGATGTGCATGCGTTCGTAGCTGTCAAAACTCTCCTGACTTCTGCCCCTGTGCTCGTCCAGTACGACGAGCACCTTCCACTCCTTCTGGCGTGTGACGCCTCCCCCTACGGGGTCGGGGCTGTTCTCAGCCACACCTACCCCGACAGCTCCGAGGCGCCAATTGCGTTCTACAACTGCACCAGGGGTGGGTTCCTCCCGGTTCGCACTGGTTCTTGCGAACTGGTTCGTCAGTTCCTAGCCCCTGTCGCTGGGTGCCTGCAGGGTTTTTCTTTTAAAAAACGCCTCTCCAGATGATCTTGAAAACCTGCAAGGTTGCTTTGGAAGGGGACAGATGGGCAGCATTTTCCCCTGCCCCCCTCCCCGGAAGCCTGCAGTTTTAAAGTAAGCCTTTGCACAGTAAAGAAAATCTCACGAGCAAGAGAAGTTCTTAATTGCTTTTACTGTGAAGTTGCAGAAGCTTCCGAGGCTGCAGGCAACCAGAGATGGGGTGGGGGAATGCTGCCTATCTTCCCCCTCCCAAAGCAACCTCTTCCAAAGCAATCTCTTCCAAAGCAACCTTGCAGGTTTTCAAGATCATCCGGAGAGGCGTTTTTTAAAAAGAAAATCCTGAAAAGGATTTAGAGAGATGGGGGGGGGGAATCCCCAGAACCAGAAGCGCAACCCGCCGGCTCCTCTGAGTGCAGCCCATTCCTGCTCCCAAGAAGTCCGTTTTCTTTTTAAAAACGCCTCTGCAGAGAGGCGTTTTTTAAAAAGAAAAAAGGATTTGGAGAGATGGGCAGCTGGTCTTTTTTTTTGGGGGGGGGGAATCCCCAGAACCAGGAGCGCAGCCCATTCCCCCTCCCAAGAAGACCATTTTCTTTTTAAAAACGCCTCTGCAGAAGCTTCTCTGTGGAAGCTTCCAAGGCTACAGGCAACCAGGAATGGGGTGGGGGAATGCTTCGCAGGTTTTCAAGATCGTCTGCAGAGGCGTTTTTAAAAAGAAAACGGTCTTCTTGGGAGGGGGAATGGGCTGCGCTCCTGGTCCTGGGGATTCCCCCCCCCCCAAAAAAAGACCAGCTTCCCATCTCTCCAAATCTTGTGGCTTTTCAGGATTTTCTTTTTAAAAAACACCTCTCCAGATGATCTTGAAAATCTGCAAGGTTGCTTTGGAAGGGGACAGATGGGCAGCATTTCCCCCTGCCCCCCTCCCTGGGTGCCTGCAGCCTTAAAGCAAGCGTTTGCACAATAAAGAAAATCTCACGAGCGAGAGAAGTTCTTAATTGCTTTTACTGTGAAGTTTTGGAAGCTTCCGAGGCTGCAGGCAACCAGAGATGGGGTGGGTGACTGCTGCCTGTCTTCCTCCTCCCAAAGCAACCTCGCAGGTTTTCAAGATCGTCTGCAGAGATGTTTTTAAAAAGAAAACGGTCTTCTTGGGAGGGGGAATGGGCTACACTCAGAGGAGCCGGCGCTTGGGGCACCCTGAAACAACGCATCCCCGCCGCCTCGTTCTACTCAGCAAGCGGGGACATCCCGTCTGTGCCCACTTCTGCTGCCACCACCTCCGCTCCCAAACGCAACTGTCAGCTGCGAGCAGGTGACTGAAGCTGCTGCTTGCAGTCATTTACGGCTGCAGATAGATTGTGCCTGTAGCGGGAAGCTCTTCGCCCTGTGAGAGCTCCTCTCCAGCACTCCTAGTGCCTGTCCTTTATAATTTTCCACATTGCCTTGATGGTTTTTATTCCAGTGACTTTGTCTTTTCTGTTCTTAGGCTTAGGAAAAAAAAACTGGTTTCATTGGCAGTCTTTTTTTGGGGGTGGGTGGGTATTTTTTTGGTGTTTTCCTAGCACTGTCATAGTTTGTGGGTGTGGGTGGGTGTGTAATTTCCCATAGTTATCTATGCATTAATAATGATCTAGTAATATTAATAATATCTAGTAATTAGTAATATCTAGTAATAACATTGTCTTGGCCACTCCCACCAGGTCACATGGGTGGCAGGCCACTCCCATCCGGTCACATGGGCAGCAAGCCACTCCCACAAAGGAGGCCACGCCCACAGAGTGGTTTCGAACAATTTTTGAAACCCACCCGTCCTGCAGCCTGAGCGAAATTACAGCCAGTTGGACAAGGAGGCCCTTGCGGCCGTTGCGGGAGTAAAACAATTTCACCCTTACCTTTACGGCTGTCCCTTTACGTTAGTAACTGATCACAAACCCCTACTGGGCATCCTCGTGGGGGACCGTCCCACTCCTGCCATCCTGTCACCGCATATGGGCCACTGGTAGGAGTTCCTATCTGCCTACTCCTACACCTTGGGGGACCCTAAATGGCTGCCCGGGGTGATCACCGAATTAACAGGACCCTGCTCTTATAGGGTCCTGCTGGCTGATGGGAGTCTCCAACCTTCCCTTTGTTGGGAAGGTTGTTGAGAAGGTGGTGGCCTTCCAGCTCCAGCGTACCTTGGAGGAAGCTAGCTATCTTGACCCCTTCCAGTCCGGCTTCAGGCCCGGTTACAGCACAGAAACCGCTTTGGTAGCATTGACTGATGATCTCTGGAGAGCCAGAGATGGAGGCCATGCATCCATCCTAGTTCTCCTTGACCTCTCAGCGGCTTTCGATACCATCGACCATGGTATCCTTCTGCGACGACTGCGGGAAGTGGGAGTGGGAGGCACTGTTTTGCAGTGGTTCTCCTCCTACCTCTCGGACAGGTTGCAGTCGGTGTTGGTGGGGGGGCAGAGATCGTCCCTGAGGCCCCTAACTTATGGGGTGCTGCAGGGCTCGGTCTTATCCCCCCTACTATTCAACATATACATGAAACCGCTGGGTGAGATCATTCGGAGGCACGGGATAAAATACCATCAATACGCGGACGATACACAGTTGTATCTGTCTGCCCCGTGCCAACTCAATGAAGCGGTGGACGTGATGAACCGGGGTCTTGAGGCCGTTAAGGACTGGATGAGAGCTAACAAACTGGTACTCAACCCGGACAAGACCGAGTGGCTGTTGTGCTTCCCTCCCAAGAATTTGGCCAACGTTCCATCACTCAGGCTGGGGGGTCAAAATTTATACCCCTCAGACAGGGTCCGCAACTTGGGAGTCCTCCTGGACCCACAGCTGACTTTTCACCACCATTTGTCAGCTGTGACCAGGGGGGCATTTGCCCAGGTTCGCCTGGTACGCCAGTTGCGGCCCTACCTGAATCGGGAGGCTCTCACAACAGTCACTCGAGCCCTTGTGATCTCCAGGCTGGAATACTGCAATGTGCTCTACATGGGGCTGCCCTTGAAGAGCATCCGGCGACTTCAGCTAGTCCAGAATGAGGCCGCGCGAGTGATCGTGGGCGCACCACGGTTCGCCCACATAACACCGATCCTCCGTGAGCTGCGCTGGCTACCTGTTGATCTCCGGGTGCGCTTCAAGGTGCTACTCACCATTCATAAAGCCCTCCATGGTAGTGGATCTGACTATCTGAGAGACCGCCTTCTGCCAATTACCTCCCTTCGTCCCATCAGATCGCATAGAGTAGGCCTCCTCCGAATTCCATCCGCCAGTCAGTGCCGACTGGCGACTACGCGGAGGAGAGCCTTCTCAGTTGCAGCTCCGACGCTTTGGAACGATCTCCCCGTGGAGATTCGTACCCTCACCACCGTCCAGACCTTCTGCACAGCCCTCAAGATCTGGCTATCCCGTCAGGCCTGGGGATAAGACCCGAATCTCGCCCCACCCGAATGCTGAATGAATGTTGTGTTTTATCGGTTTATTTTTTTATTCACATTTTTTTTCTTTCTTTGTTTTGTCTTACACTCCCTTCCCATTAATTGTAAGCCGCCCTGAGTCCCCTCAGGGAAAAGGGCGGCCTATAAATGTCAAATAAATGACTAAATGACTAAAAAATGGGAGAATATGGAGGTGCCATGTGAACCAACTACGGGGCCGGGCACCAGAGAGTCAGCAGCCCCCATTATCCGTGCCCGAGCAACTTGTCTGCCTACCCAGCAGCTGCTCGTCCTAACCAGCCACTGCCTGCTGGGGGCCACTCGTCTCCAACCACGACCGCAGATCTGCAAACAATGCAGCCGGGGCTTGCTTGCCCAGCGACCACTGTTCCTGCCCAGCCGTGCCCACTTGCGGTTATTCCTGCTCACTCCACCTGCCCCGCAGCGCGCCTCCGCCAACAACGCAGTCCAGCTAAAACTGGGGGCCTACCTTTGCCTCGCTCATTAGACTCCGGGGCTGGCCCTTCCCATCGGCCACGTCACGAAGAAAGAACACCTCCTCTTCTCTCGAAGGACACTCCCAGTCTGAGAAGATCTCAGTGCGTGCGCAGGAAGCCTGAGTACTTAAAAGATTACTCATGCGCTATCTGGGGGGAAGGGGTGTTGTGTCCTCTCGATGCAGCCGACAGGCGGGGCCGGAGCAGCCGATGCCTGATTGGCTTAGGCGTGCCTGCCGGCTGGCAGGAAAATCACTGACCACCCATTGGCCAGCCGACTGACAGCTCGGATATATAAAGAGCTGTAAGTTGGGCTGGCGCTGTCCGCGTTCTGAAATTACCGTTGTAGTTACTTGCTGAATAAACCGTTCTTGTTTTACCTCATGCCTCGAACTTATTAAATAGTGTTCTGTTCAGCCCTCCATAGCATCTCTACCCTTATGATTTCATAGTATTATAAGGTTTTTTTCACAACTGATCCTTATTTATTCAATGTTAAGCCAGAATATGATGCAAAGATCTTTGAGCAAGAATATTGCTAAGAAAATCATTATGTGTTTTGTATAGGAATAGATCTGCAAAGAAATTTGTAATAGAAGTAATAATCAAAAACCATCCAATTATTTGCTACAAGATGGATACTAAATTCAATAAATAATACAACCTGTTTTTGTAGATACGTTTTATACGTTGCTAAAATATGAAGTAACAAATATGAAGGAGCATATATAGATTCTTGAAAATTTACTATAGGTAGTTACTTACTTACTCAACTTACATAGTATCTTTATTGTCATTGTACAAAATAAATACAATGAAATTGGTTTTAGCCTCACTGGTGCAATCCATGACAACAAATACAAACAACATAAATAGTATAAAGAATAATCCCAATGCAAGTAATTAGGGGAAAAGAAAAAAGAAAAAGAAAGAAAAACTAGTCATACATTTCCGCATATGCATGGAGTGATTGTGGTTGTGTTTAAGAGTCTACAGCTCAAGGATAGAAACTATTTTAAAACCTATTTGTTCAGCTGGCTATGCTTTGATGTCTTCTGCCCGATGGTAGAAGTGCAAAGAGACACTGACCAGGGTGTGAATCGTCTCTGAGTATTTTCCTTACTTTGCTAAAGACTTGGCGATGTCATCCAGTGGTGTTAGAGGGCAACCAATGGTTACTTGTGCCGAATTGATCACTCTCTGTAGTTACTTCCTGCCCACAGCAGTTAAACCAGCGTACTGTACTGTAATGCAATATGTGAGGACACTTTCTATCGTGTATCAATAGAAAGAGTCATCAGCCATTGTTCCACTTCATTTTTTCGCAGGACTCTAAGGAAATGAAGTCTCTGTTGGGCCTTGCCAATCACCAGGGACGTGTTGTTTTTCCAGGTAAGATCTTGACTAATAACCACTCCCAAGAATTTAAAAGAGGAAACTCTCTCCACACAGCCCCCCTCTATATACATTGGGGCAGGTTCCTCTCTGTGCTTCCGGAAATCTAGCACCCTCCCCTTTGTCTTATTAGTATTTTAGATGTAAGTTATTTTTTGAGCACCATGAAGATACCTTCTGGACTTCTTCCATGAATGCTGATTCGTCCCCTCCAGTTATGAGACTCAGCACAGTTGTGTCATCTGCAAACTTTATTATGAGGTTGGATGGATCAGAGGATATGCAGTCATGTGTATACAGCAAGTACAGATAGGGGCTGAACACACAGCTCTGAAGGGAGCCTGTGCTGAGCTTCAGCATGGAAGATATAAAGGACCCAACCCTTATTGTTTGTAGATGATCCATCAGGAAGTCTTTGATCCCTTCACAAGTGAGGGAAGGGAAATTCAAGTCAGTCAGCTTCTCAATAAGAATGCCTAGTAAGATGGTGTTAAAGGCCGAGCTATAGTCTATAAAAAGAATTCTGACATAATTTCCAGATTTCTCAAGGTGGTTCAGTGCAACATGTAGAGCAGTGATGATGACATCCCCTTTCGAACTGTTGTTTCTATAAGCAAACTAGTGTTGATCAAAATTTGGTGGAAGACAGGACCTGAGGTATTGTAGGATCATTCTTTCAAAGCACTTCATCACTATAGATGTCAGTGCAATTGGTCTATAGTCATTCAAGCTGTTTATGGCTGCTTTCTGTGGAACTGGGATAATTGTGGTTGCTTTCAAGCATGATGGGACTCTAGCTTGTGGCAGGGAGATGTTAAAAATCCTTGTCAGAACCCCTGTTAATTGGTCAGCAGACTTTCCCCAACACCCTGTCTGGATCTGCAGCTTTGTTTGGATTTACAGCCTTCAGCACAGCTCTCACTTGATATTCATCCAAGGTGAGTGGTTGGAGGTTAGAGGAACTTTGGGCTAGAGCCACAGAGACCGGTCTTTTGACCTCAAAGCAGGCAAAGAAGCTATTTAGCTCCTCTACCAGCAGGCATTAGCATTGGCTATTTTTTTCATATTGCCCTTGTAGTTGGTTAGGTGTTATAGCCACTGCCACACCTGTCTTGAGTTATTATCTTCCAGATGCTTCTCTACCTTTTGTTTGTATTTCTGTTTAGCCGTCTCAATGCCTCTTCTCAAGTTTGTCCTGGCCTCATTGTATTTGTCTTCATTTCCTGCCTTGAAGGTGGAGTTTTGGGCTCTCAGAAGTGATTGTACTTCTTCTGACATCCAGGGTTTATGATTACTGTAAACTCTGATGCACTTATTCACTGTTACATTGTCTGTGCATGTTTTAATGTAGGAGAGTTCAATGTCAGTGAATTCTTGCAGCTCCAAATGTTCAAATATACTCCACTCAGTAGTCTCAAAGCAGTCCTGCAACTGGCAGAGTGCTCTCTCCAGCTAGATTTTGACAGTTTCCCTGACTGGCTGTATCCTTTTCCTAAGGGGTTATACTTTGAGCACAGTAGCAGAGAGATGTGGTCAGACATACTCAGAAGGGAGAGGGGGATTGCTTTATATGCCTGCCTTAAGTTTGAATACATATGATCTAGAGTGTTCTTACCTCTGGTGGGAAACTGCACATACTGCACAAATGTAGTGAGAACAGAGTTTTGACAGGCTTGATTAAAATCCCTAGCCTGACAAAAGCGCCCTCAGGTTAAGTTTGCTGCTGCCTCTCAATGTAAACTTAGAGAGCACTGTGCTAATATTTGCATCAGGTGGAATATAGACAGCAGTGATAACTATAACAGAAATCTCTCTAGGTAAAGAAAATGGCTGACAAATGACAGTTAAGAATTCCACATCTGGAGAACAGTATGTATAAGTAACTCTACTGTTAGTACACCAGTCACTATATGTGGAAATACAAAGCCCTTCACCTTTGCTTTTACCAGAGTTGCTGTTTCTGTCAAAGCAGTGCGTGGTGCAGTGATGATCATCAAACAGCAGTCATGAATGAGCTTATTTGCTGCTATCCATAGCTCTAGCTCATCAGTTTTGTGGACAAAGGATCTAGAGTTGGTTAGAAAAATGCTTGGTAATGCTGGTTTTGAGACTACTTCCATAACTGAACTAGCAAACCAGCTCTTGGTGTGTCATCAGTTACATTCTCCAACGAAGCAATTTCGCAGGTTATAGAGGACCCTCTCTCCGGTCACTGTGGGTCTGTGTGGATATAACCTTCACATGGCCGGCTCGAATGTGCTTTGTTTTGACTGAAGTGAAAGTTCCTCAATGCAGCAGGTGTTGAGGACTCACAAAGTCCTCGAGTTACGACAGGGAGGCCAGCAACAGACCAGGCTGTGCCCTGATTGACTGGGGTGCAGCATAGCCTGTTGCTAGCCGGTGGAGCCAGCTGGATTGGCTAGGGCGCAGCATCATCAGTTGCCAGATGCAGGGAGAGTGCCCATTGGTTCCTCCGTTCTGACAGCCTGTTTAAATAGCTGTCAAGCGGGGAATACATTCGAATCGCTGTGAATAGTTGCTAGACAATAAACCTGAGTTCTTTTGACGTCCTGGCTCTCGTCTCTTCCTTTCCTTCGATCCACAAAAGCAGGGATGTTCAATTCCCCATTCCCCTGCCTATGGCAATTCGAGAGCAGGTCAAGAATGCTTAGTGAGTTGACATTTGCCCTGTTTTATTACCTTTCTTGCCACAATTGTTAAATGAATCACTACAGTTGTTAAGTTAGTAACATGGTTGTTAAATGAATCTGGCTTCTTCATTGACTTTGCTTCTCGGAAGATCACAAAATGTGATAACGTGACTTTGGGACATAAATAAATATGAGCCAGTTGCCAAGCGTCTGAATTTTGGTCATGTGATGATGCAATGGTTGTAAATGTGAAAAACAGTCATAAGTCACTTATTTTAGTGCCACTGTAACTTGGAACTTGATCACTAAACAAACTGTTGTAGGTCTAGGACTACCTGTATTGTATTATATTTGCCGTTTAAAGTTGTTCTCTGCATTGGCTATCGAATATTCATTGATAATTTTCTCAACTATCTACAGCAGGGGTCCCAACCCCTGGGGCACAGCCCACTGCTGGATCTTGAGCCTTTCGGAACAAAACCATTGAAATGACAGGTGAATCATATGCCTATTGATCACACAAATGAAGTTGTGTGCATGCGCACTTGCTCGCCACGTGCAGGGAACCATTCTCTCCCACCTGCCCAGCTAGTCTGCAAAGCTGAAAAGTTTGGAAAACTATGATCTACAACTATTCTAAAGTTTTATAACAGGAGCTGAACTTCATATGTTATTTTATAAGTCAAGATAACCAATCTCCCATGAAAAGATTTGAGGACACTTGATGGATCATGCATAAAATTCATCTTCAGACATTGAATGTCTTCAGAACATTCACCTAAAAGTACTTTGGAAAATAATTATTTTGCCAGATAAATCTGCACTATAAGACTTTTATCATCAATCTTGGTATTAGTGTGCCAAATCATTAAGTGTTCAATTACAAGGTCAATATTTAAATTTTAAAAAAAGGAATGGGGCAAGAATATACATTTGCTAAACCCTCCTCTAAGTAGGAATCTCTTCACTTTGATTCAGTGGTCAGATTCAGCAGGTTCACACCAGTTCAGCTGAACTGATAGCTTTTTCAGCAGTTTGGTGAACCAGCTGAATTGAACCACACCCAGCCACAACCTGAAGCTGGCCTCACTATGGCCATTTTCTTTTTGTAGCTTTCCTCTGAGGAGATTTCTCTTTGCATTGCTTCAGGGCTGACACAGCCTGAAGCTAAGGGACCATGGAGGGTGTGTGTGTGTGTGTGTGTAGAGATAGCTGGGGTGTTGTAGCCAAAATAAAATTCTTTCCCCTGAAAATCAAGAACATTTGTGCAGGTGTTTGAAAGGTAGAGACTGAGATCACTAGCAACTGGACTATGTAGTGAATGGACTATATGACTGCAGACTCTGGGGAGAAGTAATAACGTTTTACTTTTAATTGGGTGTAAAACCAGCAGGAACCTACAGCTGGTTTCCCACCAAGTCTGTGCCAATTTGATATGTCCAAATAAAATGTTCTTTGAGGAATATGCTTGCCTCTGAGTTCTCATTGAAGGAGATGTATTATTTGGAACCTTGACACCTTGCCCCTCCCAGCCACTTGCCTCAGATGAGGCTGATATGTCCAACAACGGATTTGACTGTGTTCCCGGTGCTGGTTGAGAGTGATGAGGTGGTGGTGCCACATTAGCTGTGGAAAGCAGGGTTCGCTTAGAAATCAGCAGCGGCGGCTACAGCAATTTCAGGACTCCTGAGCAGCTCCTCAAGCAGGGTTTCACATGACCTCAGGAGCCTCTCCTGCCGCCAAGAAAGCACCTCCAGGCAACAACACCTCAGGGTACTTCACTCCGTCGCACACACCCGGTCCCCTTTGTTCCCAACAGCCAGTGTCTGGTTTAATGGAGGAAATGGGGGTGGCTCAGCCCCCCGGCTGATGAGGCTGGGCCACTGGGAACCATTTCCTACTTGCCTCTCTCCCCGGGAGGCTGCTTGCCCATGCTGTCCGGGAGGCCACTTGCCTGCACTGTCTGGGAGGCTGCTTGTCCATGCTGGCCAGGAGATGAGGCTGCATGTCCATGGTGACCGGGAGAAGAGGCTATATAGCTGCGCTGGCCGGGAGGCTGCTTGTCTGTGGCCTGGCCAATGTCAGAAAAGTATCCAGAATCATAAGTAATCCAAACGTTACATCCCATGTTTCTCTCAACTAAAAATGTTTAAATTGCATATTTGTAGCATAAGTACATAAGTAGACTTTTATTATTTAGTAGAAAAAAATTCTATTAACAAGGAAATAAGTGGGGGTGGGAAATTTGGAGGAGCTGAAATTGCTGTTCATTTCTTCCATTATCCCTGGCTTCTGCAGTTTCATCCAATATTATTTCCATTTTAGAATGAAAAGGCTTAAAGATGCAAAAATAATAGTTTTATACTAAAGGGGCATTTCTCAGGATGCTACATTGTCTATTTAATGCAACCACATAGGATGATCGCAGTACACAAACATAAATTGATAACTCCCCTTGTACTTTTCAACCCTACACAATCATAGTATTTGCAGAGTCCTTTGGAGAAAAATATTTTTTGGGGAGAGGAGAGAGATGCATATTTCTTTATTGGAACCACCCATCAGACAAATAAGCAGAACAAAAAAGGCTATCTGATCCCCCATAAAGTGGATTCAAAACATCCCCCACTTTGTCTTTTCCCGCAAGATACAGGTCATGTATTAGCTTTGCCCTCCCATTTCTTGTTTTAAATTTCCTGTTGAAAGATAATTGGGTTTTTTGGTTTGGAACCAAAGGTATATAGGCTCAGACTGTTCCTTCTTTTGTCTCAGACAAGATATTTTATGGTGGTACAGTTTTCTTCCAGATAAATAATTGATGGGCATTTAGTTATGTGGAAGTTGATGTCTCTTTCAATAAGAGAAATTAAAACTATTTTATTTTAACAAAAAAAGAAGTAAAAATATACAGAGAAAATTGGGATAAGAAAATAAAGAGAAAAACTAAGAAAAGTTTTTCTTTTGTATTATTGCTAAACGTAATATTTCAAGAGCAGAAAAAGAATGAAGGGGTATAAAAGTGCATTTATCATGTATTTCTTACAACAATTAGTTGAATTAGTTGTTTATCATTATTTTAGGTAGTAATTTATCAAATCAAAAACACAACATGCAAAATTTGCCATAATCTTTATATCTTGATCAACTGTAGGTTCAAAAAACAGAGGTGAATTTGTGATATGGATTCATTTTTCAAATGAAGCCACTTAGTGAAACAGAATCTTTATAATTTGCATTATATCTTTGGAAAATACAGCTGATTTGAAAATGCTAAAGGACAAATATAATGCATCAAATATGAAAACTAGTTTTTAGATTTGTCCCAGAGATTCGTCAACTTTTGCTTTGGCAACCTGTGATATGAAAACCCCGAAGCAAGTACAACTCTCTTCGGTTTTAAAACTAGAAAGTAGAAAAGACTCAAGGGGGAGATAAGTCAATAGATGAAAGAATTTGGGGAATAGAAAATTTCACTGCTGAAATAAATAGGACACAGAATAGTTTATCTGGCTACAAACATGTAAGTACAGTTGATGTGGTTAGCAGATGGTATTGCATTGAAACAAAAATGCATATATGTTGAAAAACTGTAGGTCAGTGATAAACAAGAGTTTGTAAGATGTGTGGCAACTAATACCTAAATCTATGCTTGTAAAGCAAACAGGCAATTGACTAGGGTCACAAAGTTAGACTTACCATTATTCCTTTTGTACAGCTGATTAATAACAAAATGCCCGCCCAGCCAGACAGGTGATTGGCCTTGCAGCCAGGTAGGCAACCAGGCAAGCAAGTGGCCGGGAGATGAGGCGAGCACTTGGGCAAGAAGCCATATGAAGTGAGGCTGGGCATGACAAGGAATGGCTTGGAGGGGAGGAGAGGGGTGAAGGCAGGCGTGGCATGGTAGGGAGAGGCCGGACAAGGAGAGGCTCTCTTGATGTGAGTGATATCGAGTTGGCCACGCCCACCCAATCACATGACCACTCAGCCACACCTACCCAGCCAGTCATTAGGGCAGAGAACCGGTTGTTAAATTATTTGAATGTCACCACTGCTTAGTTTGCCTAATATAATATATATGGTACTCAAAATAATATTTTATCAAACTCATTGTAAAAATACATTCATCATAAAACATTAGCTACAACATTTGGATACTAAATGGATACTAAATAAGCAATCAACATAAATCATACTAGGATACTAATTAAAACAAGCAACACGTTATAGCAGTGATGGCTAACCTTTTTGCCATCACGTGCCAAAAACGGGGGGAGTGCAGGTGTGTGTGTGTGTGTCATGCACACGCATGCCCACACCCATAATTCTAAGTGCCCTTTCTCCACGCATGCACGCATGACCCCCCTCTCCCTGCTTTTGGTGCGTGATGGACCCATTTTTTGCCCTCCCCAGGCTCCAGCGGCTTTCTAGGAGCCTAGTTAAGGTGAAAACAGTCTCCCCTGTCCCCTGCAGCCACTAGGAGGCTGGAAACGGCCTGTTTTCCAACTTACAGTTTGCGCGTAGGGGTGTTTTTTTCCCTCCTGAGGCTTCAAAGGAAGCATCCTGAAGCCTCCTGTGGGAGAAAACGGCCCAACGCACAAACCGGAAGTCCATTCCCAAACTTCCAGTTTGCGCATTGGGCCATTTTTCACATTGGATTGTTGTCAGGAAAGCCTCTGGAGGGCGAAAAACAGCTGAAAATGAAGGCTAAAATCAGCTGGCCAGCCCGCACATGCACCCTGGAGCTGACAAGGCAATGCCTCGCAAGCCCTAAGAAATGGCTAGGTTCGCCATCACAGAGTTATAATCATAAGAAGATAAGTTGATAGATAATAGGGAAGATGAGAATAATTATGGTAATACCGCCTTTCTAAATAGTTTGAAAGCTTTGTGGGAATTAGTTGTTTAGCAGAATAATGGCATTGGGAGCGGGGAGACTGTCTAGTTGTTCTGATGTGCAGTGCTCTATAGCAGTGGTCCCCAACCCCATTTTATTTACTGTGGTGTATTTCTCTTGGGTTTGTTCGACTTTCCTTGGTTAGAGGTTAACCGGGAGTTGAGAGACATCACCTAAAGCTGCACCAATACTGTGCATGCGCAAAATATCGTGATATCCAGGCACTCTTCTCTCTGTTCACCGGTACTTTCTCGTGTTTAACAGTGCTTGTGTACGTGTATATTGTGTTTGCTCAAATTTAACTCACAAATTAGCAAAAATGAGTACGAAACAGACGTTGTTAGAAAGTTTCCTTGGGAAAAAGAAAAGGCCCAGTGAAGCGACAGAAGAAGAGTCTTCAACATCAAAGAAACATAAAACTTTTAACAGACAATACCATGAGTCCAGTGACGTGCGGTGAGGGATACCGTTGGTGAGGCAAGAGCGCGGCAGCGGCGAGAAGCAACGTCCCCACCGCTGTGTCCGACAGGCGTCTCTCGTTTATGATGGACATAAACGCAAGATGCCTGTCGGACACAGCGGCGGGGGTGTTGCTGCCGCGCTCTGCCGCCTCGCCCCCCGCCTCCTCTGTCCCCGCTGACATTCTTGGGAGCAGGTCGGGTGGCTGGCTGGCTGGGAGGAGAAGAGCGGTGAGTCTTTGTGCCGGCTGGCCGGCCAGGCAAGGGAGCAGGTCAGGTGGGGGTGGGTGGCTGGCTGGCTGGGAGGAGAAGAGTGGTGAGTCTTTGTGCCAGCCGGCCGGCCGGCCAAGCAGGGAGCAGGTCGGGTGGGGGTGAGTGGCTGGCTGGCTGGGAGAAGAGCGGTGAGTCCCTCCCCAGCCAGCCACAAGGACTCACCGCTCTTCTCCTCCTCCTCCCCGCTCGGTGCTGGGCTGGCTGCAGAATGGCGGCTGGTGAAAGAAAAACCTCTCCAGAATCACCCTTGCACTTGCGCAGTCGCTCAAGTGCAAGACATGATTCGCTGCTCCCAGATCAGGAGGCGGGAGAATCAGTGCCTCTTTTGCATATTAAATCTTTTGCTTTTTAACTCCGCCTTAACTTTTAAAAGGCGAAAAATTCCTTAAGCAAAAGAGGCCCCGAGTTCTCTGGCCTCCTCCTAGTTAACACTGAGAGCAGACACCAAGCCATTGTGACTTGAAATCTGGTAGCAACTATCCTGGCTTTAATTCATTAAAAAACTCTTTCCTTTCTCTCAGGAGACTGGGGAGGCTCCGCCTCCCTTGCCTCTAGTGACTGCACGTCCCTGCATGAGTCCTACTTGAAATATGGATTTATCGGGACAGGTGATTCCCACATACCAACACCGCTCTGCATAGTTTGCGGCGACCAGCTCTTTAATGAGGCAATGAAACCTTCAAAACTGCTCCACCACTTGAACGCTAAGCACCCTGGATTAAAAGACAAGCCCCTGGAGTATTTTGAAAGAAAAAAACGGGAACACGAAGGGCAGAAAAAATTTATGAGGGCCACCACATCAATAAAGGAGAATGCACTGAGAGCATCATATTTGGTGGCTAACCGTATTGCTAAAGCTAAAAAGTCATTCCCTATCGGTGAAGAATTGATCTTGCCCTCCACTAAAGACATTTGCCATGAACTTCTAGGACAGGCTGCTGTGGAAAAGTTAGCACATGTGCCTTTGTCGGCTAGTACTTTATATTCATTTTTTGGTGTAACTGTATTTTATTTTGAAGACATGCTTAAATACAATTAAATTAATATTATTAAATCAAAACAATCTAAAATATAAACAATCAACACCCCCCCCCTCAGCGTGTCGTGGTAAAATTATCAAACGTTGACCGGTCCGCAGCGATAAAAAGGTTGGGGACCACTGCTCTATAGCATCATTTTGAGGGGAGAAGTTGAAATGTCCAGGATGCAAGGCTCTATAGATATTTTCACAGCCCTCTTTCTGGCTCATGCAGTATATAGGTCTTCAATGGAAGGCAGACGGTAGCAATTGTTTTTTCTGTAGTTCTAATTATCGGTGTTTGTCTTGATTGGTTGCAATGCAGGGGTGGGTTTCAGGCGGTTCGCGGCGGTCCCTGCGAACCGGTTGGTCGGTGAACCTGGAAGTAAGTAACTTCCGGGAACGCCGAAGGATCCACCCGCCCGCCCGCGTTTCTTACCCAGTTTTTGATGAGTTCTGCGCTTCCACGCATGCGCAGAACGCATACAGCGCCTGCGCGATCCTCCAGGAGGAGCTGGAGCATCGCACAGGCGCTAGTACGCATGCGTGCACTGCGCGTGTGCATGAGGAAGCCGCCGGCCCCGTTCCAACCGAATCGGTTGGAACGGGGCGAGAAACCCACCCCTGTTGCAATGCCAAATCAGACAGTTATAGACGTGCAGATGACACTCAGTAATTCCTCTGTAGAACTGTATCAGCAGCTCCTAGGGCAGCCTGACCTTCCTGAGTTGCCGCAGGAAGAACATTCTTTCTTGTGCTTTTTTGATGATGTATTTGATGTTAGGTGTCCATTTTAAGTCTTGAGATATTATAGAACTTAGAAATTTGAAGATCTTTATTGTTGCTATTGTTTTGTCTAGTACTATAAATGGTGTTGTCTAATACTGCAAGCCTATTCCAGCCACACTACAAGGATAGTTGTTCAACCTCCCATCTGTATGCAAATTCATCATCTCGAATGAGGCCAATCATACTTATATCATCTGCAAACTTCAGTACTTTAACAGAGGGATCCTTTGAGATGCAATTGTAAAGGTATCTGATGTAATTCTGTCTAGCTTCACCTGCTGCTTCCTGTTTGTTAGAAAGCTTATGATCCATTTACAAGTGTGGTCAGGCACAGATTTCTTCCTATTTCTTAGGCTTTAGATCAGTGTTGAAAGAAATGTCCTTCTGGGTTCAGCTCCAAGTGGGGAAAAAGACACTGGAGACATGGAAGCTGCTTGGAAAGATGGTTTATTGGTGTACAGGACCACATGGCTTGAGTCCTGAGCAGAAAAGGTGATCACATGCTTCAATGTTGGTGGAGAAAAGAGAAGGAAGGACTGAGATGCCGAGTCCCTGGTTTTATGCCCTCTCTGGCCTTTGATCTTGATCTTGTATTCTGATTGGCTGTAGATTCCCATGGGGCCATGCAGGGACAACTCTCTATCTAGGCTGCGTTTTGAATCCAGGTTTGGTTGAGCTCTCAGATGCCATGTGGCGAGTTGGGTAAAGTGCCAATATTATCATGCCTTAATCCCATCCCCCTGGAGTTGAAGTGGATAACTCTTTATTATGTAAAGGGCCTTCTTAATGGCCCATTAACAAAAAAGGGGGGGAGGCAGGAAGTTTCCCTTTAAAATGTTTCTCCCTTTCACATCCAGGGAAATATAACATTCTGCCTTTTCAACATTTCCTAGGATATTTCATTTCTCTGGGAGAGGGCTGGGTGATAACTTTCCACATCAGCAAAGTGATGAGAAACATTTACTTCTAGCTATGAATGATTTATTAATTGTGCCCCTGTCTGCAAGATTACCATCATTTCCTTGTTAATAGTTTATTTTAATACACTCTGTATGAGAATTCCCAATCTTTTATTATTGTCACAGACCAGCAAAAATCCAAAACAATATTCAACTGTGTTAATAGAAAACAAAATATCTTTCATAAGTATTCTGAATAGGAGTAAGGTGTGTTAGCTCATGTAAAAAACTTTTAATTTTAACATAACTACAACCTTTGGAAAATTTGCCCAGATTTTTCAGAAACTGTAACCAAGTGCCTGCAACTGTACCATGCACAACTTGTTTCCCTCCATCTTAACAGTAGTGTTTGAGCCATATATACACAGATAAGCAAGAATACCCACTGAGACAGCTATGCAAAGCTTACAAAGAATATGTCTGAGTATGTCATAGAGCTGGGTTTTGTTCATCCTAAGAAATACTCAGGAAAGTATTTCTTTCAAATGTTTTCACAGCCTTATACATTTTAAGTATAAAAACAAGGAAGATAAAGACAAGGAAGAAATTATTTGATTTCAGACCTTGTCATATAGGACAACAATAGTATTTATAATAAAATTTGACTTTAAAAAACTGAAAACTTAATTAAAAATTGAAATACACAAGCTACATTCAAATTATTCTAATTAGATGGAAATTATACCACTTACAACAAAATGATGTTAAAATGGCACATTTTAAATGGTTCTACTTATAATGCAATTCTTGAACAGAATCTGGAAAAAAAGATAATTCAAAGATAATTTCATTATTTGAATCCTAATGTACATATCTGGACTTACGGAAGTATTTCAATGTCTCTTCTATCTGCTCAGTTGTTAAGTCAATGTTCGCATCAGGAGAAATAAGAGGAGTATGAAGCCAATCGTCGTGGTCATAACCATATATTGTATCGGCTCTTAGCTTGTAATGGGGGAGCTGCTCTTCCAGCAGACTGATGATTTCAACTTCAGGAAGATCAGTACTATTGCACACATCTAAGAGGATGGCAAAAAAGGAAAATGCCAATTGTGATATATTTTTAAAAGTGCATTTGTAATTTAGTATAACCCAACTAAGCAATGGTTCAATAAATTCTAGTATCTTTAGAAAAAACAGAAAGTAATACATTTTATGAAAACATGCTTGCAATGTACTTACTCCCACAGAAATTTATTTTTGTGAACTCAAATTGTTAGAATTCCAATAATATATATCAGGGTGGATAAAAATTGATTTTTTAAAAAACAAATTAAAAAATCAGACTTTTTTTATTTAAATTGGATTTGTTTATTTTTTATCAAATTTATTTTAATAAAATGCTTTTGGAGTAAAAATCTATCTAAAGATAGTTTTCTATTTAAGATACATTAATAATTTAGTTTATTCAGCATGAAATGGACCTTAGTCATGTAGCATGAGGCTGTATATTCTGCAATATTGGACTGCCGGTGAGTCAACAGCAGATCAGTGGAGGAACTGCTGCAGGACAGACATGACGGTTGCTCTTTAAAAATTATGATTTAAATCGAGTTGATTTAAATCAAGCCTTTTTACTAGTGATTTAAATCATGATTTAAATCGACTTGATTTAAATCAAATCCATCCTGATATAGATGGATGGATGGATGGATGGATGGATGGATGGATGGATGGATGGATGGATGGATGGATGGATGGATATGTATATGTATATGTATATGTATATGTATATGTATATGTGACGAAAGCACACTCTGAGCCCAAGGTACTTTATGCAATTTATTAACAGACAGACAGGTCCTTGGCAGCAAACCGGCACAGACAAGCTGTGCAGCAATCCAGCACAAATAAGCCCTGGCAGCAATCCAGCCTGCCAAGCTCACAAACATATTCTCCAACATTTGTTCCTGTGTTGACTTCTGCAAGAGGGGCGTGTGCACAAGCAGTCCTTTATAGTCTGGAGAGGAGCCTAATGACCACAAGCTGAGTGCAATTACCTCCTGTAACTGCGCAACTGTTCCTGACGCCTATTAGCTCTTCGGTGCCAGGCATCCAGGAACAACTCACTGCTGGCGTCTGGCTCACTCTCCCTTGTCTCCTCCTCACTGGTCCAAGGCTCAGATGCCTCCAGGTGACCAACCAGCCTCTCTGTGCCCTGCTCGGAGTCGGAACCCTGTCCAGGGTCCTCCACATCCTCCAGAGCCAATTCATAGAGGCCCTTGCTGTCAGAGTCTGGTGGCAGCTCCAACGGCTCCTGCTGGGCCACAACATATATGTATATGCATGTATATGTATATGTATATGTATATGTATATGTATATGTATATGTATATGTATATGTATATCTTATATTAATTCTTAATGGTCACAAATCTTCCTGCTTTGTTTTTAGGATAAACAATGTAGTAAAACTAAAAAGTGAAATACTGTATTTTTCGAACTATAAGATTCACTGGAGTATAAGACACAGCAAGGTTTTGAAGAGGAAAAATTTTTTAAAAAGTTTTTGCACTCTGCAAACCTCCCAAAACCGGCCCGTTTTTTTGTCAAAAAAAGGGCATGGATAGTCTTTAGGAAGCTTATAGAGTGTTGCTGAGGTCTGGGGGGGGGGAGCAAAAATGGACCGTTTTCCACTCATTTCTACCCTCCCCAGCCCCCAGGAGCTTTCTGAAAGCCTTCTAAAAGCTATGCATGGCCATTTTGGTGAAAGAGGCATAGTTTCGAGAGGCAAAAAATGCTGTATTCAGTATATAAGACACACCCAGATTTTCAGCCTCTTTTTTGAGGGAAAAAGGTGCATCTTATACTCTGAAAAATACGGTAATTGCTATTTTTTAAACTTTTCTATCCACTTAGCAATAAATATGAAACACTTGTTTAAAATGTAAACATACTAAAAATTTGTATCAAATAGTTTGTTTTTACAGTACTAAATGTCAAATCTTTTTTGGCTGAAAGAACAACAACAATTAACCACACCTGGTCATCAAAGCCAAGTATTATTGATCTGAAAATCATAATTATATTTCCAGCCTGCCCAGAATGAATATCTAAAAACTAGAAGCTGCAAGCATAATCATTTCTGAAAATTAGGGTTGAAAATACATCAACCAAGACATCCAGAATAGACATCCTTTGAATCATAGAAAGATATTGGGAAGCTCCAAAATGTTCTTGGCCACAGAGATATGAAAGCATATATAAGATAAAATGCATCACAAAAGTTATGAGAATGGACATGCTGCCTTCCAAGTGTGCTGGGTTATAACTCCAATTAAACCAACCACTGGCTATGATGGCTGGTGATTATAATCCATAACTTGATTTTTTTACATATTGTAGTATAATTTTTATGTACATTTTTTTCTTATTACATTGTGCTTTAGCAATAGCACTTAGACTTGTATACTGCTTCAAAGTGCTTTTACAGCCCTCTCTAAGTGGTTTACAGAGTCAGCATATTGCCCCCAACTATCTGGGTCCTCATTTTACTGACCTCAGAAGGATGGAAGACTGAATCAACCTTGAGCCAGTGGGACTTGAACTGCCAAACTGCTGCCAACCAGCAGTCATCAGAAGTAGCCTACAGTACTGCATTCTAACCATTGCATCACCACAGCTTTCCAATTATGCTGAGATTAAAATTTTGTCCTTACATGTTTGCATTCTATTTCACTCATAGTATAAAAACATAAATATTGTCCTATTTTGGGTTGAATAAATCAACCTTTAATGTAAAATGCCCCAAGAAGATTCTTACCTTTTGAGGCTTAATTACCTCTTTATCCCAATTCATGGCTCTTATCAACACTATCCTAAGTATGTTAGGCAGTGTCAGTTTCATCCTTTATGACAAAGCAATGCTGTTTGTCATTAGTAACCTTACCATCATGTGACTCAGATATACCTCAAAAAGGAAAGGTTTTATCATAACTGTGATGTGCCAAGCCAGAGGGGTGGTGGGGTATTTTACTCATTGGCTTTGTTAATTAATAATTAAAAATTCTGCTGAAGGTACAGGTAGTCCTCAATTTACAATTATTTGTTTAAGGACAACCCAAAGTTACAACCACCTTGGAAAAAGTGACTTACAATGGTTACATAATCAAAATTCAGATTCTGGGCAGCTGACTTGCTTATTTATGATGGCTGCAGCATCTTAAGGTTATGTGATCACATTTGCAATCTTTCCAGCTGGCTTTCAATGAGCAAAGTTGATGGGGGAAGCTGCAGTTGCTTAATGACCATGTGATTCAGTTAGTAAACATGATAAAAAATATTATAAAATCAGATCTGGTCAAATGATAATTTACTTAATAGCTGCATCACTTAGAAAACAAAATTTTAATTTCAATTGTGGTTGTAAATTGAGGACTACCTGTAATTCAAACTAATTCGATACAGGTTTTCCTTCTGCCTATATACTACTAAAACTATCGCGTCTGCTTGTTTGTAATTTCAATTGGGTGAAACAGTACATTATAGGATAACAGAGTGTGTCCAAAATATGGAACCCATTACTCCACTGGGATTGAAATTTTGGAAAGTTGTGGCCATTTCAGCATCACTGTTGCTGCTTCAAGGCTGTAATGCTTCCATGATCTTCATTTATAATGCTCCCCACTAATTTCCTACAAATCAATAGGGAAGCTGATAGCAAATCTAAACTTGATTGTGATTGCCAAAACTCACGATCAATAACCTATAATTTTTTTTAAAAGTACTTCATTGTGGGAAGCTGGTAAGGAGGGTCAACAATGGGAAAACCAGTACAGAAGATTCCAAGATACTCAGTTAAGTCTCCTCCACTTGCCTAACCCATTAAACTTCTCTGGGTTCATATCATGCTGGTCTTTTGTGTATCCCTGCAACAGCCACTGTATGCCCTTCCCAATCCATGCAGCATCTTTCTTGCATCCCTGTGCAACTCTTCCCAATCCGGGCTACACTCAGATATATGTGTCTTCCTGTACCATTTTTTTCCATCTCTGCCCACTCTTCCTGACCTGTCATGCTCCCTGTGCATGCTTTCTTATCCATACGACATCTCTAGGCACCCTTCATGACCTATCCTCCCATTTGCTCTTACTGACTCAGACAGAACTTCCTGCACAACTTTCCTCATCTGCATGACACCTCTGAACATCTCCATGCACCTTTCACTCCCCCATCCTCATTTACCTGCCCATTGGTTTCAACTTGCAATTTCCTGCCAACTTAGGAGAAGAGCCTTTACCTCAGGGTCAGGAGGAAGAGAAAATAAAGCAAGTCTATATTACACATGAAAATGACCAAATGGGTGACAGGTTGTCTAATAATTATTAAATTCCATATTCTAAAGTAGGGATGTCAAACTCAATTTCATTGAGGGCCGCATTAGGATTGTGGTTGATTTCAGGGGGGCGGGGTGGGTGTGGGCAGGGTGGGTGTGTGGCCTGCTGCTGTGCTGGCTCATGGTATATGTGGGAGGGCAAAGTGTGTGAGTCAGAGGGAGGCCCACTCCCTCTCCTTGTGAGGAGACACAGCTTTATAACCAAAGCATCTTCAGTGACAGGATGGGAGACTACTAGGAGGTCAGGAGGGGATAAGGAAATGGCAAAAGGCAACAGGGCTGCTGGTGACCAAGTGCTAAGGATGGACTTAACTCAGAGCCTTACTCTCTCTCATTCTAATCTCCTTCCTTCCTTTTTTCCTTTTCTTTTTCCTTTCCCTCTTCATTATCTTCTTCCTTTCCCTTTCCTTATTTTTCCTTCCTTGCTCTCTTCCCCATTCCTTCTTTTTCTTTGTCTTTCCTGTCCCTTCTTGGCTGCTCAAATGCAAAAGAGGAAAATTTTCTCAATGCCTCTTCACCTTGTGACCAAATGCCACTTTTGCTAGTAGTTTGTGGCTACTTAAAAGACTGAGAACAAATCAGGCTCAGTTTATCCCATGCTTGCATTTTGTAGCATCATCCACAGACAACAGTACAGCAAAACTGTCAAAATGGTGGCTGTGATAGTTGATTGATCAAAGCTCCTCTGTTTTTGGAGTAGGAGACAACATTGCGACGATACGGACGTGCAGTCTCGATGCTCCGAGACCGCAGCCAATACTTTTGCCGCCAGGAGGTCCAATCGGACCTAAACCATCCTGAAGGGACGGTGAACGGGAAGAATACGTCTTGCTAAATTCAGGGACATCGCAAAGTCCCTGATTGATGCAAGAGAAGTTCTTCAAGCCGGCGTCAAAAAATCCAGCCAAGCTGACGATGTTGGGGTGGCTCCAAAATGCCTGTGTGCACATGGGACATTTGGAGTGATATTTGAAGGCAAGTCCGCTGCTGTGTAGCCACTGCTGCCGGAGAGAGAGAGGGAGGGAGGGGATATATATATATATATATATATATATATATATATATATATATATGTGTATGTGTATGTGTGTGTGTGTGTGTGTGTGTGTGTGTGTGTGTGTGTGTGTGTGTGTGTGTGTGTGTGTGTGTGTGTGTGTGTGTGTGTGTGTGTTTCAGCCGAGGCACTCAAGCAATGGCAGGAGCCACCATAATTTTCCCCACCCCTACAAGCCAGCCCCACCTCACCTGCTCCCTGGCCAGCTGGCTGGTGCAAAGCCTCGCCATTCTTCTTGTCGTCATCCTCATCTTACCCAAGCAGCAGCAGGCTCAGCATGACAGAGTCTCATTCCTGCCTCAGCGCAGCAAACTCCAGTGGGCTGGATGCAGTTGTGAAGAAACTGGCCCCACAGAACTTCCTCACTCAGTTCAGCCTTCAAATAGTAAGGCCGGCCATGGAATCGCTCCTCTCTTATATGTGCCAGGCTTACTGTTTGCCTTCCAACCTCATGAAAAAAAGATCTTGTGAGGTTGAAAGGTCTGAACTATATTTTTTACTGTAGTCTCACAGACTACTTTAGTTGCCCTGCATGCAGTGACAGAGTACTGGGCCTGTGCGTGTGCATTGCATGAATGGTGTGGGCTGGGCTGAAGTGACGCGGGCTGGACCCTTACAGTTTCCAGGATAGCCACACATGCCTGATCTGGCCTCATCACGGGCCGGATCTGGCCCACAGGCCTTGTGTTTGACATCCCTGTTCTCAATTGTTTAAGCTGGAAATGCAAACAGAGAACTATTTAATAACTTTGGGAACCAATTTTGGACATTGATGTAATTCTTATAAAAACTATACTTTAGTTCTATGAACTAAATCTAGTCCTATATTTTCTATCATTCTTGAAGCTTTATGTATATAGGCGGGCCTGGACTGATGACTATTAGTTTAACGGTGGCTAAAAATTACAATGGCCTCAGTAAAAAATGATTTAAAACCTGTCCTTAAAGTTACCATCATATCATCCTCATGGTTTCCTAATTGTAATTTGGGTACTTGGCCATCAGATCACATGGTCAATTGATTGTGATTTGCAACCTTCCCTGAATGCTTCCAACAAGCAAAGTCAATAGGATAAGCCAGATTCACTTAAAGACTGTGTGATTCACTTAATGACCATGTAAAATGGTGATTAACTTGGATTACTAATTTTATGATTTCAGCAACTTAAATTCTGGTCCCAACTATGGTCATAAATTGAGTATTAAAATTCCCACATGATTAGAGTATAAGGAATTTTAGTGTATTTGGCATATACTCTTGTTATTAATCTTTGTTACTTCCAAAGAACCAAGACTGTTTCTTTTTTTTAAAAAAAAACCAAAGTAGATGAACGGTCTTGAAAAATAGTTTAGGTTTCTAATATACAAATATTATTAGCGTACTAGTCTTTACAAGAAAATGAGGATGAAGAAAAAGCAATTGTTGTAATTTAAATTATCAGAAAGAGAATGTATTTTGAGATCCAATGCAACTGCAAAAAGGCATCTTAGCACTAACAGATCCAATCCATTGAAGACAAGATTTCTTATAAATTGTTTCTGTACTATTCTGCCTAATAGTTAAGTCATAATAACAATATTTTATGAGATGTGACAAAGCAATCTGCCTGGATTGCTACTGTTCTAAGGCAGATTAATTCTCAATACTAATAATATGCATTTTAAATGAAATTATCATTCATACTTTTTCCCTGCTAGAAAATGCTCATTGAAGGATAGTTTCCATTAAATTCAGAATTTATACCAAGAAAAAATCCAAGTAGAGTGTTTTCCCCTTCAATATTTAATAAAATTTGAATATTAATAATTGAAGAATATCTAAAACAGAGGCAGAAAACCTCTGCAGAAGCAGGTAACCTCTGGATGTTTTGAGTTAGGACTATCGTAAGTTCTGAGAATTTACTATGAAGGCTGAGGCTTATGATAATTATAACTTGCCATAATAAAGTTATTATGATCATTCCATTATTATTACATTATGATTGTTTTGAGTTGTCTGACAAGGAAAACATTATTTTATCAGCACAAAACTTACTCCCTCTTCAGTAGTTAATATTGTTGCACAGAGACAGGAATATTATTGGAAAATCCAATGTAAATAATTATTTAAAAACAGTAAAATTTAAGTTTACAGTAAGTATGAATGCCATTCTAGCCTTTCTACCTTATAAAATATTGCAATAGTTGATGTAATTAAATTGTAGTATTAGAGAAGACCATTAAGAATATCTTAATAGGAGGTCACGAGAACATATTCTTTCATATTATATGAAATGAAACCAGATTGCCTATTGGAAACACTAATAATGGAGTTAAAACTTAAATATTCTGTAAGCACCATGCAAGCAAGAGTCACTGAAGGAGACCATGATGGCTGGGAAAATTGACTTGAGGGAAAATTGATGTCATGTCATAAAACACAAAATATTATCATTGATGATACAAACATGCTTGAAATAACTCAAAGATGCTGTTAAATATTTCAGAAATCATTAAGTCATCTTAACAAAGAATGAGCAGTTTAGAAAAAAAATATTTTGAAGAAAACCTTACCTTCCCATGGAAGATCTCTTTCTATTAATATTAATTCAGGGGAACTAACTAGTGCCATCCGGGCTCAGGAACTTTGTTGTCACCCAAATCAAATAAAAATAGCTTTCTAGAATAAAATTGTATTCTAAATGCCAGCCGCAAGCATGAATTAAAGTAATAACTCAAGATATTTTTTTGGTGCAGATCAGCAAGACAAACAATTCCTAGAAATCTCGCTTATAGGTAAAATAATTTCTTCTCAGTAGGCAGAAAAAATGCTGTTTCGACAAGCATTTTGCTGCCTCAAAAAGTTTAGATGCCACCTACCCAGCCAAGAATTTAAGCAATCCTGTTTGTTTCTTCAGCTCTAATCTCACTTCTATTTATCTGCCAATAAGCTATGCTGATTAGAATTTACTGCTGAATAGATCTATATTGCTTTGCATATCTTGGATGTCTGACATAGTGATCTACTGATCTGGCAATTATTTGGAGCAAAGAGGATGGAGAATAGAAAGTTCAGAAAATAGAGAAAACAAGAACTACAAGATTTGGGGACAAGCTGAACAAAAAGGGGAAGAGAGATGAAGACCCAGGAAGGAAGAAAAAAGAGAAACCTTGAGGTAAAAAAAAAACCTAATATAAAGCAAAATGTGAAAACCCTCAGAAAAGGCAAACAAAGTACAACTTACAAAGAGACCGCACAAAAACTGCTGGAATAAATCCTTGCAAAGGGATCGCCTGTTTTTGGCTCCTCCTAATGGCCAAAACCTCCAATATAATACATACAGAATACAATCTGAATCAATGGGTTGGAGCCAGGATCAGTTCAAATCACTTCAGTGGATGAACAAATACAAGTAGTCCTTGACTTACAACAGTTTATTTAGTGACTGTTTGAAGTTACCTTATCACTGAAAAAAGTGACCTGACCATTTTTCATATTTATGACCATTGCAAGCATCCTCACGATAACATCACCAAGATTGAGATGCTTGGCAACTGGTTAATATTTATGACAGTTGCAGTGTCCCCATATCATGCGAACACTATTTGCAACCTTATGATAAGCAAAGTCAATGGGGAAGCCAGATTCACTTAACAACTGGTTTATTAATTTAACAACTGAAATGATTCACTTAACAACTGTGGCAAGAAAAGTTGTAGAAAGGGGCAAAATTTACTTAACAAATCTTACTTAGCCACAAAAAGGTGGGCTCAATTACAATCGTAAGTCAAGGACAACCTGTATACAATTTGTGCTCTTCTATCTCTTCCAGCTAAGCGAAAGTGTACTGAACCCCAAACCAACCCAGTTATTTTAATAATGAAGCAAAACCTCTCAAATTTGCTAATAAAGATGCAGGAACAAACTATACCATCAGTAGTTGGCTTCTCTTTCAATATATTTGATATCTGACTGTAAGGGTCTGGCTCTCCATTCAAAAACTAAAACTCTTGAGGCGCCAACGTCATGATGATACGGACTTGTGGTCTCGATGCTCCGACACCGCAGCTGATACTTTTGCCGCTGGGTGGTCCAATCAGACCTAAACCGTCCCGAAGAGACGGTGAACAGGAAGAATATGTCTTGCTGACCTCAGGGACATTGCAAAGTCCCTGATCGATGCAAGAGAAGTTCTTCAAGCCAGCAACAAAAAATCCAGCCAAGGCTGACAAAGTCAGGACAGCTCCAAAACGGAAGGATACGGAAAGAGAAAATGTTTCCAGCTGGTGAGGAACTTTTACCAGTTTAAAAAGAGACTGCCTATTAAAAAACTTAAAATTAATTTAAATTGAAGAACAGAAGAAATAAGCGGCGGAATTAAATTTGGAATGGTTTTGGACAGGAGGTTATCTTACTTTTTAAATGCAATCTTCATGGATGGGATTTATGCAAGCCTTTTAAAACGAATGGATTAAGTTTTCTTCTTCTATTTTTTTTCTTTTCTTTTTTCTTCTTCTTCTCTGTAACCTATGGATTAAAATTTTCCTCTTTCATTACTATGGGTGTTCTCCTAACTCATTTAAGAATCAGACTTTTTTAAAAAAACTTGAAATACAAAAAAGATACAAAAAGAAACAAGGAAAATTGCAACATAATACTGCTACTCGGAGGCTGGAAGGTTGTGTATTGGAAACAAAACATTTTTTCTCTCTCACTGATTATTTTGGTTTAGCACTACAAGGTCTCACTGCTTGGTTATAGAGTGATAAGAGGGAAAGCATACATATGTCCCTTTGAAGTATATCTTTAACCAGAAAAAAAGTGAAAATAAAATGTTATTGTGAATCTATGCTTAATTTTATTAACTGTCCAAGCCAGAGCAGCTGTATTTGTTAGTTGGAAATAATGGCACAATTTCAACAGCAGGAAGAAATCTTAAGTCTGCAAAAGATATTGTCAGAAATATAGAAACTATATTAATACATATGAGAGGATAGAGAAGAAGCTGGAAGACTTAGAGCATTTAAAAGCAAAATATGATGAAGAAGTTGAGGATGTTTATTAAGTGGAAAATGTGGTGGTTAAATCCCAAAAAATTGAAGTGGAAAATGAATATAAAGAAATTAAATTTGCTGATATATATGGTGATTGGTTTGTCTCTGAAAATGGAAAGAGTGGAATACTGAAAGAGGAACTAAATGGAGGGGAAATTTGTCCCAGATGGCAAGATACAGAAGAAGAAAAAACAAAAGAATTTATGGACTTAAAGAGATAAATTTCATTAGCAATATCATTGATAACACCACTGACAATCAAAGATAAGCTGATTAAGGAAACAGAAGGGCATCGAGGTTACATAAGAGATTTTATAAACAAGGAATTGCTTGTCCGTACAAAGTTAATTAAGGAGATGATTAGAGGATTGACACCACTAATGGCAGAAGATATGAGACTGTTTTGCTATTGGAAAGATACAGATTGATAGATGGAAGAGTATAATTTAAAACTAGTTAAACTTAGTGAATTTAGTGACAATAGATATAGTCAAATAAATAATTGATAATGTTACTATTGTATACAATGTGTAGTGTCATGATGAATAATAATTGGATATGAATATTGAATGTTACCCATGAAAGGAAGATTAGAAATCCCTTTGGATTATATATAAAGATTAATAACAAAAAGAACTAAGTTAGATACCGTTAAAGCTTTGATTATTAGGGGAAAATGTTATGATACAGGATATAGTTAAATAAAGGAGGGATAAGGATAACAACATACATATAGATATGGGTATTAAATAAGGAAACTGGATGTAAATTGTAAACAGTGATTTGAAAAGGATTAGAAAATTTTGTTATTAAATATTATGGATGTTTAGCTGGAATAGTACATAAGGATTCAGTGTCAATGGAGAATTTTAGAAATAGTAAATGAAAGGCCAGTATGTGGTTATGTATTAAATCTTGTTATATTTTATGATGGACATTTAAATAATTATAGTCAAATGAAAATGGAGATATGATGATGGTAATATGTATAAATATCTGAGTTAAAATACTTGAGTTAATATGAATTATGTTTGTTGGCTGTGGAAGAGATGCGTGAAAGTTTTTTTGTAACCAACTGATACACTTTCTACAGCATGTAAAGAAGGATATTTGTTTTGAAAATAAAATAAATTATTTTAAAAAAAGTAAAACTCTTGAAACAACATTTCAAAAGGAACCTTTTATTGAAGGAAAAGGACAAAGGAAGCAGGGTTTGAATTTTCCCAGGGAATTCAGTTAGGATAAAGCAATTAGAAACCCTTCCCCTCAGTCTGATGTTGAATAAGTCAATCCACAGGTGCAAAGTTGTTGTTTTTAGAAGTGCAGACAGAGAAGGTGATGAGAAGTTGTTCCCAGACATCTCTTGCTGGAGGCTTCGGAACTGAGAGAAAACAGATGGCCCTTCTCCCTGACATTCCCAAGAAGGTAAATCAAAGTACAAGATACATAGGCATCAGGAAAAAGGCTATAAACTAAGGAATGCACCCACCCACCCCCACTAGAATGGCAGCATCCTGATAGGGATTTATGGGATCTGACGTGTTGCCTCCCTAGGAAAAGGAGAAATCCACCTGTGGAAAATAAGCACAAAGAGAAGACAAAGCAATGAGTTATTTGGGCTTGTCAGGATACTGTATGTGGAATCTTCTCAGCAAGTTGTGGGTTGTCTTCTCTGAACACCTCAGCCAAGTCCTTGTATTCCTGGGGAATGCCCTGAGCTGGCTCGGCCTTCTAGCCACAGCTATTTCTTTACTTGAAGTTCCTCCCTTCAGCCAATTGGTTCGGTCACTCCCTTCTGAAATCTTAGGATCCCCTGTTTATTTTGAGGTTCCATCTCTTCAGTCAGGTGAGTCCCAGAACTAGTGGCCACTCCATTCTGGGTGCCATGATGACCACGAGTCTCTCATCATAGATCCCCATGGCTATTTTCAAGGGCTCTGTGGCAAAAATAGCAGGCTCCCTCCCCCCGCAATTGACCCATCTAATTGGCAGAATGTGATGGGGGTCTTTATCTTCAATAGGTGGATGCCCAATTTTCCCATTAGGGTCAGGCTTATTAAGCATCAAGTTCATCCTGAGTCCAGGAGCCTTAGAGTTTTACTTTCTTTTTCTGGCTGGGGGATGAATAGTCTTAGGAACAATGTGACCGGTTCGATCAGTTACCTTACTAGCGGGTCATTTTCAGGATTGCTTTCAAACTGGACCGGGTCTTCTCCTGGTGAGGCTGGAGTTCCCTCCCCCAGATTTGTGAGGGGGTGAAAGTCCACAGCCTCTCTGCTTCTCAGTTCGATGTCTTTCCCACTGGGCTGGCTTTAACAGGCTTGATAGATATTCAGGCTTTCAAGTGGAGTTTTTTGAACGGCACTCAGCTGCGCAATGCCCTTCCTTCCCGCACTTGGTCACGGCTAGAGGGCAGTTTGCAGTTTGCATGGCTCTCGCTTACCCTAGGGTGGCGATCTCTTCCAGGTTCTCCCTGCTGGTTTCTGGCCAGATTAATCTCTACCTGGCCAGGATGTACCAGTTGTGGAAATGGCTTGGGGCCCCTCGGGCATGCATGGTAAAGCCCATCCCTAAACCAGCTCACCAGTCTTCCGGCCAGTCTACTTGGCAGGCGAGGTCTCGGAATTCCTCGATATATTCAGCCACCAGTCGGTGGCCCTGCTTCATGGTTCTGATGTGGACACAGGCTTTTCGATCTGCCAGGGGGTCCTTGAAATGGTGGTGGAGAGCCATCATGAAATGATTGAAGTTCCACAGCTCTGGGGCATCGGCATAGTGGAGGGTCACCATCCACTGTGCTGCCGCTCCTTCCAGGCCAGGGTGACAACTCAACTCAGGCGCCCTGGGTTTGGAAACCCTGCCCATACTCCTGCATGTACATGAGGATATGCGCCAGGAAAACTACTGTAGGTTGCCATCATACTTCATGATGCTTTTTCTTTCCAGCTGTGGTGCTCTTGGCTGGCTTGGGACGTTCGCAAAAGCTGGCATTGTGCAGGGCAGGTTTGCTGGAATGGCTGCTGCTCCCACAGTGCCATCTGCTTGATCTGCGGCTGTTGGATCCAGGGTGGTAGCTCTGGCTCCTTCAGCTGCTTCTGCTGCCTTGCCTCCTCTCTCACAAAGGTTCCCCCGGGCTCTTAGGTTCTCAAAAGCCTCCATCGCAAAGCACATGACATATATTTTCAGTAAATCATCCCTGGCCAGTTCTTCCTGGTCCCACAGGGTTTCCAGCTCACATTTCCAACCTGGCTGCCGGCCACCTTGAGTAAGGGTGATGCCTTTGGTTCTTCCATCCTAGCTGTCTTTCTTCCTTACTCCGATCGACCATCTCGCCTTCATGGGGTCCTCCAAAATGGCCTTGATGTCTTCAATGGGGCACAGGGCTTGTATCCGACTGAGTAATGGTAGAGGTTTCACCCCAGCATTCTCCTTTTCCATGCTCGCTGCTTTGCTTGGACATGGCTTGCAGGGTCCCCTCAGTAGAACGAGTGCTTCTCCGGGTTGACCACTTTTGCAGATCCTGCTTTATGTAAGGGTCCGCCTCTCCTCTCCATTCAAGAAACTAAAACTCTTGAAACAATTAACATTTCAAAATGAAGCTTTTATTGAAGGAAAGGGATTGCAAGACAAAGGAAGCAGGATCTAAATTTTCCTGGGCAATTCAGTTAGGATAAAGCAGTTAGAAACCCCTCCCCTCAGTCCGATGTTGAAGAAGCAAAGTTGCACAGGTGCAAAGTTGTTTCCAGAAGTGCATGCTGAGAAATTGATAAGAAGCCGTTCCCAGACATATCTTGCTGGAGGCTTCGGAACTGAGACAAAACAGATATCTCTCCCCCCTAACATTCCCAAGAAGGTAAATCAAACTACAGGATATGTAGGCATCAGGAAAAAGGCTACAAAGTAAAGAATGCACCCACTAGAATGGCAGCATCCTAATAAGGATCTATAGGACTAGATGTGACACTGACACATTCATCTTGTTTTAACTGATAGCACAGCCACTCCTATTACCAGGAAATTGAGGAAGACAGTGCCAAATTACAAGGATAGAGTTGAACCCATAATATACTGCTGAAATAAACCATTAAAGCTGCTGAAGTTGTGGACAGCTTCGATAAGGAAGAAAGCACAGGAGAAAGTGTGTCATTTTGGTAAGAGGACTTTTATTTACTATTATTTGAGAGAACACCCTAAAAGACTATAATTGAAATTAAAATTGAAGGCTGAAGTGGTTAAACAGTGAAATTAAACCAAAGTCAAGTTAAGTGCCCCCCCCGCTTTTATTGTTGGAATTTGGCTGGATTTCTATTAATGTCTTTTATTTTTAAACTGGACTGTTCTTTTTATTTCTTTGTCTTTTCCTTTTTAAATAACTTACATAACAATTTCCAGTGTCAAAGATCTTTTTTCTTACTATTTTTTGCTTACAATGTGTTAACCATATTTCCTTTTTGAACTTTCTTTTCTATTTTTATTTTTATTTTTTGAGAATAAAGGAAGTAAGGGAAAATGAAAGAGAACCTAGAGGTCTGGAAATATTGTTTTCTTTTTTCATATATGAGTGTTTAGAGAAAAGTTAAGACCCGGCATTACATTTCAAGGACTTTGAATTTGTTTATGAAATGATAGTGGGGTGCTCCTTTGGGATACTATTAGCTTGTGGAGGTTGGGCTTGAAAGAAAGGCTGGAAACGGAAGAAAGAAGTCTGTTGTGACCTTGAAGAGAGTACTGTCAATTTTATCTGAAATCAACTTAAGAGTTTGGATCTTACATAGTGGCAGTGTTTTTCTTGTCATTTCCCCCAGCCCCACCCCCTTACTTTCTCTGTCATTTAGCTATTGTCAGCTGGTTCAGGCTTGCTGCAAAGAAGCTTGGCTCTTTTCTTTTTTTCCCTTTTTTTAAAAGAAGAAGTGTTATTATTTTTTTTTAAAACCCCGGTATGCCCAAATATGGGAGGAAGATCACTACTTCCATTCTCTGTCCTTCGGCTCATCACAAGAGACCATCCAGGCAGAAACCCAATATTTTTACTGTTGCCTTTTTGTTACATTTATTTATCAGCACAAATAAAACACACACACACACACACACACACACATACACACACACACATACATACATACATGTTGTGACTCAGCAGTTCTGCTGAGAGTCTTTTCGAGATCAAGATTCATTATGCAGCTGGGGCTTGTGGGAGGCAGGTTTGGAGATAAAAGGACAGATGCTGCCACGCCCCAGTCGCTGGAGTCAACGTCGTTCCTTCGAGTGTTCCTTGTTTGTACAACATTGCTTGATGATTAATCGTGATTTATGCTTGTTACACTTGGATAAGTGCTTTGGTGTTTCATGTAAACCTGATCCGTGAAGACAGTGGAAGAACTGCAGTGCTTGTAAGAGTTTTTGTTTTGCATTCTTGTCAGAGACTCGTATTTATGTTATTTCTGGGCTCGAAGCCAGTTTGAACTGAAAACTGATAAAGAAAGACTTCCTTTTAAGTTGCCTGCCTGCGTTTCTTAACGAGCCATGAAAGGGGGGCGACAGAACACATATACATACATACATATATACATACATATATACATACATATATACATACATACATACATACATACATACATACATACATACACTTATTTTCTTTTTTCTCCTTTTCTCTTTTTCCGCTGGATTTTGGTTTTTGCTTCCCCCCCTCTCTTCCCTCTCTTTTTTTCATTTTAGGTTTACTTGGGATTACAACTGACAGAAGAATTGGAAGATTTTGCACTTCTCAACTAGATCAACTCTTTGAAAATGAGTAAAAAGGCTCTGCAATACCAACTTCGTCTTCTTCACCATCGGAAGGAAAAAGATCAATACAAACAATGTTGTAACAGGAAAAGGACAAGGAAGTGACACTTCAGGCGATTATGCAAGGAATACAAAAAATACAAATGAAAACAGAAAATATTGAGAAAAGAATAGAAAGGATAGAACAAAGAGCAGAGAGCATTGAACAAAAAACAGGGAAAACAAACAAAAAATTGAGAATATTCACCAAATGATGATAAAATATGAGGAAAGACTTCAAAAATTTAAAGAAAAAGATGAACAAAGAGATAAGAAAATTGGAGATATCGACAGCAGATTGAATGTGATGGAAAAAGACAACAGTGGAATATTGGGATGGGATATTGTTCGATCAGAATTTTATCTCAGATTCCAAAACATTGAAGAGGAAAAGGGAGAAAATTTGGCAGAAATAGAAATTCTGGCTGACACCCTAGAGATAACCAAAGAAAAGATGATGGACGGTATAGATGAGGTGTTTCGAGTCTATACAAGATATGCAGCGAGAAACGGTCTCCCTAGAGAAGTTCATATTAGATTTACTAAGAAAGCAATTAAGACACAAATACTACAAAAGGCAAGAGACAAGAAACTGAAATATAAAGGCAAGGGGATTGTAGTTTTGAAACAAATACCAAGAAGAGTGAGAGAGAAGAGAAGAGAAGAGAATATCAATTCTTGACTAAAATTCTACTTTAAAAAGATGTTAATTATAGATGGCTGATACCAGAAGGTCTTATGTTTGTATGGTAAGGACAAAGATACAGAATAGATTCAACTGAGAAAGCAGAACTATTTATGCAGAACATTTGAAAGGGAAAGATGAGGAGATGGGAAAAGAAGAATCACTAATTGAATTCCAAGAGGAGTGCACAGTTGTGACTGAGAAAGAAGAAGAAGCAATAGGCGCCATTGACATCAGAGAACAATGTGAACCAAGATCTACTAGAGCAATAAATCCTACTTATAAAATATAAACATAGAGGAGAAAAAATTGTTTACAATCAATATAAATGGACTTAATTCAGCTATTAAAAGAAGGAAAACATTGTATAAATTAGAGAAACTAAAATTGGACATAATCTGCTTACAAGAAGTACATATCCAAAAGCAACATGAACAAATATTGGTTCAACCAAAGTTAAGGAAAATATTTACTGCATTGGCAAGATGTAAGAAAAGAGGAGTGGTTTTCTACATTAAAGATACAATTCCAGCGGAACAAATTTATACAGATGACAGAAGAATCTTGATGGTGGAAATTATGGACAATAATAAGAAAATACTTTTAGTAGCAATTTATGCTCCCAATGACAATCAAGACGAATTCTATAGAAAACTACACATGAAAATAATTGAACTGGACTATGTCAATATTAATATGATGGAAGATTTTAATGGAATTGTAGACCAGAACATAGACTATAAAATGCAAAAAATGACAAAATCAAATAGAAAGACTCTTCCAAAATCCTTCTTTAAAATGATCAATGAAATAGGATTAAAAGATGTATAGAGAGAAAGAAATCTCATAAATAAACTATACCTTCTATTCAAATAGACATTCATCATGGTCCAGAATAGACATGATATGGATTACAATGGAATTGATTTGTAACATACAGGAAATTGACATAGAAACAAGTACCTGGGCAGATCATAATCCAATGACAATCAAATGGAAAGGACAAAGGAGAAGATCTAGATGGACGTTAAACAATACTATATTAAAAAAGAAGGACTTTGTACAGAAAATGGAGAAAGAACTGGCTTTCTTTTTCAAAGAAAATAGAAAAGAAGACACATCAACACAGAATCTTTGGGACACAATGAAGGCCTATGCCAGTGACTTGATAATAGACTATATAAGGAAAAGAAATACAAAGAAAGGACAAGCCTTCAAAGTGCTAGAGGATGACTACAAGAGACTTGAAAAAGAGTTACAGAAATCTCCACAAAAAAGGACATCAAAATAAAAATGGACACGATTAAACATAAAATGGGATTACTGGGAAAGAAAGAATTAGAACAAAAAATTAGAAGTGCTAAACAGAACTATTTTGAAAATGCAAACAAACCAGGCAGATGGTTAGCGTACAAATTGAAAAAAGAGAGAGAATCAAGAAAAATACTGCAATTAGTGGATGATCAAGGGCAAATTTGTCATGGAAATGAAGAGAAGAAAAAAAATCATACAAGATTACTATGGGAAATTGTATGAACAAGAGAATATAGAAGAGGGAGGAGCTAAACAATATTTACCGAAAGTGAGCTGGCCCCAGATACCTAAAGAAATTGAAATGATGTTAGAAGCAATATAACGATGATGGAGTTAACTGAAGCCCTTAAAAAACAAAACAATGGCAAGGCTCCAGGTCCAAATGGAGTGCCAGTGGAATTTTATAAGACATTGTAGGAACCGTTGTGTCTCCCATTATTAGAAGTTATGAATGAGGCTATGTCGAAGATAAGGATACCCAAATTGTGGTCAGAAGCATATATTACACTTGTGCTAAAAGACGAGACCGATCCACTTCAAATTAAGAACTATAGACCTATTTCTCTGCTAAATTCAGATTATAAGATATTTGCTTCAATATTGGCAGAACAACTCAAAAAATACTTAAATAATTTTATTCATGCTGATCAAAATGGGTTTCTACCAAAGAGACAAATTAAAGATAATATGAGAATAGTTTTAGACACTTTGGAATATTACGAGGCACATCCTGGAAAACAAATGGCTTTGATGTACTTAGATGCACAGAAAGCCTTTGACAACATGTGTTGGCGATTTATGTTGTTACAGCTGGAACAGATGGGCTTTGGTAAGAAATTTACCCAAGCCACACAAATTATATACCACAAACAAATAGCAAAGATAATAAAAGGAATGAAAATTAAAAAGGAACAATACAAATTGCAAGCATTTGCAGATGACCTGGTCTTCATCTTAGAGGATCCATTAGAAACTGCACCTAAATTGATAAAAAAATAGAATATAGAATATAGAAAAGTAGCAGGTTTGAAAATAAGCAAAAACAAAAGAAAGATTTTGACAAATAATATGCTATTAAGACAAAAGGAAGAATTGGAAGAAGCTTTGAAGATCCAAGTCACCAATAAGGTCAAGTACTTGGGGATATATTTGACAGCAAGATACGGTAACTTAAAGAGAACAATTACTATAAATTCAAACAGCAGATTGCGACAGATTTGACAAAATGGGAAAACTACAATTATCAATAATAGGGAGAATAGCCACAATCAAAATGAATATATTATCCAGAATTTTATATTTGTTCCAGAAAATTCCAATTAGGTTAGGGAAAGATTATTTTGATGATTTAAACAAAATAGTGTTGAAGTATATTTGGCAGGGAAAGAAGGCAAGAATAAAATTAAAATGGTTACAAGATGCTAGAATAAGAGGAGGATTTGGCCCACCTAACTGGGAGTTATATTACCAGGCAACAAGCTTGATGTGAGTTAAGGAGTGGATAACATTAAGAAATTCTAGAATACTGACTGCAGAAGGACATGATTTGCAGTTGGGATGGCATACTTTCTTATGGTACAGGGGAACTAAAACACAGGGGTATTTTAGAAGACGTTATATACGTGAGGCTTTGCTATTAAATTGGGAGAAGATTAAAAGGCAACGTTATTTAAAAATTCCAGTCTGGTTATCAACTATTGAAGCATTTTCATATCCAATAACATACAAAAAGGAACAAACAGATATGGTGAAATATTGAATGCAAAGGGTGAACTTAAATCGATGCAAGAACTTGAACAGGAAGGCATTAAAGATGAACTGGTTTTCATATGTGCAAATACATTCTAGATATGATAAAGATCTTAAAATGGAAGGTTTCCATGATAAAATGACTGAGTTAGATAAAATTTTGATAGATACTGATGAAAAGGTGATTTAAAAAACTGTATGGATTTTATTAGAAGTTAGAAGAAGAACAAGTTAAAGAATCCATGATTGCTTGGGGGGGGAATTTTGGATGTGGGATTGACTTAGAGAATTGGCAGAAATTGTGATCCCAAAATTATAAAATGACTATGTCAACAGCATATAAAGAAAACTTGTATAAGATGTTTTACAGGTGGCACCTATCCCCAACGAGAATAGCAAGAATAAATTGGAAAAGTGTTAGAAATGTCATCAGATACTGGGTTCATATCATCATATGTGGTGGACTTGTATAGAAGCTAAAAGATGTTGGACTAAAATCCTCATTGGTTGGAAAAGATACAAAAATATATAGACTTTAAACCAGAAATCTTTTTGTTGGGAATTATACCGGAAACATACAATAGAGAATTGAAATAATTGATTGTAAATGTATTAACAGCAACTAGAATTGTATTTGCTAAAAATTGGAAAAAGGAGAAAATACCAACGCAGGAGGAAGTTATCTACAAAATAATGGAATGTGCTGAAATGCGTAAATTGACATTTGAAATTAGAGAACAAGAAGATAAACAATTTTATAAGACATGGGATTTATTTTATCAATGGCTAGATTAAAAAACATGGAAATGAAAGATACTAGGGAATGCTACCAATAAAATAACAGAATGATATTGAATATAATATAAAGATATTATTATTATGTGGTTAATGTTTGGTGAGATTCCCAGCCTTTGGGGTTGGTTGGTTGGTAGCTCAACAACTCGAGTCCTTACCAAGGACCTAGGAACTGTTAAGGTAACGTCGGAGGATATAAGCTGTTCCAAGTAGGAAGGTTTTTTGTAGAATCAGAATGTTCAAGTCTGATAAATTTAAAATTTCCAAATAGCGAGGTAGCCCTTTAGGTATTGCTCCAAGGGCTCCAATTACAATCAGAACAACAAACAATTTCTTTTTCCACAGTCGCTCAACTTCAATTTGCAAGTCCGGGTACTTTTTGATTTTTTTTCTTGCTGTTTTTCTTCAATTCATGCATTTCCAGGTATTGCAATGTCAATGAAAAATGCTTTTTTCTTTTCAACTATTGTTAATGTCAGGTGTATTGTGGGCCAAGTGCCTGTCAGTCTGAATTCTGAAGTCCCACAAGAGCTTGACTTTCTCATTCTCTAAAACCTTCTCAACCTGATATTCCCAGTGTTTTTTTGCTGTCCTCAAATTCAAACTTTTCGCACAATTTCCAGTGAATGATCTTAGCAACATGGTCATGGTGTTGTAGGTAGTCAGTTTGTGAAATTTTGCTGCACCCACTGATCAAGTGGTCGACTGTCTCATCTTTCTCATTATAGAGACGACATTTGCTGTTGGTGGTAACATGTTGAATTTTTGCCTTCATACAGTTTGTGGTTAAGGCTTGTTCTTGAGCTGTCAAAATAAACCTTTCAGTGCTCCTGATCTTAACCAGTTCCAAGTTAGCTTTTGGTCAGCTTTGCCTTCAATACTTTTCAAGTATTGGCTATGCATAGCTTTGTTTTTCTTAGTGGTCTTTAAAAGGCCTCCTTTATTTACTTCCTTAATCATTGGTTCTTCACTTTTCGGGATGTAATCATTCAAGCTGTGTTTTTCTTCTTCTACAGTCTGTTTTACTTGTAGGAGTCCTTGACTACCCTCTGCTCTTGGTAGATATAATCAGTGAACATCACTTTTAGGGTGCAAAGCATGATTCATTGTCATAAGCTTCCTTGTTTTTTTGTCTAAATTGTCCAACTCCATCTGGATCCAGTCAATTATTCTTGCAGAGTATTGAATCACAGGTATAGCCCAGGTATTTATGGCTTTTATGATGTTTCCTCCCCTCAATTTGGACTTTAATATCTTGCGAATTTGTTGAATGTACTTGGCTGAAGTTACTTGGTTAATAATAATAATAATAATAATAATAATAATAATAATAATAATAATAATAATAATAATAATAATAATAATAATAATAATAATAATAATAATAATTTTTGGAATTACATTTAAAACAGTTAAAAATTGACAAAATCACCATCAGTCAAATGCAAAAAGCCGCACTGCTTGGATCTGCACGCATATTAAGAAAATATGTTACGACGTCCTAGGCCCCTGGGTGGGGCCCGACTAGTAACCAATGCCAAATCCGGTGAAACAACTGGCCGCTGTGATACAATTGTATAATAATAAATAATAATAATAATAATAATTATTATTATTATAAAAGATCATGGAACATTTTCTGCTTAATGAGGAAAGGCAACGTTTACCATCACTAAAAACCGTGCCTAAGAAAATTTTGGCCCCTATCATGAAAATAGTTAATGCAGTGTTTTCAACAATTGAACCGGGATCCATCTTGGAAACAAACCAGTTAATGTATAGCGCAGCTGTAATAGTCACTAATGAACTAGGCATTAAAATTAAAGTACCTAGTCACACAACAGAAAAAGCATCAAAGCCAAAGTGGAAAATCCATTTAGAACAAAAAATCAAAAAATTAAGAGCAGATGCTAGTAACTTAAAGAACATGCATGAGCAACGGCTTAAAAACAACAAAACCATAGATCGGCTAATCAGAAGATATAGATTGGATACAAGAAACATCAATGAAGCTGTAGAGATTGTAAAACAGCAGATAACAGCAACAGCTAGAAAAATTGAAAGATATGAGGCACGAATCATCCAATATAAACAAAATCAGCAATTTCGATCAGACCAACGGCGTTTTTATCAAAGTCTTAATGTGAATGGTGACACCAAAAGTGAAAAACCAGAAAAACAGGCCACAGTTGAATTCTGGAAAGAATTGTGGGAAAATGCAAAGGACTACAACAAGGAAGCAAAGTGGATACATGACTTTGAGAAAAGCATTGGCAACAAACAAATGCAAGTATTAGAAATAACAACTGAGATGGTCAAAAATCGAGTAAAAAAGGTAAAGAATTGGACATCACCTGGAAAGGACCAATTACATGGTTTCTGGCTCAAATATCTGACCAGTTTACATGCAATATTGGCCAAGCAACTGAATGAAATTTTACAAAAGGGCCAAATTGATGAATGGTTGACAACTGGAAAAACATACTTGATTCAGAAAGATGCAACTAAAGGAACAACACCTGAAAACTACAGACCAATAACATGCTTACCAACAACCTTCAAATTACTCACAGGCATTATTGCAGATAACATGATGGATTATTTGGAAACAAACAGCATCTTGCCAGTAGAGCAAAAAGGCAACAAAAGAAGGAGCAGGGGCACAAAAGATCAGCTTCTAATTGATAAAATGATATTAGAAAATTGTAAGAACAGAAAAACGAACTTGAATATGGTCTGGATTGATTACAAAAAGGCATTTGACTCACTGCCACATAGTTGGATCATAAAATGCTTAGAAACAACTGGCATTAGCAAAAATATTACATCCTTTACTGAAAAGGCGATGAAACAATGGAGAACTGAGTTGGCAGTAGGGAATGAGATCTACGGAATGGTTAATATCAAGCGAGGAATTTTCCAGGGTGATTCACTTTCACCTCTTCTCTTCATCATCACAATGATCCCACTATCAGTAATTTTTAAAAAAATGAAATTAGGCTACCAAACAGCCAAAGAAGCTGAAAAAATTTCGCATTTACTATATATGGATGATTTGAAACTCTATGGAAAGTCAGAAATAGAAATCCAATCATTGACAAACACAGTCCGAGTATTCAGCACTGATATTTCAATGCAGTTTGGCATGGAAAAATGCGCCACTGTATCCATAAAAAGGGGCAAAATCACTGCATGTGAGGGAATTGAAATGCCCAATGGCCAATTAATTAAATGCAAAGAAAATGAAGCCTACAAATACTTAGGCATTCTGCAGTTGGATAACATCAAACATGGAGAAGTAAAAACTACTGTCAGGCGAGAGTACACCAACAGAGTTAGGAAAATTTTGAAATCTAAATTGAATGGCGGAAATACAATCAAGGCCATAAATACCTGGGCAATACCAGTTATAAGATACACAGCTGGTATAGTTAACTGGACACAAGCTGATTTGGACCTTTTGGACCGAAAAACCAGGAAACTAATGACAATGCACTACAGTTTACATCCACGTGGTGATACTGATAGACTGTATCTGCCCCGAAAATCAGGTGGCAGAGGATTATTACAAGTGAAGCAAACAGTTGAAGAAGAAAAACATGCACTGGCTGATTATTTAAAAGAAAGTCAAGAACATCTATTAATCGAAGTAAAGAACAAAAATCTACTGAAGGCCCAACAGACGAAACAAGAATATAGAAAAGAAGTGATAAAATCAAGAATGGAGAGTTGGCAGAACAAAGCACTGCATGGCCAATTTCTGGAAAAAATAAAAGATAAAGTGGACAGTGAACAAACTTGGTTATGGTTAACAACAGGTACATTAAAGAAAGAAACAGAGTCACTAATCCTGTCTGCGCAAGAACAAGCTATCCGCACAAATGCCATTAAGGCCAAAATCGAAAAATCCTCTGATGATGCCAAATGCAGACTTTGCAAAGAAGCTGATGAAACTGTTGATCACATCCTCAGCTGCTGTAAAAAAATTGCGCAGACTGATTATAAATTGCGGCACAATTCAGTAGCACAAATGATCCACTGGAATCTGTGCAAAAATTATAATATTAAAACAGCAACAAACTGGTGGGAACATCAGCCTGAAAAAGTCACCGAAAATCAGATGGTCAAGATCTTGTGGGATTTCCGTATACAAACAGACAAAATACTGGCGCATAATACACCAGACATCACACTGGTTGAGAAAAATAAGGTCACAATCATAGACATCGCAATACCAGGTGATAGCAGGGTCGCCGAGAAGGAACATGAAAAAATCGCAAAATACCAGGACTTAAAAATTGAAATTCAACGACTATGGCACAAACCAGCAGTGGTAATTCCAGTGGTAATTGGCACACTGGGTGCTATTCCAAAAGCACTGGAATTACATTTAAAACAGTTAAAAATTGACAAAATCACCATCAGTCAAATACAAAAAGCCGCACTGCTTGGATCTGCACGCATATTACGAAAATACGTTACGACGTCCTAGGCCCCTGGGTGGGGCCCGACTAGTAACCAATGCCAAATCCGGCGAAACAACTGGCCGCTGTGATACAATTGTATAATAATAATAATAAATTTACTATATATGGATGATTTGAAACTCTATGGAAAGTCAGAAATAGAAATCCAATCATTGACAAACACAGTCCGAGTATTCAGCACCGATATTTCAATGCAGTTTGGCATGGAAAAATGCGCCACTGTATCCATAAAAAGGGGCAAAATCACTGCATGTGAGGGAATTGAAATGCCCAATGGCCAATTAATTAAATGCAAAGAAAATGAAGCCTACAAATACTTAGGCATTCTGCAGTTGGATAACATCAAGCATGGAGAAGTAAAAACTATTGTCAGGCGAGAGTACACCAACAGAGTTAGGAAAATTTTAAAATCTAAATTGAATGGTGGAAATACAATCAAGGCCATAAATACCTGGGCAATACCAGTTATAAGATACACAGCTGGTATAGTTAACTGGACACAAGCTGATTTGGACCTTTTGGACCGAAAAACCAGGAAACTAATGACAATGCACTACAGTTTACATCCACGTGGTGATACTGATAGACTGTATCTGTCCCGAAAATCAGATGGCAGAGGATTATTACAAGTGAAGCAAACAGTTGAAGAAGAAAAACATGCACTGGCTGATTATTTAAAAGAAAGTCAAGAACATCTATTAATCGAAGTAAAGAACAAAAATCTACTGAAGGCCCAACAGACGAAACAAGAATACAGAAAAGATGTGATAAAATCAAGAATGGAGAGTTGGCAGAACAAAGCACTGCATGGCCAATTTCTGGAAAAAATAAAAGATAAAGTGGACAGTGAACAAACTTGGTTATGGTTAACAATAGGTACATTAAAGAAAGAAACAGAGTCACTAATCCTGGCTGCGCAAGAACAAGCTATCCGCACAAATGCCATTAAGGCCAAAATTGAAAAATCCTCTGATGATGCCAAATGCAGACTTTGCAAAGAAGCTGATGAAACTGTTGATCACATACTCAGCTGCTGTAAAAAAATCGCGCAGACTGATTATAAATTGCGGCACAATTCAGTAGCACAAATGATCCATTGGAATTTGTGCAAAAATTATAATATCAAAACAGCAAAAAACTGGTGGGAACATCAGCCTGAAAAAGTCACCGAAAATCAGATGGTCAAGATCTTGTGGGATTTCCGTATACAAACCGACAAAATACTGGCACATAATACACCAGACATCACACTGGTTGAGAAAAATAAGGTCACAATCATAGACATCGCAATACCAGGTGATAGCAGGGTCGCCGAGAAGGAACATGAAAAAATCGCAAGATACCAGGACTTAAAAATCGAAATTCAACGACTATGGCACAAACCAGCAGTGGTAATTCCAGTGGTAATTGGCACACTGGGTGCTATTCCAAAAGCACTGGAACTACATTTAAAACAGTTAAAAATTGACAAAATCACCATCAGTCAAATGCAAAAAGCCGCACTGCTTGGATCTGCACGCATATTACGAAAATACGTTACGACGTCCTAGGCCCCTGGGTGGGGCCCGACTAGTAACTAATGCCAAATCCGGCGAAACAACTGGCCGCTGTGATACAATTGTGTAATAATAATAATACAATTGTATCACAGCGGCCAGTTGTTTCGCCAGATTTGGCATTGGTTACTAGTCGGGCCCCACCCAGGGGCCTAGGACGTCGTAACGTATTTTTGTAATATGCGTGCAGATCCAAGCAGTGCGGCTTTTTGCATTTGACTGATGCCGATTTTGTCAATTTTTAACTGTTTCAAATGTAATTCAGTGCTTTTGGAATAGCACCCAGTGTGCCAATTACCACTGGAATTACCACTGCTGGTTTGTGCCATAGTCGTTGAATTTTGATTTTTAAGTCCTGGTATTTTGCTATTTTTTCATGTTCCTTCTCGACGACTGTTGTCATATAACTCCTTGTGTAGGTGTGGCGGTCACCCATGTCCCAGTGCATAACAGGGCATGCACAGCCACGCTGAACCACACTGGAAAAAACAAGTCCCAAAAGATAAAACATCCAGCCCAGGATTTGACCATATATAGACAGAACTAACCTGAGCAGTAGATTAGCAATTGTAGTTTAACAGGCTGTCTTAAATCACATGCTGATTGCTCCTCCTGCCTTTGTCCTATCTCAATAAAAGGGGCTCCCAGACCCCAATCTGGGTCACCCATCCCGAGAAACCTCATGTCAGTGTCTTTTCTCAACATTGGCCTCATGGGCGAACCACAGGTACATCACAGGCGACCCTGCTATCACCTGGTATTGCGATGTCTATGATTGTGACCTTATTTTTCTCAACCAGTGTGATGTCTGGTGTATTATGCGCCAGTATTTTGTCCGTTTGTATACGGAAATCCCACAAGATCTTGATCATCTGATTTTCGGTGACTTTTTCAGGCTGATGTTCCCACCAGTTTGTTGCTGTTTTAATATTATAATTTTTGCACAAATTCCAATGGATCATTTGTGCTACTGAATTGTGCCGCAATTTATAATCAGTCTACGCAATTTTTTTACAGCAGCTGAGTATGTGATCAACAGTTTCATCAGCTTCTTTGCAAAGTCTGCATTTGGCATCATCAGAGGATTTTTCGATTTTGGCCTTAATGGCATTTGTGCGGATAGCTTGTTCTTGCGCAGCCAGGATTAGTGACTCTGTTTCTTTCTTTAATGTACCTGTTGTTAACCATAACCAAGTTTGTTCACTGTCCACTTCATCTTTTATTTTTTCCAGAAATTGGCCATGCAGTGCTTTGTTCTGCCAACTCTCCATTCTTGATTTTATCACATCTTTTCTGTATTCTTGTTTCGTCTATTGGGCATTCAGTAGATTTTTGTTCTTTACTTCGATTAATACATGTTCTTGACTTTCTTTTAAACAATCAGACAGTGCATGTTTTTCTTCTTCAACTGTTTGCTTCACTTGTAATAATCCTCTGCCACCTGATTTTCGGGGCAGGTATAATCTATCAGTATCACCACGTGGATGTAAACTGTAGTGCATTGTCATTAGTTTCCAGGTTTTTCGGTCCAAAATGTCCAAATCAGCTTGTGTCCAGTTAACTATACCAGCTGTGTATCTTATAACTGGTATTGCCCAGGTATTTATGGCCTTGATTGTATTTCCATCATTCAATTTAGATTTCAAAATTTTCCTAACTCTGTTGGTGTACTCTCGCCTGACAATAGTTTTTACTTCTCCATGCTTGATGTTATCCAACTGCAGAATGCCTAAGTATTTGTAGGCTTCATTTTCATTGCATTTAATTAGTTGGCCATTGGGCATTTCAATCCCCTCACATGCAGTGATTTTGCCCCTTTTTATGGATACAGTGGCGCATTTTTCCATGCCAAACTGCATTGAAATATCGGTGCTGAATACTCGGACTGTGTTTGTCAATGATTGGATTTCTATTTCTGACTTTCCATAGAGTTTCAAATCATCCATATATAGTAAATGTGAAATTTTTTCAGCTTCTTTGGCTGTTTGGTAGCCTAATTTCATTTTTTTTAAAAGATTACTGATAGTGGAATCATTGCGATGATGAAGAGAAGAGGTGAAAGTGAATCACCCTGGAAAATTCCTCGCTTGATATTAACCATTCTGTAGATCTCATTCCCTACTGCCAACTCAGTTCTCCATTGTTTCATCGCCTTTTCAGTAAAGGATGTAATATTTTTGCTAATGCCAGTTGTTTCTAAGCATTTTATGATCCAACTATGTGGCAGTGAGTCAAATGCCTTTTTGTAATCAATCCAGACCATATTCAAGTTCGTTTTTCTGTTCTTACAATTTTCTAATATCATTTTATCAATTAGGAGCTGATCTTTTGTGCCCCTGCTCCTTTTTTTGTTGCCTTTTTGCTCTACTGGCAGGATGTTGTTTGTTTCCAAATAATCCATCATGTTATCTGCAATAATGCCTGTGAGTAATTTGAAGGTTGTTGGGAAGCATGTTATTGGTCTGTAGTTTTCAAGTGTTGTTCCTTTAGTTGCATCGTTCTGAATCAAGTATGTTTTCCAGTTGTCAACCATCAATTTGGCCCTTTTGTAAAATTTCATTCAGTTGCCTGGCCAATATTGCATGTAAACTGGTCAGATATTTGAGCCAGAAACCATGTAATTGGTCCTTTCCAGGTGATGTCCAATTCTTTACCTTTTTTACTTGATTTTTGACCATCTCAGTTGTTATTTCTAATACTTGCATTTGTTTGTTGCCAATGCTTTTCTCAAAGTCATGTATCCACTTTGCTTCCTTATTGTAGTCCTTTGCATTTTCCCACAATTCTTTCCAGAATTCAACTGTGGCCTGCTTTTCTGATTTTTCACTTTTGGTGTCACCATTCACATTAAGACTTTGATAAAAACGCCGTTGGTCTGATCGAAATTGCTGATTTTGTTTATATTGGATGATTCGTGCCTCATATCTTTCAATTTTTCTAGCTGTTGCTGTTATCTGCTGTTTTACAATCTCTACAGCTTCATTGATGTTTCTTGTATCCAATCTATATCTTCTGATTAGCCGATCTATGATTTTGTTGTTTTTAAGCCGTTGCTCATGCATGTTCTTTAAGTTGCTAGCATCTGCCCTTAATTTTTTGACTTTTTGTTCTAATCGGATTTTCCACTTTGGCTTTGATGCTTTTTCTGTTCTGTGACTAGGTACTTTGATTTTAATGCCTAGTTCATTAGTGATTATTACAGCTGCGCTGTACATTAACTGATTCGTTTCCAAGATGGATCCCGATTCAATTGTTGAAAACACTGCATTAACCATTTTCATGATAGGGGCTAAAATTTTCTTAGGCACAGTTTTTAGTGATGGTAAATGTTGCCTTTCCTCATTAAGCAGAAAATGCTCCATGATCTTATCCTTCAATTCTTTTTGTTTTTGAGTTAGTTCATCAGTTGGTTCAGTGATAACTGGTTCTAGTGGTGGTGGTGTTATTTCCTCCCCGAGATCTTCTTCTGGGAGTTCTACTATAATGTCTTTAGTTGTGTCTTGAATATCAGTTATTTCCGCTTGTGATATTGTTTTTTTGGTTTTGCAATTTGCCTGAATTTCCTGAAGTTCAACTTCACTAAACACTTTATTCCGTATAATAAATCGCCTTTGATCTGCTAGTTGTTGTTCACTAACATTTGAATCTGGATATTGTTGTTTCCATAATTCATACATTCGCTTTAAATATCCTCTTTTTTCTGGCTCTGAGTTGTAGTAACAGGCCATTATGGCACGGTTTTCATCTGCACTATATTTTTGTCATTTTGTTGGCTGGTCCACTTGTAGCCCACTTGTCGACGGATGTCCAGGGACCCCAACATCCGCCGTGGCCCTTGTTAACCCGCGCGATGACCGATGCGGTATGGAATTCTTATTCGTTTTTTTCACCATATTGTATGGGTTGGCAGGGGTTTTTTTACGGGACCAGATGCCAACCTGATCCCAACCTTCCTCCTTTCTCATCCGGGCTTGGGACCGGCAACGGCGGAGTTTTATTATTATTATTATTATTATTATTATTATTATTATTATTATTATTATTATTATTATTGTTATCATCATCATTATTATTACTATACAATTGTATCACAGCGGCCAATTGTTTCAACGGATTTGGCATTGGTTACTAGTCGGGCCTCACCCAGGGGCCTAGGACGTCGTAACGTATTTTCGTAATAATAATTTTGTTGTTGTTATTATTATTATTATTATCATTATTATTATTATTATTATTATTGGATAGATTGAAGATGATGTAATGAATTATTACAATATGCGATCCAAATATTAAGTATAGCTTGTTGAAAATGAAGGAATAAATAGTGATAATCAAACAAATAACATACATTGATAATAATACATATAAACATTTTGGATTTGATAACATGTGTTTTTATATAAATTGCAAGTAATGACTATGAAAAGGATGCACAAAAACTTTGTAACTAATTGACACACTGTATGTAATGAAAGATGGTTTTGTGTTTTGTTTGTCTATGTTTAAAAAAAATAAAAATTCTTGGGATTTTGAAAACAAAATAAAATGCAACACTACCAAGACTAAACCTTTTGTTTTCTATCACTGGTTCTACAACCAACGCTGTCCAGACAGATGGTGGAATTGCTGAAAAAGCAAATATGCTGTTCATAAAAAGAAAGCATGTAAGTAAACAATGAATCTATTCACTTGCATGACTAAGCAGTGAAATCAAATTGCAAAACAATGCTGAGGGTGGACAAAAAGATTAAGAGCCTTCACAAGGAGAAGAAACAAAAATTAATCTCCAGGAAAAAGGTGGTTTCAAAAATCCACAAATTTATAATGATATAAAGCCTGATGTGAATGCTAAAATATAGTTGTGAATCTTTAAAATTGCCTAACAATTTGTTTAATACCATTATAATGATAATTTTTAAGACTGTCAAGATGAAATAAGCATGATTATAGGATACTGTATTGATAGAGAATGAGCAGGTTACAAAATTTACATTCTCCTTTGAGATGGAGATAGCATCCAGCAATGGGTTGACCTCATTTGTTCATTGTTGGACTGAGTCCGTCAGAGCTGTTTAGACACTCCCCTGTTTCTAGGGCTTCCCAGCTTTCGACTCAGTCCCTCAGCAAGGACAGACATGTCATTCCATATTCCCAATAATCTTACTTGACTTTTCTTCCAATTTCTGACCATAATTACAGCCTCATCTTAAGATTTGCAAGTAATATCATTTGGGCTGTATAGCAGAGACCTACAGCCGGTTCAGCAGCTAGTGCCATGCATGAATCGGTGTCCTCCTGGCATTATTGTAATGAGAGCTTTGTGCTCTCATTACAGCTGAGAAAATTGGCACCCTTTTGTTTGCAGAGCTTTGTGCTCTCCCAGCAGCCACAGGGAACCTTTTGTGCACCATTAATTACTGGGAAGAGCTTTGCGCTCTAAATTTTAGAGTAAAATTGCTCAAATTTTAGAGTATAATTCTGCTAGAGTTCAGAGCAAGGTGACCAACTCTGTTGGCAGGAACTATGCGCCCCGCATGGTGACTTAGGCAGTCATGGAACAGAGCGGGGGTGCGATCTGTGACACCAGAAGCTCCTAGGCTTCCCTTATTTCAGCGGCGCTGAGCAAAGGTTTTCCCTTATCAGCAGTGGCAGTGGAAGCTTAAACGTGCAGTCTAGAGCCCTCAGTTTCCCAACACAGGCAAAGACCTTCAGACGGCGTGAATAACCTTGGTTTAAATATGAGCATCTCCAAAGGAGCAATCAGCCCACTTGCTTCAGAAAAGGGTATAAAACTGCAATTTGACAGGAGTGATTAGCCTGTCTGTCAGGAATCCAAAATGGAGGGTGCAGCAGTTAATCTCAGTGAGGGGGAGCCTGACAGAGGAAGAGACCCTGCTATTCCAGAGTTACTGGTAGTTTCCCCTGTGTCTCCATTGCATCCCTCTACATCAGCAGGGCACAAGCGTAGCTCCAAGACTGCTACCAAACTAGGGAAACTCTATAAAGGATCTACGACTGCCTCAAAATTTGAAAAGGAGGGATACGACCTTGGAATGCCTGTGCTCTAAATCTAGCAGCCAAAGGGTTCAAGGCTCCCATGTCAGAGAATCAGGCCACTCCTACTGCAGGAACACACTAGTTCTGCCACCAGGGGGAGCGAAAGAGCAGATTTCTCCCCCAAGCCCTATTTTCCATATCAACATCTCAGGTCTATGGGGATCAGTGTCAGTTTTACATAGCTCAGCTGCCATTGTAGATCAGCCTCAAGGGTGGTTCCAGAAGTCATATTTACATCGACAGCTGCAGGTTTTCGCCCAGAATTGCAGCCAGATCCAATGGCTCAGCCAAATTTGCAAGATATTATTGCTAATGCAATAAGGCAAGGCATTGCAGCTGGACAACAACACTAACCTAGACATGTCACTTTGGCAGCCTCTGAGTTACACTCAAGATAAAGGTACTTTACCAGACCCTGGGGCATTTCATTCACCATGCCTGGAGTACCTGAAGAATCCTTGATATAACCCTGCAGAGGAGCCATCAAGCAGCTGCATAGGTGGTCTGGGCATCTACGACTGCCTCATTTTTTAACCAGGCATCACTACTTTGGCTTCAACAGCTGGAGGAGAAGTTCCCAGTGACCGATACCAGGATGTCAACAAGTTGGTGGCAGCGATCCAGTTTTCGGCTGACGCCACCCTCAATGCTGCCAAATTATTTTAAAATAATTTTTATTGGATGTTTTAATCTTTAAAAACAGTAAAGAAGACACAACAAGAAAAAAAAACCATACATAACAATATAGAATAATTTAACAGCTTTCTATATCGGCTTTCCTGCTTAGCTTTTATAGTTCTCCCTTCTGCTTTGCCTTCCTATTGCTTTAACCTTGTCCCATAATGTAGCAAACGTAGTATGAACACATAATAATATTCACTATTTGTATCACCATATATTTATATTCCCTATTTTCTGTTTTGGCTTCTTATTCCTAGCCGTTTATACATTTTATAGAAGTCTGATTCTTCTCTTTCTTTTAGTTCTATTGTCATTTTATCCATTTCTGTGCATTCAAGTATTTTCCTGATTATAATTTCATCTGAGGGTATACTGATTTTTTTCCCAGTTTTGTGAGAAAGCAATCCTGGCTGCAGTGAGTATGTGTATGATTATGTATTGAGATTGTTTATCCATTTTTTGGTCTAGTAGTCCTAATAAGAATGCTTCTGGTTTGAGTTCTATTTTTTGCTCAATAATTTCTTCTAACCATTTCCGAATTTTGCACCAGCACTTCCTTGTGATGGGGCACATCCACCACATATGAGAGAATGTTCCAGGCTTGTGGCTGCATCTGCAATATTTGGGGGATAAATTTAGGTACATTTTGGCCAATCTCAGTGGAGGCAAATGCCATCTATAAAACATTTTATAGAAGTTTTCTTTGTAAGTGACTGCTGTCGTAAATTTATAATTTCTTTCCCATAGTTTATCCCATTTTTCTAACTCTATATTATGGCCAAAATTTCTTCCCAAGCTAATTATTGTCTCCTTTACCGTCTCTTCCTCCATTTTATATTTTAAAAGAAAATTATATACTCTAGTGATCATTTTTCCTCCTGTTCCTAGTAATATTTTATCTAATTCCATTTGTTTCTTGTGTATTCCGTATTGTTCCCGATCTTTTTAAAATCTTGTTTTAATTTGAAGATAGGGCCACCATTCCATATTTATTCCTTGTGTTTTCAGATCTTGTACTGATTTTAGTTCTCCTTTTTTATCTAAAAGCTCTGCATATCTTACCATTTTACTGACATCTATAGTATTTGGATATGTCATTGCCTCCATCATTGATAACCAGATTGGGATTTTCAGGTAGTGTTTTTTTTTATTTTTTCCCAGACCCTAAACAGGGCATCCCTTACTATATGTCTCTGGAAGTAAGAATGAAATTTATTCTTTCCCTCCCAGAGGAAGCTGTGCCAGCCTAGTTGAAGATCGTTGCCTTCTAGCATAAGGATTCTTTTATTTTTCAGTCCTTTAGTCATGTTAGGTTTGCCATCTAATAATAAAGCTCCCAATCTGGGAGGCCAAAACCCCCTTTGTTTCTACTATCTTGTAGAAGTTTATATTTAATACGCATTTTTTCCATGACCAGATAAATTTGGATACCATTTCATTTAGTTTTTCAATTTTTTTTCTAATTTAATTGTTATTGTTTGAAAAAGATAAAAAGTAGTTTGAGCAGTATATTCATTTTAATCATTGAGATTCTGCCAATTAGTAATATGTATAGTTTAGTGCAATTATCCAAATCTTTTTGTATCTCTCATAGAAATTTGTTGTAGTTATCTTCTTTTATTGTAATACATTTTGCCAACAGCCATATTACAAAATATTTAATTTTCTTGGCCCTCTAAATTCCCAGTTTTTCCTCCAGTTCTTCATTTTCTCTTTTGGTTAAATTCTTAGTTAATATTTTAGTTTTCTCTTTATTTATTTTATGCCCTGCCACTTTACCAAATTGGTTTATGTCTTGTAATAGTTTTAGTCCAGTTTCTAGGGATTCCTCTATGATAAATGCTAAATTGTCTGCAAAGGTCTGTAATTTGTATTTCTGTGTTCTAATTTTCAATCCCTTTATGTCCTTGTTCTGTCTAATTTGCAATATCAACATCTTTATTGAGAGGATGAATAACAGGGGGATAGAGGGCACCCTTTGGTTATGCTTAAGGTGACCAGATTTTCAGATTGGTAAAGAGGGACACTTTTGAACGGGGGGGGGGGGGCTTGATTAAAAAATTTATACGGAGCAACAAAAATTTTCATACAACGCAAAAATAGTATTGTAATATTTTTTTATTTAAACATAACTACAATTTACAAATATAAATTGTAACTGTTGCCAAACATCAAAATTTTGATCACGTGACCATGAGGATCCTGCAATGGTCACTAAGTGTGAAAATCGTTGCTAAGTGTGAAAAATGGTCATCAGTCATTTTTTTCAATGCCATTGTAACTTTGGTCACTATACCACCTTTCTTGCCACAGTTCTTAAGTGAATAACTGCAGCTAATAAGTTAGTAACATAAGTGAATCTGGTTTCCCCATTTGTCAAAACGTCACAAAAGGCAATTGTAAGACCCCAGGACACTGAAACCATCATAAATATGAATCTGTTGTCAAACATCAAAATTTTGATCGCGTGACCATGAGGATGCTGCAATGGTCGCTAAGTGTAAAAATGGTCGCTAAGTGTGAAAAATGGTCATCAGTCACTTTTTTCAATGCCATTGTAACTTTGGTCACTATACCAGCTTTCCTGCCACAGTTCTTAAGTGAATAACTGCAGCTGGTATTTTGTATTTTGGATATAATCTTTTTTTAAATAGTCTAAGATAATTTAAAAAAAGAATCCACACAGAATAAATTGAAGTAAAACTATTTTTAAAAATTCTATGCACAATATATTTCAAAGTATTGTGCATAGAATTTTTAAAAATGGTTTCACTTCAATTTATTTTGGATATAATCTTTTTTTAAATAGTCTAATACAATTTAAAAAAAGAATCCACACAGAATAAAACTATTGTTAAAAATCCTATGCACGATAAATAAAATATTATTTTAAAATACATTAAAAAAATAAAAGAAAAAAACCCAGCTCACTTACCAGCAGGCAGGCACTCCAAGTCAATCCAGAATGATGTAGATGTTAATACAAAGAACTGAGCAAATTAAAATGGTGAAATTAGTCAGGGAAATATTTTTCAAAGAAACTTTGCCACCATTTTTTCCACACGAGCTGACCTCCAACCTCCGTGCCCCTCCCCTCCGGAAAATCCAGGAAGGAACACTTGCGACTTCTCTAGCCAAGTATTTCCTGGAGCTCTACGGTACTGGGTCATCTTTTCTTATAAAAGTAAGTAAAATGGGTGGGGGAGGGTCCGTTTTCTTGCTTTAACATTTTAATATCTTCAATGAAAGTACTGAGACATAGAGAGTGTTTAGACAGAGTGTCTTTTGTCTTGCCCCGGTTAGGATTTCTTAAGCAAATCCACTGGGCTTTCAACATGAAGCCAGAAAATCAGGACTTTTTAAAAACTCCCCGGGACACGGGACAAATTGTTATAAATCGTGACTGTCCTGCCAAAATCGGGACATCTGGTCACCTTAGTTATGCTGAAATCTGTTACTTCCCCATTTAGTATTATTTTTGCCCTCTGATTTGAATATATTGCTCTGATCATCCCGATAAATTTCTCTCCAAAGTTCATTACTGCTAATTGATTTATAAGAAAATCCCAATTCAGGTTATGGAAAACTTTTTGTGCATCAATAAATATCAATGCTGCTTGTTTTCCTGAGCGTATCTTGTAGTATTGTAATATGTCCATTATCGTTCGTATATTGCTTTTTATGTGTCTGTTGGGTCAAAATCCATTTTGGTCTGAGTGTATGATTCAGTTTAATATATTTTTAATTCTTTCTGCCATTATTGCCATAAATATTTTATAATCAGCATTTAGCAGCGAGATTGGCCTATAATTTTGGATCTTTTGTTTTTCAGTGTTGTCTTTGGGAATTAGTTTTATTAGTGCCTCCATCCAGGATTTTGGTGTCTTACCTCATTCTAGTACTTTATTATACATTTCTAATAATATGTTCTCTAATGATTTTTGCAATTCTTTAAAAAATTCTTCTGGAATTCCATCTGGGCCCGGTTTTTTTTTTATTGTCGTTTTTAATTCTAGCCTCGTTATTCTCTCATTTAATGTGTCTATTGTTGTTTCTGGTAGGGTTGGAAGATTCCTCCTCTGAAGTTACCCTTTAATATCCTCCTCTTCTATTTCCTATAAGTAATATAGTGCTTGAAAATATCTTACTGCTATACTTTTTTTCTTCCTTTTGGTGGTGTATCACCCCTTCTTCATCCTTTAGTTGTTGTATTAATTTTTTTTTCTTTCTCTCTTTTTAGTTTATAGGCGAGCCATCTCCCCGGCTTATTGACATTTTCAAAATAATTTTGCCTACTTGATCTAATTTTCTGGGCCACTTCTTCTTGTGTAATTAAATTTAATCTGTGCCTAATTATTTCTTTTTCTTCTTTTGCTTCTTTGTTTTGAGGTTCTTTCTGGATTTTATATTCTAACTTCACCAGTTTCTCTTGTAGCTCTGTATATGGTTTCTTTTTATCTTTGTTTCTTCTTATTTTATATGCTATCGTAATGCCTCACACATAGGCTTTGGTTGTATCCCATAAGTTTTGAATGGTTGTCTGTTCATTCCAGTTTTCCTTTAGGAAAAACGCTAATTCTTTTTCCACATACTGTACATAGTTCTTTTCTTTTACAACCCTCTGATTCATGGTCCATCTCTTTTTCCTTTTTGCTTCTCCTTTCCATTTGATGGTTAATGGGTTATGGTCTGCCCACATGTTCGGTGTTATCTCTACTTCCTCTACCTCCTTCTCAATTTCTGGATCCATCCACACCATGTCAATCCTGGACTATGAATTATGGGGGTTTGAAAAGAATGTGTATTGACTCTTCTGTGGGTTGATTTCTCTCCAGACAACTTTTAGATTTAATTCTTGGGCCATTTCAAAGAATGCATATGGTAGAGTTCTCCTTTCATAATTTTTTAAATTATCCGTTTTATAGTCTTTCTTTGGGTCTACCACCGCACTGAAGTCCCCTAATAGACATATGTTATCCAGTTCCAGTTCTGCAATCCATTTATATAGTTTACTATAGTATTCTTTCTGGTTCGTGTTTGGTGCATATATGACTGCAATTAGTACTCTTCTTTGTTTTATTGATACTTCAATTAATAATGTTCTTCCCTCTTCATCTGTGTATACCTGTTTGGGTTTTAGCCAGTCCTTTATATATACTGCAATTCCTCTTTTCTTTGTATCAGCCAGGGCCAGATGTAATTTCTCTAACTTTGGAGATTCCAAAATACTACCATTTCCTTTTTTAATATGAACTTCCTGTAGACACATGATGTCCATGTTTTGTTTTTGGAGCTTAGAAATTGTTTGTCTTCTTTTTATAGATGAATTTAGTCCATTTAAATTGATCGATATTAATTTCACTTCTTCCTCCATCCTGTTACTTGTTTGTCACCTTTGTTCCTCTACTTGGTTTTGTTTCCCTTTAGTTTCTTGTCCTCACTCTTTCTCTTTCCTGGATTTCTGTATCGGTCTTCTTTCTCGCATCTTGGTCTAATCCTTTTTCCTCCGTCAGCTGCTCCTCTTGGCTTTGGGTTTCCAACTCTTCTCTGCTGTCTGATTCTCCCTCTATGTAGTGTTCATAGAATTCCCGGGCTTTCTCTATGGTGTCAATTCTTATTTTCTTATCTTGCCAGGTTATTAACATGCCTTCCGGTATCAACCAGTGGAACATTATTTTATATTTTATCAGTTGTGTAGAGAGGAATTAGTAGTTCCTTCTTTGCTCTATGATTCTCTTTGGTATCTGTTTAAGTGTTATGACTTCTTTTCCTTTATGGACCAGCTGTTCGTTCCGTGTCCATTTATAAATGTCAATGCTGCCAGATTTGCATCCAAGTCTCTGGCCTCCTCAGTAGCAGCGCATCGTTTACTTTGGCTCAGGTGGCAGGTGGATTCTCGCCACAAGAGGCGTCTGACAAGAGGAAAATCTTGCTACCTGTCACTAAAGGGGATTTTTTCGCCCCTCATCTTACAAACATCCTTCCTTTCAGGCCCCAGACTCTGGACCGGCACATTTCAGGCCTCAGGGGAGTTACATCATAAGGCAGTGGCAAGTTGGACCAAGAACCTAACGGTAGATAGTCCAAGCTTCCCTTTCGCGGCAGAGGAGGCTGTTACTTCCATCACCCCTGATACTGATGCGCTCAACCCTCCCATCAGAAGCTACCTGGGCCTTTCCATTGACCGATTGGATGAAATTGCGAGGGTCAAAAATAAGGTGAGGTCGGAGCTGTCCTTTGAATTCATCTCCACACCCTCAAAGTTTTTCATTCAATGCCCAGTCTCAAACAATCTGGCAAAGAGGTCCCTCGTGCAAGCTGCAATTCAGCATCTGCTGGAAATTCAAGTGATCCAGCAAGTACTAGTGGTTTAGTGGTTAGTGGTTTATTAGCATTTGTAGGCCGCCCTTTTCCCTGAAAAAAGGGGGACTCAGGGCGGCTCACAGAAAACCAGGGAAGGGGGGATACAACATTAAGATAACAACATATAATAAAATAATAAGCAACATACATTCATCATTCGTGACTAGAGGGTCAATGAGGGCAGGGGTTCTATTCAATTCTATTTGTGATCGCCAAAGCCTTGGTGGGGGGTGGAGAGCTATTCTAGACTTCAAACACCTGAACTGCCATCTTCTTTACAGGCTTTTAAAGATGCACTTGTTGCAAACCATCCTGGGGGGCATATAGGAGGCTGACTTCCTCACTTCCATTGATCTAATGGAAGCTTATCTGAACATTCCCATCTTGCCTCTCTTTCGGCAATACCTTCAAATTTACTATGCTGGCTGTCACTATCAGTACCTACCATTCGGCCTTTCATCAGCACCCAGGCATTCACAAAAGTCCTAGCAGCAGTGATGGCACATCTGGGTACTGTGCCCGTGTGGGCCCAGTGCTATTTAGATGATATACTGATCCAGTCCGCCTCAGCCATCCAGGCTAAGAGGACCTGAGAGTCATGGCCCAGACACTGTAGTACCATGGCTTCTCTATTAACATAGAGAAGAGTCACCTTAACCTGACAAACAAGTTGCTCCACTTGGGAGCAATTATTGATATGGTAGCGTGCAGCTCTCAGGCAAGGTCAGTTTCCTTGAAAGTCATCCACTCTCTACACTGATAGAGGTCCCCAGCCATTGCCAGAGGATGTTGCTTCAAAGAGCCAGAGTGACTGACGGTGAGTACGTACACCAGCCTGTTCAGATGGGTGCCCACCTTCAGTCACAGATGGCCCAGGGGCGGCTGGACCAGAAGGACCAGATTCTTTGATATCAGATCCCAAGATAATCCAATCCTTTTCCAAGATTCAAAGTTCTATATTTTCTTCCAGTGTAAAGTCCAAGTAAAAGGATGGACCACACCCTTCTTGTATTCTTTTGTTTCAAGATGGTATTATGTCGCCTTTCTCCAGTAGGTGGCTTTTATTGTTCCTTTATGTAATCAGATCACTAATTTGTCAAATCTTGTTGGTAGTTGAACTAAAAGTTCAAAGTCCATATTCCAATTTTCCTGATCTTCCCTTTTTTTTAGCTTTAGGTTTTTCTAATTCCAAATTTATTAACAAAGTTCTTTTTTGTCTCAGTACTCTCACCGATAGCTTTCCCCTCTTTTCTTTCTGTCCTCTGCATTCCGAGTGACGTTTATCATAGCTCCAGAAAAAATTTAAGCTCCAAAATTTGTTTCTCTTACTCTATCGGCCAATCTTCCTCTGAATCGAACACTCCATCTGCTTCTCTGCACCTGCACAAATCTTGTTTCAAATGCCTCGGCTCCAGAGTACGAATATTGCTGACATCATCACCACCAATCTCCAGAGAGCTTTGAATCGGACCTGTTGGGCAGCTTGCCTCGCTCCCTGCAGGCATCTGAAATGCATTTCCTTGTGCCCCATCCCCGCAGGATGATTCCAGTCGAGTCTGTGGTCTCAATCTTGAACTGATTGCTGGTTTCAGCAGGCTGCACTAAAAGACTGAATGCACTTTTCCTAGTATGCATAGGAGGTTAAGCTGAACTGTCACTGGGTTGATTACTTTCACTATCTGTAAAGGCCCTAAAAATTTATGTCCCAACTTTTTGCTGGATAATTTCAATTTAGTTGATAGATAAACACGCTGTCACACACAGAAGGGAGGGGGGCTGGATAGATTAGTGTTTGTCAGCTTGTTTATGTACACTTCAGCAGCTTCCACAAGTGCTTTCTTAGTGTCCTCACAGCCCTTCTTTAATGACTCCATCCATTCAGGTAGAGTCATGGAGAAGGGTGGCTCTCTCAGCAGTTCAGGCATGGGAACAAAATCCATGCCGCTGGTGACTGAAAGGGGGTCAATCTGGTGCTGCTATGCATGGATTATTGTAAGCCACTTCTGCGAAAGATAGCAGATTTGCCAGTTCTTTTGTTGGTAATCCACATAACATTTTATGCATTGTTCCCCATTGCATTGGTCCATTCTGCGGCTCCATTTGTGCTCAGATAAAAAGTCAAGCTAAGCCCCTTAGTTGATCTGACAGATTTCAGGAACTCCCTCCAGAAATTGGCAGTGAACTGGGCGCCTCAATATCACCTAGCGGGGCACTCCGTGCAGCCAATAAATCTGCTTGATGAACATTTTAATCAGCTTTTTGGATGAGTCTAATCCCAAGCAAGTAGTGAAATGAGCTTGCTTAAAAAATAAATTGATTACCGTCCAAATGACTGTATTCCCCCCACTCTCTGGGAGTTCGATTATAAAGTCCATGGCAATATCCTCCCATGGTCTGCTGGGATTAGCCACTTGGAGGACTCCAGAAGGAAACCGAAATGGCCACCCAGTCATGAATCGTGGCTGCGCTGCAACACTTGCAGCCTCAAACTGACATACAGTTTGGACCCCCTCCAAGCTAGCCCCCTCAGTTAAAATGTCTCTGTTGTCATTAAAACACTGATTGGCTGGGAGCACCACCTTTAGTGCAGTTGTCAGTTTTTCCTGCACGGGATCAGTTTGGCATTCAGCTTGGCCCCTGGTAATGACTTGCACTTCTTGTTGCGAGAGGGGGATGATGGCATGGACAACTTCATCCTTCCAGATGTTGAATTGTGGTATTCTAGATAATGCATCAGGTAGCAGATTCTCCCTGCCCAAAATGTAATTTAGTTCAAAGTTAAATTGCTGAAAATATTGCGCCCATCAGACTTATTTGGGGGAGAGCTTCCAGGATGTCTTTAGGGCTTCCAGACCTCGAAAGGCACCTTACCTCCTTCCAAAAAGTGTCTCCATGAGAGGAGAGCCCATGGAATGAGTAAGCCTCGTTCTCCCAGATCACCCACTGCCTCTTGGTGTTGGTAAGTTTTTGGACACATGCGCAAGGCAATAGCTGATCCTGTGGGTCCCTCTGGAGGAGTACCACTGCCAATGCCACGTTGCTGGTGTCAGCTTGGATGATGAACTGAGTCTCCTGGTCAGGGTGTTGGAGAATCAGCTCCTCAGCGAAGTCGCTTAAGTTTTTCAAATGCTTTTTGACAGTCCTGCGTCCAGGCCAGTGGCTAGGTTGAGTGCGGTTTCGCTGGGGTGTATGTGTGTTTTTAGTAGATCCATTAGGGGTAGGGCTACTTCAGAGAATGCTGTAATGAACTGCCTGTAGAAGTATGCAAACCCAGGAAGCTTTGGAGTTGCTTGCGTATGCAAAGGGGTTTCCAGTCCAGCTTTCATTTTTCCTGGATCCATCTCAATCTCCTCGTTTGACACTGGATAGCCCAGGTAGTCTAGGGAGGTCTTATAGAATTCACATTTAGAAAGCTTCACACAGAGCTTTGAAACTAGCAGTTATTCAATACCTGCCTTACTAGTTTTATGTGTTCTCCCAGTGGCTCACTGAATATGAAAATGTCACCATGTAAACTAGGACCCTTTTGTACAGGTGGTCATGCAGCACTTTGTTTATTAGCTGCATGAAGACTGTGGGGGCTCCCTGGAACCCAAACAGAATGACCTCAAATTGGAAGCTGCCCAGAGGACAGCTGAATGCTGTCTTCCATTCATCTCCCTCTTGAATTCATATTTGATAGTAGGCTTCTCTTGGTGAACACTCTACCCTTCGCTAGGTGGCTTAGCATGTCCTTCATTAGGGGGAGGGCTTAGTTGTTTTCCACACAAACAGTGTTAATTCTACGGAAATCAACACTAAGCCTCATCCCCCCACCCCCATCTTTTTTCTCTTTGAACAACACAGGGGAAGCCACTTTGGATTTTGCAAGCTGAATGAAACCCCTAGCCCAATTGGCATTGATGTATTTTTTCAATTCAACCATTTCTTTTGGGGTCATGGAGTACAGCTTGTCTCCCAACAGGAATTCAATCGTGGTCTGTTGTGCGGGGGGAGGAAGGGGGAGAAAATTGCAGTCCTGTTCGCTAAAGGCATCCACCAAACTGTGATATTCCTTGGACAGCTGGGAGCCCATCCGAGGCAGCGGCAGTGCTTTCCCACTGACTGGAATCACCCAGGGGCTTTTTCTTGTTGGCAATTGTCTGGTGGGATTGGTGGCAGCAGTCTAATGCCTATTCTTTGCTTTCAGTACCCATCTTCCCATGTGATGGTTGGGCCCCACTTGTCTAGCCAAGCAAGTCGTAGTATAATTGACCTAGCGACCTCCATGACTAAAGTGGCTGGGGCTCCGCCTATTAGCATCCAATCAACTTCCTCAAAGCATATGGGGTGCAGGAGTGGCTTTGTGTTTATCCCTAGCTGCTGGACAATGGGGAGGCTGATTAAGAACCTGGTGCAGCCGGTGTCTATGGCAGCATCTACGTCCCCCTGAACCCCAGTTTATGGCACTACTATCCAGGTCTTGAGACTGAGGGGGTGGATGGCTTCACTTACTATCAGGTCCTCTTTGCTGCTACTCTCACTGGCAGAGCCTAGAGGGGTTTCTAAAGCTGGAGTTTCCCACCAGCTGGGGAGAGAGGGACTTCAATGGCTTGTCAGCCGATTCTCCCCTTGTCTGGAGGCTTCCTTGTACTCAAGATACAGTGAACTTTACCCAGCAATCAGGGTAACTTTAACTCCACCATTACTGGGTTGATCACCCGCACAATGAGGAATGGACTCAGGTATTTTGGGCCCAGCTTCCAGCAGGGGACCTTTAGTTTCAGATATTGGGTTGACAGAAACACACTCTCTGCCACCAGGAAAGGCTTCTGGGGATTCCATTTTTATCTGCCTACAACTTTTGGCTCTCTGTGACCTTTTTTCACTGCTCCCCACACCCCTGGCAGGGTGTCTACCTATTCCTTTGGACTGATTGGAGTAGGGGCCTCTCTCAGGTACTCGGGTATTAGAACAAAGTCTCATTCATGCACGACATGAAAGGGTAGAAGACCCACCTAGTTAGACTGTTGGTAGGTGACATAGCAACACAGGTAGTGTTCCACTATGGCATTGTACTGCTCCGCGGACCATTGGTATTCTGGTGGAATGCCGAGCTTAACCCATGAGATGACCTAGCATCCTGAGGAATTCCCGCCACAACCTGGTCGTGAACTGGATCCCCAGATCCAAAATTATCCTCCGTGATGTACTGTGGAGGTGATTATGTGTATAAGGAAGAGTTTAGCCAGTTTCCATGCTGATGCAAGCTGGGGCAAGGTATAAAATGGGCCTGTTTCGAGAACAGATTGATGACTGTGCATATGATGGTTTGGTCATCAGTCTCGCGTTTGGTCGCGTTGACCGATGATCTCTGGAGAGCCAGGGATGGATCCTAGTGCTCCTTGACCTCTCGGCGGCTTTCGATACCATCGACCATGGTATCCTTCTGCGACGACTGCGGGAGGTGGGGGTGGGAGGCGCTGTTTTACAGTGGTTCTCCTCTTACCTCTCGGACAGGTCGCAGTCAGTGTTAGTTGGGGAGCAGAGATCGACCCCTAGGCCCCTAACGTGTGGGGTGCCTCAGGGTTCGGTCCTGTCCCCCCTTCTTTTCAACATCTACATGAAACCGCTGGGTGAGATCATTCGACGGCACGGGATAAAGTACCATCAATACGCGGACAATACTCAATTGTATCTGTCTGCCCCGTGCCAACTCAACGAAGCGATGGATGTGATGAGCCAGGGGCTGGATGCTGTTAAAGACTGGATGGGAGTCAACAAGCTTGTCCTCAATCCAGAAAAGACCGAGTGGCTGTTGTGTTTCCCTCCCAAGAATTGGCCAAGTACTCCATCTCTCAGGCTGGGGGGTCAAATTATACACCCCTCAGACAGGGTTCGCAACTTGGGGGTCCTCCTGGACCCACAGCTGACCTTCGAACATCATTTGTCAGCTGTGACCAGGGGGGCATTTGCCCAGGTTCGCCTGGTACACCAGTTGCGTCCCTACCTGAACCGGGAGGCCCTCACAACAGTCACTCGTGCCCTTGTGACCTCTAGGCTGGAATATTGCAATGTGCTCTACATGGGGCTGCCCTTGAAGAGCATTCGGCGACTCCAGCTAGTCCAGAACGCGGCCGCGCGAGCGATAGTGGGTGCACCTCGGTTCACCCACGTAACACCTATCCTCTGCGAGCTGCGCTGGCTACCTTTGGGTCTCCGGGTGCGCTTCAAGGTGCTACTTATCACCTATAAAGCCCTACATGGTAGTGGGCCTGGGTACTTGAGAGACCGCCTACTGCCAATCACCTCCACCAGACCGATTCGATCGCATCGATTAGGCCTCCTCCGAATTCCATCTTCCAGCCAGTGCAAACTGGCAACTACCCGGAGGAGGGCCTTCTTGGTGGCTGCTCTGTCCCTTTGGAACGAACTCCCCGTGGAGATTCGGACCCTCACCACCCTCCAATCCTTCCGCACTGCTGTAAAGATCTGGCTGTCCCGGCTGGCCTGGGCTAAGATTATAGCCCCACTCGAATGGTGTGATTGTTGTGTTTTTTCTCTTTTAATATGTTGTATTGTTTACTGTTTGTCGTTTTCCCCCTCCCTTTTGAATTGTGAGCCGCCCTGAGTCCCTTCAGGGAAAAGGGCGGCATACAAATAAAGGCAAATACAAATACAAATACAAATAGTCTCCAGTAACTCCACAAGGAGTCCATGACTATCTCCTCCCACGGCCAGGTGGGGGTCGGCCACAGACTGTAGAATGGCTTCCCTATGCAGGGTTTTGCAGTTGCACAAACCAGGCAGGCTTTTATGTAGTCTTCCACATTATGTGGCATTCTGGAGCACCAGAACTGTCTTTTGACGAAATGTAGGGTTTTGATGAATCCGAAATGTCCGGCCTGTTTTACAATGTGACATCTCTGTAGTACTTGTGTTCTCAGGGATTGGGGTACATACAGCTTACTATCTTTCTATGTGACCCCACCCCAGTGAGTGAGCAGGGTTTGGTGCTCCAAAAACCAGGGATCCATTATGAGTTCAGTTTGCAAAAGATAGGTCAGGTCATCAGCACTTACGATCGGTCACCAGGCAGAAAGCTGTGCAGCTCGTTGCTGTGCAGGGGAAATGATGGCATATACCAGTTCCTCCCTGCAACTATTGTATTGTGGCATCTGGGAAGACGCATTTGCCAGGAAGTTCTCCCCCCCCAAGGATGTATTTCAATGTAAACTGAAAACGTTGGAAGCACTGTGGCCACCCACCTGTTTAGGTGACAACTGCTGTGGGGCCTGAAGGGCCTCGAGGTTTTTATGATTTGTCCATACCTTGAATGGTACATTACTGCCCTCCAGGAGATGACACCATGTCCTAAGGGCTCACCGAACAGTGAAAGTCTCTTTTTCTCATACAGTTCACTGCTGTTCAGTTTCAGGAGGTGTGTGGAAGGTGTACGCACACAGCTGTAACACACCCAGCTTTTCCTCCTGGAGAAGAACAGGGCCTACTGCTACATTGCGGGCATCTGCTTGAGCTATGAAGGCCTGTTTGAGGTCTGGATGTTTCAGCACCAGCTGCTTGGCAAACAGGTCTTTGAGGGCTTCAAATGCCAGCTGCAATCCACCATCCAGGAGAGCAGTTGATCTGGTCAGGGCTTTGTCTGTGTGTGCTTTGTCTTCAGAAGGTCCGTTAATGGCAGGGCAACCATAGCCAACAAGGGGACGAACTGCCGGTAAAAATTGGCAAACCCCAAGAAGCTCTGCAACTGTTTGCATTTCATTGGTGCCTGCAGCCCAGAACTGCCTGGGCTTTAGCTAGGTCCATTTCCACCCCAGTTCTGGACACATGATACCCCAGGTAAACCAATTGTGTTTGATGGAAGTCATACTTTGTCAACTTCACATAGAGTTTGGTGGCCAGTAACTTCTTTTTTAATGTTTTTTTAAAATATATAATATAAATTAAATATATACATATATAAATATCTCAAATCAATCCATGAACAGCGTTGCTCTACTTCTTGCATGTTCAATCTAGGTATTCCTCCCCCTGCCACCCCTAAGTTGGCAGGAAGTTGCAAGTTGAAACCAATGGGCAGGTAAATGAGGATGGGGGAGTGAACGTGCATGAGGATGCAGTGAAGGTCAGCTTTGGTTACAAAGCTGGGTCTCCTCACAAGGAGAGGGAGTGGGCCTCCTGATCAACACACTTTTCCCTCTCGCCATGAACAACCTGGCCAAGGAAACCAAGCACAGCAGCAATGGGAGCTGGCTATATCCACCCTGCCCCCCTGAAGTCAATGACAATCCTGATGAGGCCCTCAATGAAATCGAGTTTGACAACCCTGCTCTAAATTATACTAGTCCAATCAAATTAGCTCTAGACAATGTACCAGAAGATCAACCAAAAAGTGATTATTTCCACAATACATCATCATCATCATTCTCAGTGAGGTACTGCTTTGATGTAGTTGTGGGGCTTGTGTGCTCTGAGGAAGATGAGAGCTTTGCCAGAGGTTCAGGCATACTGAACAAGTTTCATTGGAGGAATCAGACAAAGAGTGTCCCAACCCAAAAAAATATGGTGAGACGTAAATTTCAAAAAGCCATACCACTCTTGGAAATCACTTGGATTAACAAGATCCACACTAGATGTTGGAGTTTCTGGACATCTCTTGAAAAATGAGCTACAGGACTCAGGACTGTTGGCTGAGCAGCCCGGGGCAGCAGCTGCAAAACTACTGGAAGAAAAGGTGTTTACCTGTCGCAAATATACAGTGACTGAAACAAAAATAATATGTTATTACAGATAAAGACCAATAAGGATATTTTAAATAAATGCACCAATTCTGGAAAGAATAACATTCAGAATTTGAAATAACAGAACAGAGGCTAGCAGATAAATGTTGATTTATAATGCAAAATAAATATTTACAGAAACAAAACTGGAAGAACTGCAAAGATAATGCCCAGTGCAAAGAAATCAAAGCCTTGCCAGAAATAACTCAGAGTATAGAGGCAAACCAGGGAGAGTTGACAGTAGAGGAATCCAGCAGAGATATAGAATTGTTTTCATTTGGAAACCAAGCAACTTCTTCTCTGCCTCAGAAAGAAGTAAATGAATTGAAACAAAGAATAACTGAACATCTAGAACAACACAAAAACATCAGAATAAGGCTGCCTGCATTGAAGATTGTTCCAAAGAAACAGCTAGCACAAGCATTAAAAGATGCAAATACTGCAATATCAAGTATAAGCATCACGTCACTGCAAGAAACAAACCAATTAATATACAGCAGAGCATAAAATCCACATGTGACTGGAGAAAATGACACACAAACAAATAGACTTTAAACCAGAGGTCTTTTTATTGGGGATCATACCAGAAATCTGTAACAAAGACTTAAAATATCTGATTGTAAATGTGTTAACAGCAGCCAGAATCGTATTTGCAAAAAACTGGAAAAATGAAACAATACCAAAACAGGAAGAAGTTATTCGAAAAATAATGGACTGTGCTGAAAGAGTAAATTGACACTTGAAATTAGAGAACAAGAGGACAAGCAATTTCATAAGATATGGGACTTGTTTTATCAGTGGCTGGGGGAAAAAACTTGGAAATGAAAAATGTTTTACTCATGCTTTAACTGAAGGAGTTAAATGATAACACAATCATGCTGTGAAATAAATTAACAATGATACAATGAAAACTAATATATTTATGAATTGAATACTTTAGAACTTTTTGCTTTAAAAAGAATAAGGATAATAATGATTTTATGTATACTTAATAGAGGACTAGTGATATAATGTATAACGTTAAGAATGTACTATAATGATACCTTGTTGTTAATAAATAATTTTAATAAGGGAATAATTGAAAATTGGTATATATATGTAGCGACTATTTAGAATATTTTGTTGAAAAATGAAGGAATAAGACTTATGTTTGAATGTATGATGTACAAGGATAATAATGAACATAAGCATACCTGATAGTCGATTGGTGGAATTATGCATAATTAAAAACAGTGATATACAAATATAAATGGTTGGTAAAAAAAAATTTTTTTTTCCCTACTATATGGGATTATACAAAGGTATACTGTTATCAAACAGATAATCAAGAATGTAAGGGAAACATGATTTTCTGGAAAAAAAATAATACTAATGGTAACTGAATATATATTGTACAATGAAAGTGACGTATTTATTTATACTAGATGAAAAATCTGAGATGGTAAATATTATTCGAGAATATGGATATTAAAACACCTGTAACCAAACGACATGCTGTATGTGATGATGTTTTTTGTGTGGTTTTTTTTATTGTTGTGTGTATTAAATATATAAGTATATATACAACAGAGAGATACAAAGTGTGTGTGTGTGGGGGGGGGAAATATAGTTAGGATAGATTAGCAAAGGTAAGGGAATAAGAAATTATACTAATTTATGTCTGGGTTGGCGGAAATACCATCCCAAGGAAACATAAACTGAGATTTAAAATAGACACACCAACAACAATAGAAAAAGAAAGGGAGAGAGGAGGAGAGAATGAAAGGAAGATGGGGGAAAGAAGAAAAAGGTAAGGAGAGGAGGAAGGAAAGGAGAGAAAGAGGAGGAGAGAGGGTAGAAAGGGGAAGAGCAGGAGTAGGAGAAAGGTACAGGAAGAAGGAAGGGGAAGGAGAGGAGGAAGGAGGAAAGTAGAGAAGGGAGGGAGGGAGAAAGGAAAGGGAAAGGAAAGGAGGATGGAAGGGAGAGAAAAGGAAGGAGAGATGGTAGGAAGAGAAAGAGGAAGAGCAGGAGCAAAGGAGAGGTAAGGGAAGAAGGAAGGGGAAGGAGAGGAGGAAGGAAGAAAGTAGAGAAGGGAGAGAGGGTGAAAAGAAAGAGGTAAGGAGAGGAGGACGGAAAGGAGAGAAAGTGGAGGAGAGAGGGTAGGAAGGGGAAGAGGAAGAGCAGGAGTAGGAGAAAGGTACAGGAAGAAGGAAGGGAAAGGAGAGGAGGAAGGAAGAAAGTAGAGAAGGGGGGAGGGAGAAAAAAAAGGGAAAATAAGGTGGTGTTACAACAGGAGGAAGGGATGGTAAACAAAGTAACCCAAACTGTATATTATAACCTATTAAATGAAATAATAAATGTATAAGAATGATAAATGTTAAAACACCTATAAAAACGACATGCTGTATGTGATGATGGGTTTTTTTTTGTGTGTTCTTTTTTTTTTGCTTTGTTTTTTTTTATTGTTGTGTGTATGTGTTGTCTATGTAATAAAAAAAATTATAATAATAAAAAATATACAGCAGAGCTGCAGTTATAACTGAATACCTGGATTGAAAAATCAACAAAGAAAAAAAGACAAAAGAAAAAGAGTGCCACCAAAATGGAAGATTAGACTGAAAAATAAGATCAGCAAGTTGACATCAGATGCAAGCAAGCTAGAATAGATGAAAGAAAAGAAGGCAAAAAATAAGACCACTTGATTAAGAATGCTTAATCAAGAAATACCACTTAGAAACAAGGAAGATTAAGGAAGCCCTGGAAATAATAATCAGGAATAACAGCTATAACCAAGAAGATCAGCAAATACAAAGCTTGAATTGTAAATTATAGGCAGAACCTCCAATTTCAATCTAAGCAGAAAGGTTTCTATTAATCTGGAGCAAATATCCCATCTAAGTGTACAAAATTATTTCATCATTTGAGGAAGCTTAACATTGAAATAGTCTGTTTCCAAGAAACAAAATAAAAAATATTTGAAAAATAAATGACTATGAATTTTTTATCAGCTGGTGTAAAAAAGATGAATGGAATTGTTTTTTTATATAAAACCCCAATTTAAACCCAAGTTACTTATAGTAGATGAATATGGTAATTTGTAGTAGTAAAAATTGAACTCAATGGAATAAAATCAATAGTGGTTGGCGTATATAGGTCAACTGATGATAGAAGCACTTTTTAAAATATTTAATGGACCAGTTACTGCCTTTTTCTTATGGAAACTGGCTTTTTGGGGGGGGATTGGAATGAAGTGACTACACCACATTTGGATAGAACATCTATCAAGGGGGTTAAATTCCGAAGAAACTGGAAGCATTGTGGCGAGACTAGCTGGGAAATAGTGGGCTCTGATGTGGACCGTGAAAAGCCAGCCAGACAAACCATTGGACCGGAACCGTCCTGTATGGAGGGGGAAGCAGGAGAGAGGTCTCAGACGCCCAAGAGGAACCAGCAAGTTCCTTGGTAGATCGGAGAAAAGCTCTCCAAACATACAACGGGGCTGACAGCCATATTCAATGACCATTTTAAAGCTGGGGCACCGGACCAGGTTTTTTGAGCAGGAACGGTGTCAGAACAGAGTGTTGGAACTGGGTGAGTGATTGGTTAACTCATAGCTGAAAAGAAACTTTAAATTTGGATTTTAAAAGGGTCTCGGAGCTGAATTAGCAGCTAATTGGCAATTTGGGAAATTTTGTGGAGGAAGAAAGACAAAGCGGAAGTTAAAGCACCAAAGCCTCAGAAGATTTGCATTTTTATATTTGAATTTGAGGATATTAAAAACAATAAAAATAAAGAACCTGGGTGCAAAGTTCCTTTTTCTCACTACTTTTTCTTTTTTGTGGAATAAAAGTAGTTTTTGACAGTTGTTGATAACTAGTGGGTCCGAGTGTATTGAGGAGAGAAGCCATCTGCTGGTGAGAAGAGAATACTACAATACCACAATACTTAGAGATGGGGAAAAGGGAAAGTGCAGCTGGAGAATTTGACCTTGGTTACAGAAAAGATATTGTGGAGTGGTGAGAACTTTTAAGGAGTGCTTGTTTTCATAACATCATTTGTCTTTGACTGCTTATGGCTGCGGAACAAAATACTAGACTGGATTAAAATTAATATTGGACTTCAGAATTTGGAAATTAAAAGGAAAAGGAAAAAAAGGGACCAAATAGACTTCAAATTTTTAACTACGTGATATAATTTGAAAACTTCAAAAAAATGTTAAATTGTTAAATTAGTTAAATTGGCACTATGGAACTGTGGATGTATGAAGAATTATATGTGATGCTAAAAAATTTACATGCAACTGTAAATGGTAAGAAAAAAAATCAGAAACACAGAGCACGTAGACCAGGGCACAAGGCTGCAAATAGGAGAGCAGGGTGTAAAAGAAGACTCAAATGAAGAACAAGAAAAGATCATGGAAGAAAAAGGGATTCAAAATAAAAAAAACAGCTATATGATTTCACTGGATTTACACTGGATTTTCAGTGGAATAAAAAAAAACAAATAAGAGAGAATATCCCCCCCCAAGACTGACAATCTAGTATCAATACAGTCATGGAGAGATGAAAATGGAGATGCCAGAGATTACACCTTTTTTTTTCCTGAAAGACATCAATCTTTTTCAAGGATTGACATGATATGGATATCTAAAAATCTCACAAATTAAATTCTGAAAGTGGACATTGTGCCTAAATCTTTTACTGATCATAATCATGTGCTTTTAGTTTTAAGAGGAAAGAGCTCTTAGTTTCAGATGGAGACTAAATGAAGCTATTCTACAAAAGGAAAAAAATGTAAAAGACTAAAAAGAAACTGCAAGAGTACGTTGAGAATAATTTAGATAAAGGGACAAAGTTAATGATAATATGGGATGCTAGTAAAGCAGTTATGAAGGGTTATTTTATACAGCACAATCATTTAGAGAAGAAAAATAACAGTAAGATGCAAAGGATATTGGATGAAATTGGACAGAAAGAAATTCAATTTCAAAAGACACCTATGGATCTTAAAATTTCACACCATCTGTGTGAAGGCAGTAATGTAATAACAGATAATGAACTTATTAAAAATCTTTTCATAATTTCTATTCAAATTTGTATAAAAGACAGGAGATAGATATGTCAAAAATAGATATCTTTTAAGACAACAGTTGCCTGAACTATTAAAAACCTAGAGAAAACTTTTGAATGACCCGATACTTGCCTTCGAGATATTAGAAGCCATTAAAAAAAATAAAGTAAGGCAAACTGCAATCATAAATGGTCTTACAAGCCAATATAATAAGTGCTTTAAGGATGAACTTCTCCAACCACTAAAGGACACAATGAATGTTATATCAAAGGGTAGAAAGAAGCTAACATTGTGTTGCTGTCAGGGTTCTGACCAATGCCCTAATTAAAACATAAATCTCAAGCCGAGATTCAAAAGAAATCCAGTTATTTATTAGAGCATCATGTCGACACCTACCAAATGAAGCCAACTCTGACTTCACTTAATTCATGCCTTGGCTCTGGCCCTGTTTCCCCCTCACCCCAAGGTGTGTCATAAGTCACATTCCCCAACAAAGCAATTTTGTGGGTTGTAGAAGTCACTCCCTCCCGTCACTTGGATCTCCATGGAGATGGCCTTGACATTTGCTGGCTGGAATGTGCTTTGTTTTGACCGAGGTGCAAATGCCTCGATACAACTGCAAAGCTCAATTCCCCATCTCCATGTCTATGGCAACTCAAGAGTAGTTCGGGAAGCCTTCGTGAGTTGACACCAGCTTCCCTCACTTCCTGAAGGCAACCTGTGCAAAGCAAAGTTAGCTTGAGTACAAGTAGAGATTTAAGGGTGCGATCTCACCGCCAGGCATTGGGTTGGGTTGTCTTCATGGAATCTAGCGGTTAGCTTGGATGTTCCCACCCTTTACCTAAGATGTCTGTGATACGGGGTAGTCCTTCCACTTCATTAGGTATTGGAGTTTCTCCTGTGCCACTTAGTCAACGATGTGTTGCATCTCATAATGGGTTTGGCCCCCTTTGACCACTGGGTCCGGGCAAACGTATTTTTTTTTATTTTTTTTTTAGTATTTTATTTAACATTTATAGGCCGCCCTTTTCCCTGAGGGGACTCAGGGCGGCTTACAATAATGAGGGGAGGGGAGTGAAAGACAAAATACGACAAAAAGAAAAGTGAAATAACAAAAAGTGCTAAAACACAACATTCACTCAGCATTCGGGAGGGGCAAGAAAATTTATCCCCAGGCCTGACGGGCTAGCCAGGTCTTGAGGGCTGTGCGGAAGGCCTGGACTGTGGTCAGGGTACGGATCTCCACGGGGAGATTGTTCCATAGCGTCGGAGCAGCAACTGAGAAGGCTCTCCTCCGGGTAGTCGCCAGTCGGCACTGACTGGTGGATGGAATACGGAGGAGGCCCGCTCTATGCGATCTGATGGGACGCAGGGAGGTTATTGGCAGGAGGCGGTCTCTCAGATAGTCAGATCCACTACCATGGAGCGCTTTATGGGTGGTAAGTAAGACCTTGAATTGCACCCGGAGATCTACAGGTAGCCAGCGCAGCTCGCGGAGGATAGGTGTTATGTGGGCGAACCGAGGTGCGCCCACAATCGCTCGCGCGGCCGCGTTCTGTACTAGCTGAAGTCTCCGGGTGCTCTTCAAGGGCAGCCCCATGTAGAGCACGTTGCAGTATTCCAGCTTAGAGATCACAAGGGCTCGAGTGACTGTCGTGAGGGCCTCCCGATTCAGGTAGGGCCGCAACTGGCGCACCAGGCGAACCTGGGCAAATGCCCCCCTGGTCACAGCTGATAGGTGGTGATCAAAACTCAGCTGTGGATCCAGGAGGACTCCCAAGTTCCGGACCCTATCTGAGGGGTATAAGTTTTGTCCCCCCAGCCTGATTGATGGTACGGTAGTCAAATTATTGGGAGGAAAACACAACAGCCACTCGGTCTTGTCTGGGTTGAGCACCAGTTTGTTTGCCCTCATCCAGTCTTTAACAGCTTCCAGACCCTGGTTCATCACGTCCACCGCTTCATTGAGTTGGCACGGGGCGGACAGATACAATTGTGTATCGTCCGCATATTGGTGATACTTTATCCCGTGCCTCCGAATGATCTCGCCCAGCGGTTTCATGTATATGTTAAATAGGAGGGGGGACAAGACCGACCCCTGTGGCACCCCATATGTTAGGGGCCTCGGGGACGATCTCTGCCCACCCACCAACACCGACTGCGACCTGTCCGAGAGGTAGGAGGAGAACCACTGCAAGACAGTGCCGCCCACTCCCACCTCCCGCAGTCGTCGCAGAAGGATACCATGGTCGATGGTATCGAAAGCCGCTGAGAGGTCAAGGAGAACTAGGATGGACGCAAAGCCTCCATCCCTAGCTCTCCAGAGATCATCGGTCAATGCGACCAAAGCGGTTTCTGTGCTGTAACCTGGTCTGAAGCCGGACTGGAAGGGGTCAAGATAGTTTGCTTCCTCCAAGGTACGCTGAAGCTGGAGAGCAACCACTTTCTCAACAACCTTCCCCACATAGGGAAGGTTGGAGACTGGACGGTAGTTATTAAGAACGGCTGGGTCCAAAGACGGTTTCTTCAGAAGGGGCCTCACCACCGCTGCCTTAAGCTCGGTGGGGAAGTGCCCCTCCCGAAGAGATGCAACAACAACCGCTTGGATCCAGCCTCGTGTCACCTCACTGCTGTTGGCAACCAGCCAGGAGGGACACGGGTCCAGTACACAAGTGGAGGCACTCACAGCTCGCATAGCCTTGTCCACATCCCCAGAGGCAACCTCCTGAAACTCAACCCAGAGATGGTTTGCCAAGTCTTTCCCCTGTGTCTCAGCTGGCTCTGCAAGGGTGGAGTCCAGGTCCGCTCGAAACCGGGCAACTTTGTCCGCCAAGAACTGAACATACTCCTCAGCCTTACCCTGTAAGGGGTCCCCCGTCTCCCTCCTATTTAGGAGGGAGCGGGTTATCCTAAACAGGGCGGCTGGGCGGGACTCGGCGGACGCTACCAAGGAGGCAATGTATGTTCTTTTTGCCGATCTTAAGGCTCGGGTGTACTCCTTGGTGCATGCTGTTACAAGTGCCCGGTTCAATTCGGACCTGTCTGATCTCCACAGGTGCTCTAGGCGTCTCCTCCGGCGCTTTATCTCCCGGAGCTCCTCGGTGAACCAAGGAGGCCTCCGGGGGCCGCTGACCCGGAGGGGCCGTAGTGGCGCAATCCGGTTTAGAGACCCAGCAGCTGCCGAGTGCCAGGCAGCGACAAGGGTCTCCACCGAACTGTGGGCGAGAGTATCTGGAATAACCCCAAGCTCCGTCTGGAACCTAACAGGGTCCATCAGTCGCTTGGGGCGGAACCACCTGGTCGGTTCCTCCTCCCTACGGTGGGGGTTTGGCCTCCGGAAGTCTAGCCTCAGTAGGCAGTGGTCTGACCACGACAGGGGTATGCTCTCATTACCCCTCAGACCAAGATCATAACTCCACTGCTCCGAGAGGAATACGAGGTCGAGCGTGTGACCCGCTGAGTGGGTTGGGCCTCGAATTACCTGAGTCAAGCCCATGGCTGTCATGGAAGCCATGAACTCCTGCGCTCCATCAGAGCGTTCACCGAGCGAAGGCAGGTTGAAATCCCCCAGCACCATAAGTCTAGGGAACTCAACCGCCAGCTCGGCTACTGACTCGAGAAGCGAGGAGAGGGCTGTTGCAACGCAGTTGGGAGGCAGGTACATAAGCAACAAACCCACTTGACCCTTGAGGTCCAGCTTCACCAGTAGGGACTCACACCCGACAAGCTCCGGAGCAGGGATCCTACGAGGTACTAAAGACTCCCGGACTACAATAGCCACACCGCCACCCCTTCCCTGGGCTCTCGGCTGATGCAGCACCTGAAATCCATCTGGGCACATCTCTACGAGGGGGACTCCTCCCTCCGTGCCCAGCCATGTTTCAGTAATACATGCCAGGTCTGCGCCCTCATCAATTATCAAGTCCCGCATGAGGGGGGCCTTATGAACCACAGACCTGGCATTTAGCGACAGCAGCCTGAGACCAGGGTCCTGATCACTCGCGCCATCTGACCTTGGAGTGGGACTCCTAGGGCCGGAAGGAGGGATCTCTGTAATATAGCGAACCCTCCTTCCCCAATGGTGGCCTGCCCTAAAGTCCCCGCCATATCTGCCTCTCCCTGTTATGACCGCAATGCTCCGACCCTCTCCCGTGGATATAGCCCCCCCAACCACCCCGGTGGCCCCCACATATCCCGCCAGGTCCTCCGAATCACTCATACCCAAGCTCTCACACAAACAGTCCTCACTAGAAAGTTAAAAACACAAATACAACTATATAATAATAAAAAGTGAGATCATTCATATCATCTCAAACAATCCCATGCACTCAACATACCGATTAAAAGAAATATAAGAAAAAGTTGCGCAGTTTGTAATAGTCCCAAGGTGCCTTCCACCTCTCCTGAGGAGGGTAGCACCTTAATGGGAGCTCCGCTAAGGAGACCAATATCGTCCAAGGGAGGGGAGGATGGGGGACAAGGTAGGTCTGGGCAGCAGCTGTAACAGGGGGAGTCCAGGGGCTAACCATAGTGGGGAAAGTCTGATGGTTGAGTTCAGTTCCAGCCATCCCCTTGGTGTTATTTCTAGGATAAGTCTTAGGGTGGGGAAAGAGTGTCTGTCTCTGATGGAAAAAGACAGGGGGAAGATGTTCTAATCACCAATCACACTCTCCTTCAATTCCGTCCCCTCGAGTAGTTTCCTCCCTCACCAGTTCTCTTCTTTTGGTTACAGCGTAAAGGCAGAGTAGATCTAAATATCAGCAGCAGCAACAGAGCCAGAAGGCCAATCAGCATAGTCAAAGGCCCAATATGCAGAAGTCAGTTCACAATAGGAGTCGTACCGATCGTACCAGCCCCCTTAGTAGTCTAAGCCCAAGATTGAAAAGCAAAAGCTTCGTCCAAGGTGGAAAGAGGGGGGGGGGGTGCCCCATTCAGCAGCTGGGCTCCGGTGTTCTCAAAGGGGCCTCAGCAAACCAAAGAATTATCAGGCCAACAACGACATAAAGATGGTTATGGTAGTCGGGGCAGTGATCGTAATTAAGTCAGGCTCCCCCCGAAGCAGTTGGGCCGTACGGTCTTCCAAGCCGCTAAGCCGTAGCAGTCTCACAGCCAGCGAGCCAGTGAACCAACAGACAACAGTGGTCGCGGCAGCCAGCAATAATCGGGGGAAGGTCAAAAAACTCCCCTACCAGCTCGGCCGCGGGGTCTTGTAACAGCTGGGCCGCGACGTTCTCAAGCGGCAGCCAGCAATATCGGGGGAGGATCAGGACTCCCCTAGCAGTTCGGCCACGAGATCTTATAACAGCTGAGCCGCGGTGTTCTCAAGCCGCGGCGTTCTCGAGCTGGCATCGGCAAGCCAGCGGCACAGCGTCGGTTGCAGCCGCGGCGTTCAGGCTGTAAACACGGGGGTGTCGGGTTTCTCAAGCCAGCTGAGTCGCGGCGCTGAGCGGCGTCAGCGGCGTCGGCGTCTTTCAGAAGCGGCAGCCTTGGGGAGTAAAAACTCGCCAGTCCACTGCCAGCTCCAAAACCGCTGAAAACGCTGAACGTAGTAATGATCTCAGAGTCAACCCAACCACGAGTTTTAAGAGGCTGCTGTGGAATACCTGGTGTATCTTCCCTAGCAGTCGGGGCAATTTTAATTGCACCGTAATTGGGTTGACAATCTTCACTATAGGGAATAGCCCCATTAACTTGGGTCCCAGTTTCTTGCTGGGGAATTTTAATCTTAAGTATTTTGTGGAGAGGTAAACCTTTTCTCCCAGTTGGAATGGTTGTTTGGGAGGAAGGGGGTTGACGTTTACCTGCCTTATAGGTCTGCACCACCTTAGTTAGCGCTTTCTTGAGAGTCTCCCATGCCACTTTTAGCGTTGACAGCCTGTCAAGCTGACTGAAGAGGAGGGATCCCTTGGGTATTCTGGCACTTGAGACGAAGTCCATGCCGCTCAATACTTTGAAAGGGGTTAGTCCCATGCTTCTGTGAACAGCATTATTATATGCAATCTCAGCAAAAGGCAAAAGATCTGCCCAATGGATTGCTGGTAGTTCATGTAACACCTCAGGTACTGTTCTACCATGGCATTCAATCATTCTTGCCACCACCACCCCATTAGTGGCCAGATGAAAAGCTGAGCTAAGGCCCTGGGAAGACCCAATGGACCGCAGAAACTCCCTCCAGAACTTAGCCATGAACTGGATCCCTCTGTCTGAGACAATTCTAACTCCATGCAGGCGGAATATGTGCTTTAGGAACAGTTGGGCTAGCTGGTGGGCTGAGGGTATTGAAGTGTATGGGTATGAAGCGCTACAGGATATGAAGTGGGCCTGCTTGGAGAATAAGTCAATCACAGTCCAGATCAGTGTTACCCCCGCTCATTGGCAACTCCACTATAAAATCCATTGCTATTTCCTCCCATGATCTCATTGGCTCTGCCACCGGTTGCAGCAGTCCGGGGGTGGTGGTGTTTCCTGGTCGCTTTTTCATAGTGGCACAGATGGTGTAACTTTTCACAAAACTGTCCAGGTCTTTCTTTATACCAGGCCACCAGAATTGCCCCTGCACTAAGTATAAGATCCTTAGGAATCCAAAGAAGCCCACTGATTTGGCATCATAGCTTCTCTGGAGAATTAAGGCACACAGGAACTTGGAGACATAGACCTTCATCCCCTTCCACGTTAGGTCCTCCCTTTTTTGTCATGTGTTGGCTATCACGGAACCAGGGATCTACTTGTACTTTGGTTTTGAGTTTTCCGCTTAGATCACTTGTGGGTTGGTCTTGCCAGTTGTGGCTTTGTTATCTGGTGGTCACTTCGGTTGCTGTTGGGGTAGGGGGGATGATGGCATCTGCTACCTCCTCCTGTCTGCATTTGTATTGAGGCATGCGGGAGAGGGCATCAGCTGGGAAATTCCTCACCCCTGGGATGTGTTTTAGCACAAAGTTGAATTGGTTGAAGTATTGAGCCCAGCAGACTGTTTGGGCCATAGTTTCTGTGGGTCCTAAGGGCCTCCAGATTTTTGTGATCAGTTCAGACTTCAGTTTTTCACCCCCTTCCAGCAGGTGATGCCAGGTTAGCAGTGCCCATCTCACTGCAAAAGACAATGCAGCCCATTGTTTCTCCATGTCTGTGAATTTGTGAGAGGTGTAGGGACATGGTTGTAGTTTTCCCTGGCTATTTCTTTGGAGTAGCACTGCTCCCACCACCACATTGCTGGCATTTGCTTGGATGAGGAAGGGTTGTTTGGGGTCAGAATGTTTCAGTGCCAGTTCCTTTGTGAAAAGTAATTTTAGTGTTTCAAATTCCTTTTGGCAGGGTAGGTCCCACTGTAGGGATTGTCCAGGGCAGGCTTCATTCCTGGGCTCCCTGTCTTTAGGAGGTCTGTAATGGGTTTGCCAATCTTTGCAAAGGAGTGGATGGATTGCTTGTAAAAGTTTGTGAATCCTAGGAAGCTTTGTAGCTGTCTGCGGATACGGGAGGGCTGCCAGCCTAGGATGGCTTGTACTTTGGCTGGTCTCATCTATGCTCTCATTTGACACTCGGTAGTCATGTGCAATGAAATTTGCATTTCGATAGCTTGACATGCAGATTTGCTGACAGAATTTTTGCAGTACCTGGCAGACTAGGATCTCCATGGTCTCAGTGTAGATAAGGATGCAGTCCAGATAACCGAAGACTCCCTTATAGAGGTTCTCCTGCAGCATCTCATTTATTAATTGCATAAACACTACCAGGGGCCCCTGCAGTCCGAAAGGCATTAATTTGAATTGGAAGCTCACTAGGGGGCAGTTAAATGCTGTTTTTCATTCATCTTCTTCCCTGATACAGACTTGGTAGTGTGCTTCTCTGAGATTTAATTTAGTAAAAACTTTTCCCTTGGCTAAGTAAGACAGCGCGCTCGCGCACACACACACACACACAAACAAACAAACACACACACACACACACACACACAGAGTTAATCTCCTAAAATCTACACACAAAATTTCATAGTTTTCCAGTAGAGATGGCGGGAGGGGCTACAGCTGGGTTTTGTCAAAGCCCGATTGGTCCAAAGACTGAGGGAAATTTCTTTAAGTATTCTTCCTTCCCTGTTGGCTCCCAGTTTCCTCTCAGTGTTTGATCCAAGCACTAGCTTTGGCTCCATTCGAGGTACAATTAGTAGTGTTTTATCTTGTTCTCAATTGTTTAATTCCATTAATTGGCTCTTCCAAATTCCAAATTACTGAGCTGCTGGCCAGAGACTGTTCTTTCTCTCTCGGATGGAGGTAGGACAGCCTTTGGCTACCCCTACGTCTGGGTGTTGGGGAGCTCTATCTGGTCCCTGGGCGTGCAAGGGTGACAGACTCCATCGAAGCTGCTGGGGGAGCAACTGCAGGCACTTCAGCGTGGGTGGCAGCTCACCAACAGCCTCACAACCCTAATAAGTGTGCCAGGGCTCGAAGGAGATTGCAGCAGCTTTAAACAATGTGCCACGGCTTGGAAACAGCAGCTGCAGCTTCAAAGATATGCCATGGCTTGCAGGGAGTGGCCACAGCTTCAAAGGAGTGCTGCGGCTTGGAGAGACAAGCTGTGCCTTGAAATTGATTGGACTGAGCGCAAGGCGGCTAGGAGAGAGAGCCATGCAGCATTTAAGCTAGCTATGGTGCCGACAGTGGAGCACGAGCCGTTGAGGCTACGGGCGGTCTTCTCTCTCCTCAACGAAGCAATTGACGGCCATTTTAACAGTGTACGTGGAGGAAGCCATTTCAACCCAGCCTTTGAATGCCCTGCAGGTCTGCATCATGGCCGTTAATCAAGGCCAGCAGGCCGTAGAATGACGGGTGCAGTACTCAACCTCCAGAGCCAAGCACCAGCACGCATTTCCAGGGCCCAAAAGCAACTTTGTGGCGCACGTGAGTGAAGGGATGACTGCAACAGGGCCAGATTCAGCATTAGTCCCTACGGAGGACCAAAGTGAAGTTAGAGAAGCGGGACAGGACAGGCCCAGAACCAGGGCCAATCTGTCTGCTGACCAGTGCCCTTCCAGAGCCACTGTTAGGGACAAGCTCAGGAGATAATGAGCCTTTGAAAAACAAGTTGCCAGGGCGGAGAAGCAGGCCCATGCTATTAGGTCCAGCTCTCCCAGCAGGTCAAGGTCTCCTGTTAGGCCCAGCTCTCATCAGTCAGGATCTCCTCCTAGGGGATTCAGTCCTTCATCTCACTCGATCTCTCCTACTAGGCCTCGTAGGCAGGTGGTGTCTCCTCCACTCATCTTTCCAAGATCTTACATGAGAGACGGAGCAGACCCCCTGGAAGGTAGCTCTCAGGATTCCCTTCCAGTCTCTAACCTAGCCCCTTAGGGTCCTTCAGCGGCAGGGCCTTCTGATGAGGACCTGGAGAAGATGGATCTCCTGCCTGAGAGCATTAAGAGGCTCATATCTTCAGCCATTACTAAGGGCACTGCATCAGGCCTCTCCCAACTGGAACGCACATCCTAGGGGGAGGGGAGGCATCGCACAGACTACAGGCATCGCAGGTCTCCATCTTCTTCCCATAGACATGGTCACGCTAGGCCACCTTCCCCTTCGGTGGTCATCAAGGGATCTGTCCTAGGGGAGGACACTCACCAGGATATGTGATTTTCTGAGGATGAGGACACCATCCCTCCTGATCCCCCAGCCTTTCCTGGTCCCTATTCGCCTCCTATCTTTAAGATCCTTCTACATAAGGCTAAAAAGACCACTAAGGACCACTGCCCCCCACCCAGTGTCCCAGCCTAGGCACCCAAATCTGGCCACGTTCACAAATACCAACAAGGATAAGGAGGAAGTTCCTGCCCCACCTTTGTTTCTTGAGGTGGTCAAAAACCAGTGGGCCCGAGGGGAGGAGCTATGTGTCGTGGCAAGACTGCAGCTATTTCTGGTTACTCCAGATTAGTTGTTGAATCTGGTTGCTTGGATGGTCTGAATCAGACCCAAGCTGTTCCGAAGAGACAGTGGGAGGTAGGGGGAAGCCCTGTGAACCCAGAGACACCCGCAAAGTCCCTGGAAAATCAGGGGAAACCCCCTTTTCCTCACGATCAAGAGCCAGCCCCTAGACTGCCAAAGCTGCCAACAGCTCCACAAAGCAAGAGCTGGAGAGAGAATGAAGCATGCTGTTATGGTGAGATCTTTTATAAAGTTTTTTTATTCTAAAGAGAACACCCTAAACTTGAAGATTTAAAGAAAATAGAGTATAAACAGAGAACTATCGGTGGGTTTGAGCATGGTTAATCGAGATTGTTCGGGCTTTAAATTTCTTCTTATCACCGGAAACCAGATTGGACTCTTGTTATAACTTGTTTCAACTTAATGAGGAAGCTCTTTGACATCTGGCAGCGATTTGATTGGGACTATTCTCTCCTTTATTATGCCTTAAAGACTCTTTTATTTTTTTTTGTTATGCTTTCCTAGCCCCATGATTCTCTGTTAGAAGTATTTTTTAATTTATTTATTTTTCCCGAAGGCAGAGTTAAGGGGCTAGGGTTTAGTTAGGGTTAGGGAACTGATACAATCCAACACTGCCACCTTGTGGACTTTGAAACAATGTTACCAAACTTTACTGCAGGAGCTATTTAGTGAGAATGTTTCTTTTCAAAGTCAAGACATGATAAAAGTCAAGAGCCACAGTTGTTTACGCAAGTGTATCTTGCAGATTCTTAGTTTCTGGAAACTTATTTTGGAAAATGCATGAAAATCTCTAAGAGAAAATAGCTGTGAGAGTTCCTCTAATCAAAAGTGAAAAGAAAATACTTTGAACTCTGTCATATTTTTGCCTGACTATGTTTACACCACTCTGCCTGGGTTGTGATGATTTTTCTTTTTCTTTTTGATTGCATGTCTGCAATTTTTTCTTTTCCTTTTTGGTAGAAGCCCTGAAGTTTTGAAGTTTTGAATATTTTTTTTGTTTTATTGCCCCTCTTTTTTGGCTTATTTCCCCCCCCCCCACTACCTTTTTGAAATATTCGAGATACATACATGTGTGTGTGTGTGTGTGTGTGTACATACACACACACACACACAAACACACAAATTTCTTCTTTCATTCACCCTTATTTTTTATAAGATCTCAATGCCCCTACTTATCTCTTCCCTACTTCCTTCCTTCCTTTAAAAAAAAACTGGGCCCCAAAACCTGGAACTGATTGGGCAAAGTGGCCAAGATTTTCACTATTTTTTCCCCTTTGCCCATCCCTCTTATATTCCCTCTTATATTTTCCATATTTCTTTTTCTTCTAATCTTAATCTTGATCTATCTGTTTGCTTCTTTACCCAATTTTTACTTTCTCCCTTTCTCTTTTCTTTTCTTTCTCCTCCCCTTCCTTTTTTATAGTTAACTATAATTAGATTGAGCCTCAAAAAGAAAAAGAGAGAATAAATCAGGAAGATGAGCCGGAAGGTAGTGGGCTCCACTACCACTACCCGTCTCTTCTCCAGCAGGTGGGCAAAGATCAATACAAACAATGATCCAGCAAGAAAAAGAGAAGATTACAACAATAGAGACAATTATGCAAGCAATACAAAAATTACAAACAAGCACAGATGAAAAACTGGATACGCTACTGAAGAAGTCTGAAAACATGGGGAAAAATGGAGATAATGGATCAGCGAATTGGAAATATTGATCAGAAACTAAATCAAGCAGAGGGAAAGATGGTAACTATACAAAACTGGATTGAGAAACAAGATAGAATGCAAAAAAATGTTGAAAAAGAGGAACAAAGAGAGAAGAGGGATGAAGAACTCGACAGTAGATTGAGCGAAATTGAAATAGAAAGTAGCGCAATAATAGGATGGGAGATGGAGCGTTCTGAGTATTTTTTAAGATTTCAAAATATAACAGAAGAAAAGGGAGAGAATCTGCCACAAATAATATCTGAAATCCTGATGGACGTGTTAGAGATATCTCAAGAGAAGATGTTGAACTGTATAGATGAGACGTTTCGAGTACATACAAGATATGCAACGAGAAACTCTCTTCCAAGGGAAGTCCATGTAAGATTTACTAAAAAAGCACTAAAACTACAAATATTGCAAAAAATAAGAGATAGAAAATTGGAATACAAAGGCAAGGAAATTGTAATTTTAAAGCAAATCCCTAGAAGAGTGTGAGAAGAAGAAAATACCAATTTTTGATTACAATCCTACTCAAATTAGGAGTTAACTATGGCTGATACCGGAAGGTTTAATATTCATATGGAAAGGACAAAGGTACAGAATTGATAGAATTGAGAAAGTAGAAACCTTTTATGCAGAAAATCTGAGAGGAAAGGCCGAGAAGTCCGGAAAAGAAGAACTTCTGGTGCAATTGTTAGACATACCTATAACTGAATCTGAGAAGGTGGAGGGTGCCGTAGATGGGATTAACATTGTAGAAGGTGCGGTAGGGGGTGTAGAGATTAGAGAACAACGGGAACCAAGAACAACTAGAGCCATAAATCCTAATTATAAAACATAAAGATGGAAGGAACAAAATTGCTTTCAATCAATGTAAATGGACTTAATTCGGTTATCAAAAGAAGGAAAATATTCCATAAATTAGAAAAGTTAAAAATAGATATAATTTGCTTACAAGAAGTACACATTCAACAAAGATACGATTATTTATTAGTACAACCAAAACTTGGCAAAACTTTTACCTCTTTGGCGAACTGTAAGAAAAGAGGGGTGACTTTTTATATTAAAGATAAAATCCCAGCAAAACAAATTTATACAGACGAGGATGGAAGAATTTTGATGGTGGAAATTATGGACAATGTAAGGAAAATACTCTTAATTGCAATTTACGCACCTAACGAAAAACAAGATGAATTTTATAAAAAAAACTCCACAAGAAAATAATTGATTTAGAGTATACTGACATTTGCCTGATGGGAGACTTTAATGGCATTATAAACCAGAACATGGATCATAAAACTCATAAAACAATAAAATCAAATAGAAAAACACTCCCGAAATCTTTCTTTAAGATGATGGATGAAATCAATCTAAAAGATATCTGGAGAGAAAGAAACCCCACCAAAAAACAATACACCTTCTACTCAAATAGACACTTATCATTCTCCAGAATTGATATGATTTGGGCCTCAACGGATCTATTTGGCAGTATACAAAAAGTTGAAATTGAACCAAATATTTGGGCCGACCACAACCGAATGACAATAAAATGGAGAACACAAAGAACAAGATCTAGATGGACTTTAAATAACACAATACTGAAAGAGAAAGACTTTGTAAAGAAAATTGAAAAAGAATTGACTTTCTTTTTTAAAGAAAATAAAAAAGAAGACACATCCTTGCAGAACCTTTGGGATACAATGAAGGCCTTTTCTAGAGGTCTGATAATAGACTACACAAGAATGAGAAATTTAAAGAAAAGACAAACATCCAAAAACCTAGAAAAAGGTTATAGTATTTTGGAAAAAGAACTACAGATATCTCCACAAAAGAAAAAGATTAAAATAAAAATGGATACAATTAAACATAAAATGGACTTACTGGAAAAGGAGGAACTGGCACAAAAAATTAGAGGCGTTAAACAGAACTATTTTGAAAATGCAAACAAACCAGGTAGATGGCTGGCATACAAACTGAGAAAGGAAAGAGAGGCAAAGAAAATACAACTACTAAAACATGAACAAGAACAAACCCATTATGGAAATGCAAAAAAGAAGAAAATCATACAAGATTACTATGCTAAGTTGTATGAACAAGAGAATATAAAAAAGGAAGAGGTTAAACAATATCTACAAAATGCTAATCTTCCCTTAATACCCAACGTTATCAGAACTATGTTAGAAGGTAGAATAACAATGATGGAGTTAGCTCAAGCGCTAAAAACACAAAAGAATGGGAAGGCCCCTGGCTCGGATGGCTTACCTGTGGAATTTTACAAAAAGCTAGAGGAATCCTTGTCTCTTCCCCTGTTAGAAGTTATGAAGTAATGACTGAAAGTAAAATACCCAACTCCTGGCTAGAAGCATACATTACACTAATACCCAAAGCAGATCACACAGAAATTAAGAACTACAGACCAATTTCCTTGTTAAATTCAGACTATAAGTTATTTGCTTCCATACTGGCAGAGAGACTGAAAAAATATTTAAATGGGTTTATCCATTCAGACCAAAATGGTTTTCTACCAAAGAGACAAATTAGAGACAATATAAGAATAATCTTGGACACTTTGGAATATTATGAAGCTCACCCCGAAAAGCAAATGGCCTTGATGTTTCTTGATGCGCAGAAGGCTTTTGATAACGTGAACTGGCTATTCATGATACAACAAATGGAACTAATGAACTTTGGCAAGAACTTTATTCAAGCTATATAAACAATATACCACAAACAAAAAGATAAGATAATGATAAATGGAGAACTGACAGATCCTATTGAAATAAAGAGAGGTACGAGACAAGGCTGTCCATTGTCACTGATACTTTTTGTCCTAATCCTAGAAGTTTTAAACAGAAGAATCGGAGAAGAGGAAGAAATAAAGGGAATGATTATTAAAAAAGAAGAATACAAGTTGCAAGCGTTTGCAGATGATTTAGTCTTCATGCTCGAGGAGCCATTGGAATCTACACCCAAATTGATAGAAAGTATTGAGGAATATGGAAAAATAGCAGGTTTGAAAATAAACAAAGACAGAACAAAAATCATGACAAAGGCTTCTGGTGGGCGGGACCTGACAGGGGAGTTGTTGTTTTTAACAGCTCCCGAATCTTGGCTGCGTTAAACTGTCTAAACAGCAATCCATCAAACTGTTTAGCAGTTTGTTTACCTCTCCTTCGGGCTTAGAAAGAGGAGGCGAGAAACTAAGCTTGGGAAGCCCTCTAACTAATCCTCCCAGCCTAAAAATCTGGAAGGAATGGGGGAGGCACAGGCAGCATAGCACCTCCGCGCTAAGATTTATTCTGCCTTTTGCTGCAGAACGAAGGTCTTTGCTCATCCTCAGTACAAAGAATGATTTATTGCGGACTTCAAGGTGAGCTGAACCAATACTTGTGAACTTCTAATTGTATGTATAAATCCTTAGCTCCATCTGTAAAGAATTCCTTCTGATAATTACTTGTTGAAAGACACACAAAATGGCACCAAGCTGTGTAGGTAGGGTGAGACTTTGATAGCATTCTTACGAAGCCTAGAAGTGATTTATTATCAGTCTAAATAGCAACTGCTGTATAATTGGTTTGCCTGGACTTATTAATTGACTAAAGAAGATTAAACCTGAAATGGTTTCTAAGCAAAAATTCCCGACCCCTCCTACGTCAAAAAGTGCCGGGAGCTTGCCAGAGCCCACTTCTAAATTACAGTCATTACTTTCTCCTACTTCTGCAACAGAGCTTCTGACAAGAAAAATCTTGCAGAAAGAATTAATTGATGCTTTAAAAAATCATGCAGATGTGATGGAAGTAAAAATTAAGGAAGAGATATCTGCTGCTAACAAACAACTGTCCGAAAAACTTATGACACACAATCGAGCGATTAGAGAGGATTTCCTGATGGGTTTTAATTCACTATTCGCTATGCATTGGGAATTGAAGAAAGGCTAGAAGATCTTAGTGACTCTAATATGAATTTGGCAACGAAGATGGATGTGGTTCAACAAAAGGTTAGCGATGCAGAAAATGAAATTATAATGTTACAGTATAGACAAATGGAATTTGGCTTAAGGATAAGGGGCCTCCTAGAGAAAACTCAAGAAAACCTGAAGCAGATTCTCTCTGAAGCCTTTGACTTAATGATGGGTAGGCCAGGAGGGAATTATGATTGGCAAATCGAAAAGGTTTATTGCGTTAACTCCTGGCTTGCAAGACAAAAGCAACTACCAAGAGATATTGTGGTGTATTTTGCTACTAGAGATATGAGGAATACGATATTACAGGAGTCTTACAAAACTAAGCTTCAAATTGGGGGTCAGGAGGTGACTGTATTGAAGGAGATATCACCTAAAATGTTGAGATCTAGGAAAGACTATGCCTTTTTCGTCGAAGAGCTTAAAAAGCACCAGATACAGTTTAGATGGGACATGCCAGCCGGCCTTGCACTCCCTTATCATGGACTAAGATATCGTCTTAATTCAGTCTGGAAGGCCCAAGATTTCTACAGTAACATATTGAAGGCTGGACACCACCACCACCCCGCTCCTAGACCCAGAGAAAGAGAACAAGAAGGACATGATAAACAGCAAACCACTCAAGCATCAACAAGGGCAGATCAACATCCTCTCTCAGAAGTACAAGAAGCTGAGGAACAAAGACAAACCTGCGTGATTACCAGGTGAATGGAACAGGAACTAAAAAAGCAACAAACACAACCCACCATTCAAGAACCTACAGGTGTCACTCTAGAAGCAGTGGAAGGAGCCAGGCCAATAAATTCCAAGATGTCCAGATGGCTCTTAAAACACTTCAGGGAACTAAAGATGGCAACTAAGTTTCTAACTTGGAACATCAATGGCTTAAACTCCCCACAGAAAAGGAAGAAAATAAACCACTATCTTAAACAATTAAAGAATGATATAATTTGCCTGCAAGAAACCCATATTAGATCAACTGATCAAAAATACCTGATTAATACAAGACTTGGACAGCACTTTATAGCTTCTGCCACAGAGAAAAAAAATGGTATAGTTATTTACTTAAGGAAGGATTTGAAAGCTGAATTAATTGAAGCAGACTCCCATGGAAGATACATTGCAATAGATTTGGTATTAGAAGGGAAAAAGACACTGCTATTGGGAATATATGCTCCCAATCAACAAGAAGATAAATTTTATAAAATGCTTCAACTAAATTAGTACTATAGATCCTGCATATTACTGGGTGATTGGAATGGCATTATGGATACCAAGAAAGATAAGAAGGCTCTCCGCCAAAATACCCAAACGTGAGCAAAACTACCTAAGTCCTTCTTTGATGTGATAGAGGATTTTGAATTGAGAAATATCTGGTGAGAAAGCAATGCAGAAGAATATGACTTTACCTTTTTTTCTGATAGACATCAATCCTTTTCCTGGATTGACTTCATATTAACAACCAATGATTTGCTTTCTAGGGTAAAGAAGACAAAGATATGCTCCAGAGCCTTATCAAATCATAATCAGGTTTGGATGGAGTTGGGGGGTTGGGATTTGAGCAAGAAGAACTTGGAGATTGAATGAAAACTTATTTAGATATGAGAGAAACATTAATGAATGTAAAAAGTTGTTAAAGAATATTTTATTTTTAACATGAATAAGGGTACGCCTATGGAAATGGTATGGGATGCAAGTAAAGCATATATGAGAGGAGTTTTGATAAATATGAATAGACTACATAGACGCAAACAGGAGGAAAAGAGAACTGAACTTGAAAATGATATTAGGAAGAGAGAGCAGGGGCTAATCTTAAAACCAGGAGACAAAAAGATCAAAGAAACAATCACATTATTAAAAGAGCAATTTAACATGCTGATGTCAGATCAGGTGGCTACTAATTTGCTATATGCAAAACACAACACTTTCTGCAATGCAAACAAATCTGGTAGATGGCTAGCATATGTCTGCATAGGAAAAAACAGAAGTCTCGTAATATATCGAAGTTACATTTTAAAGGGAAGGAAGTGTACCAACAGGAGGAGATTCAAAGGGTTTTTCGTGAATTCTTTATAGGATTGTACACATATGATAAAACTCAAGGCTTAGATATAGATAGATACCTGGATAAAGAAAAAAATACCCATAGTTAAAGACGAGCAGAAGAAAGATTGAATCAACCAATAACCCCGGGGGAAATTCTCCAGGTAATTAAACAGCTAAAAGCAGGGAAAGCACTGGGTACAGATGGCTTGACAGTGGCTTACTACAAAAATTTGCAATTAGAAATGGTAGAACCGCTTAAGGAATTATTTAATAAGATCCAAGTGGAAGGGAAGGTACCCACATCTTGGAAGACAGCCTTTATATCTTTGATACCCAAAGAAGATCAAGATCTTACTCAACCAAAAAATTATAGACTCATATCATTACTTAATATAGATTATAACATTTTCACTAAAATACTAGCAAATAGGTTAATGTTGGCTTTCAGCAATTGATTCATAATGATCAAACAGGTTTTATTCAAGGGAGACAAATGAGAACTAACGTAAGACTAATTCTCAATACATTAGAATACCTGGGGAAGAATAACCAAATCTCTGCTTATATTTTAAGATGCTGAAAAAGCCTTTGATCGAGTGAATTAGCAATTCCTGCTGAAAATATTGCAAAAAATGCAAATAGGAGAGCACTTTCTAAAATCAATTAAATTTCAATTTCAATTTACTTTATTTGTATGCCGCCCTTTTCCCTGAAGGGACTCAGGGCGGCTCACAGTTCAAGGGAGGGGAAAAACAGACAAAATTACAAAACATAAAGACCATACACAGTTAAAACGCACAGCAATCATACCATTCGAGTGGGGCAGCAAATCTTTAGCCCCAGGCCTGTCGGAACAGCCAGGTTTTAAGGACTATGCGGAAGGCCTGGAGGGTGGTGAGGGTACGAATCTACACGGGGAGTTCATTCCAGAGGGTCAGAGCAGCCACAGAGAAGGCCCTCCTCCGGGTAGTCGCCAGTCGACACTGGCCGGCTGATGGAATTCGGAGGAGGCCTAATCTATGGGATCTTATTGGTCTAGTGGAGGTAATTGGCAGTAGGTGGTCTCTCAAGTACCCAGATCCAATACCATGCAGGGCTTTGTAGGTGACAACTAGCACCTTGAAGCGCACCCGGAGATCAACAGGTAGCCAGTGCAGCTCGCAGAGGATAGGTGTTACGTGGGTGAATCGAGGCGCACCCATGATCGCTCGCACGGCCGCATTCTGGACAAACTGAAGTCGCCTAATACTCTTTTTTTTTTCTGGTCAAATATTTATTTTATTTCTTTAAAAAAAAAAACACACAAATATTCATCATTTGTCAATCATTAAGACATTGAAGTACAATTTTTTGTTTGTGTGTGCCCCTCCCTCCCTCCACCCCCCCAACCCCCCTCCTCCTTCCCCCCCCCCCGACTTCCCAGAACCCGTACACGGTATGGGTTTTTAACTAACACAGTCTAAAATCTATTGAGAAAAAAGAAATAAAGAAATTAATGACATTCTACATTGACCTTAACTTCTTCTTACTGAACTAACTTTTAACAGTTTAAATCATTTCTGATCTTAAGCATAGGCTAACTGGAATTTCTTGGTCCCGTATTTATTTTGTATATAGTCAATCCATTTTTTCCAGTCTCGTTTATATCTCTCATTTGAATGATCTTTAAGATATGCCGATATTTTAGCCATCTCGGCTAAGTTTGTTACTTTCAATGTCCATTCTTGGATTGTAGGCAAGTCTTCCTTCTTCCAATATTGCGCCACCAACAGTCTTGCTGCAGTTATTAGGTGCAGAATCAAATTAGTCTCTACCACTGTAAAGTCAGTACATATACCTAGTAAAAATAACTGAGGAATAAACTTTATCCTTCTTTTAAAAATATTTTGCATGACCCACCATATTTTTATCCAGAATGCCTTAACCTTTTGGCAGGTCCACCATATATGATAATATGTAGCATCGAGAGAACCACACCTCCAACATTTAGGCTGTACATTCGGATACATAGAAGCCAACTTTTTAGGATCTAAATGCCATCTATAGAACATCTTGTAAAAATTTTCTCTCAGATTTTGAGCTTGTGTAAATTTCACATTTCTTACCCAGATTCTTTCCCATGTATCCAACATTATTGGTTCTTCAATATTTTGAGCCCATTTTATCATACAATCTTTAACTAATTCTGTTTCCGAATCCATCTGTATTAATACATTGTATATCCTCTTTATATGCATTAAGCTTTGATCTCTTATTTGTTTAAACAGATTATCCTCAACTTGGATAAAACCAATTTTTTGATCTATTTTCCACCTAGCCTGTAATTGCCCATACTGGAACCATGTTTGAACTACCTTCTCCTCTTTTAATACCTCTAAAGATTTTAATTGTAATACCCCCCTTTCCGAGGTAAGAAGCTGTCTGTAAGTAATTCTGTCCTGTTTTTGTGCTGTATTCATATTTTCGATTGCGTGTCTAGGAATTGCCCACATGGGTATCTTGTTATTTAATTTATATTGGTATTTCTTCCAAACCCGCAATAAAGCATTTCTTAAAATATGACTTTTAAAATTCTTATCCAATTTTTTGTTGAATAACAGGTAAGCATGCCAGCCAAATACCAGATCGTGTCCCTCAATATTCAATATTCTATCATTGGTTAAATGAGTCCAATCACTAATTACAGATAATGCCACTGCATCATAATATAGTTTTAAATTAGGTAGTTTCAATCCTCCTCTCTCACGTACATCTTGCATTATTTTCATCTTTACCCTCAGCTTCTTTCCTGCCCACACAAATTTGTTGATACCCTTCAGCCATTCTAAAAGGTTCGCATCTTTTTTAAGTATAGGTAACATTTGGAAAAGAAATAAAAATTTTGGTAAAATGTTCATTTTCACTGCCGCTATCCTACCCAGCAAAGATAAGTGCAATTTCTCCCATTTTTTCATCTCTGACTGTATGCTATGCCAAAGTGGTTCATAATTATGCTTATATAATTTCCCATTTGAAGTTAAAATGTTAACTCCAGGATATTTGACTCTTTTAACTACCTCACATCCTAGCATCACTCCTAATTCTTCCTTTTGTTTAATATTCATATTTATAGCTAATATTTTGGTTTTTCCTAAATTTATTTTGAAGCCAGACACTTGACCATATTGATTAATCGTATTCATTAAAACCATACTGGATTCCTGCGGTTGTTCCAATATTATGACCAAATCATCCGCAAAAGCGCGGACTCTATATTCGCCGAATACTCTTCAAGGGCAGCCCCATGTAGAGCACATTGCAGTACTCCAGCCTAGAGGTCACAAGGGCACGAGTGACTGTTGTGAGAGCCTCCCGGTTCAGGTAGGGACGCAACTGGTGCACCAGGCGAACCTGGGCAAATGCCCCCCTGGTCACAGCTGACAAATGGTGTTCAAAAGTCAGCTGTGGGTCCAGGAGGACTCCCAAGTTGCGGACCCTATCTGAGGGGCGTACTATTTCACCCCCCAGCCTGAGAGATGGAACACTTGGCCAATTGGTAGGAGGGAAGCACAGCAGCCACTCAGTCTTATCTGGATTGAGTACAAGCTTGTTAACCCCCATCCAGTCCCTAACAGCCTCAAGGCCCTGGCTCATCACGTCCATCGCTTCATTGAGTTGGCACGGGGCAGACAGATACAGCTGTGTATCGTCCGCATACTGGTGGTATTTTATCCCGTGCCGTCGAATGATCTCTCCCAGCGGTTTCATGTAGATATTAAAGAGAAGGGGGGACAGGACCGAACCCTGCGGCACCCCATAAGTTAGGGGCCTAGGGGTCGATCTCTGCCCTCCGACTAACACCGACTGCGACCTGTCCGAGAGGTAAGAGGAGAACCACCGTAAAACAGTGCCTCCCACCAGCCACCTCCTGCAGTCGTCGCAGAAGGATACCATGGTTGATGGTATCAAAAGCCGCAGAGAGGTCAAGGAGTACTAGGATGGAGGCATGGCCTCCACCCCTGGCTCTCCAGAGATCAATGCGACCAAAGCGGTTTCCGTGCTGTAGCCAGGCCTGAAGCCCGACTGGAATGGATCTAGATAACTGGTTTCCTCCAAGGACCGCTGGAGCTGAAAGGCCACCACCTTCTCAACAACCTTCCCCACAAAGGGGAGGTTGGAGACTGGACGATAGTTGTTTAGGATGGCTGGATCCAAAGATGATTTCTTCAGGAGGGGTCTCACCACCGCCACCTTTAATGCGGGGGGAAAGACCCCCTCCCAAAGGGAGGCTGACGAATTCCAAGCAGCAACCAGAGTCTCCGCCGGACTGCGGGCGAGAGTATCAGGAATAACCCCAAGCTCCGTCTGGAAACCCGACAGGTCCATAAGTCGCCTGGGGCGGAACCACCTGGTCGGTTCCTCCTCCCTACAGTGGGGGTTTGGTCTCCGAAAGTCAAGCCTCAGTAGGTAGTGGTCTGACCATGACAGGGGTAAGATCTCACTACCCCTCAGACCAAGATCACAGCTCCACTGCTCTGAGAGAAATACGAGGTCGAGCATGTGACCCGCCGAGTGGGTTGGGCCCTGGATTACTTGGGTCAAGCCCATGGCTGTCATGGAAGCCATGAACTCCTGCGCTCCATCAGAGTGTTCACCGAGTGAAGGCAAATTGAAATCCCCCAGAACCATAAGCCTGGGGAACTCAACTGCCAGCTCGGCTACCGACTCGAGGAGCGAGGGGAGGGCTGCTGCAACGCTGTTGGGAGGCAGGTACGTTAACAGCAAGCCCACTTGACCCTTGAGGTCCAACTTCACCAGCAGGGACTCACACCCGACAAGCTCCGGAGCAGGGATCCTACGAGGTACTAGAGACTCTTGGATAACAATGGCCACACCCCCACCCCTTCCCTGGGCTCGCGGCTGATGAAGCACCTGAAAACCCTCTGGGCACAACTCTACGAGGGAGACTCCTCCCTCCGGGCCCAGCCAGGTTTCAGTAATACATGCCAGGTCTGCCCTCTCGTCTAAAATTAAGTCCAGAACGAGAGGAGCCTTATGAACTACAGACCTGGCATTTAGCGACAGCAGCCTGAGACCAGGGTCCTGATTACTCGCGCCATCTGGCCTCGGAGTGAGACTCATAGGGCCGGAAGGAGGGATCTCTGTGACGTAGCGAGCCCTCCTTCCCCGGTAATGGCCAGCCCTAAAGTCCCCGCCATATCTGCCCCTCCCTGTTAAGACCGTAATGCTCCGGCCCACTCCCGTGTCCGTGGTCCCTCCACCCACCCCCATAGCCCCCGCATTCTCCGGCAGGCCCTTCGAATCAAACATCCTGAGGCTGGGGTTGGGCCCAGGTCCCCCTGACACTTCTGCAGAGCACTCAGTGCAGAGGGTACCTGGATGAGGTCCTAGCCTACTCAGACATACACAATCACGCAGCCAATCACTCCCCACTAACAATTTAAAAACACACAAAAAAAGTTACAATAATAATAGGGATTAAAAGAGTGGGCACATACATCAGCAATCACACCATACACACCTCATTCATAAAATGCGGAGAAACTAAAAGATTGCGCAGATCTTAAATGGAACAATGTGAGAAGAGGGAGGGAGAGGTACTCTGCTCCTCTCCCTTCCTATGGCAATTAAGTTGACTAAGGTGGTTGAGAACCCAGCCACAATCCACAGAGGGTACGCAGAGGGGGAGGGTGGCGTTTCCCCCCTCTGGTAAGGTTGAAAAGGTCCCAAGAGTCTAAGGCGGTTAAGGGGACTGCCAAAGATGTTAATTAAAGCAATATATCAGGAACAAACAGCTCAAATCATAATTAATAGGAGTCTAACAGACTCATTTAAAATTGCGAGAGGTACAAGGCAGGGTTGTCCCTTATCCCCACTATTGATTATTATAACTTTAGAACTATTGTTGAATAAAATACAGGGTTCAGGGGACCTACAGGGAATCAGGATTAGGCAGCAAGAATATAGAGTACGTGCTATTGCGGATGACTTGGTTATAACAGTAACCCAACCACAGGAATCTAGTAAGATATTAATGAATATGATTAATCAATAGGGTCAAGTGTCAGGATTTAAAATAAACAGGGAAAACAAAGATACTAGCTATAAATATGAAAACTAAACAAACGGAAGAACTAGAAAGAATGACAGGATGTGAAATAGTTAAAATAGTTAAGAGCCAAGGTGGTGCAGTGGTTAAATGCAGCACTGCAGGCTACTGCTAGATCAGCAGGTCAGCAGTTCAAATCTCACCGGCTCAGGGTTGACTCAGCCTTCCATCCTTCTGAGGTGGGTAAAATGAGGACCCAGATTGTTGGGGGCAATATGCTGACTCTCTGTAAACCGCTTAGAGAGGCCTGAAAGGCCTATGAAGCGGTATATAAGTCTACTGCTATTGCTATTGCTATAAAAAGGTCAAATATTTAGGAGTTTATATCTCAACCTCAAACGGGAAGTTATATAAGTATAATTATGAACCATTATAGCATAGTATACAGACAGAGATGAAAAAATGGGGGAAATTACAGCTATCTTTGCTGGGAAGAATAGCAGCAGTGAAAATGAATATTTTACCTAAATTTTTATTTCTTTTTCAAACATTACTAATACTTAAAAAAGATGCAAACCTGCTAGAATGGCAGAAGGGTATTAATAAATTTGTATGGGTAGGGAAGAAGCCGAGAGTAAAACTAAAAATAATGCAAGATGTGCGTGAAAGAGGAGGCTTGAAATTACCCAATTTAAAACTATATTATGATGCAGTAGTTCTATCTATAATTAGTGACTGGATTAACTTACAGATGATAGAATACTTAATATTGAAGGGTATGATTTGGTATATGGTTGGCATGCTTATTTGCTATACAACAAAAGGTGGATAAGAATTTTAAAAATCATATTTTAAAGAATGCTCTACTGCGGGTTTGGAAAAAATATCAATACAAATTAAACAATAAGATACCCATGTGGGCTATTCCCAGACATGCAATAGAAAATATGAATATAGTACAAAAACACGATGTAACTATTTACAGACAGCTTCTTATTGCAGAAAGAGGTGTACTACAACTGAAACCCTTGGATGTACTAAAAAAAGGAAAAGGTAATTCAAACATGGTTTCAGTACGGGCAGTTACAGGCTAGATGGAAAATAGATAAAAAAATTGGCTTTATGCAAGTCGAGGATAACTTACTTAAACAAATTCGAGATCAAAGTCCAATGCATATAAAGAGATTATATAATGTTTTAATAGAAATTGATTTGAAAACAGAACTAGTTAAAGACTGTATGATTAAATGGGCTCAAAATGTTGAAGAACCAATAATGTTGGATACATGGGAAAAGATTTGGGTGAGATATGTAAAATTTACACAAGCCCAAAACTTGAGAGAAAATTTTTATAAGATGTTTTATAGATGGCATTTAGATCCTTAAAAAATGGCTTCTATGTATCCGAATTTACAACTCAAATGCTGGAGATGTGATTCTCTTGATGCTACATATTTTCATATATGGTGGACTTGCAAAAAGGTTAAAGCATTTTGGATAAAAATATGGTGGATTATGCAAAATGTTCTTTGAAAAAGGATAAAGTTTACCCCGCAGTTATTTTTGTTAGGTATAATTACTGATTGTACAGTTGTAGAGACTAATCTGATATTGCATTTAATAACTGCAGCTAGATTGTTGGTGGTGCAATACTGGAAGAAGGAAGATTTGTCTACTATTCAAGAATGGACATTGAAAGTAACAAACCTAGCCGAGATGCCCAAAATATCTGCATATCTTAAGGACCATTCAAACGAGAGATACAAACTGGAGTGGAAAAGATGGATTGATTATACTCAAAACAAATATGGGACTAAGAAATTCCAGATAGTTTATGATTAGAGATCAGGAATTATAAATTATCTAGAGTTAGTCCAACAAGGAGGAGCTAGAGTTCAATGGAAATACGTTGTTAACTATCTTTTTGGTTTTTTTTTCTTTTAACTGTACCTTAGATTCTCTTTGTTAAAGACTTATACCCTGTATTGGTTCTGGGATGTCGGGGGGAGGGGGGAAGGTTGGGGGGAGTTTGGGGGTGGGTGGGAACTAAACATTTGTAAAAGTTTGTGTGTTTTTTTCAAAAATGTTCAATAAAAAAAATCATGACAAAGAACATATCACCAAAACACAAAGAAGAAATGGCAGAAATCTTGGAGATGCAAGTTACGAACAAGGTCAAATATTTGGGGATCTTTTTAACAGCTAGATGCAGTACCCTCAAAGAGGATAATTATTTTAGATTGAAGCAACAAATTGCAGCGGATCTGGTGAAATGGGAAATTTTTCAACTATCAATGATTGGGAGAATTTCTACAATTAAAATGAACATGAACTAAACTGCGCATGTGCGAGGAACATGTCTGCCGAGCTCACCACTCTGGCTCCATACAAGAAAAACAGCCAGTGAAGAGGAGAATTTGAGCTCAGAAATTGAGCCGGGGAGAGGCCAAGGTACAAGCAATTTTTAGGGGACCTGATGCTGGCAGTGAATTGGAGAGATACTACACTCCAAGGCTGCCGTTTGTGAAAGACGCCGCCGCTGCTCGGAAGACGCCACGACCCAGCTGGTCTGAGAGAGCCCCGACCCTCCCGCGACTGCTGTCCTGACTGCCGCGACCGCCGTTATGCCACTGGCTCGCTGATGCCGACTTGAGAACGCAGTGGCTCAGTTGTTCGGAAGACGCCGCGGCCCAGCTGCTCTGGGGGAGCCCTGATCTTCCCGCGACTGCTGTTCTGGCTGCTGTGTCCACCGCTTTGCAGTTTGCTGGCTCGTTGGCCCGCTGGCCTATTGACGCCTCTGTAAGAACGCCGCGGCCCAGTTGTTTTTGGGAGAACCCCAACCGTGCCGTGATTGCCGCTCTGACTGCTGCAAGCGCTGTTGTGCTGCTTGCTGGCTCGAATGGCCGCTGGCTCACTGATGGTGCTGTGAGAATGCCGCGGCTCAGCTGCTGAGCACCCCCCCTCCACCATGGATGCAGCTCCTTTTCAGCTTTCAGCTTTGGTTTCGGACTGCCTGGGGGGTTGGTACAATTACTACTGTGACAGACTGCTGCAATTTCAGCCTTTGGCCATCATGACCGGCCTTTCGGCTCTCGCTGCTGTTGCCGCTGCTATCCATGCGTACTTTGCCTTCCGACTATCCCCGTCCCTGCCTTTGTCCTCAGGACCACCATTTTGGAGTGAGCTGGGATTCTTGATTCTTCTTTCGACCTCGCTGAGATTCCCATATATTACCCCACATAGTATCCGGCGCCTCAACCCTTGCAGAAGGAGAGAGCAGGGGACGAGGAGGACGTGGGCAGGGAGCCTGCACCACATCTCCCCCCCCCACCGACATTAATCTTCCAATTATTTCATTTTTGGACCTTGCCCTCTTTGCTGGACTTTGCAGAGGAGAAGATTAAGAACATTAATACTTCCTCTTTCATATTAGTACAAGCCTTGTACGAATTTTGCACAGTCACGCAATTTTTAACTCGTATGGTGAGTGCATGTGATATGTATATGATGGAGTGAATGATCCCACTTTTTATTAACCTATTATCATTGTATTCTGTTTTAACTGCTACATGGGGACTGCTTGGGTGAATGGATGTGCATGTTTGAAAGGACTGGGATTACAGCCTGGTGCCTCCTACACTGAGTGCTATTGCAGAAGTGTTAGGGGGCCCAGGCCTACCTCCAGTCCTAGAATGCTTGATTTAAATGGCCTGCCGGAGAGAGCGGAGGCTACGGGGGGGAATGGGGTCTACGGGGACGGGACGGAACATTACAGTCATGATGGGGAGGGGCAGGTATGGTGGGAACTTTAGGGCTAGCCATTACTGGGGAAGGAGGGTCCGCTACGTCACAGCGATCCCTCCTTCCGGCCCTATTAGTTCCACTCCAAGGCTAGATGGCGAGAGTTGTCAGGGCCCTGATCTCAGGCTGTTGTTGCTAAATGCCAGGTCTGTGGTTCACAAGCCTCCCCTCGTCCGGGACCTAATATTAGATGAGGGGGCAGACCTGGCATGTATTACTGAAACCTGGCTGGGCCCGGAGGGAGGAGTCCCCCTCACTGAAATGTGCCCAGAAGGGTTTCAGGGCTTCATCAACTGCGACCCCAGAGAAGGAGTGGGGGAGTGGCTATCATCATCCGAGGGTCATTAGTTCCTCGTAGGATCCCTGCTCCGGAGCTTGTCGGGTGTGAGTCCTTGCTGGTGAAGTTGGATCTTGCGGGTCAAGTGAGCCTGTTGTTAACGTACCTTCCTCCCAACAGTGTTGCAACAGCCCTCCCCTTGCTCCTCGAGGCAGTAGCCGAGCTGGCGGTCGAGTTCCCCAGGCTTATGGTGCTGGGGGATTTCAACCTGCCTTCGCTTGGTGAACGCTCTGATGGGGCACAGGAGTTCATGGCTTCCATAACGGCCATGGACTTGACCCAAGTAATCCGGGGTTCAACTCACTCAGGACGTCACACACTTGACCTCGTATTCCTCTCGGAGGAGTGGAGACATGATCTAGATTTGAGGGGTATTAAGATCTTGCCCTTGTCATGGTCTGATCACTTCCTACTGAGGCTTGACTTTCGGAAACCAATCCCCCACTGTAGGGAGGAGGAACCGATTAGATGGTTCCGCCCCAGATGCCTGATGGACCCTATGGGATTTCAGACGGTGCTGGAGAAATACCTGACACTCTCGTCCACAGTCCGGTGGAGTCCTTAGTCGCTGCTTGCGATACAGCGGCGGCAGGGGCTCTAAACTGGATTGCGCCTTTGCGGCCTCTCCAAGGTAGCGGATCCAGGAGGGCCCCTTGGTTTACCGAGGAACTCCGGGAGATGAAGCACCAAAAGAGACGCCTAGAGCACCGCTGGAGGTCCAGTAACTCTGAGTCAGACCGAGCACTGATGAGAGCCTATATCAGAGCCTATCTTGTGGCAATACGGGTGGCGAAATGTGCACATTTTGCCACTCTTATTGCATCCACTGAACCGCGCCCAGCCGCCTTGTTTAGAATAACCCGCTCCCTGTTGAAAGGGAGGGACGCAGATGACCCTTTATAAGGGTCTGAGGAATTTGTTCAGTTTCTAACGGATAAAGTCGCTCAGATTCGGACAGACCTGGACTCTAATTGCACGGTACCAGCCGAGGTACCAGGGGAAGGTCTTGAGCGGAGCTTATGGAGCGACTTTCAACTTGTCGCTCCTGAGGAAGTGGACAAGGCCATGGGAGCGGTGAGCGCCTCCACTTGTATACTGGACCCATACCCTTCCTGGCTGGTCTCGACCAGCAGGGAGGTGACACGCGGCTGGATCCAGACGATAGTTAACACCTCTCTCCGGGAGGGATCCTTTCCGCTCCTCTTAAAGGATGCGGTGGTGAGACCCCTCCTGAAGAAACCTTCTCTGGATCCAGCCATTTTGAGTAACTATCGCCAAGCCTCCAACCTCCCCTTTGTAGGGAAGGTTGTTGAGAAAATGGTGGCCTTTCAACTCCGGCGGTCCTTGGATGAAACCGATTATCTGGATTCCTTTTAGCCGGGATTCAGGCCTGGCTACAGCACGGAAACTGCTTTGGTCGCGCTGATCAATGATCTCTGGAGAGCCAGGGATAGGGGTCACTCCTCTATCCTAGTGCTCCTTGACTTCTCAGTGGCCTTCGATACTGTCGACCATGGATCCTTCTGCGACGGTTGCAGGAGGTGGGAGTGGGAGGCACCGTTCTTCGGTGGTTCTCCTCTTACCTCTCGGACAGGTCGCAGTTGGTGTTGGTCGGAGGGCAGAGGTCGAGCCCTAGGCACCTCAACTATGGGGTGGTGCAGGGTTCGGTCCTGTCCCCCCTCCTATTTAACATCTACATGAAGCCACTGGGTGAGATCATGCGCCGGCACGGGATTAAATATCACCAATATGCGGACGATACACAGCTGTATCTGTCCGCCCCGTGCCAACTCAGTGAAGCGGTAGAAGCGATGTGCCAGTGCCTGGAGGCTGGTAGGGTCTGGATGGGAATGAACAAGCTTGCACTCAATCCGGACAAGACCGAGTGGCTATTGATGCTCCCTCCCAAAGATGGTCCAGCTATTCCATTGCTCAGCCTGGGGGGTAAAATTATACGCCCCTCAGAGAGGGTTCGCAATTTGGGAGTCTTCCTGGACCCGCAGCTGACTTTAGAACACCATTTGTCGGCTGTGACCAGGGGGGGCCTTTGCCCAGGTTCGCCTGGTGCACCAATTGCGATCCCACCTGGATCGGGAAGCCCTTCGGATAGTCATTCATGCCCTCATGACCTCAAGACTGGACTACTGTAACGTGTTCTACATGGGGCTGCCCTTGAAGAGTGTTCGAAGACTTCAGCTTGTCTAGAATGCAGCCACGCAAGCGATTGTGGGTGCCCCTCGGTACACCCACATCACACCTATCCTCTGCGAGCTGCACTGGCTGCCCGTTGGTCTCCGGACACGCTTCAAGGTGCTAGTTGTTACTTTTAAAGCCCTACATACCATCGACCATGGTATCCTTCTGCGACAACTGCGGGAGGTGGGGGTGGGAGGCACTGTTTTGCAGTGGTTCTCCTCCTACCTCTCGGACAGGTCGCAGTCGGTGTTGGTCGGGGGGCAGAGATCGTCCCTGAGGCCCCTAACATATGGGGTGTCGCAGGGTTTGGTCTTATCTCCCCTACTATTTAACATATACATGAAACCGCTGGGCGAGATCATTCGGAGGCACGGGATAAAATACCACCAATATGCGGACGATACGCAACTGTATCTGTCTGCCCCGTGCCAACTCAATGAAGCGGTGGACGTGATGAACCAGGGTCTTGAGGCCGTTAAGAACTGGATGAGCGCTAACAAACTGGTACTCAACCCGGACAAGACCGAGTGGCTGTTGTGTTTCCCTCCCAAAAATTTGGCCAATGTTCCATCACTCAGGCTGGGGGGTCAAATTTTATACCCCTCAGATAGGGTCCGTAACTTAGGAGTCCTCCTGGACCCACAGCTGACTTTTGACCACCATTTGTCGGCTGTGACCAGGGGGGCATTTGCCCAGGTTCGCCCGGTCCGTCAGTTACGGCCCTACCTGAACCGGGAGGCTCTCGCAACAGTCACTCGAGCCCTTGTGATCTCTAGGCTGGAATACTGCAATGTGCTCTACATGGGGCTGCCCTTGAAGAGCATCCGGCGACTGCAGTTAGTTCAGAATGCAGCCGCGCGAGTGATAGTGGGCGCACCGCGGTTTGCCCACATAACACCCATCCTCCGCGAGCTGCACTGGCTACCTGTTGATATCCGGGTGCGCTTCAGGGTATTGATGACCACCTTCAAAGCACTCCATGGTAGTGGATCTGGGTACTTGAGAGACCGCCTTCTGCCGATTACCTCCCTCCAACCGATTAGATCGCACAGACTGGGCCTCCTCCGAATCCCATCTGCCAGTCAATGCCGACTGGCGACTACACGGAGGAGAGTCTTTTCTGTTGCAGCTCCGACCCTGTGGAACGACCTCCCCGTCGAGATTCGCACCCTCACCACCGTCCAGACCTTCCGCATAGCCCTTAAGACCTGGCTATCCCATCAGGCCTGGGGATAGGTTCCCAATTTACCTGCCCGAGTGTTGACTGTTGAATGCAAGTTGTGTCTTATCATTTTATTTTGTTCACATATTGTTTGTTTTTGTATTGCACCCCCTTCCCTACGATTGTAAGCCGCCCTGAGTCCCCTCAGGGAAAAGGGCGGCCTATAAATCCTAATAAAATGTCTAAATGTCTAAATGTCTACAGGGTATCGGACCTGGGTACTTGAGGGACCGCCTCCTGCCAATTACCTCCCAAAGTCCAATCAGATCCCACAGACTAGGTCTCCTCCGAATCCTATCTGCCGGCCAATGTCGGCTGGCAACTCCTCGGGGGAGGGCCTTCTCTGTGGCTACTCCGGCCCTCTGGAACGATCTCCCCGTCGAGATCCGGACCCTTACCACCCTTCCGGCTTTCCGCAAAGCTACTAAGACCTGGCTGTTCCGGCAGGCCTGGGGCTGTTGAATCTTCCAGCCCCATCCGAGATACGAATGTTGCTGTATTTTTAAATTGTTTGTCTTTTTATTTTTATTTTGTACCCCTCCTCCCCCTCAGATTGTTAGCCGCCCTGAGTCTCTCGGGAATAGGGCGGCATACAAATTAAATAAACCTAAACCTTAAACCTTATTTTACCTAGCATCCTATACCTGTTTCAGACAATCCCAATTAGGTTGGAGAAAGATTATTTTGAAGACTTAAATAAATTGGTGTTGAAATGCATATGGCAGGGGGAAAAAACAAGAATAAAACACAAAGTGTTGCAAGATGCTAAATCAAGAGGAGAGTTCGGATTACCTGATTGGGAGCTATTTTACCAGGAATCCAGTCTGATGTGGATCAAGGAATGGATAATGTTAAGAAATAGTAGGCGCTTGAATCTAGAGGGGCACGACTTGTTGTTGGGATGGCATGTTTTTTTATGGTATAAGGGAACTAAAGCACATGGTTATTTTAGGAGGCACCATATAAGAGAGGCTTTGTTATTAAACTGGGAGAAGGTTAAGAGGCTACACTATTTAAAAATTCCAGTCTGCATATCAACCATTGAAGCTTTTTCATATTCAATAATACAAAGGAGGAACAAACAGTTAGATATGCTGAGTTATTAAATACAGAGGGTGAACTGAAATCTATATAAGACTTGAAACAGGAAGGTATTGAAGTTAATTGGTATTCATATGTGCAAATACATTCTTGGTATAATGAAGATAAAAAAAAGGAGGGTTTTTACAACAAAATGACGGAATTAGATAAAATCTTAACAGGTATCGATGAAAAGGTAATTAAAAAACTCTATGGCTACTTACCAGAGGTGAAACTCCATTAGGAACAAGTCAAAGAAACTATGTTAGCTTGGGGGAAAAGCTTTGGGCATGGGATTGAATTAGAGAAATGGTAAAAACTGTGGATTCAAAACTATAAAATGACAATGTCAATTGCATATAAAGAGAACTTGTATAAGATGTTTTACAGGTGGCATCTATCCCCATCGAGAATTGCAAGAATGTCCAAGAACAAATCCGAAAAATGTTGGAAATGTCATCAGATGCCTGGCACATATTACCACATGTGGTGGACTTGTACTGAAGCAAAAAAATATTGGACTAAAATCCACATGTGGTTGGAGAAAATGATACATAAACATATAGACTTAAAACCAGAACATTTTCTATTGGGAATAATACCAGAAACATACAATAAGGACTTGAAATATCTGATCGTGAATGTTTTAACAGCTGCTACAATTGTATTTGCCAAAAATTGGAAAAATGAGAAAGTACCATCACAAGAGGAAATTATTCGGAAAATAATGGAATGTGCCGAAATGAGTAAGCTTATATTTGAAATTAGAGAACAAGAGGATGAGCAATATTATAAAGTATGGGACTTATTTTACCAATGGTTAGATAAAAAAAACCTGGGAATGAAACTGTTTACTTATGTTGTAATAGTTTTTTTTCTTTTTTTTTCTTTTCTGGTTATGATATAGAGTACTACTTACATGATATATAAAGGACAATAATGATTTAATGTATAAGAGTGGGATAATTTGAATATTTTGATATAATTGTATGTAGTGACCATTTTATATCAAAAAGATCTTTGTGTATTAAATGGATCAATGATGATGTAAGGAACAATTGATATATACATGAATTGAAATACTTAACCACTATATGGATTAATAATTAATAATGGGAAACTATTCTTGGAATTCTGGATGATTGGTGACATTATGGTCAATTGAAAATATGAATGTATATTATAAATTAATGGGAATTCTTTGTTCTAATCTTCACTTTTTCTCCTTAGAGATAAGTGATACTATAATACTTTAAAGACTCATTGTTATTTGATAGATAATTATGAATTTAAGGAAATAAGAATTGTTACAAATGAAAGAATATTAATGGTAATTTGAACACATAATGCTCAATGACAGTGAAATATTCAGTTATGTTTAATGTAAAACAATGATGTTACTCCTAAACTTAAGAATTGATGCACAAAAACCTGTAAGCAAACAACATGCTGGATGAAATGGAGAAAAGCTGTTCTTTTTTCTTCTCTTGCTTTGTTTTGTATGTGTTGTTTTGTTCAAAAAGAATAAAAATATATTTTAAAAAAACAGTGGGCCCATCTCTCCACTTTACCCAATCCTGGAACTGCGTGGCAGAGATGATTTTAGTGAGGTCTTGTTAAAGACGCTCGTCCTGGACTGGGATGAGGTCCTGCAATTGGAGAAGCCACATAACAGATGTGTGATTAAAGTAGGAGGCCAGATTTAATTGCCCAGGTCTAAGTGTTGAACTTCTTACGCAAGGTAAGTTCCGCATGCTTGTCCTCCGGTTTCAACTTATTGGCCACATCCCCTGACACCCTGACACCACCGTGGAGGAATTGGTCAGCGCTGCTATCGGAGCATCTAATGTGGGCAACTGGAAACGGTGATCATTGTTCTCTGCGGATGCCACCCTGGACTCTATTAAATTCACGTCTTGAGCCTTATCCACCTCGGTGATTTCCAGGCGTCTTCTTTGGCTATGTAGTTGGCAGATGGACAACAAGTCCAAATGGAACCTAGCAGCAGCTCTGTACACAAGTTCCAATCTCTTTGGAGAATATCTAGACCCAATTCTTATTGAGAATAAAGATAAGAAGAAGGTCTACCTTCTAATACCAAAAAGACAGACACTCGCCTGGCTCCATACCATAGACCTTCTTTCAGGCCACCTTAACTAGACTACCGTCAACAGAGATATTTTCCATATAGGTCCGATAGACAGAGTCAATGCCCCTTCTACCAGGACAGGGGGAAATACCAGGGACAGTCTAGGAGGCCATTTCATGGGGGAGGCAGCCGCCCCTTCCACAAAGGAAAATGACTCCAATCTGACTCTTCCCATAGACAGCCACTTGGAACAGTTCACGGATCAGTGGGACCAGATAACATTGGATGCCTGGGTCTGGTCCACCATCCAGAATGGCCTACATCTGGAATTTCTTTCCCCAACCCCATGCTCTTCAGGACCTTTCCCCTGTCCCAGTACCCGGATCGGTACTGTCTGATGGATCTGGCCATACAACATCTGCTGGATATTCGGGCGGTAGAACCGATGGCAGGTTGGGTCATTAGTCCAACCTGTTAGTGATTCCGAAGAGCTCGGGGGCAATTTTGGACATGAAGCGCCTCAACTCCTACCTGGTATACAGGCGCTTCAAAATGTCCTCCCTCAGGTCCATCCTCCTGGAGATCCGGCAGGGGGATTATCTGGCATCTGTAGACTTAATGGAGGCTTTTCTGCATATCCTGATTCTGCCAATCCATGGCAGATATCTCTAGTTATCCCACAACGGGCGACCCTTCCAGTACAGCCCCCCCCTTTCGGCCTAGCCTCAGCTCCGTGCAGGTTCACAAAGGTCTTGGCAGCATTGGCGGCTCACCTATGAGCCACTCCAGTGAGACTCCAATGATACATCAACGATGTGCTCGTTCAGGCCCAATCACACGCACAAGCAGTCCACAACTTACATCTAGCCATCCAGACCTTACAGTCCCTGGGGTTCTCTGTCAACTTTCCCAAAAGCCATCTCTTGCCCACAACAAAAATCGTCCATCTGGGGGTGATAATAGACTCAGTTGTGGGACTGGTTTGACTTTCCTCAGAACACCTCGTCAACCTTGTATCAATTGTATTTTATTAACTATTGTGGGGTGTGCCTGAAGAGAGTGTTTGATTGGTGAATATGATAGGACCGAGAGTGCGACCTGGAGTCCCCTCCACTGAGTGCAGAAGCAGAAGTGGATGAGGGCCCAGACTCGCCTCTCATCCTGGAGTGAATGGTACATGTGGCGTGCCGGGAAGAATGGGGACATTGGGGAGGGGGGATGGGAGGGATGTCGGAGCATTTCGGTTACGACTGGGAGGGCAGATATGACGGGAACTGTAGGGCTAGCCATTACCGGGGAAGAAGAACTCGCTACATTATAGCGATTCCTTGTTCCGGCCCCTCAGGCTCAACTCAAGAACCTGGTGGCAGAGGAGTTCAGGGCCCTGGTCTCAGGTTGTGCTGTTAAATGCCAGGTCGGTTATGAACAAAGCTCCCCTCGTCTGGGATTTAATATTAGACGAGGAGGCAGACTTGGCATGTATAACCGAAAACTGGCTGGGCCAAGAGAGAGGAGTCCCCCTCTCAGAAATGTGCCCAGATGGGTTTCAGGTGCTCCACCAACCACAACACCAGAAAAAGGGGTGGGGGAGTAGCAGTTATAGTTCGAAGGTCGTTAGTTCCTCGCAGGATCCCTGCCGCAGATTGTGGGGTGTGAGTCTCTCCTCTTGAAGTTGGACTTAGGGGTTCAATTGGGCTTGCTGTTGATGTACCTACCACCCAGCTACGTCAATACAGCCCTGCCTGTGCTGCTAGAGGCAGTAGCCGGGTTGGCGGTGGAGTTCCCCAGACTAATGGTACTGGGTGACTTTAATCTGCCGTCTCTTGGTGAACACTCAGATGGGGCACAGGGGTTCATGGCTTCCATGACAACCATGGACTTGACCCAGGTAGTTCAGGATCCAACTCATAGAGCGGGACACACGCTTGAACTTGTATTTCTCTCGGGGCAGTGGAGACGTGATCTCAAGTTAAGGGGAATAGAGGCCTCACCCTTCTCATGGTCAGATCACTCCTTGCTGAGGCTTGATTTCAGGACGCTACTCCCCCATTGCAGGGAGGTGGAGCCGACTAAGTGGTTCTGCCCCAGGCGGCTGATGGACCCAGAGGGATTTCAGAGGGAGCTTGGAGAGATACCTGACTCCCTTGTCCGCAATCTGTCCGAGTCTTTGGTCGCTGCCTGGAACGTTGCGGCGGCTGAAGCATTGGATTGGATTGTGCCTTTGAGGCCTCTCCGCAGAAGTGGATCCAGGAGGGCACCTTGGTTTACTGAGGAACTCCGGGAGATGAAGCGCCAAATGAGACGCCTAGAGCGACGTTGGAGGGCTAGTAACTCTGAATCTGATCGATCACTATTAAGAGCCTTTATCAGGACTTACCTAGTGGCGATACGGGCGGCAAAACGTATGCATTTTTCCGCTCTTATTGCGTTCGCGGAATCTCACCCAGCTGCCTGAAAGGTGAGGAGGCCGGGGAACGCCTGCAGGGAAGAGCTGAGGAGTTCGTTCAGTTTCTGTCGGATAAAATCACTCAGACCTGGACTCCGCTTGGGCAGTACCAGCCAAGATGCCGAGGGTTAGTCTTAATCGGATTTTCTGGGATGAGTTCGAATTTGTCATCCCTGAGGAAGTGGACAAGGCCATGGGAGCGATGACTGCCCCCACCTGTTTATTGGACCCGTGCCTCTCCTGGCTGGTTTAGACCAGCAGAGAGGTGACACGAGGCTGGCTCCAGACGATTACTAACGCATCTTTGCAGAAGGGGTCTTTCCCGCAACCATTAAAGGAAGCAGTGGTAAGACCCCTCCTCAAGAAGCCTTCCCTTCTTGGAGAGAAGGTTTTGTTATTGGAGAGACATAGGCTGACAGATGGAAGAATACAATTTAAAATTAGCTAAATCTAATTACTCTTATTTGTAATAGATATAGCTGAATAATAACTGGTATTGATAGTAATGTATATAATGTGGAGTTGATATGATAAATAATAATTGGATATGAGAAAGGAAGGTTAGAAATACTTTTGGACTATATATAAAGGTTATTAATTACAATAATTACCACTATTAAAAAATAAAATAAAATATATACAGTTAAATATTAATTAATATGGGGAAAATGTTATGATATATGATATAACTACATAAAGAAGGGAGAATGATAATAGACTATACTGCATGGAAGATGGACTTTTTGGTATTAAATATTATGGATGCTCAGCTAAAATAGGATATGAGGATTTGATGTTAATAGAGGATTTTACAAACAAGTAAATGAAATGTCAGCATGTAGTTATGGACTAAATCTTTGGCATAGTTAAGGTCGAAGGATGTTTGAATAACTGTAGTTAACTAAAAGTGGAGGTATAATGATGGCAATATGGTAAACATTTGAGTTAAGATTTTTGAATCAATATGAATTAATGGAAGAGATGCACCAAAACATGTTGTAACCAGCTGATATACATTTTTTTTATATATAATATATACCTGTGTTGTTGTTGTTGTTTTTTGTTTTGTTTTTTTTCCCTGCCTTGTCTTTTGTTCTTTTTTGTTTTTTCTTTTTGTTGGGTTTTTTTTTTATCTTTTCTTTTCCCACTGGTGTGGGCATGTATTGTTTAAGAATATTATTATTATTAATATTTTAAAATAATAATTACAGTCAAATGAAAATGGATATATGACGATGGTGATATGTATTAATATCTGAGTTAAAACACTTGAGTTAAAAAAAAAGATTTAAAAAACATTTGAACTATTTAAAATTAATTAAAATATTTTGTAAATATTACAATGAAAAAAAAAAGAAAGAAAAAGAAGCCTTCCCTGGACCCAGCTATTTTGAAAAACTATCATCCTGTCTCCAACCTTCCTTTTTTAGGGAAAGTTGTTATGAAGGTGGTGGCACTTCAACTCCGATGGACCTTGAATGAAACGGATTATCTAGACTCCTTTCAGTCTGGTTTCAGGCCTGGGTACAGCACGGAAACCGCTTTGGTCGCCCGGACGGATGATCTCTGGTGGGCCAGGGATAGAGGACATTCCTCTATCCTGGTGCTTCTTGACCTCTCAGTGGCCTTCGATACCATCGACCATGGTATCCTTCTGCGACGCCCAGGTGAGGTGGCAGTGAGAGGCACCGTTTTATGGTGGTTCTCCTCTTACCTCTCTGACAGGTCACAGTCGGTGTTGGTCGGGGGGCAAAGGTCGAACCCTAGGCCCCTCAAATGTGGTGTGCCACAGGGTTCAGTCTTGTCCCCCCTCCTATTTAACATCTACATGAAGCCGCTGGGTGAGATCATGTGACAGCACGGGGTAAAGTACCATCAATATGCAGACGATACTCAACTGTATTTTTCTGCCCTGTGCCAGCTCAGTGTAGCGGCAGACATGATGTGCCGATGCCTGGAGGCTGTTAGGATCTGAATGGGGGTGAACAAACTTGTGCTCAATCCCGATAAGACTGAGTGGCTTTGGATGCTGCCCCCGAAGGGCAGCTTAGACAGTCCATCCTTAACCCTGGGGTGTGTGTGTGAAAATTTATGCCCCTCAGAGAGGGTCCACAATTTGGGGGTCCTCCTGGATTCGCAGCTGAAACTGGAGCATCATCTATCGGCTGTGACCAGGGGGCCTTTGCCCAGGTTCGTCTAGTGCACCAATTGCAGCCCTATTTGGATCGGGAGGCACTTCAAACGGTTACTCACGCCCTTGTCACCTCAACACTGGATTATTGCAACGCGCTCTACATGGGGCTACCCTTGAAAAGCGTTCGGAGACTGCAGTTAGTCCAGAATGTGGCCACGTGAGCGATATTGGGTGCACCGAGGTACACCCACGTTACACTTGTCCTCCGCGAGCTGCACTGGCTACCAATTGGTCTCCGGACACAATTCAAGGTGGTGTTTATCACCTAGGTTATTTACCTACATGACTTAGGGCCAGGGTACCTTCGAGACCGCCTGCTGCCACATACCTCTCAGCGGCCAGTAAGATCCCACAGATTGGGCCTCCTTCAGGTGCTTTCAGCCCGCCAGTGTTGGCTGGCGGGACCCCAGAGGAGAGCCTTCTCTGTGGCTGCTCTGACTCTTTGGAATCAGCTACCCCCAGAGATCCGGACCATACCCACTCTCATGGCCTTCAGGAAAGCTATAAAAACTTGGCTGTTCCAGCAGGCCTGGGGCTGTTGACCTCACTGTTGAGGTCCAGCCCCGATTAGAATGAATGTATGAGGTGTTGCTATTTTAAACCGTTTTCTTTTGTTATGTGTTCGTTATGTGCTCTGACTACTGCAACGTGCTCTACATGGGGCAGCCCTTGAAGAGCATTCGGAGACTTCAGCTTGTCCAGAATGCAGCCGCGCAAGCGATCGTGGGTGCACCTCAGTACACCCACGTTACACCTATCCTCCGCAAGCTGCACTGGCTGCCTATTGGTCTTCGGATACGTTTCAAGGTGCTAGTCGTCACTTATAAAGCCCTTCATGGTATTGGACCTGGGTACTTGAGAGACCGCCTGCTGTCAATTACCTCCAACAGACCAATTAGATCCCACAGATTAGGCCTCCTCCGAATTCCATCCACTGGCCAATGCTGATTGGCTACCACCCGGAGGAGGGCCTTCTCTGTGGCTGCTCCGGCCCTCTGGAACAAGCTTCCCATGGAGATTCAGATCCTCACCACCCTCCAGGCTTTCCTCAAAGCCTTAAAAACCTGGCTGTTCCGACAGGCCTGGGGCTGATGAGTTCCTGTCCCCGCTCGAATGGTGTGGCTGTTGATTGTTTTTAAAATTGTGGTATTATGTTGTCCGTTGTCTTTCTTTTTTTTCCGTTTGTAACCCCCCCCCCCCCATGATTTGGTTGTGAGCTGCCCTGAGTCCCTCTAGGAAAAGGGCGGCATAGAAATACAATAAAATCGAAAAATCGAAATCGAAATGTGTCTTTTTTTTCTCTCTTTATTTTTGTAAGCCACCCGGAGTCCTTCGGGATTGGGCGGCATATAAATGTGGTTAATTAAATTAAATTAAATTAAAAACCTGCAGTCACTGGCACGCCAAGTTCGTGCAAGTCGGTCAGCTTCCATCCTGACCTTGGACCGCTTATTGGGCAAGATGATGTCATGCATAGGGATAGTGCTCTAGGCCCGCCATCATTCCCAGCCCCTGCAGTGGGTACTCATTCCCTATCAATGACACCGCATGAGCAACTCATTAAGGACCATTCCCTCGTCACCAGGACTTCGACTAGCCCTGTTGTGGTGGCTTTCTCCGGCCCTATGGTGCGGGTCAGAATTCTGGGAGGCAGATTGTGTTACGATCACAATGGATCCAAGCTTATATGGTTGGGGGGCTCTGATGAACTTCAAGCTGGCACAGGGTCGTTGGACGATCTCAGATCTGTGCCACGTCATCAACTGGCTGGAGCTGAAAGCAACTCGCCTAGCCCTCCTACACTTCAAGGACTCGATTGTCGATCATCACGTGCTCCTCCTGACAGACAACATAGCCATGAAGGCCCACATAAACCGTCAGGGGGACACACACTCCAAGTGTCTCTGGCACCATCAGGCGGACTAGCTGAGCCACATGACAGTCGACCATGGCGAGTTGGCAGCTGCTACCCAAGCTGTTCCAAAGAATCTGTCATTGCTTCGGCACATCACTGGCGGACTTGTTCGCAAGTCCGGCAAACACACAACTGCTGAGGTTCTTCTCCTGCTTCCCAGCCCGAAATGCAGAAGGGACAGACACCCTCAGGAGAAGATGGCCACCAGGCCTACTCTATGTATTCCCCCCTCTCCCACTAATCCCGGGGACACTGAGAAAGATAGTGGTAGAGAGGGCACATATCATCCTACTAGCCCCATATTGGCCCAGACACCCTTGGTTTGCGGACCTAGTTGAACTATTCATATCTCCCCCGTGGAAATCACCCTGGGTTCTCTAACGGGTGATGACCGCTCTTCCCCCAGAGTCGTAATTCCCTCCCTGGGACCTAGCTTGGGTATATCCCAGCTGTAGCCCCTCCTGCCATCTCTACTGGAAAAAGAATGTTGGACCTTACCTGAACATATCTTTTCAGTAGAATGGTGGGAGGGGCTAGTCAGAAAAGATGAGGGGTGGTCAGGTAGTCTATTTCTGTTGTTTCTTACAGTTTTCGTCATTCGAACTCAAGGAAACTGGGAGCCAACAGGAAAGGAAGGATACTTAAAGGAATTTCCCTCAGTCTTTGAACCAATCAGGCTTTGACAAAACCCAGCTGTAGCCCCCCTCCCACCATTCTACTGAAAAGATACGTTCAGGTAACGACCAACGTTCTTTCCATCTTTTTTTTCCTTAAATAGGAATGGGCCTGCTGCGAGGTTTGCTTCCCCACCCCCTGCCTATGGCAACTCAAGAACAGGTCGGGAAGAGCATGCGAATTGACAGTTGCTACCAAAGGGGGATCAAGATGTTACAAAGTCAAAGAACTACAGACCAATTTCATTATTAAACAAGGATTACAAACTCTTTGCTGCCATATGGCAGAAAAACTAAGGAAGATTTTACAGGCATATATTCATGAAGAGCAAACGGGCTTTTGGCCAAAAAATCAGCTATCAGATAATGTGAGGATGTTTTAAATATTATTAAATACTTATAATATAATGAGAAACAGGCAGCCTTTTTAAATACAGAAGTCCTTCAACAACTTAAATTTTGCCTTCATGTTTAAGATGCTAGAAAAAATGGACTTTGGAGAGAATTTTATTCAAGAAAGTAAAACGATCTACACATGAATGCAAAAATTGTTAAAAATCAGAGGTGTCAAAAGTGCTTACATTTGCCACGCAGGGCTGCCCTGGAAACAGCGAAGGACTGGCCTGCAGTGTCTCCATCAGCAAAAACAGAGTTTGCAAGGGCCGCATGTGGCTTTTCCGTGCTCAGTTTTCGCTGGCAGAGGGTTGCAAGGAAGCCCTTCCAGTCTAAAACAGAATTTGCGAGGGCCATGAGCAACCCTCCTGAACTCAGTTTTCACTGGTAGAAGGTTACAGGAGGCTGTCACAGCCAAAAATAGAGCTTGGGAGCCTGTTTTCACTGACAGATTGCTCCAACACCCCCCCAACATGAGTAATGTTGAGCTGGCCATGTCCCTTCTTACCCCTACCCAAGGTCAAACACAACCCTTATGCGGCCTTCAATGAAATCAAGTTTGACACCCCTGTCATAAATGCTGATCTAACCAATTCCTGTGAAATTCAAAAGGATACAAGATAAGGATACCCCTTGTTCCTTCTGTTGTATATTTTGGTACTGGAAGTTTTGAATAGCGGTATCAGCAAGAAGATAAAATAAGGGGTATAAATATTAACAAAGAAATTAAAAAATTGAGGACATTTGCTGATGACCTGGTTATATTTTTACAGGACCCCAAAATAATATAGAATATTGGATGAGGAAATTAAATGTGTTTGAGTCTTTGGCAGGTTTTAAAATAAATAAACAAAAAAAAAACAATGTTTATCAAAAATATATCCTCAGAATAGTGATATATTGATCAAAAAGTCAGGTTCTAGTATTGAGAAAAAGGTGAAATATTTAGGGGCTATGTTGACAAATATACAAATATAAAGCTGTTTCAAAATAATTATCTCCCTCTTTGGAGGGATATTAAACAGGACTTACAAAGATGGTTAAACTTCACTTATCATTATTGGGTAGAATCTCTGTAATCAAGATGCATATTTTACCAAAGATGCTTTTTTTATTTCAGATGTTACAAATACTTGCAACTGACAATCCATTTATCCAATGGCAGAATGTTATTTCTATGTTTATATGATGAGGGAGAAAAAACCAAGAATTAAATATAAGATACTACAAGATGCTAAGGAAAGAGGGGGTTTGGCATTGGTAGACTTGAAATTATATTTTGATGCATGCTGTCTGGTCTGGTTAAAAGAATGGGTGAACCTCTAGAATAAGAGGTTACTTGAATTAGAGGGCTATGAATTAAGGTGTGGATGACATAGCTATTTATGATATGATAAAAGTAAAGTGTCAGCTTCTGCTTTGCTATCGCTTCAGCTGCCATGAAACGGGGAGGGAGGGCATGGTATTTGGGAGGGGTTACTCATTGTGCTGGAGGAATGTTCTGGAGTTCACCGGCTGATCAGACTACGCATGCGTGGGTGTTTCCCGCCAGGACTAACGGCACTGACATTCCATCTTCGTGATGCCTTTTGAAGTTATCTCACACCTGACATTTGGAAGACTTATGATTGGACTGGGACTATGATGCCAAGGGGTGGGGAATGGGCTATTCTATATATCAATTGCTTTCGCGCCTAATTAATCAGACTTCGCTACGCTTTGCCTTTTAACCATTCTTAATTAGTAAAAGTACACTTGATTTTCCACACGTGGAGTCCGGTGGTCTTTCTTTCCTAGTTAATTAATGGAGAGGAGCTGACAGATAGCGAAGTTTCATTAACACCCTACCAGGAGGTTACAGCCTTCCGTGGGGGGTGAAAGCTTCAAAAGGACGAAAACAGAGAAAATGTCTTCTCATGCCAGCGAAGAAGAAATGGAAAAAGAAACCTCGCAAAAATTGGAGGATATCTTATTTCCTGAAGAGATGGCTCGGCTGGAAATAACAAGCCCTGCAAGCCCCCCCCATTGGTCCTTTTCGGTGGGGCAAAGAGAAGAAAGTGCAACCTGGGATGCGGCCGTTACCAGAAGAAAGCACCAGGAAAGGCCGTTTGAAAGGGCAGCCAAACGAAGACCCCAGGAAGGAGGTCAATCTGATTTCTTGGAACAGAGGTACTCTGGGCAAAGATTCCGGGAGGGAGAAGAGGCCGAGAGGGGGTGGGAGCAAGAAAACCCACGGGCAGCTTCACACACCCCCAGCCAGGGGTTCTGCCAGACCAGGGGCCCCACCCCCCAGAAGACGCCGAATGGCTAAAGTACCCCCCTTGACTGTTAAATATGATGGAAATCCTAAGAAGCTGGGGTCCTTCATCATGCAGGTTTATAATTACATGGAAATCTATGGGCCCGATTTTGATTCAGACACTTTAAAAGTACGCATGGTTTTGCTGGCTCTGGACGACGAAGCCTCTGACTGGGGAACAGGCTTGCACCAGGCAAACTCCCCCCTCCTGAGGAATTTTAACGCATTTATGGGAGCGTTCAAGAGACGATTTGATGACCCCCTGACTGAGATACGTGGCAAACTGAAATTTATGACCCTCACGCAAGGGGACAGGCCGGTAACCCAGTACATCCAGGAGTTTCAACACCTGAGTAATTACATGAGGGGGTGGAGTGAAGAAGCCCTTTTGGACAATTTTGCTTTGGGCTTGAATGAAGATATTTATCAACAATGTGTTAATCGCCACCTTCTCAAGCGCTTAACAGTTTGGTTTGAAAACGCAGCTGATATTGAACTAGATTTAATGCGACTCCGATGTGCAAAGGAGGAGAGGCAGAAGCAAAGGGAGAGAGCTGCGAAATCTTCCCCCCCAAGCCGCAAAACCCCTTTCGGAGTGAGAGGCGAAGGGAGGGGAGGCCCCTCTGGAAAATCCAGACCGTTTACCTGCTTTCGTTGTGGGAAGGTAGGCCATCGCGCGCCAGACTGCCGGGCCAAGCTACCCTCAACCACCCAAACCCCTTCCAAACGGGAGGGGAAATCTGGCAAGTCCCCAGATAAGAAGAGAAAGGAAGCCGCGTTCGCTGTGGATTCCAACCCCCCGCAATTCAGCCAGGCCTTGGAGGGAGAAGCGGACGTCTCCACCAGCTCCTCTGATGACTCTGATGACGACGCCTCGCCTCGCTGGGTGAGTTCAAAGGCCCTATGCTAATCCCAATAGTTAAGAGTTCCGCCCGATGGGGGGTCAGAAAGCCTTCCCGACCTCCTTGACTCAGGCTGTTCCCGATCAATGATCAATCCTGCTATGGTGGAGAAACTGGGCCTCAAATTACGAACTTTAAAAACCCCCATTGTCTTTTACCAGATAGATGGGTCCATCGCAGGGGGGGGACCCGCCCATTTCTTTACTGAGCCCTTAGAGATGAAAATGGGATCCCACACGGAACTAATCTCTTTTATTGTGGCTCCTGGAATGGACAGGCCACTCATTTTGGGCCTCCCTTGGCTTCGAAAATGGAACCCTCACATAAATTGGAGGGAGGGTTGGTTACGCATTCGCATGAAAGCACCTCCGGAAGGGGAGGGCATTCCTTCAGAGCCTGTTAGCTGCAGTCCTGTTTTGGCCGCCAGGGGGCAGGAGAGGATTGAAGGAGAGGAAAAAATTCCGAAAGTGTATTGGGACCTGAGAGGAGTTTTTAGCGAAAAGTCTTCCGACAAACTTCCGCCCCACAGGCCTACTGATTGCTCAATCGACATTTTACCCGGGGTTAAGCTACCAAAACCCCAAATATATTCCATGTCACCTAGAGAAATGGAAGAGATGAGGAAGTTCATCGATAAAAATTTGGAACGGGGATTCATTGAGCCTGCCCGCCCTAAAGTCACTGCTCCTGTGCTATTCCGTGAAAAGAAAGATGGCTCTCTGAGATTATGTGTGAATTTTAAAAACCTTAACGCCATATCGGCCCAAAATTTGTACCCGCTACCGTTGATGAAGGACATGTTGGCCCAGTTGGGGAAGGGCCGCATTTTCACTAAACTGGACCTCAGGGAAGCATACTATAGGGTCCGTATCAAGGAAGGGGATGAATGGAAGACTGCTTTCAACTGCCCTCTTGGTTGTTTCCAATTCCGGGTCATGCCTTTTGGACTGCAGGGGGCGCCTGCAGTTTTCATGCAATTAATTAATGAGATCTTGCATGACCACCTTTACAAAGGAGTTATCGTATATTTGGACGATATCCTTATCTATTCTCACACTTACGACGACCACGTCGTTCTGGTGCGCACAGTTTTGAAAAAACTCAGGGCCGCTGAACTTTATGCCAAATTGTCCAAGTGTGAGTTTCACCAGGCTAAGATTGACTACCTCAGTTATCGCATCTCTCCTGCCGGCATCGAGATGGACCCTGGGAAAGTGAAAGCGGTCACTGAATGGGATGCACCCCGAACACGCAGACAATTGCAAAAAAATTTAGGCTTTGCTAATTTCTACCGTCAGTTCATTCCTTCTTTTGCCAAGATCGCACTTCCTATCACGAATTTGCTAAAGTCCAAAGGTGGGCCTAAACCTAAGCCTAGCAAACCACTGGATTGGACCATGGAATGCCAAGCTGCTTTCGAAAAACTAAAACGCCTTTTTGCTGCGGAGCCGGTCCTGAAACATCCCAACATGGACAAGCCTTTCGTCGTCCAGGCTGATGCCAGTGATGTCGCCGTTGGGGCCGTGCTGCTACAGGCCAATGACCAGGGCACCTTACAACCCTGCGCTTACACCTCACACAAGCTCACGGACACTGAGAGACGTTGGGCCATTTGGGAGAAGGAGGCGTTTGCGGTGCGATGGGCCCTAACCACATGGCGCCTTTTCCTGGAAGGCGCTAAGCACCCTTTCGAGGTGTGGACTGACCACAAGAATCTGGAGGCATTGAGGACCCCGCGCCGTCTTTCCCCTAAACAGATCCGGTGGGCCCAACATTTCAACCGTTTCAATTTCACGCTCAAGTACATCCCTGGTGGGAAAAATTTCATGGCGGATGCTTTGTCCAGACTCCCTCAATACAACTGCTCTAAACTGAGCATTGTTCAACCGGTGGTTCCAACTTCCAGCCTGGCAGCTCCGGTGGTTACTCGCCAGCAAGCACGCGCGAAAGTGGAGGTGCCTCAAGATTTTCCCTGACCTAAAACGCGCCCTTCCCCAGGACGATTGTTTCCAAAAGCATCAGGATGAGTGCACGATGAGGGATGATCTACCGTGGATCGGTGCCAAGCTTTATGTCCCCTCCTCTCTTCGTCTCGTCGTCCTCCAACGAGCTCACGATTCCAAATTGGCGGGTCACTTTGGTTTCATAAAAACTTTACATCTGGTGAAGAGGCAATTCTGGTGGCCCTCTTTGAAAAAGGACATTGAAATGTATGTTGCCAGTTGTCCAGTTTGTGCAGCCGCTAAAAGGCCACCTGGAAAACCACAAGGGCTGCTCCAGTCTGTGGCACGGCCTGTTGCCCCTTGGAAGGAAATTTCGATGGACTTCATTGTCGAGCTTCCTGAGAGCCAGGGACACACCGTCATTTGGGTCGTTACAGACTTATTTTCCAAACAAGTTCATTTTATACCTTGCCACAAGATTCCTTCTGCTAAGTCTCTCGCTAAACTCTTCATTTCCCACGTTTACCGGTTGCATGGAGTGCCTGATCGTATTATTTCTGATAGAGGTGTCCAATTCACCTCAACCTTCTGGAAGGAATTTCTTAAGCACATTGGCTCCGCCCAGGGCCTTAGCTCCGCCCACCATCCTCAGACTAATGGGGCCTGTGAAAGGACTAATTCTGTTCTAGAACAGTATTTACGTTGCTTCATCAATTATCAGCAGGATGGTTGGGTAGACTTGTTGTCGCACGCTGAAGTGGCTTACAACAATTCTGTTCATACCAGCACTGGTTTTACCCCTTTCCGGGTTGTTTTTGGTCAGGACTTTGTACCTATTCCTGAGTTGCCACGTGACCAACCGCAAGTTTCTTCCGTTGCTGACTGGAGTGAGCGCCTCAGCCGTGTTTGGCCTTTGGCTCTTGCTACGTTGGATGCTGCTCATCGAGCTCATAAGAAACAGGCTGATAAGAAGCGTACGCAGCCTTATCAGTACAAGGAAGGTGACCTGGTCTACTTGTCCACAAAGTTCCTTCAGACCACACAAAAATCCAAAAAATTGGGACCCAAGTTTGTTGGTCCTTTCCCCATCCTCAAGATCATCAATCCTGTCTCCGTTCATTTGCAGCTAAGCATCTCAACCGTGTTCATCCCGTGTTCCACGTTAACCTCATTAAACCTGTTCGTGTTTCGACTTTATGTCCGCCTGCTAATCCTCCACCCGCTCCTTTGTTGATTGATGGTGAACAGCACTTTGAGGTCCGTGAAATCCTGGACTCCCGCAAGCGGCGTAATCGCGTCCAGTACTTAGTGGCTTGGAAACATTTTCCCCCCTCCCATACGGAATGGGTTGACAAGTCCCATGTTCGTGCTCTCCGGCTGCTTCAGAAGTTTTATGCTGCCTATCCTGACAAGCCTTAATTTTCTCTCCCCCCCCCCTATTTCTCTTTTGTGTTTTGTTGTTCGTCTGTTTGTTTGTGTTTTTTTCGTTTTCCAGGCCTGATCGCCTTTTTCCGGGGGACGGCCGGATGTCAGCTTCTGCTTTGCTATCGCTTCAGCTGCCATGAAACGGGGAGGGAGGGCATGGTATTTGGGAGGGGTTACTCATTGTGCTGGAGGAATGTTCTGGAGTTCACCGGCTGATCAGACTATGCATGCGTGGGTGTTTCCCGCCAGGACTAACGGCACTGACATTCCATCTTCGTGATGCCTTTTGAAGTTATCTCACACCTGACATTTGGAAGACTTATGATTGGACTGGGACTATGATGCCAAGGGGTGGGGAATGGGCTATTCTATATATCAATTGCTTTCACGCCTAATTAATCAGACTTCGCTACGCTTTGCCTTTTAACCATTCTTAATTAGTAAAAGTACACTTGATTTTCCACACATGGAGTCCGGTGGTCTTTCTTTCCTAGTTAATTAATGGAGAGGAGCTGACATAAAGTTAATGTTGATTTTAATAATCATTTTGTTACATGTGCCATACTAGAAGTTTGGAATAAATATAAAACAAGGTTCTCTATGAAGATGTCTCTTTGGGTGTCATCCCAGGAAGCTTTTTTAAGAAAAGAAATGGTGGTATGATATGATCACTAGATCTATAAAATGTTATTAAGGTTGGAAAGTGAACATATAAATCACTGTTATTATTCAGTGGTCAAGGAATTTTGCATATAATGTGATGCTTGAACAATGGGAAATGTGGACGAAGGGTTTAAAATTTATCTTAAATTATAATCTAAAAATTTATAAGATGATGTATTGCTGGTATTTAAAACCAGATAAATTACCTAACATGTATGAAAGTATGTCAAATGAATGTTGGGGAAAAAAATAAAGAAGGGACCTTTTTTATTTCATGGTGGACATATGATAAAGCAAATAAAGTTTTGAAGTATGATTCATATTTAATATAGAAAATTTTGAAAATGTAGAGATGAAATCAGAAATTTCCTGCCCACGATGCCTCTGCCAGCAAAAACAGAGTTTGCGAGTTCACTGGCAGAGGGTTGGAGGCTGTCGCAGCTGAAAACGGACCTTGCAAGGGCCACAGGGGGCCCTCCCAAGCTCAGTTCCCATAGAAAGAGGGTTGAAGGAGGCCATCACAGCCAAAAACAGAGCTCAGGAGCCTGTTTTCACTGGCAGAGTGCTCGGGCCACCATAGGTACCCCCAACATGAGTGTTGAGCTGGCCATGTCAACATGGTCAATCCCCCCCCCCAAGGTCAAACACAATCCTGATGCAGCCCTCAATAAAATAGTGTTTGACACCCCTATTCTATATAATCCCTAACATTTTGGGGTTCATATGTTCTTGTCAGTTCTTGCAAAATGTTATTTTCTGCAGCATTTCCTTTGGGAATTAAAAAAGTGTCATATATATCAGCAATGTTCTATGTTTTTAAATATCTGCATTACACATGCCTTTGAAAAGCTTCAGATAGCAAGAAAATCTAATATCTATATTTATACTTATGTTTTCCCAAAAATAAGACTGGGTTTCATGTTTGTTTTTATTCTAAAAGACCCAGTTCTTATTTTCAGGAGATGTATTATTTTTTTCACATACAGGAAGCGGCCAGAGGTCTGATGGGAGTGTGAGCGCTGCTCCATCAGCCTGGCCCTCTTCATCCCACTGTCTGTTTTTCCACGGCCACAATGGACCAAGCTCTTGATGCACAGCCTGCATGAGAGCTGCATCGCCCACCAGGCGGTTCACCGACAAAACTGCGCTCGACTGAACCGCACCCGACTAAACCGCGTCGCTGACGTCATCAAAAGGGCGACAACAGCGCGGAGACAGAAGCACACTGTAAACCCTAAACCTAAAATTAACCCCTAAACCTAAACCTAACCCCCCTAAACCTAATCCTAAACCTAACCCTAAACCTAACCCTTAACCTAACCCTAAACCTAACCCTTACCTTAAGTTGAATCGGCTTGCTTTCAAAGCACTATTTAAAGCGCCCTTCTTTCTCCGCGCTGGCTGTTGTCGCCCTGTTGACGGGTCACGCCACCAGGCCCAGGCCCTGATGAGCGCTGGGCTCAGCCCATAGCCCAGCACCTGCAGCACTGAGTAGGTGTGCAGGCCAGTGCCCAGCCAATCAAAGGTGGCAGCGGGCAAGTGGTGCAGCACCACTGGTGGTGGTGGGCACTCTGGAGGTTGTAGATCTGGACCAACTTGTATCACACCAAGTAGGAGCAGTCCAACAGGGCATCTGAGAGCAGCACTGTCAGGAGGGTGAAGACCCCTATAGGGCAGCAACAGCATGGGCAAGGGCTCAGCGGATTTGTTGAAAACAAAGAGCAGGGCTTGTCCTACATCCTTTGCCCTTTTGAAAAAAGCTGGGATGCATTTCAATAGCAGGTCAAGCGAGATCTTATTTAGATGACGATCCAGCGTGTTTTGGAAGGGAGAAGCTGCAGCTGCTATTATCCGTGCTCAAGTTTGCACAGTGATGGTGAGAGACTGTAAGATTTATTTTAAAAGGGTGGGTGGAGAGAAAGAGATGCTTCGAGGGATTTTGCCCAGTGTGAAGAATTGGCTTGCTCATTTGTGCACATGTTGAGTGTGCTGTATCCAGACTTTGCCTAAATAGAGCCGAGGCACAAATGTGCAACGCTGCAGCCCCTGTGCACTCAGTACCCATTTAGAGTTAGATAGAGGTCAATGGTATTCAAAAGAAGTTTGTGGAGCTGAGCGTGCACTCTCTCTCTCTAAAATGGGGTGTTGGTTCTTACCTGATACGCCCCTTCTCGAGGCAGGTGGAGACAGCGGTCATGCATGGGTTAACTCAGTCAGTAACCAATAGAACTGAGTCTATCAAAATGATGTCATCGCCTCAGAGGAATGTCCTCCTGCTTTTGTGACAAAGGAGATAAGTAGACTGCTGTGTAGTTTGTGGAGCTGAGCGTGCACTCTCTCTCTCTAAAATGGGGTGTTGGTTCTTACCTGATACGCCCCTTCTCGAGGCAGGTGGAGACAGCGGTCATGCATGGGTTAACTCAGTCAGTAACCAATAGAACTGAGTCTATCAAAATGATGTCATCGCCTCAGAGGAATGTCCTCCTGCTTTTGTGACGAAGGAGATAAGTAGACTGCTGTGTAGACTGCTGACTGCTTTCAATCCTCTGAAACTCAAACCTAGCTCCATAATCCCCACCACCACTAGGCCAGGAACCAAGGATGGGGATGACCGCTGTCTCCACCTGCCTCGAGAAGGAGCATATCAGGTAAGAACCAACGCCCCATTCTCCAATTTTGGTGGAGACAGCTGTCTTGCATGGGACGTACCAAAGCTGGGCGTGTCCCCGGGTGGGAATGAGACTGGGCTAGGAGGTTGACGAAGGAAGAACTTGTTGGAGGACTCACCGCCCGAATGCCGCATCTGCCGACGCGTATCCATCCATCTTATAATGGCAGATAAAGGGATTGGGGGTCGCCCAGGTGGTCGCCTTGCAGATCTCTTCCACCGAGGCCTGCCTTGTCCACGCTGCTGAAGTAGCCACCTGCGTGTGGAATGCGGCGTGATGTTGGATGGAGGAGAGAAGTGGTTTGCCACGTAAGCTCTAGTTATGGTTGACCGGATCCAGCACCCAACCATAGATGGAGAAGCCTTTAAACCCTTGTTTGTGGGATGGAAAAAGACAAAGAGTGCCTCAGTGCATCTGGAGATGGCCATCTTGGCAATATAGATCTTTAGAGCCCTTCTGACGTCTAACTTGTGCCATTTGCGCTCGAGACTGTAAGAGGGATTCGGGCAAAAGTTCGGTAGGGTGAGGTCCCAGGACCGATGAAAGGCCGAATTGACCTTTGGGACAAAGGTGGAATCAAGCTGAAGGACCACACGGTCTGAGTGAAAGATACACAGGTTGGAACAGATGGAAAGAGCTGCCAATTCTGAGACGCATTGTGCAGACGTGATAGCCACCAGAAGGTTGTCTTCATTATGAGGTGATGCAGGGAGGCCAACCTGAAAGCCTCGAAGGGTGGTCTAGTAAGAGAGTCAAGAACCTTGGTGAGATCCCACGAGGGGAAGCAGTGGATGACAGGAGGGCAGAGGTTAGATGTGTCCTAGATGCAGGATGGAAAATGGCTGCCCGAACTAAATGCTCGGAGCAAAGGACAAGCAAATTCTCGGGACTGAGTTTCCGGTTTTTAAAAAAGAGGAGTCCCTGCAAGAGATCGACCACCGGGCAAGCCGGGGAGACGTTTATCTGGAGGGGGTCGCTTCCAGGCGGCCCCTTGATGGCGCCCCTGTACTTTTATACCACCTTGCTGGCTGGCGGCGATGGCAGCGGCGTTTCACGGATGGCGGCGGCGGCGCTCGGGTGGCGAGTGCCTTTCGGCTGTGCTGCTGGAGAGAGGTTTTCAACCTGTACTGGGCCTGCTAGACCTGCTGGACCTGGGCTGGGCGCTGTCGGAGTGGTGGTCTGCGCCTCGCCTTGGGGAGGGGGCAGTGAGTGGTTGCAGCAATGTGTGCCGGGACTGGGTGGCTGGTCCTTGCCGCTGCCGCGTCTAGGCGTCCCCCACCCCTCCTTTTCTCTTGGTGCGGCCTTCTTTTTTACTGGTGTTGCTGCTGCGGGGCTTTCGCGCTGCTTGCTACTCTGCTGCCTGACATTGTTCGTTCTTCACTACAGTCAGTGCAGCCAGCGCTATCTGCTGCCCCCTCAGGGGGGCCATCTTCAACAGCATCTCTTCTGGGTCAACGACGAGAAGTGGGGGGGACTAGGCCGTGAACTTGCCACCTGTTTCAAACTGGCGCCTATTCCCCCCCCCCCTGCAACCACTCCAGCCATCTTAGACTCTGGGCCCTTGGCCCCCCTTTTGCATTTTCCAGACTTAGAAGAGGGGAGAGGGACTGAGGAACTTTTTTCATCATCATTGGTCCTTTTTTCATCCTTTTTTTCATCATCATTGGTCCCGACCTCCATATCTGCACGAACCCACGAGTGGAATTTTAAGATCTGCGCAATTTTTTGTGGATGGAGTGTATATGGTGTGATTGTTTATGAATGAACCCACTTAATTTTAACTAATTTTATATTATTGTGCCAGTGTATTTTTGTACGTTTTTAATTGACCATAGTGGGGTATGTATGAGAGAGTGATTATGGGTATACATGAGAGGACCGAGGACGCAGCCTGGTGCCTCCTCCACTGAGTGCATAAGCAGAAGTAGTAGGGGGCCCAGGCCTACCTCTTGTTCTAGAATGAATGATGCAGCCTGCTGGTAAAAGCGGGGGCCATGGGAGAGGGGGGGTCTACAGGGATGGGGCGGGCCGGAGCATTCCGGTCATGATGGGGAGGGGCAGGTATGACAGGAGCTACAGGGCTAGCCATTATCGGGGAAGGAGAATAGGAGTAGGAGTAGGAGTAGTTTATTTATATGCCGCCCTTTTCCCTGGGGGGACTCAGGGCGGCTTACAATTCGAAAGGGAGGGGAAAACAAACAGATTAACACATAAGACAGTACATCATTAAAAGCACAACATTCATACAATTCTGGTGGGTTACGGTCTTTAACCCCAGGCCTGACGGGATAGCCAGGTTTTAAGGGCTGTGCGGAAGGTCTGGAGGGTGGTGAGGGTACGAATCTCCACGGGGAGGTCGTTCCATAGGGTCGGAGCTGCCATCGAGAAGGCTCTCCTCCGCGTGGTTGCCAGTCGACATTGACCGGCAGATGGAACTCGGAGGAGGCCTAATCTATGGGATCTAATTGGTCGAGTGGAGGTAATTGGCAGTAGGCGGTCTCTCAAGTACCCAGATCCACTACCATGAAGGGCTTTGTAGGTGACAAGTGGCACCTTGAAGCGTACCCGGAGATCGACAGGTAGCCAGTGCAGCTCGCGGAGGATAGGTGTTATGTGGGTGAAACGAGGTGCACCCACAATCGCTCGCGCGGCCGCATTCTGGACTAGCTGAAGTCGCCGAATACTCCTCAAGGGCAGCCCCATGTAGAGCACATTGCAGTACTCCAGCCTAGAGGTCACAAGGGTACGAGTGACTGTTGTGAGAGCCTCCCGGTTCAGGTAGGGGCGCAACTGGTGCACCAGGCGAACCTGGGCAAATGCCCCCCTGGTCACAGCTGACAAATGGTGTTCAAAAGTCAGCTGTGGATCCAGGAGGACTCCCAAGTTGCGGACCCTGTCTGAGGGGCGTAGTATTTGGCCCCCCAGCCTGAGAGATGGAATACTTGCCGAATTAGTGGGAGGGAAACACAACAGCCACTCGGTCTTATCTGGGTTGAGCACAAGCTTGTTAACCCTCATCCAGTCCCTAACAGCTTCAAGGCCCTGGTTCATCATGTCCACCGCTTCATTGAGTTGGCACGGGGCGGACAGATACAGCTGAGTATCGTCCGCATACTGATGGTATTTTATCCCGTGCCGCCGAATGATCTCGCTACGTCACAGCGATCCCTTGTTCCACTCCTGTAAGCTCAACTCAAGGACCTGGTGGCAAGAGAAGCCAAGACCCTGGTCTCAGGTTGTTGCTGCTAAATGCCAGGTCTGTGATTCATAAAGCTCCCCTCGTCCGGGACTTAATACTTGATGAGAGGGCAGACCTGGCATGTATTACTGAAACCTGGCTGGGCCATGAGGAAGGAGTCCCCCTCTCAGAAATGTGCCCGGAAGGGTTCCAGGTGCTCCACCAACCATGACACCAGTCAAGGGGTGGGGGAGTGGCAATTATTATCCGAGGATCATTAGTTCCTCGCAGGAGCCCTGCTCCGGAGACTGTGGGGTATGAGTCCCTTCTCTTGAAGTTGGACCTAGGGGTTCAAGTGGGCTTGCTTTTGACGTACCTACCTCCCAGCTGCATCACAACAGTTGTGCCTGCGCTCCTGGAGTCAGTAGCCGGGTTGGCGGTTGAGTTCCCCAGACTGATAGTACTGGGGGATTTCAACCTGCCGTCCCTAGGCAAATGCTCTGATGGGGCCCAGGAGTTCATGGCTTCCATGGCATGACAACCATGGACTTGACCCAGGTAATTCAAGGTCCAACTCATAGAGCGGGACACACACTCAACCTAGTGTTTCTCTCGGGGCAGTGGAGACATGATCTGGAGTTAAGGGGAATAGAGATCTCGCCCTTGTCATGGTCAGATCACTTCCTGTTGAGGCTTGATTTTTGGAAGCTACTCCCCACTGCGGGGAGGTGGAACCGATTAAGTGGTTCCGTTCCAGGCACCTGATGGACCCGCTGGGATTTCAGAAGGAGCTTGGGGAGAGACCTGACTCGCTTGCCCACAATCCGACAGAGTCCTTGGTCGCCGCCTGGAATACAGCGGTGACTGAGGCGCTAGACCGGATTGCGCCTTTGCAGCCTCTCCGCGGCAGTGGATCCAGGAGGGCACCTTGGTTCACCGAGGAACTCCGGGAGATGAAGCACCAAAAGAGACGCCTAGAGCGACACTGGAGGGCTAGCAACTCCGAATCTGACCGAACACTACTAAGAGCCTTCATTAGGACTTATTTAGTGGCGATACGGGTGGCAAAATGTGCACATTTTTCAGCTCTTATTGCGTCCGCAGAATCTCACCCAGCTGCCCTGTTTAGGATAACCCGTTCCCTCCTTAAAGGGGGGGAAATGGGGGATGCCTTACAGGGACGGGCTGAGGAGTTTGCTCAGTTTCTGTCGCACAAAATCGCTCAGATTCAGACAGACCTGGGCTCCATTTGGACAGAACCAGCAGAGATGCCGAGGGAGGGTCTTACTCAGACTTCCTGGAATGAGTTCCACCTTGTCACTCCTGATGAAGTGGACAAGACCATGGGAGCGATGAGTGCCTCCACCTGTTTACTGGACCCGTGTCCCTCCTGGCTGGTTTCAATCAGCAGGGGGGCAACACGAAGCTGGCTCCAGAGAATTACGAACGCTTCCTTGTGGGAGGGTTCCTTTCCACAGCCTCTGAAGGAGGGGAGTCAGAGAGACAAAGGTAGGGGCCCTTTAACTCCATTTCATTTGAACCTCTCTGAGGCTGGTGATTGGAGCTGTTTTCTACAAGGGGGAATTCAAAGAGAGAAAGGTAGGTGCCCTTTAACTCCATTTCATTTGAAGTTTCTGAGGCTGGTGATTGGAGCTGCTAGCTACAAGGGGGAGTCAGAGAGACAAAGAGGACTAGGTAATAGCCCTTTAACTCCATTTCACTTGAACCTTCCTGAGGCTGGTGATTGGAGCTGTTTTATACAAGAGGGGAGTCAGAAAGACAAAGGTAGGGGCCCTTTAACTCCATTTCATTTAAAGTTCCTGAGGCTGGTGATTGGAGCTGCTGGCTACAAGGGCAGAGTCAGAGTGACAAAGAGAACTAGATAGTGGCCCTTTAACTCCACTTCATTTGAACCTTCCTGAAGCTGGTGATTGGAGCTGTTTTCTACAAGAGGGAATTCAGAGAGAGAAAGGTAGGCGGGAGAGGGAGGTGGATGCCACCTGCCTATGAGGCCTAGCAGGGGATATTGAGGGGAGGGAAGGACTAAACCCCCTAGGAGGAGATCCTAAGTGATGAGAGCTGGGTCTAACTGGAGACCTTGACCTGCTGGGAGGGTTGGGCCTAGCTGCCTGCTCCTACTTCTCTGGCCTGGAAACCTGTTTTTCTTAGGCCCGTTGCATTCTCAGCTCATCCCTAACAGTGGCTCTGGAGGCCTAGCAGGGGCTATTGAAGGGAAGGAAGGACTAAACCCCCTAGGAGGAGATCCTGAGTGATGAGAGCTGGGTCTAACTGGAGACCTGTTGGGAGAGTTGGGCCTAGCAGCCTGCTCCTACTTCTCTGGCCTGGAAACCTGTTTTTCTTAGGCCCGTTGCATTCTCAGCTCATCCCTAACAGTGGCTCTGGAAGAGCGCTGGTCTGCAGACTGCTTGTAGCCGCTGTCCTGGTTCTGGGCCTGTGCTGCCACCCTTCAGTAGCTTCACTTTGGGCCTCCATGAAAGTATGTGCTGACTCTGGCCCTGTTGCAGCTATTCCCTTACTCACATGTGCCACGAAGTTGCTGCTCTGATTTATGCCTGCCGACCTTGGTTTGTGGTCGCAATGCAGGGCACAGGTCTCATTTTGTGACCTGCCGGTCTCAATCCAAGACCCAATTGCAGGCTGCAGAGCACAAAAGGTTGGGAGAAAATGGCTGCCTCCACGTGTGTCTGCAAATGGCCGCCCAACACTTCATGGAGAAGAAGCCTCCCTGGCTCCAATGGTTTCAGGCCGGTTGCTGGATTCGTGGCTAGCTCAATCACCACTTCTCAAGCCTCCTTCGCCCAGCAATCTGAATTTCAAGCGACAGCTTGCCTCTTCAAGCTGTGGCACTCCTTTGAAGTGCGGCCGTTCCCTGCAAGCTGCAGCGTGTCTTTGAAGCTGCAGCTGCTATCTGAGCCACAGCACGCTGTTTGAAGCCGCAGCTGGTGTCTCCGAGCTGCGGTGCGCTATTTGAAACCGCAGTGAGCTTTCCAAAGCTTACCGTGGCGAATTTGGGGCTGCGAGGCTGTTCCCATGCTAGGAACCTGCAGTTGCTTCCCTCGGCTGTTGGAATTGGAGCCTGTCACCCTCGCACGCCCAGGGACCAGACAGAACTCCCCAAGGCCCAGAGGTAGTAATCAAGGACTATCCTACCTCCTTCTGAGACAGAAAGTACAGTCTCTGTGCCCAGCAGCTCAGAAATTTGGGATTTAGATGAGCCAATTAACCAAATAAAAGGAGGAAAAACAATCACTAAAGTACCTCGAAGGAGCCAAAGCTACTGCTTGGACCAAAGACTGAGAGGAAACTGGGAGCCAATGGGGTAAGGTGGATACTTTGAAATTTCCCTCAGTCTTTGGACAAAACCCTGCTGTAGCCCCTCCCACATCTCTATTGGAAAAACAGATATTGTTGATAGGGATATATGCACCTAATAAAAAACAAGCTTTGCAAGTTGACAGTAAGTTAATGGAAAACTACGCAAGAAAAATATAGAATTGGAATATAAAAATATCTGTGTGGTAGAAGATTTTAATGCAATTGAAGATACAGAAATTGACTATATGAGCAGTAAAATAGGTTAAAAAAAAAGCCAGGAAAACATTCCCAAACACTTTTTTTTATTGATGGAAGAAATAGGAATGCAAGATGTATGGAGAGAAACCTATCCTAAGAAAAATCAATATTCATTTTATTCAAATAGGCATAAATCTTGGTACAGAATAGATATGGTATGGATAACAGCAGAATTGAAAGCATGTGTGCAAGTGATAGAAATAGAATCTAATGTCACGGCAGACCACAATCTATGAAAGTTGTATGGAAAGGACAAAAACGAGATGGACATTAAATCAAGCAATATTGCAAGAAAAAGAATGTATACAAAAGGCGGAAAAAGAATTGGCCTTTTTTTTCAAAGAGAAGAGGAAGGAAGAGACCTCTTTACAAATTGTATGGGATACTATTAAAACACATACCTGAAGGTTAGTTATAACATACATGGGAAAGAAAAATAATAATAAAAAACAAAATAAGACTGTTATAAGAAGAATGTAAAAGATTGGAATTAGAATTACAGTGAGAACTACAAAAAAAAGGAATTGAAAAACTGAATAGACATAATAAACATAAAATAAACTTAATGGAAAAAGAACTGGCACATAACAAAAAACAAAACTTTTTGAAAACGCTAATAAGCCTGGAAGATGGTTGGCATATAAGTTGAAAAAAGAGGAAGGGGATGGGCCAGCGTCTCTACGGTACGCACATGAACTTCGGGGCTCTGGAGGAGCAGCGATATCTTCCCACTCTGCGTGGCTCGTTTGAGCCTGGAACTGTCTTGAAGGGACAGTGAGGAATGAGATCACAGGCAGAGGTGAAGGGGGGAGCTGTAAACCCTTCCCCCTCGAATAGCTGCAATAGCTTTCAACCCAAATGGGAAGGAAGACAGCCATTGCAAGTTGTCAAAAGTTGAGGCAGCTTCACAAAAAGAGAGAAGGAATCAGCTAGAAACTTCTGGGTGAGATCTTGATAATAGATCACACATGATATTCAAATGTTTGTTTGTTTGATTTCTCCCTGATTGAGTGACTGAGAGCAAAGAGAAAAGGCAAAGGGGGGGGGGAGTGGATTACCCCTTCAGGTAGTAGTGGCAGAGAAGCGAACACCAATATAAATAAAGGATTCAGCAAATAGTTTTGGGAGGATGGTCTAGAGAAATAGAGAGCAGTCTGGATAGAGTTGATTGCCAGTGAAAATTTTAAATTTTCATATTGATATCTGAAGAAATTGATCACTGAGATTCCTCTTAGAACTTTCTTTTTTTCCCTAACTACTCTTTTCAGTAACAATAGTGCCATCTAATGGCAACAGAGAGAAAAAATAACCACGAACACATGATTTGATAAACAGACTGATGATAAAAACTGCTACATAAGACAAAACACCAGCTGTGGATTCATCTTGGGCACTTTGTTTTTCCACTTTCCTTATTATAACTTTGGAGCTCTGGAATTGTTTTGGAACTGTTTGAAATGATGGAACTTTCCCTTATATTAACAATGGAAGTCATTTTCTTTAGGTGGATCTGTACTCCCGTTCCTTTCTTAAATCAACTTCTTTCTTGCTTGTTCCTTGTAACTTTCCACCTAGCAGGTACTTACTGGATTTTTACTTTTTATTTTTCTCTCTCCTTTTTCTTCCCTCTTTCTCTCCTACTGTTAGAGTTGGAGGGAATAAGGGGGTTTAAAGATATATTTTTATTTTACAATTGTGGTCTTTTCCCCCCTTTTTTTATTCTCTCTCTGCTCTCTTTGTAGGAATTTGATTTTTTTGTTGGTTGTTCTTGTTTATGTTTTTGTCTTTCTACTTTCCACTGCAATTGGATTAAGGTAACAAGAACCTGAAGTTTGGAAGAAATAGGGGATGACGACTAAAGATATTTTTATTTTACAATTGTGGTCAACTTCAGATGGTTAGTGCCAGAATGGATACTAGTAACTTGGCAGGAACAAAGACAAAAGCTGGATACAGTAGAGAAGACAGTGTTATTTTATGAACAATACTTTGGACCACAAGAAGAAGAGAGACGGAGAGAGGAAAGAGGAACAAAACTACAAGAAGAGAAGGAGAAAGAACACAGAGAACTAGCTAAAGAACAAGAAGAAAGGGCATTAAGAGAAGGAACAAGAGCAAAAGAGATGAAAGAACAAATGAAGGTGAGAGTGACTAGATCAACTAAAACAACAAAAAATTAAGACATAGAAGAAAGAAAAATAATTTCATTAAACATAAATTGACTAAATTTGAGCATAAAAATAAAGAGGACATTTAATAAATTAGAGAAACTGAAATTATATATAACATGCCTGCAAGAACTACATATTAAAAAACAACACAAAAAATATTTGGATTATCCAAAATTGGGGAAGCTGTATATGACACTTGCCGATCAAAGCAAAAGAGGTGTGGCACTTTATATTAAAAAGACAATACAATCAAAAGAAATATTTGAAGACAAAGAAGGAATAATATTGATAGTGGAAATAATGATGAATAATAAAAATATTGATGGTGGCGATATATGTGCCCAATGACAATCAAGAAGAATTTTATGGAAAACTCCACAAAAAAATAATAGAATATGAATATGAATGTCAAGGCTGCTTCACTCAGTAACCAAGAAAGAAACCACTCAACTCCATTTTGCAGAATTAAGAGTACTTTTACTGGTCATGAGTAGATAGTAGCTAAACAAAGTGAGGTCTGAAGCAAAAGCGCGTGTAATCATAGATATCAATGTGACCCATCCGCCTCCCCCTGGTAACCTTAGTCCATAGTCTAATCAGTACACCCCACAGGGGTCATGTGGGAGACATCTTCAAAAAGCATCATCAGGCTGGTATGCCGGACAGTTGGTCTGGGCGGCAAATCTTTTATCTGCAGCATGCGCAGTAGATGGTGAGAACACCTCCCTTTATATAGTCACTCCTGTGCTGACACTTCCCCACCCACAAACAATGCCCCCCCTCCCCGTTTCAATAGCAACCAAAAGCAAGCAGCAAAACAGAGGCTGACAATGAAGAAATATGCATATTAGAAGATTTTAATCTGATACTAAATAATGAGCTGGATCATAAAACTGCAAAGTTGAATAAGAAGTTAAGGAGAACGCTGCTTAAAACATTCTTTATGATGGAAGAAGTCTACAAGATGTATGGAGAAAACACTTGAGAGAAAAACAATATACATTCTACTCAAATAGACACATGTCGTGGTGAAGAGTAGATATGATTTGAACAACAATACATCTAATTGCTAAAACACAAAAGATTGATACAGAAACAAATATATGGGCAGAACACAATCCAATAATAATGACATGGAAAGGTCAGAGAAAAAAAAATGAGATGGACATTAAATCAAAATCTATTAAATGAAAAAGAATTTCAACAATATATGGAAAAGGAATTAAACTTTTTTTTAAAAAAGAGAATAAGAAGGAGGACACATCCCTACGGAATGGCATAGACTAAAGAACTAATAATGACTTATTTAGGAAAAAGAAACAAACAAAGAAGACAAACACGAAAGAAGATAGAGGAGGAACACAGGAGACTGGAAATAGAACCACAAAGAAACCCACAAAATGTTAAAATTAAAAACTTGATGGACCTAGAAAAACATAAATTGAATTTAATGGAAAACAAAGAAGTGGCAAATAAAGTAAAAGCCATAAGACAAAATTTCTTTGAAAACGCAAATAAACCAGGACGATGATTGGCGTATAAGATGAAAAAAGAGAAAGAAAAAAAATCAATCAATCAATTATTAGACCAAGAAAGGAATATTTGTTATCAAAAAGAAGAAAAGGAAAAAATAGTAGAAAAATATTATAAGGAACTATACCAGCAAGACACAGTTGCAGAAGAAAAGATAAAACAATATCCAGAGAAGGCTGAAATGTCTAAGATTCCAGAAAAATTTAAAAAGCCACTAGAAGAGAGAATAATGATGGAAGTAACAGAAGCAATAAAAAGACAAAAAAGAGAAAATACCAGGTCCAAATGGATTACCAGTGGAATTCTATAAAACATTACAAGATGTGCATCATGCTAGAAGTATTCAATGAGCTGTTACTGAAAGGAAAAATACCAGATTCTTGGTTGGAGGCCTATATAACTCTTATCCCAAAAGAAGAAACAGATTTGCAGCGAATAAAGAACTATAGACCAATCTCTTTATTAAACATGGATTATAAAATCTTTGCATCAATAATGGTAGAAAGACTTAAAAGACTGTTAAGTGAATTTATACACGCAGATCACGCCTCTTCTCATAGTGGGGGAGGAGTATGCAGGATGGGTTGACCTTGTCCTCCCATTGATTGGACTGAGTCAGATAAGCTCTTTTGGACACGCCCCTGGTCCACCAGGTACTGCCCAGTTATCGGCGAAGAACTCTATCCAACTTTTGTGCCATCCACTCCAGACTTTTATTATAGTTTCAAACTTTTATTGAGTCATACCTTCAACATAACAGTGCAACAACCAACATAACGCATGCTACATCACCATGTCAGGGAGGGGCTGGATACTCCTCCCCGGGTATGAGAAGAGGCGTATCAGGTAAGTACCAATGTCCTTTCTCCATAGTGAGGGGAGGAATATCCAGGATGGGACGTACCAAAGCCTACACGTCCCTAGGGAGGATAACATATGAAGGGAACATGGCCAAACTATGTCTGGTGGGGTGTGTCCCCCACCCTGTGAATCACCTGTAACACCCTGTGACCAAACAATGCCTCTGCCGAGGCAAAGGAGTCCAACGTAATGCTTCGCGAAGGGTGAGGGGAAGACCACATGGCTGCCCTACAGATCTCAATCAATGAAGCCTGCGTGGCCCAGGCCATAATGGTGGCTGTGCTTCATGTGGAGTGTGCTGTGATAGGGCTCGGTGACTGCAGACCCTGAGATGGGTAAGCCATAGCAATGCAGGTCCGCAACCCATGGTGGTGGAAGTTACCTTGTTGCCCAGAGACCCCAGCTGGAAGGAGACAAACAGGGCTTCGGATTTCCTGTTCGGCCGGGTTCTTCTGAGGTAAATCCTCAGATCCCTCCTTACGTCCAAAGTGTGCCACTTTCTCTCCAACGGACGAGAAGGGTCTGGACAGAAGTTCGGCAATATCAGCTCCTGTGAGCAGTGGAAGCAGGAACACACCTTAGGTATGAAGGAGGGGTCCAACCGTAGCACCACTCTGTCCTGATGAAACACGCAGAAGTCCTCCCTGGTGGACAGTGCTTGCAGTTCAGATATCCATCTGGTGGATGTGATGGCCACCAGAAACACCACCTTAAGGTTTAAAAACTTTAGTGACACTGTTCGTAATGGTTCAAACGAAGCTCCTGTCAGAGCGTCCAATACCCTTGTGCAAGTCCCAGGAAGAGTACCTATGTACCATGGGCGGTTTGAGGTTGGATGTCCCTTTGAGGAATTGCCTGACCAAACGGTGGTGAGTCAGGGTCTGGGCCCTGCCGCATAGAAGCACCGATGAGATGGCTGAGACTTGTCTCCTAACTGTATTGGGAGCTAACCCCCTGTCTAGGCCTCCCTGGAGAACGTCCAGAACTAGTGGAACAGCGGCCCGCACTGGATCCCCGGGAGCTGCACCATGTGGAGAAGGCACACCAGGTCACGCTGTAAATGTGTTCCATGGAGGGTCTGCAGGCGGCCTGGATAGTTTCTATTACCCTGGGGGAGAAGTGGTCTTCCCTCAGGATGCTCTGCTCAAGTGCCAAGCGGGCAGCTAGATGCACTGGGGGTCCAGGTGCTCCAGTGACCCCTGGCTGAGGGAGATCCTCTCCTGGGGGATCCTCCAAGTCCTATCCACCGAGAGCGATTGGAGATCGGCAAATCACGGCTTCCTGGGCCAGTGAGGGGTAATCAGCACCACCTCAACCCCCTCCCAAAGGATTTTTTGAATAACCTTGGGAATCAGGGGCAAGGGTGGATAAGCATAGAGGAGTCCCCGAGGCAACGTGCATCAGAGAGTGTCCACCCCCTCTGCCCCCCATGTCTGGTACCTGGAGTAGAACCTTAGAAGTTGGGTGTTGAGGGGGTGGCAAATAGATTGACCTCCGGGCGACCGAAGTGCTCTGTCACCTCCTCGAAGATAGCAGGATGCAGCCTCCACTCCGAGTTGTCCACTTTGGCCCGGCTGAGCTAGTCGGTTCTGATGTTGTCCACCCCCGCTATATGTTCCGCCTTTAATGATAGATTTCTTTCGGCCCACCGCCCAAGTCTTTTGGCCTCCTGCATGAGGGCCTTCAATTTGGTCCCTCCTGTCTGTTTATGTGATGTTGTCTCCTAACTGTATTGGGAGCTAACCCCCTGTCTGACAACACGGATGTTGTCCGTGACGATTAATATGTGCCTGCCCCTTACAGAGCGATGGAATTGTAACAGGGCAGGCGGATCGCCCTGAGCTCTAACCAGTGGATGTTGTGAGTCAATTCCGCCTGGCTCTATTGTCCTTGCGCCATCTGAGCCTGCAAATGGGTGCCCCACCCGAGCAGGCTGGCGACTGTAGTTACCCTCACCCAGTCTGGCGTTCTGAAGACTTTGCCCTTGGTTATCACCAGGGATGTCCACCAGGTCAGTGAGTGGGAGACTTCTGCTGGGAGAAGGACTTTGGTCTGGGAACAGATCATGCGCCTTTGCTGGAAAGGCAAAATGAACCATTGGAGGTCTCTGATGTGGAGGTGAGTCCAAAGGACAATGCCAAAGATGGAGGCTATGGTGCCCAGCAGTTTGGTCAGAGTGGCTAAGGACACCCTACATCCCCTGGCTACCTGAGTAGCTAGCTGTCTTAGAGATAGCTGTCTTTCTGATGGCAGAGAAACCTTGCCTGCCTCTGTATCTATCAGAGCCCCTAGGTGGGTTAGACTAGTGGAGAGGCCAGGTTTACCAAGAACCTGTGGTCACTCAGGGCTGTCATAGTGGTGTCTAGAACCCTTAGGGTCCCCTTAAAGGAGGATGACTGTACCAGCAGGTCATCTAAATAACATTGAATCCAGACCGGGAACTGTCTCAGATGTGCTGCCAGGGCAGCCATTACCTTGGTGAAAACTCAGGGGGCAGAAGACAACCTGAAAGGCAAGGCCCGGTATTGGAAGTGATGCCCTAGGTAGCAGAACCTGAGATATCTATGGTGTTCCTGAGTGATGGGTATGTGTAGGTAGGCCTCTGTGATATCTATAGAAGTGAGGAAGTCTCCCTGCCTAACCCCCTCCAAGATGGAGTGGAGTGAGTGCATTTTGAACCTCCTATAGTGAATAAAATGGTTCAGGCATTTCAGGTCAAGAATCGCCCTCCAGCCACCCGATGCCTTAGGGATTACAAAGAGGATAGAGTAATACCCCTGACCCTGCTGCTTTAAAGGCACTGGTTGGATAGCCTGGATGTCCAACAGGTGTTGGATGGCCTCCTGCATCAGCAACCTCCGGATCGGATTATTTGAGACTGGGCAGGTCCGGAAGAAGCTCGGGAGGCTGGAAAGGAACTCAAAGTGAAAGACCGTACCTAATGGATGTTCTGCACCCACTTATCGGAGGAGGACTGGTCCCTGAGATCAGTGAAGTACGCCAAGTGCCCCCTAATGGGAGGTGAGTTGGATCTAGGACTAGTTTTTGAGGAAGGAGCGCCCCCCACCACCTCCTCCGCCCCCTCAAAAGGGCTGCTTCTGCTGCCTGCCTCTCTGCTGCCTATCTGGGTATCTCTGCCTGGCAGAGAATCCTCCCTGGTATGGCCTGACACCTGAGTATTCCGCATCTGACCCTCGGAAGGAATCCTGACCCCGGAAGGAGGACCCGAAGTCTTGTCCCCGGGAGTAGGCGCGTCTGGGGTAAGAAGCAACCTGAAATGGCCCTTCTTCGGAGCGGTGGGAAGCACCTTCTGCTTGTTCTTGTTCTCGAATAGGTAGGGGTCCAGAGGTGTTCCGAAAAGGGCATCTCCCGTGAAGGGAGACGATGCCAGGCGCCACTTGTGGCATACATCTGCCTGCCACTGTTGCAGCGACAGCAGCCTACAAGATGCTATGGATGAGACGATTGCCTTGGAGGCAAACCTGGCTGCGGTCAAGGTAGCGTCCAACGAAATTGGATGGCTGCCACCAGTTTGTTGATGTTCTGGTGTGCTCTGACATCGGTGATGGGGATTCGTTGCTGCAGCTCCTTTAGCCAGAGTAGAGAAGATCGGTTGAAGAAGGAGGCAGTGGTGGCTGCCTTCACCGCCCAGGTGGCCACCTTTGTAGGGTGAGGTCCACCTTCCTGTCCTCCAGCTTCAGAGCATCCTCTGGTTCCCCTGGCAGGTTGGTAGGGGTATGCAGAGCCATGACCAGTGCATTGATGGAAGGCTGCGACAGCACCCAAGCCATGTCCTGATCCACGTTGAAGAAGGCCTTATCGGTGGATGTGGGCGTGGATCCCGCTGTGGGAGATGCCCATTGGCGCTTGATCAGGTCAAGAAAGGCCCTGGGGGTTGGCACCATGTCAGTCTCAATGGCCTGCTCAACGAAGAGGGTTTCTGCTGAGAAGCCCTGGCGTTGATGCGGTGCTTCTGCTGCTCTGTTTCCAAGCTTGGCGGCTGCCTTGACTTTGAAAAGAAATGACTTGTACAATGAGGGCTGGAATAACCCGGAAAAAGACAGCTTAGGAGGGGGCATGCCTTTGTCTTCAGATAGCTTATCCTCTCTAATCTCGCCTTCCTCGCATTCCAGGTCACTGTCCTCTTGGGATGAGGCAGGGGAGTTGGGGGGGGGTGTCCTCCCCATGTGCTACTAGGCCCTCTGGAACCCTAGGAGGAGATGCCACCTGTGACTGCATCTGTGGCTGCTGGAATGCTGCTGACATGCACTGCTGGAAAGCCCGGATCACCAGGTCCTGAAAGTTGGGAACTCCTGTGGGGGGTTGCTGGCTGGTGCCCATGCCCATCTGTGCAGGGGAGAATCCCAGAGGTGGTAGCCACCCCTGAGCAGGGTCCCAAAGACCTGAAGTGTCAATAGGGATTCTTGCTTGCAAGGCAGGGTCCTCCTCTGTGGCCCAGCTGGTTGAATGGATTCCAGGAGCCTTCCTTTCTGTTCCCGGGCCTGGGATAGTCTTATGGCTGCCTACCTTCTTGCAGATCTGCTCCAGTTTCTGGTGCCTCCGCTTTTCATACTTAGAAGAAGATTTGGAAAGCTTGGGGCCACCCTCTGCCTCTAACTCTGCCCTGGGGGAAAGGTACTTCTTCTTGACTCTTCTTGGCTCTAGCCTTTGCTCCCCCCCTTTCTGAGCAGCCTCTGGAGTGGCCACTAACCTGGACGGATGATCCTCTGCTCCTCCGGTGGGGCTGCTGGCTATAGCTACAGCTACCTGGGTCCTGCCGGCTTCCTCAGAGCTGCTGGGCACCGCCATCTTTGGTCACAATGGCACCACGTGCCAGAAACAAAGGGCACCGCTTTTAAAAAGTTTTTCCAAGCGACATGCTCCGAGGAGCTGCCGCGCGCCCTTGCCGCCAGTTTTCCTCTCCTCCTGCCGGTGCTGCTGTAGCCTGGCTCTGCTCGTGGCCCCCTCCAAAGAGTCGGGCCATGTGGAGGCAGCATGGGTGCTCCGCGGCACTTGGAAAAGCCGCGGTTCGCCGCTCGACCCTTGTGGGGAGCAGCAGAGTGCTCCGGCGCCGGTAGAGCCTCCGCAGCAAGGCTTGCCTTGGTAAGGCTTGTGCCTTTGGCCTCTCGCTTGCCCGGCAGAAGTCCTCACTGAGTGACCTTGGTCTCACTCAGTGGCCTGTGCAGCATGCCGCCCCTGAGGGCTTACAGCAGTCCTTTCTCAGCCCAGGGAGCTGTCCAGCTAGAATGAGGCTGCTTGCAGCAGGGAGGCAATTCCATTTGGCTTTTTTTCTTTGTTTTGAATATTTTCCCCAAGTTTAATGGAGGTCCAGGATGGCAAACCATCCAATTGAGGGACTGAGTCGATAACTGGGCAGTACCTGGTGGACCAGGGGCGTGTCCCAAAGAGCTTATCTGACTCAGTCCAATCAATGAGAAGATAAGGTCAACCCATCCTGGATACTCCTCTCCTCACTATGGAGAATGGCTTTTTACCCAAGACAAATTAGAGATAACATGAAAATTATATTGGCTGCATTAGAATATTACGAAGTACACCCTGGGAAACAAATGGCATTGTTATTTTTGGATGCACAGAAAGCTTTTGATAATGTAAATTGGCAATTCATGATAATGCAACTGCAAATGATGGATTTTGGGGAGGGATTTATAAATATGGTTAAAACTGTTTACAAAGAACAACAGGCTAAAATGATGGTAGATGGAGATATGACAGAAAAAGTGCCCATTAGTAAAGGGACCAGGCAAGGGTGTCTGCTATCTCCACTATTATTCATATTGACACTAGAAGTTTTGAACAGAAAGATAAGACAAGACAAAGATATAAAAGGAATGAAAGTTAAAAAGGAAGAATATAAATTGCAAACAATTGCAGATGACTTGGTATTTATTATTGAGGATCCAAGAGAAACAGGTCCAAAACTACTAGAACAAATAGCAGAGTATGGAGGAGTGGCAGGATTAAAAATTAATGAAGATAAACCAAAAAATGTAGTGAAAAATATAACAGAAAAACAGAAAAGAGAAATAATGGAGAAATTAAGTATTTAAATAGTAAAAAATGTAAAATATTTGGGAATACAGTTGACCTTGAGATGTGTAACTATTAAGGAAGATAATTATTATAAACTAAGAAATCAAATTGAAATGGATATAGAGAAATGGAAACACTTACAGCTATCACTAATGGGTAGAGTAGTGGTAATTAAGATGAATATGTTACCAAAAACATTATTTTTATTCCAAACAATACTGATAAAACTGGGAAAAAGTACTTCGAAAAACTAAATAAAATAATAGGAAAATATATTTGGCAAGGAAAGAAAGTGAGAATTAATATAAAAATGCTACAAGATTCTAGGATTAGAGGTGGATTTGGTGTACCGAATTGGGAATTATACTATCAAGCAGAGCTCTAACGTGGATAAAAGAATGGATATTACTAAGAAATGCAAGGTTACTATCCTTGGAGGGCACGATATGCAGCTGGGATTTTTCTGGGAAAAATAGAATACATGGTTATTTTCAGAGACACTATGTAAGAAATGGTTTATACGCGGGGAAAAATAAAATAAAAGCACTATATGGAAGAACCAATGTGGCTTTCAACGGTGGAGGCTTTGACACATCCAAATATTAGTAGTATGAAAAAGGTTATTAGCTACAAAGATATATTAATAGCGCAGGGAGAAATAAAACAAAAGAAAGAATTAGAAGAACAAGGGATTGATATAATAGGATGGTTTAAACAAATCCAAATACAAACAAGATATGAGAAAGTTGTTAAAAAGTCTGGTTTTAAAATGGAAAACTCAGAATTAGATAGGATACTCATGGGAACAGATGAAAAAATGATTTAAAAATTGTACAGTTAGCTACTAGAAGAAGAAGAGGTTAAACAACGATAAGATGGGCAAAAAACCTTGGATATACAATAGAACTAGAAAAAGGGCAATAATTATGGGAAAGGAATTATAATCTGACAATGGAGAGAGAATATAAAGATAATTTATATAAAATGTTTATAGATGACACATGACACTTGAAAGATTAGCAAAAATGTTTAAGGAGAAATCAGCTAAATGTTGGAAATGTCACCAATTGCCAGGAACATATTATCATATGAGATGGATGTGATGGATGCAAAAAGCTATTGGGTTAAACTACAAACATGGTTAGAGAAAATGATATATAAACCAGTAGAGTTTAAGCCAGAGGTATTCTACCAGAGAAATACAGCAAGAAGATTCATATTTGATTGTACAAATAATAACAGCAGCTAGAATTGTATTTGCACAAAACTGGAAAGCAGACAAAATCCCTTCGGAAGGGGAGGTAAGAAGATATTAGACTGCAGAAATGAATAGATTTGCATTGAGAATAAAAGACAAGGAGGAATGAGTGTCCTACAGGACATGGGGCGATTTTATGAGTGGCTTGAAAAAAGATATAAATAGAAAGAAAAAGGATCAAAACATGAAATAAGTATCTCAGACGACACATGGTTAATATAAGGGAGGGGAAATAAGAAAATATCAAAATGTAAATATACAGGCAGAAAAATGATATGAATTGACATGTTAAATAACAATTATAAAAATGTATATCTAAGAATGAACTTGGAAGGAAAAATAAAAAACATTTTAGAAAAACAAAGTTGAAAAAAAGAGGGGGGAATGATATATCGACTAACTGATGAGAAAGGGACTCTTCATTATCAGAATGAGAAAAAAATGTTATAAATGACTACTCTGAGACATTATATGATGAGGAAATTTTGGAAAATAAAGTACAACAATATTTGGAACAATCTGAACTTCCTAAGGTACCGGATACAGTTAAGGACATGTTGAATGAATGGACAACCATGATGGAAGTGACAGAAGCAATCAAGAGACAAAAAAACCCAATAAAACACTAGGGCCTGATGGGCTACCTGCAGAATTCTATAAACAACTAGAAGAGGTATTAAGTCCAGTGATGGTGGAAGTTTATAACGTATTATTATTAGAGACAAAAGTACCAAACTCATGAATGAAAGCAAATATTACTCTTATACTGAAAGATAATTCAGATTTAACACACATAAAGAATTATAGGCCAATATCCTTATTGAATACGGATTACAAAATCTATGCTTCAATAATAGCAGATAGTTGAATGAATTTATACATCCAGATCAGAATGGATTTTTGCCAGAGACAGATCAAAAACAATATGACAATGATTCTAAACACACTGGAGTATTATGAAATACACCCTAGAAAACAAATGGCGTTGATGTGTTTAGATGCACAGAAAACATTTGATAATGTTAATTGGCAATTCATGTTAGCACAGCTAAAATATATGGACTTTGGGAGGAGATTTATCAATCGACTGAAACTAATTAGAAAAATAGAAGAATATGGGAAAGAAGCAGAATTGAAAATAAATGGGGATAAGGCAAAGATTTTAGTTATGACTCTTAAAGATACACAAAAAGAATGTTGATGGAAGCAATATACAGATAGTTTAAAAAGTGAAGTATTTAGGAATACAACAGCAAAATGTGCAACAATTAAAGGATAATTACATGAAACTAATAGGGCAAATCAAACAAGATCTGGAGAAATGGAAAGACAATTGTCATTATCAGGAAGAATAGCTACTATAAAAATGAACATTTTGCCAAAAATACTACACTTATTTCAAACAATACCAATAAAGCTGGAGAAAAAAATACTTTGAGGAACTAAATAAAATAATATTAAGATTTGTTTGGATAAGAAAGAAAGCAAGAATAGACTTGAAAATGTTGCAGGAAGCCCCCCCCCCCCAAAAAAAAGAGGGGGGGGGGTTGACTACCAGATTGGGAATTATACTACCAGGCCTCGGTACTCACATGGGTGAAAGAATGGATTAGCTTGAGACACACAAGACCATTAACATTAGAAGGGCATGATCTTCAACTAGGCTGGCATACCTTTTTATGGTAAGAGAATAATAAAATACATAGTTATTTCCAGAGACACTATGTTAGGAATGCATTGTTATCAGTCTGGGTTAAAATAAAAGAACAACATTATTTGAAAATACCAATCTGGCTTTCCACTATACAAAACATAGTATAATAATTAGTGCTGTCTTGCTCACTTTGTGTATGTCAACATGTATATATCTGCCTAATCAACCAAGATGACTCTAGACAGTATAAAACAAAAGTAAATATTTAAGGGGATAAAAGCAATAATCATATGTATTACTAAAATATAGCCGATATGAGCAAAACAAAATTCTGAATGGAATAATTTAAAGCAACCAACAAGGAACTCTAGTCACCTAGACCCAAATACTGAGGAAAGAGCTAAATCATTTAAAATCTGAGGCCCGTTACATATCTGTGGGGAAATTGTTCTAGGGAACAGTGACAGCTACTGAAAATATATGTTTTCTATACCTAAAAAGGTATGCTTTAAGCCTAAAAAAGGAATTTAGTGATTTTTGGTGCTTTTTTTCCAGGTCAGCTGAATATAAAAATGGTCTGTTAATAGAGGTGGGGTGGGGGTCCTTCTGAGCCAATGTAAACTCTCCCTCTAAAGCATAAAACTGCCATTTACCACTGCATAGATCCACTCCAGTGACGTGCGGTCAGCTTTAAGCCTGGTGAGGCACTTTATAGACTTGTGGACTTCAACTCCCAGAATTCCACAACCAGGCATGCTCAGTTCCGATTTAAAGCGACAGCATTTTTCCTCCTTGCAAAATAAGTTTTCCCATTCTTTTTCTTCTCCCTCCCCCTCTCCCTCCCTCCTCCCTCCCTCCTCCCTCTCTCAAACAGACACACGGACACAGAGAACTTGGATCCCTCTCTCATTCACTCACTCTCAAACACAAACACAGAAGTTGGATTGGATATATTTTCCAAAGGCTTGAAAGCAGCTCCTCAGCCATACCCCCCTTCCCCTGCTGCCTTCCGATCAAACTTTTTGAATTCCTCCCCCCTCCCCACACGCACCTTTTCCAGCTGTTTCAGAGACGATTTCAACTCTGCTTCTCCCTGCCCTGCCCTGCCCCCCCCTCTTGAAAAGCCAGAGTTCTGTCAGACTGAGCTAGTTGCTCCCAGAGAACTCTAAAAACCCTCTAAAAATGCCCTCTACAGGAGGCGAGAGAATACGTGCCTCATTTGCATAAGGAATTCTTTGCTTGTTAACTCTTGCTTAACTCTTAAAAGGCGAAAAATTCCTTATGCAAAAGAGGCCCCTAGTTCTCTGGCCTCCTCCTAGTTAATACTGAGAGCAGACACCAAGCCACTGTGACTTGAAATCTGGTAGCAACTACCCTGGCTTTAATTATTTTTAAAAAATGATTTAAAATTCTTTCCTTTCCCTGAGAAGACTGGTGAGGCCCCGCCTCCCTTGCCTCTAGTGACTGCACATCCCTGATCCACTCAATACCTCTTCCCTAACCAACAGAAGGGGCACAGATCTAAAATATAAATGGCTGTAACCACAGTTCTAAAGCTCTGTTCACTTCTTTGGGACTCAAGTTCAAACTCCTCCCAAATGACCTTACAAAACAGATGATCAGTTTGTCAATATTAAGACACAAACATCAAGATTATTACCTACCAGTAATGGTGCCAGCATCTCTGTATTCCTTGCAGTCTGACACATTGTTTACCACAGCTTCACTTACATAGTGCTCTTCATAAATGCCTGTACTACAGGCTAGGACTGCATGATTAATTGTCTCAGGAGAGGGCGCAACAGCTGCCAAAGAATAGTCGTTCAAAACTGTGGCGTCCAGCTTGGCAAGTTTTACAGCAAAGTGCCTACTGCCATCAGAGGACCAAAGCAAGAGACTATGTCTGGCAGAGATTGGCAATGCAATCTTTCCTCTGTTGGCTTCCTTGATGGATCTGTAAGACATACACAAAAGAAGGAAAATTTAAGTAAATGAAACAAATTTAAGTAAATGAAACACAAACATCTAAAAATGTTTGCTGTTTAATAGTAATCCCAAAGAATATTTTCTAAATGTTACAGGCAACTGAAAAGCAGCATAAAATAGTCTCTTTTACTTCTAGATATTTTTAAAGATCTGTACATAGAAACAAATTCAGAAGGATAAAATGTGGGAATACTGCCAGAGTTTATGGAGGTCACCAATTCACAATTTCAACCAAAAATAATTAGGATAAGAAGAGAGTCTAGGAACTACAAATATTAATGATGCAAGTTTCTACATCAGTTTTAATTCCACTGACAAGGGGACCAGTGCAACTACATTAATCAGTTTAATTTAGCCATTGAGGATTCACTTCAAGAATATAAACCTAAAGAAAGGGAGAATAAGGTGGTGTTATAACAGGAGGAAGGGGTGATAAACAAAGCAACCCAAACTGTATATTATAACCTATGAAATGAAATATACATGCTGTATGTGATGATGGGTTTTTTCTCTTTTTTTTGTGTGTGTGTTCTTTTTTTTCCTTTTTTGTTTTTTTATTGTTGTATGTATGTGTTGTTTATGTAATAATTTTTTTTTTTAAAAAAAAGAATATAAACCTGCTAAAATTATGCTAAAATGTAAGTTTAAAACATAGATTCTAAGCTTAAAAATGGACATTGGCTTATCTGAGATGGCTGTTCTCTGGGAAGGTAGCTATAGCATCCAGGAATGAGTTAACCTCGTCTATCATCCAATGGAACTGAGTCTGCAATTGTTGATGTCCTGCCTCCTCTGCTAGCTCCTCCCAGCTTTATGACAAAGGCAATCTGCAGACTGATGTGTGATGAACGAAGAGTCTTTCCTTACTGACGCTGGACCGGACCTCCTTCAGGGCGGGGCTGGATGCTATCTCCCCCTTCCCAGAGAACGGGCGTCTCAGGTAAGCCAACACCTATTCTCCATTGTTGGTGGAGATAGCATATAAGAATGGGACATACCAGCACCTGGACTGTCCCTACAGATGGGCCATTTTCCAGGCCGAAGTCCCTTGGACCTCGTGAACTTGTTGCAAAACCTGCCTGCCAAATGCTGCATTGGCAGATGCATAACTGTCAATCTTGTAATGGCAGATAAATGATGATGGAGAGGCCCAGGTAGAAGCCGGACAAACCTCCTCAAGTGAAGCCTATGTGGCCAGGCCGTTGAAGTAGTCACATTTCTTGTAGAGTAGGCCGAGACACGACCTGGTAATGGCTGGAACTGCAATTCGTAGGCTTTAGCAATGCAGGCACGTATCCAACAACCCAAGGATGAAGGAGTTGCTTTGTGGCCCATGGAGGTCGGTTGATAGGAGACGAAGAGTGCTTCTGTGTGCCCCGGCAAAGAAATCCGACTGAGGTAAATGCGAAGAACCCTCTTGATATCAAGCGTGTGCCACTGTCTTTCTAGTTGGTGAACCAGAGATGGGCAAAACTTTGGTAGGACCAACTTCTGAGCCCAGTGGAACTTGGTGTTAACTTTGGGAACAAAGGTCTCAAAATGACCCTGTCAGAATGGAAAATGCACCAGTCTTTTCTCACCGACAAGACTGCAAGTTCTGAGATCCTCCTGGTGGAGGTGATAGTCACCAGGAATGATACCTTGAAAAAGGTAACGAAGACAGGTGTCCCTCAAAGACTTGATCGGGGATCCCTTGAGGGTGAGTAGCACCTTGGTCAAGTCCCATGTTGGATATCAATGTATGACAAGAGGACGGAGGTTAGCAGCTCCTTGCAGAAAACGGTGGACCAAGGTATGATGCACCAAGGATATGAACTCACCGGAAGAAAGGGTGGCTACCTGTTGCTGGAGAATATTAGGCGACAGGTCATTGTCCAAGCTCTCCTGAAGGAAGTCTAACACCCGATGGATTGGTGCTTGCGATGCAATGATGTCCTTGCCGGAGCATCAGGTAGCATTGTAGATGTGGTTGGTCAATGGACATCATGATGCCTGGATCATGTAAATGACACAAGAAGACAGACTAACCAAGATCAGAGTCCTCTGTTCAATCTCCAGGCGGTCAACTTAAGCTACTGGGGGTTTGGGTAGACAAGGGCCCCCTGGCTGAGTGAGATCCTGGAGATGGGAATCCTCCAGGGGGGGTGCCACTGACAGAAACACCAGGTCCAAGAACCAAGGTCGTTATGGCCAAAAAGGGACCAGAAGAAATTCCGCACGCTCCTCCAGTATCTTGTGGGTGACTCGCTGAATGAGAGGGAGAGGGGGAAAGGTGTAGAGGAATCTGTTGGGCCACAGACATTGAAGAGCATCTGTGCCTTCCACTCCAGGGGTTGTGTGCCATGAAAGAAACTGTGGCACCTGCCTATTGTCCCTGGTCGCGAAGTGGTCAATGGCTGGCATCCCATACTGGTTGATCAGCTCCTGGAATAGGTTTGGGTGCAGCCTCCATTCCGCCTGGTCTACTTGGGAGTGGCTGAGGCAGTCAGCCTGGATGTTCGACACCCCAGAGATACGTTCGGCCCTTATGGACAGCAGATGGGTTTCCACCCAAATCCCTCCTGCATCAGGGACCTGGAATGTGTCCCTCCCTGATGATTTATATTGGCCTTGGCGGTCATGTTGTCCGTGAGGACCAGGATGTGCTTGCTTGATACTACCTGCTGAAAGTGAATCAGTGCCAGTCGAACAGCCCTCCGTTCCAGCCAGTTTATGTTGTGCTGGATGTCCAATGGGGACCACTGACCCTGGGCCATTCCTGACAGTAGATGGGCACTCCAGCTGGCATCTGTGGTCAATGTAATGTAGGCCGGTTCTCTGACAGAGAGCCCCTGAAGATGGCTGGGGACAACCACTACCTCAGGGAACTGATCACCTCTGGAGATACTTGCACCATAGTCTATGAGCTGCTCATGACTGCTTTCTGGTTTGGAGGAGGAACCACTGGAATGCTCTGCTGTGTAGTTGAGCCCAGGGGACAATCACGAAGCAAGACACCATCTTCCCCAGCAGCTGGGAGAGGATGAGCAGCTGAACTCTGCGCTGAAGCTGCCAGCCAAGGTTTGTAGACTGTCCTGCCGTTCCTGAGAAAGATAAACCCTGCCCTCTGAGGTTTCTATGATCGCTCCAAGATGAAGGAGATGTGCCATGGGGCAAAGGTGACTCTTGCCTAGGTTTATTGAAAACCTGTGCTCTCTCAAGACCTGAAGGGATACCTCAAGATCCCTTTCTGCTTGACTTGGGGATCTGGACAGGAGAAGAATATCATCCAGGTAGCACCGGATCCTGATTAATGTGGCGCTGAGATGGGCTGCCACAGCGGCCAGGATCTTCGTGAACACCTTGGGGGCTGAGGAGAGTCTGAAGGGAAGGTCCCTGTGTTGAAAGTGCCCTCCTGAGAGCAAAATCAAAGGAATTACCTGAGAGTTGGGAGGATTGGCACATGGAGATACGCCTGTGAAATCTAATGAAGTGACGTAATCGTCCCTCCGGACACTCTCTAAGATGGTCTGAAGAGAGTGCATCTTGAATCGCCAGAAAACAATATAGCGATTCATTTGTTTTAGGTTGAGTACTTCCAACCCCTCAAGGCCTTTGGGATGATGAATAATAGGGAATAAAACCCGTCCCTGCTGTCCCTAAAGAGGAGGTTGAAGTTCCAGGAGATGCTGACTCTTGTTCCACGAGGAGTCTCTTTTCCATGTCCACGGGGCAGCGAATGAAAAATTTCAGGGGGTAAGAGAGGAACTTGAAGGAGACAAAATTTTATCATCTCTCTGATCCAAGCGTCCATGGTAGTCTCCTCCCATCAGGCAGCAAAGAAGGCCAATCAAGCCCCGATGGAATGGTTCGCCAGGTAGTCATTTTTGACGCCAGAAAGGATGACTCACACCCCCTCTGAAGGATCTCCTGTCCTGGTAACGCTGGCCACCCCTGGTTCTCCTATCCTGCTGGTGTCCCTGTTTAGGGGGAAACTGACATTGTGGATAAGGGATGTTGATTCCCCCATCCAACCCCCGAAAGGGCAATCGCCTGTAAAAGAGAGAGGAATGGCCTTCCAACCTCCTATATTGGGATGGTATGATTTTCTGTTTGTCCTTAGATTCTATGAGCAGCAGCTCCAGGAGACACCCAAACAGATGGTCCCCTGAGAAGGAAGCTGATGCAAACCACCATTTATTCCAGGTATCTGCCTGCCATTGCCAGAGCCAGAGAAGGTGCCTGGTAGCGATGGAAGCAGCAATAGCCTTAGAGGCGAACCTAGCCACATTTAGGAAAGCATCAGCAGCAAATTCCATAGCTGCCTTGAGCTTGTTATGGTCTTGATGGGACATCGTGAGTGACTGGGATCCTATCCTGAAGCTGTTTCAGCCATAGTAAGGAGGCCCTGTTAAAAAAAGAGGAGGCCATGGAAGCTTGACAATCCAGGCCGCCACCTTATGACCCTTCACCAAGATCTGTTCAGACTTTTTGTCCTCAGGTCAAAGGGACTCCTCAGGATTACCTGTAACTACAGATGGGGAAGATAGTGCCACCACTGGGGCACTCACAATCAGCACCTTGAGTGCTTTGGCCAAATCAGGACCCACATTGTAGAAATGCTTATCCTGACTATTGGAAAAGGCCCCGATCCTGGGGATACCCACTGTCTCCGCACTACATCTATGAACAACTTGGGGGAAGGAACTACCTCCTTCTCCACAGCAGGCTCTGAAAAGAGAGGGTCAATGGGACCACCTGATCAAGAAGGAGTAACCTGAGAGGCCTGGCTGCTTCCAATGTTGGCCACCTTACAAGCCTTAAAGAGTAGACATCTGAAGAGAGAGGGATTGAAAAGGCCCACAAAGGCAGGTTGATCAGAGATGAGGCCCTCATCCTTGGAAAGGTCTGAGACTCTTTGGGCTTCCTGCTTGCCTGAGAGTGAAGAATGGCTAGGAGACCTAGAGGCCCACCTATCTGGGGCACCCAAGGACCCCTGGAAGTCTCAGCTGACCCTATGATTCGAGGCCCTACTCCTAACTAAAGATTGTGGAGAAGGTCTCTGATGCAGCCAGGCCACCATTCCTTAGCGTATGGCCTCCACAATGATGGCTGCCATATTGGCCTGTTAAGGACTGGCCACCTGCAGGGGCAAGGTGGAAGGTGCTTCCAAAGCCTCAGGCCTAGGACTAACATGGGCTGACTGTGGGCCTCTAGATGGAGGTGTCACACCCTGTACCAAACCAGGGGAAAAAGCCCATGTCACTTCCGCAGCAGTAAAAACCACAGCCACGCGGTTTATGCGATGCAGGGAGAGACCTGCTTGCTGTAATAAAGGCTGCTCAACTTAAAATGGAGAAGGGAGCCAGCCTGTGAAAAAGCTGTAATATTTTGTCATTTTAGTTAATTTGGAATCGGAGAGACTAACAAACACGTCCAGTCCTGAGGTTAGATTGAGTCTTAAACTGGGAGAAGTTAGCAGAGGGGGCGAGACATCAACAATTGCAGACACAGTCCCATTGGATGACAGACCCATTCCTAGATGCTATATCCATCAACAATGGAGAATATGTTCATTTTTAAACAAATCAGTTTACTAAGTAATTCAAAGAGTTGATGCAGAGTCATTACTCAGCTCATTTTTATCAAGCATTCCAAATGTAGATGGCTAAAGTAAGATTATTGTTTTGTGCATTAAAAATAACACTCAGGACTACAATAGTAATTCTTAGATGTTTTATAGTTTACACTTTGTAATACTCTATTTATGCAAGAATCTCACTTTGACATAATCTTAAATATCCTTAAACCTTTAAATCCAATCTCCAAGAGATCAAGTTCCATGTATTGATAATGCTATTTAAATTATTTCAATAGTCAATGCTTGGATAAGTTTCTGCTCACAGTATTTCAAATGGGCTATAGCCGTGATGGCAAACCTATTGCACGCATGCCACCGGTGGCATGCGGAGCCATAACTGAAGGTAAGCGAACACTTTGCCTAGTCAGCTGCAGCATGCATGCACACGCCGGCCAGCTGTTTTTCAGCCTTCGAAGGTCCTCCAGGGGGGTCACACAGGGGGGATTGAATATGGATGTGGGTACATGCATGCACGCTATTGCACGCAGGCACAATTTTGGCACTGAGCCAAAAAATATTAGCCATCACTGGACTATAGCATAACTAAGCAGTGTACTTGCAACAGTATCGAAGATAAGAATTTTGAAGATTACTCCATAAACATGGCAATTCTTGTATTGTCACTCCGTTACGATAATTATATTTTCCTTGTCCTCCAAAATTCTATTAGCAGTACCATGCTAGGATCTTCTTTATGTCAACCTTAATCAATGCTATTTATTTTGTTTTTATCTGACTTATATTCACTGTTTTTCAGAAGGTGAAGGAAGCTTACACAGGGATTAGCCTTTATTTTTTCCCTAATCCAATTTACCAGATAATAATCCTGTCAAGCAGGTTGGACTGAAAGTATCATATTTTTCAGAGTATAAAACGCACCTTTTTCCCTCAAAAAAGAAGCTGAAAATCTGGGTGTGTCTTATACACTGAATACAACATTTTTGGCCTCCTGAAACTCTGCCCCCTTTACCAAAATGGCCGGGCATTGCCTTTAGGAGGCTTTCAGAGTGCTCCTGGGGGCTGGGGAGAGCAGAAATCAGTGAAAAATGGGACATTTTTTTGCTCAATTTTGCCCCTTCCCCAGCCCCAGGAGCACTCTATAAGCCTCCTAAAGGCTATTCATGCCCCCTTTTTTTTGAAAAAAAAACAGGCCCATTTCCGCAAAAAACGGGTCATTTTTGGGAGATCTGCAGAGTGCAAAAACTTTTTAAAATTTGCCTCTTCAAAATCTTGGTGTGTCTTATACTCTGGTGCGTTTTATACTCCAAAAATATGGTAACTGATCCAAAGAAGCCCAGTCTGTTCCATGACTAAGGGTAAACTTGAATCTAGGACTCCACCACCACCCCCCGCTCCAAAATTCTATTCAAATACTACCCATTATATCTTAGTACAGGGGTCGGCAACCATAAACAATCAAAGAGCCACAAAGGTCCCAACCGGAAGCCCCCTGTTCAATTCTGGAGTCGACCAAAGTCCAGTTCCCCCACCATAGAGTCTCCTCCTAGCACGGCATCTTTTTTCCTCTACCTTCCCTAACCAAAAGCCCTATCAATTTTGGAGCTGACCAGAAAACCTGCCCCTTATATGAGAGTCTTCTCCTGGTGCACTGTGCTTCCCCACCCCAACCAGAAATTCCTACCAAAATTGTGGCACCGATTGGCGACAGGGAGCCGCAGCAAAAGGATGAAAGAGTCACAGTTTGCTGACCCTTGTCTTAGTAGTTCCAGTGTTGATGTGTCAAAGATTGTAGCAAAATAGAAGTAGATACAATAGCCTCTAACTGTATGTCCTAAGAGAAAACACTTTTATCTTTTTATATTTTTGTCATAGAAGAATCATGATGGATCTGTTGAGGGACCATCTTAACTTTAAACTTAGGAAGTGGGTGTAAGTATTATCTGTTCGGTGTCACTATGATTTTTAACAATCACTAAGCAAAAAGTTAAGCAATGATTACTTATATAGATTTTCTTCAACTGTTTTGCCTATGAACTAGAATTTAAGCCTGCAGTCTTTGTTTCAAATTACAACATACAACCATGAAGATTTGAAGACATTAATAATCTCATGATGGAACAGAGAAAGTAGATTTTACCCCCATACACACATACCCCAAATAAATTTTCCTTGTGCCACTTATTTTTGGCAAAATCTTCTCTGTACAATTAGGAAAGTTAACAGAGCAGATTTTTGGAGGTGGAAAAGTAACAGGAGGGCAGGAGGACAGTGTTATTTTGTATTTGTATTTATTAGTTTGTCAAGCATGTACAAGATAGCAGGTATAAATATAAACATGGACATGAACGAAAGAAATAATTACAAATAAATGGTAACAATAGGACCAGGAGACTGTTTGGCACGCTGGTGCACTTATGCATACCCCCCTTTATGGATCTCTTAGGAATGAGGTGAGGTCCACGGTAGACAGTTTAAGGTTGAAGCTGTTAGGCTTAGAGGATGTAATTTGAGCCAGGTAGAACATTCCAGGTGTTGACCATTCTGTTGCTGAAGTCATATTTTTTACAATTGAGTTTGGAAAGGTTTAGTTTGGGTTTGTATCGATTGTTTGCTCGTATATTATTGAGGTTGAAGCTGAAGTTGCTAACAGATAAGATGTTGTAACAGATAATTTTGTGTACTGTGCTTAGATCATACCACAGGTAGAGCAGTTAAAACACAAAACAAAAACAGATTGTCCAAACCCAAATTTCAAGCCTGATGACATACTGAATTCTATTGTGAGTAGAGGAGTAGAGTACTCTTCTCATGAAGTACCTCTGGACCCGCTCAATCGTATTAATATCCAATATACGGTGTGGATTCCAGGCAGATGAGCTGTATTCAAGAATTGGTCTGGCAAAGGTTTTGTATGCCCTAGTTAGCAATACAATGTTACTGGAGAAGAAGCTTCACAAAATTAGGTTAACAACTCTTAATGCCTTTTTGGTAATGTGCTACAGTGGACTCTGGGGCTTAAATTGTTAGAGATGAGTACTCCTAGGTCCTTGACAGAGTGAGGGTTGTTTACAATGTCATTTCCACCCAACTTGTATTTGGTGTTCTGATTTTTATTGCCATCCTTCGGGATTGGGCAGCCTATAAATTTAATAAATAAATAAGTAAATAAATAAATAAATAAATAAATAAATGTGTACGACAGGCTTCTCCCCGCTTGCTCGCCCCACATGCCCAGTTGCTGCTTGCTCTCTCTCTCTCTCCCCCCGGCGGTCTGCACCATGCTTGCCTACCTGCCTACCCACCCACCCCTCACTGACTTGCTGATCCAAAAAACACCGTCACCAGCACCAGAAGCACCACAAGTACCAGCACAAGCACCACCACTTACAACACTTGAAGTCAGAGAAAGCAGCAAGTCGATCTCCTCAACTGAAAGTCTTCCAAAACTTTTTGCAGCAATACTGAAACTTCCAGAAGTATGATGGCCTGGCAGTGTCAAACAAAAATCTAGGTGGTGAGTACTGTATGAAACATGGGTTCTCATTAGAGAAAGGTGTTCATGTTTCCAGAGAATGAAAAAAATTCCAGATCGAGGCGTCAGACCTGCAGCCAGTTCCTTTTGGGATCTTTGGCCTGCCACAATTCTATTCTACTATGCTGTTTCATTAGTAAATAATTGGGAGGGGAAATAATGAGTAGAATGTGATGTTGCCAAAATAAAATTCCTTTCTGGAATCCAAGGTCATCCTTTGTCTCTGCACCTGACCGGAACTGGATGGGTGGAATTGCCAGCATGGAATGAAGATTGGACCATGTTATTGGACTTGTGGGTGTCCATCACATGGTCCAATTATCCTAAGAGCGGATAAGTTAGTAAAACAATCCATGTTAAGTTTCCCGATAAGCCAAAGGGTCCTCCTGGGGGGGGAGAGGTTAATTCTGTTGTTAACCCCTACATTATTCTCTTCTCAGAAAACATTTTTCTTTTAAGGAGAGGCCGCCTGTCAGGCCTGCAGCTATATTCCCTTTGGGATCTTTGGCCTGCCACACTTTCTATTATTCTACTATATCATTTCTATTGGGGGGATAGTATGGAATGGAATGCTATGTAGCCAAAATAAAATTTGTTTCTATAATCCAAGGACATCCTTTGTCTCTACACCTCTGCACCTGACCGGAAATGGATGCGTGGAACTACCAGCATGGCAGTGGAAGATTAGACCATGTCATGGACGTGGGGGCAAGATCTTGAACTTTCAACTGGGTGGAAAAAATCGGGAAGCTTTCAGATTCGGGTTTCCCCCAGATGTGCCAACATGGCTCTCTTAATAAATTGGAACTTTGAGCAATACTTTGCCTTGGATTCTGATTTAATTTTGGGTGTTATTTGGAACCCTGACATTAACCCAAATCTTCCTTAAAATACTTCACCAGCTAGCACTGCAGTGGGTGCTGACTCCCAACACTGACTTGACCCCGGACAGCATAAAATATCAGTGAAGATGGATATAAAGCCCATGGGAGTACTAGCAGATAAAGGATTGCTTCTCTGTCTGGAGACAATCTGCAAACATTCCAAAGCTGGAAGAGGAGCTGCAGAGGAGGACACCTGAATTTTAAGGCATCTGGGGAAATGATTTTAGATTAGATTAGATTTAGATTTATTTATTTATAGGCCGCCCTTTTCCCTGAGGGGACTCAGGGCGGCTTACAATCAAAAAAGGAAGGGGAGTGTAGGATAATACCAAAAAGAAATGTGCACAGTAAATTAGACAGTAAAACTCAACATTCACTCAGCATTCGGGAGGGGCGAAAATAAGATTATCCCCAGGCCTGACGGGTTAGCCAGTTCTTGAGGGCTGTGCGGAAGGCCTGGACGGTGGTGAGAGTACGAATCTCCACGGGGAGATTGTTCCATAGTGTCGGAGCCGCAACAGAGAAGGCTCTCCTCCGAGTAGTCGCCAGTCGGCACTGACTGGCGGATGGAATACGGAGGAGGCCAACTCTATGCGATCTGATGGGACGCAGGGAGGTAATTGGCAGAAGGCGGTCTCTCAAATAGCCAGATCCACTACCATGGAGCGCTTTATAGGTGGTGAGTAGGACCTTGAAGTGCACCCGGAGATCAACAGGTAGCCAGTGCAGCTCACGGAGGATCGGTGTTATGTGGGCGAACCGTGGTGCGCCCACGATCACTCGTGCGGCCGCATTCTGGACTAGCTGAAGTCTTCGGATGCTCTTCAAGGGCAGCCCCATGTAGAGCACATTACAGTATTCCAGCCAAGAGATCACAAGGGCTTGAGTGACTGTTGTGAGGGCCTCCCGATTCAGGTAGGGCCGCAACTGGCGCACCAGGCGAACCTGGGCAAATGCCCCCCTGGTCACAGCTGAAAGATGGTGGTCAAAAGTTAGCTGTGAATCCAGGAGGACTCCCAAGTTGCGGGCCCTTTCTGAGGGGTTTAAATTTTGTCCCCCCAGCCTGAGTGATGGTATGTTGGTCAAATTTTTGGGAGGGAAACACAACAGCCACTCGGTCTTGTCTGGGTTGAGTATCAGCTTGTTTGCTCTCATCCAGTCTTTAACGGCTTCCAGTCCCCGGTTCATCACGTCCACCGCTTCATTGAGTTGGCACGGGGCGGACAGATACAACTGTGTATCGTCCGCATATTGGTGGTATTTTATCCCGTGCCTTCGGATGATCTCGCCCAGCAGTTTCATGTAAATGTTAAATAGTAGGGGGGATAGGACCGACCCCTGCGGCACCCCATAGGTTAGGGGCCTCAGGGACGATCTCTGCCCCCCCACTAACACCGACTGCGACCTGTCCGAGAGATAGGAGGAGAACCACTGCAAGACAGTGCCGCCCACCCCTATCTCCCGCAGTCGTCGCAGAAGGATACCATGGTCGATGGTATCGAAAGCCGCTGAGAGGTCCAGGAGAACTAGGATGGAAGCATGGCCTCCATCCCTAGCTCTCCAGAGATCATCAGTCAATGCGACCAAAGCGGTTTCTGTGCTGTAACCGGGTCTGAAGCCAGACTGGAAGGGGTCAAGATAGTTAGCTTCCTCCAAGGTACGCTGAAGCTGGAGAGCCACCACCTTCTCAACAACCTTCCCTACAAAGAGGAGGTTGGAGACTGGACGATAGTTATTAAGAACAGCTGGATCCAGAGACGGCTTCTTCAGGAGGGGTCTTACCACCGCTGTCTTGAGCGCGTTGGAGCCAGCATTTGAAGGTGGTTGAAACAGTTGTTTTGACACATGACTGAACAAGACCAAAGCAACCACCCCGGTGCCGACCAGATGATTGGACCAACTTGTGCAGCCAAACGTGAGTGAAATCAACCCTCCCTTTATTTCAGGACCACCTAATTGGGCCCTGGCTCAGCCCACATTCTCTTTCCCTAGCAGAGGCTTTGCAATGCACTCAAGTGGAGATTTTTACTCCTTTCACACAGCGACAAGTGAAATGACACATTACCCTGCAGCTGAGCCGCAGACAGATCCCACATCAACATGAAGAAATCAATCCAGCCAGCAGAAAGGGACTTGAGCCACATCTCCCCCTAGTCAGCCACGAATGTTTGGGCTGCAGCCTATGAATCAACCATCATCAGGGTGGGCTTCCTTCCCAAGTCATGGATAGGAGAGATACCAATGGGTGCCTGCATTCCCTCAGCAGATGGCACCATGTCAGATAACTGGGCAGGGGCCAACCCAGGGATTGACACTGACCACTGACCCTCACCACTGATTCCAGCCCCACCTGCAATGCCCCACATTCCAACAGAGAAACAATGGCAGAAGGGATGAATGAGGGGGAAGCTGCAGGATGGATAGCGTAACATTGTGATGAGGTGGCTCCTAAGTTTAGAGATGCAACCGGGTTCCTTCCCTCGGGGGGAGAGGGGCAATAAAAGGCTACTGTTGCTGTCAACCTAGCCACAAAGCGTCAGAGTGTTTGACTCCAGCCCAATCTCACAAATGTGCACACAAACCATCAGTGTGGTAAAGAGAAGACCCTGGAATCCACCAGAAAAGAGTAATCTGGGTCAACAACTATAGAAAGCTCATCCCCAAGCTAAAGTGATGAAAAGGCCAACCAATGGGGAAATCCCTTCCACCTCAGAGGAAGAGAATAGCATCGATGATCCAATGGTGAGTGCACCCATCTGTCCCTTTGCCATCTAAGTCAAGTTCCAAGTACCCAAAATGGGGGTGAAAGGGGAAGTTGAAGCAGTCATGGACACCAGCTACACCCGATGCTTAATCAGCATGTCAACTAAAAGTGACTAAGCATATGCACAAGACCTCTAGCCCATCCCATTCGGTTTGAGCAGATAGATGGAATGATAATTGGGGGACCCCAGCCATGCTAATAACAAACTGGTAAAGTTGCAAATACGCTACCACTGAGAGCTCCTCAGATTCATTGTGCCTCCAAAGTTGCTGGAATTAATTATCTTGGAGCTTGCATGGTTGGACAAGTGGATGCCTACCATAAAGTGGGAAGACGGTGTTAGGAAATTGATTATCGGATTGGGCCGCTACCACTGGTGGAGCCAAAGGGCCACCCAGGGACGAATGAACCCTATAGCCCAGAACCTGCAGCACCCGCAGCAGACACAAAACCTCCAGAGATCCAACAAGTACCAAAAGTCTACAGGGACTTGGCGGAGGTGTTCAGTGAGGAAGATGGCAACTATCTTCCCCCTCACCAGCCCACAGACTGCGCAACAGAATTCAAACCTATGGCTACCCTACCAAAGCCGAAAATGTACTCCATGACTCCCAAGGAAATGGTTGAATTGAGGAAGTACATCATCATCAATTTGAAGCGGGGCTTTATTGAACCAGCAAAGTTGAAAGTAGTGGCCCCAGTGGTCTTCAGAGAAAAGAAAGATGGTGGTTATTCATCTCTGTATTGATCTGCAAGCCTTGAACACAGTATGCATGAAGAACATCTATCCTCTCCCCCTCATGAAAGATATGTTGAACCACTTGGCTAAAGGCAAGATGTTCACCAAGCTGGACTTGAGAGAGGCATATTACCGCATACGAATCAGAGAGGGAGATGACTGGAAGACCGCTTTTAACTGCTCCCTTGGCAGATTTCAATTCAAAGTCATGCCATATGGGCTACAAGGAGCACCCACAGTCTTCTTGCAGTACATAAATGAGGTGCGACATCTTGATCTTCTCTGAAATCCTGGAAGAACACAAGAAGTTGGTACGGCAAATCCTGGAAAAACTTCTATATGCAAAATTATTGAAATATGCATTCCAAAAAACCTCACTAGATTACCTGGGTTATCGCATCTCCAATGAGGGGATAAAAATGGATCCAGGAAAAGTGAAAGCTGTGTTAGACCAGAAACCACCAAGTACTCGCAGACAACTACAGAGCTTTCTTGGATTTGCAAATTTCTACAGACAGTTCATTCCAGCTTTTGCAGCGATTGCCCTCCCATTGACTGAACTATTAAAAATGGGACCTTCCCCTTTTAAACCAAAAGCAAACCAATCCCTAAAGTGGACAATGGACTGTCAAAAAGCCTTTGAGAAATTAAAACGGATCTTTGCCCAAGAGCCCATACTGCAACACTATGACCCAGAGTGACAATTCATATCCAAATGAATGTCAGTGATGTAGCAGCAGTGCTATTGCAAAAGAATCAAGAAGGCTACCTCTTACCATGCGCTTAAGTCTCCAAAAAACTCACCACTACTGAAAGGAGGTGGGCCATTTGGGAGAAAGAGGCATATGCAATCAGGTGGTCCCTGCTCACTTGGAGACATTTCTTGGAAGCGGGGGATGTGCCGTTTGGGGTCTGGACTGATAATAAAAACCTTGAAGCTCTCAAAGTCCATTGAAGACTATCTCCAAAGCAAGTTTGCAGGGCACAATACTTCCAAAGGTTCCAATTTGAACTGAAACACATCCCTGCAGGGAAGAACTTGTTGGCGGATGCCTTGTCAAGAAAACCACAGTATGACAGTAAGAAGGAAGATATGGTTCACCCCATTCTTTCTTCCTCCCACCAAAAGGTGGCCCAAATCACACCCCAAGCCAAGATAAGTTGATGACAGCGATGAAATTGGTGCTCCCGGTAGACACGTGGCTCAACAATAACCAGAATATCCTAACAATGAAAAATGGCTCAGCCTGGAAGGAGTCCAAACTTTACATTCCCATGGAGTTGAGGCTGAAGTTCTACAGCGAAGCCATGATACAAAACTAGGAGGCCACTTTGGAGTCCAAAAATGCTCCACCTTGCAGGTGCCAATTTTGGTGGCCAAAGATGAAATCGGAAGTGGAAAATTACATAAAAAGCTGTACTACTTGTGCAACAAAGAAAATACAGCTGGGGAAGCCTCCTGGACTACTACAAGGAGTGGCCAGCCCTAGCCGACCATGGGAAGAGATCACAATTGACTTTATCGTCCAGCACTCAGACAGCAGTGGAAATAGGGTAATCTGGACAGTTATTGATTTGTTTTCCAAGCAGGTGCATTTCATTGCTTTCTCAGGGTTGCCGTCACCAAAGAAATTAGCAAAAATGTTTGTGAAACACATTTATCGCCTGCACAGAGTGCCCAGGAGGATCATTCCAGACTGTAGAGTCCAGTTCACAGCCAAGTTTTGGAGAGAGTTCCTGAGGTCCATTGGGTCCACACAAGGACTCAGCTCAGTGTTTCATCTCAGCATCAACAGTGCAGTGAAGAGAGCCAATGCAATGATGGATAAATATATCTGGTGTTATGTAGACTATCAGCAAGACAACTGGTTGGACTTGCTACCCTTCGCCGAAGTGGCATACAACAACTCGGTCCACCGCAGCACTGGATTAACTCCTTTCCAAATTACCAGTGACATGGAATTTGTTCACATGCCTGAGCTGCCTAGAGAACCTCCCTCCTCCATGTCTCTGACTGAATGGATGGACATGCTAAAGAAAGGATGGGAAAATACCAAAAAAGCTCTAGCAGAAGCAGTAGAAGCCTACAAGAAGCAAGCTGATAAACACCACTCGCTCCAACCCCCCTTTCGTGTGGGGGACAAAGTTTTCGTATCTACCAAATGCATAAGATTAAAAATGCCTAGCAAGAAATTTGGCCCAAAATGTTTAGGTCCATTCCCAATAGAGAACATAATTAACCCAGTTAAAGTTCAACTCAGTCTACCCAAAATTCTAGGGAAAATTTACCCAGTATTTCATTGTAGCTTGTTGAAACCAGTAATTAGGACCAGCATAAGACCGTCCACCCAAGCTCCCCCTCCTCCTGTAGTGATAGAAGGGGAAACACATTATGAGTTGAAAAAAAATCTTAGACTCCAGGCTGTGTAGGGGTCGCTTACAGTATTTAGTGCATTGGAAGGTTAGGTTTGGTTAGGTTTATTTAGCTTGTATGCCGCCCTACTCCCGAGAGACTCAGGGCGGCTAACAATAAGAAGGGAAGGGGGTACAAAAATAAAAACAGAAATTAAAAATTCAGCAACAGTCATAACATCGGATGGGGCTGGATAATTCAACAGCCCCAGGCCTGCCGGAACAGCCAGGTCTTAGTTGCTTTGCGGAAGGCCGGAAGGGTAGTAAGGGTCCGGATCTCAACGGGGAGATCGTTCCATAGGGCTGGAGCAGCCGCAGAGAAGGCCCTCCCCCTGGGAGTCGCCAGCCGACATTGGCCGGCAGATGGAATCCGGAGGAGGCCTAGTCTGTGGGATCTAAAAGGTCTTTGGGAGGAGGCAGTCTCTCAGGTAACCAGGTCCGATACCATGTAGGGCTTTAAAAGTAATGACTAGCACCTTGAAGCATGTCCGGAGACCAATGGGAAGCCAGTGCAGCTCGCGGAGGATAGGTGTAACGTTGGTGTACTGAGGTGCACCAACGATCGCTCGCGCGGCTGCATTCTGGACTAGCTGAAGTCTTCGAACACTCTTCAAGGGCAGCCCCATGTAGAGCGCGTTACAGTAATCCAGTCTTGAGGCGACGAGGGCATGAGTGACTATCTGAAGGGCCTCCCGGTCCAGATAGGGTCGCAATTGGTGCACCAGGTGAACCTGGGCAAAGGCCCCCCTGGTCACAGCCGACAGATGATGTTCTAGAGTCAGCTGCGGATCCAGGAGGACTCTCAAATTGCGAGCCCTCTCTGAGGGGCGTATAATTTCACCGCCCAGGCTGAGAGATGGAATAGCTGGACCATCCTTGGGAAGGAGCATCAATAGCCACTCGGTCTTGTCAGGATTGAGTGCAAGCTTGTTCATTCCCATCCAGACCCTGACAGCCTCCAGGCACTGGCACATCACTTCTACCGCTTCACTGAGTTGGCACGGGGCGGACAGATACAGCTGTGTATCATCCGCATATTGATATTTAATCCCGTGCCGGCATATGATCTCACCCAGCGGCTTCATGTAGATGTTAAATAGGAGGGGGGACAGGACTGAACCCTGCGGCACCCCATAAATGAGGGGCCTAGGGGTCGATCTCTGCCCTCCGACCAACACTGACTGCAACCTGTCCGAGAGGTAGGAGAAAAACAGTGCCTCCCACTCCCACCTCCCGCAACCATCGCAGAAGGATACCATGGTTGATGGTATCGAAGGCCGCTGAGAGGTCAAGAAGCACAAGGATAGAGGAGTGACCCCTATCCCTGGCTCGCCAGAGATCATCGATCAGCGCAACCAAAGCAGTTTCCGTGCTGTAACCACACCTGAAACCGGACTGAAAGGAATCCAGATAATCGGTTTCATCCAAGGACCGTCCGAGTTGAAAGGCCACCACTTTCTCAACAACCTTCTCTACAAAGGGGAGGTTGGAGACTGGACGATAGTTACTCAAAATGGCTGGATCCAGAGGTTTCTTCAGGAGGGGTCTCACCACCGCATCCTTTAGGAGGTGCGGGAAGGACCCCTCCCGGAGAGAGATGTTAACTATCTTCTGGATCCAGCCACGTGTCACCTCCCTGCTGGTCGAGACCACCCAGGAGGGACATGGGTCCAGTAAACAGGTGGAGGCACTCACCGCTCTCATGGCCTTGTCTACTTCCTCAGGAGCGACAAGTTAAAACTCGCTCCATAAAATTCGCTCAAGACCTTCCCCCTCGGCTGGTACCGTGCAATTGGAGTCCAGATCTGTCCGAATCCGAGCAACTTTATCCGTTAGAAACTGAACAAATTCCTCAGCTCTACCTTGTAAAGGGTCATCCGCATCCCTCCCTTTCAAGAAGGGGTACCATTTGTCTGAACCTACTTGGGTGAAAAGCTGGAACCTAAGAGCGGATAAGTTAGTAAAACAATTACATAAGTTTCTTGATAAGCCAAAGGGTCCTCCTGGGGGGGGGGGAGATTGCTTCTGCTATGATAACCCCTACATTATTCTCTTTTCAGAAAACATTTTTCTTCTAAGGAGAGGCTGTCTGTCAGGCCTGCAGCTATATTCCCTTTGGGATCTTTGGCCTGCCACACTTTCTATTATTCTACTATGTCGTTTCTATTGGGGGGATAGTATGGAATGGAATGCCATGTAGCCAAAATAAAATTCCTTTCTAGAATCCAAAGACATCCTTTGTCTCTACAACTTTGCACCTGACGAGAACTGGATGGGTGGAACTGCCAGCTTGGCAGTGGAAGATTGGACCATGTGATGGACTTGTGGGTGTGGGGGCAAGATCTTGAACTTTCAACTGGGTGGGGGAAACCAGGAAGCTTTCAGTTTCAGGTTTTCCCAGATGTGCCAACATGGTTCTCTTAATAAATTGGAACGTTGAGCAATACTTTGCCTTGGATTCTGATTTAATTTTAGATGTTATTTGGAACCCTGACACGAGACAACAGGGACAAGTAAGGAGGTGCAGCAAGCATCTCTAAGGAAAAAAATGAAGGAACATTTTAAATCAAAATAACACATCGTTTGCAGAAAAAACATTAAACAGAAGCAGGATGCTATAACAAAAGTAGTAGATAAGTCAATTGAAAAAACATTTATCTACTACTAGCACAGTATTTCTTAGATTTTACAATCTGGCACAAAGATGTAGATGTAGAGCATTCTCAGAAATAGAAGGAAAGGGAGATTTGCCAACTGCAATTGGAGTAGATTTGGGAGTAGGCTTGCATTCATAGAGTTCCTCAGTGAAAATAGTTGATTTCATTGCAAAAGAAATTAAAACCAACATGTTTACCAGCATTATTGCAAAAAATCTGAAAGTGTGTTTGATCATTGATGAAGTCTCAATGCTATCAATGAAACCAGTTGTGATAATTTTTGTAAAAGTTGAGGATTCAGAATGCCCAACAACCATTTTCGTTGAGCTGGTGGAATTGGATAAACAAGATGTGGACCCAATATGTTCTTCAGTGATAGGAAGCTTACATAAAGTTGGGTTTACAACACAATATCTGCAAAAGCATTTAATAGAATACTGCTCCATTGGTGCCAGCGATATGTTTGGGAGAAAAACTGGAGTCAGCACCAGAATAGCTAAAGAGTTCCAAACATTGTAATCTGGCACTGTTTGAACCATCGCCTCTAATTTGTGCTGGATGACTCCATAAAGGATATCAAGCAATTGAACCACTTCAAAATATTGCTTGACAACATAAACACCACTTTCCATAAATCCTGCAAGAGCCAGATGAAACTTTTCCAAATCTTTGAACAATTGGGCATTGAAATCATGAAGTTTAGCAGAGTTTTGGGACCAAGATGGGCTACCTGTAGCTTAAGGTTAATCATAGCTGTGTGGCGTGCTTATCCAGTGCTACATCAGTTTTTTCTGGACAATGGAAAATACCCAGGCATGGCTGCCCTTCTTAAAAATTAATTTTTTGACTGATTTGGCCCTCCTGATTGATATTCTAAAAAAGATTCCTCTTCTGTCAAATGCCTTGCAAGGGAGAAACACAGACATCATCAAGGCCAAAAAAATGGTATTGCAATCAATTAAAGCATTTGCAATTTTTAGATGGGGAAAGGTCCCATATGAAAAAAAGGTTGATGGAATGATAACTTCTGAAGGCTTCCAAAATATAAAATTTGTTCAAAATCAATGATTTATTACATTTCTTCATGAAAAACTTTTGGAAAGCAACATCAATTTGAACAAAAGATTGATGGATTGCGAACATCTAAAAAGAGGTAGCCAATTGCCAGACACAAACAAATTATAATTTCTCACATATTTGGACCCGGATTACTGGAACATTGAAGATGTAGTCGTTTCATAGGCAGAAGCAGAGGAAGAATTGATTGAATTTGGTGAAATGTTTAATTACAAAATTAATTTGAATGACTACATTGATTTTGTGGAAAACGTACTCAAAGATCCAAAGAACTATACAATTCCTGACAGTATCAAAAAAGCTAGAGATATTGTCAGGACAATTGCTGTTAGTTCAGCAGAGGCGGAAAGGGGGTTCTCAAAAATGAACCTCATAAGTTAACGACAAAGAACCCACCTAACTATTCCAAACCTTAGCAATTTGATAATTAGTGATATTGGCATACTTGTAACAAAATGGGACCGAACTCCTTCCGTCAAGAAGTGGCTCAGAGCACTCCATCATAAGGCCTATAATCCATGCATTAAGTGTACGAAAACTGCAACTGAGGAGGCCAGAAACAAAAGAACAGTGTGGATACATCTTCAACCACAAAACCAATATCACAAGTAAGAAAGTAGAGTGTATCTCTTTTATTGTGTTATGTAAGGTATAAGTGCATGCAATTAAAGTCTTCCTTGCCATTCATTGGAGCAAGATGGTCAGTTGGTGGTGCTGAAGACAGGCAGGACAGTCATATTTCCTCTGTAAGTAGCTCTTTTATTGTTTTGTGTGCTGGTTTCATCCTTATGTAGTGCATGCAATTAAAGAGTTCCTTTTTGTCTCTTTTTTGTGCAGGCCATTCATTGGAGCAAGATCGTCAGTGATGTTGAAGACAGCAAGGACAGTCATCTTCTTCCTGTACGTAGTTCTTTTATTGTTTTGTATATTTATTTTATTCTTATTTAAGTAGTAAGTGCACAAAATAATAAACTCCCTTTTTTATATCTTCTTTTTGTAGGTCATTCATTGGAACAAAGAATTCAATGACATCAACTTGGCCACTCCCTCCCAGCCACAATTGCCAAGCCACTCCTACATGGTCACATGCCCACCAAGCCATGCCCACAAAATTAAGCCACACCCACAAAATAAGCCATATTCACAGAACCATTAGTAAAAAAATTTGAAACCCACCCCTGGGTATGATTGTGGCTAATGACCATAGGTCAGGCAAGGAACTAGTTCTGAAAGATACCTTGTAGATTGTGCATAGAGCTTCAGCTGTGGCAGTGGCAAGTTTTTTTAAGAAGTAGGCACAATCCATCAGGGCCAATAGACAGAGATGGCTTTAGGTTACATAGTGCCATTTCGACATTATATACTGTAAAATCAATATATAGTAAATAATTACAATTATTTGCCCTTGTCACCTCAAGGCTCGATTACTGAAATGCGCTCTACATGGGGCTGCCCCTGAAAAGTGTACGGAGACTACAGTTGGTCCAGAATGCAGCTGCGCGAGCGATATCGGGTGTACATAGATACACCCATGTTACACCCATCCTCCGCGAGCTGCACTGGCTTCCTATTGGTCTCCGAACGCGCTTCAAGGTGCTAGTTACCTTTAAAGCCCTACATGGCTTAGGACCTGGATATCTGAGAGACTGCCTCCTGCCACATACCTCCCAACAGCCAATAAGATCTCACAGTTTGGGCCTTCTCCGGGTGCCGTCAACCGGACAATGCCGGCTGGCGGCCCCTCGGGGTAGGGCCTTCTCTGTAGCTGCTCCAGCCCTGTGGAACAATCTACCCGTAGAGATCCGGACCCTTCCTACTCTCTTGGCCTTCTGAAAAGCCACTAAAACCTGGCTATTCCGGCAGGCTTGGGGCTGTTGACTTCATGAACGAGGTCCAGCCCCACCTAGACGGAATGTATGGTGTGTTGTTTTTAAATTTGTTTCTCTTTTTCCATTTTTAACTTTTATCTTGTTTTTGTAAGCCGCCCGGAGTCCTACGGGACTGGGCGGCATATAAATTTATTAAATTACTAAATTACTAATTAATTGGTTGTAGTATGACTAGGGAATGTGGGGTAGCAGCCATTGCTATCTTTTTTCTCTCTCCTTTTTTCCTCCTGCAATTTTTTTATTCTCCCTGCAATTACAAATCCTAAACATAACATGGGCAGGGGAAACATGGGCAGATAACTAAAAGCATTCTAAAACTTTGAACTATAGCCAATTGTTAGCTATAACAAAGAAGCTGCCTGATCCAATTAAGGTTTTGCATAAACCTTTTTGGCTCTTAGAGCTCTATGTCAAACTTGATTTTGTTGAGGGTTGCATCATGGTTGTGGTTGACCTTGGGGGAGGGGGTGACCGGGAGGGGGGGGGGCAAGGCAGGCATGACCAGCTCCACATCTCTCATGTCGAATGACCGTGGTGGCCTGGACAGGGCTGGGGGCATCCTTCCTTCCTTCCTTCCTTTTTCCCTTTTCTTCTTTTTCCTGCCCTCTTCATTCTCCTTTCTTTCTTCTTCATATTGTAAGTAATGAACAAAATTTCCAATTCAGGAACAATTTTCAATGTAGTGACTTTCCCACTAGAAGAAGGGAACCACATAAAAATATATATGTCAGTCCTTCTTCTTCAATGTCCTCTTTTTATATCTCCCTACATTTGAATTAATGGATACTTGTTTCATCTTAGTAATATACAGAGGCATATGCTTAATTACCACCACAACTGAAGCTCTTTGAAGTCTACTGAATATATTTTGGCATTCATAGTAAGAAAGAGAGAGAAAGAGAAAGGATGAGAATGAGGACAGAATTTCTAAAAATAAAAACCAAAAAGAAAGCTGTACAAGGCACATGAATCCCATACTACCATTATATACAAGAGAAGAAAAACCAAAGACCCAAATTATAAAATCAATGCATGATGAGTTGACAAAAAAATTATGTTAGCATAAAAATAAATTACTTCCATATTTGTTCTTTCATAAAAGGAAATTTCAATAAATAGCAATCTAAAAAGCTATGGCCAAGGGTGATAGATTGAGTGTTTTTGAAAGTAATTCTTGTACTGTTGATTTGTCACAGGTAATTGCTAAATTCTCTTGGGGTTACCTACCCTAAAAATATTCCAATTCTAACTCATAAATTACATGCAATATAATAGTACTTTATTGTCAGTGCACAACATATGTATAATGAGATTGGTTGAGCTCCCTCAGTACACACATTGTCTAGATTATTCTTTTATTCTCTAATTATCTATGGTTTTCAAAAAGTACAGTGTAATTCATTAATATCTGAAGCTATACTCAAATTGAAGGAAAGCAATTTTATTATCTTCTAAATGGAATATAGGTAGTTTCCAACTTATAACTTCATTTCATGACTGTTACTAGTCTCTGTTCAGTTTTGGAGTTAGTTCTTTACAGCCTACAAAGCACTTCTAACCATCATAAAATATTACACAGAACCCTTGATAACAGGACCATATTTTGGATGCTTGGCAATCTATTCCATTTCCGACTGGTTGCCGAGTCCCCTCCAATCATATGATCACCATTTGCAAGCTTTTCTGTAGGTTCCCCAAAAATTCAGTGGGGGAACTGGCAGGGCAAGTTGCAAGCAGAGGGGATTTTGGACTTGAGATCTACTCCCCCAGCATGCGGAGAGATTTTCCCTCCCTTCTGTTCACTAGCATTATTGCCAGATTTGAGGTCTGTTCCTCCAACGTGCCAAGAAAAGGGAAACCCCTCAATGCACTGGTGGAACAGATTTCAACTGGCAGAATCAGGATTAGAGTTTTAGAGCAAAGCAGTCATGTGGTATCTCACTTAACAGTAATAGCATTTAGACTTATACACCGCTTCACAATGCTTTACATCCCACTCTAAGCTTTTTAGCATATTGTCAGCATATTGCCCCCAACATTCTGGGTCCACATTTTACCGACCTCAGAAAGATGAAAGGCTGAGTCAACCTTGAGTCGGTCAGGTTTGAACTTCTGGCAGTGAACTGAATTAGCCTGAAATCCTGCATTCTTAATCACTGCGCCACCACTTCACTTAACAAATGTGATTCTGGGCCCATTTGTGGTCATATATGGAAGATTACCTCTAGTATTTACACAAAACAGCAATGAAAAAATAATTTGAACTATTTTATTACCACAGTTAATTTTAAAGCAAGGGAATCAGAATAAGACTATATGGTAAATTAAGATGAGAGTGACCTAAAATCACTGAAGTTTTGAAAGATTTCACAATCTGGGATATGCAATTTACAACCTTAGACTATTAGCAATTATTTGTTTAATTCAAATCTGTTACACAAGAATTCTGTTCCTACCACCACTAAATCTATTTGGTCTTTTCCTGTAAACTGCAGGGGAGGAATAAAATAGTAAGAGAAAAAAAAAGGATAAGTGGCAAACAGGTCAGTTATCTCCATAGTGAATTTTTAATCTCTTCCTCTATCCTTTATATTATCCCATGTATATATCAGATGGTTCCCAATATCGATACAAATATGGCCCTCAAAATAATGCCACATATGAACACTTTTACTTGCTCCCTATCAATATTATTATAGCTTATTATTATAATCACATATTGCATAAATCCATAAAAATGAAGTTAATGTCTGATCTAATGCTACAATGGATTATGGCTTGGAAAATATATAGATTAGATTATCATGATTTTTTTTACTATAGCTAATGACCTGAGGAGAAAATTGTATCAAGAAAGTACAATATTTGCATTCAACAGAAGAAAAAATTCTAAGGGAGCTCTCCTAAAGATGTTATATACAGTAATTGCTTTCAGAGACTTTGCAAGATACTGTAATTTAGCTTCAAACAAACAGAATGTTAATATATACAATCGAACAACCATACATAGAATGTAGATGTGCTTAAAATATGAGGCTAAAAGAGATACTGTATAAATGCACCAATATACTTTCATGATCTTCAGTGATAAATAATATTCTCAGTAACATCTGTGTGACATCTCCTGCCTCATTTAGATCCTTCCAGCAAATGCTATAAATAGCTACCAGTACTTCTTGTGCAATATTCACATGATATAAAAATGGCCAGTTGCAGCTACTTCCTCTTTTTGCTTTATTAGAATCAGTTCTTGATTCAAAATTCTGGGTACTATCAAGGCAGCCTAATACCCGAAGGGTCAAAATGCCTTCCAAGCATGCAGATGCTTGCACATTCCACACAGAATGCAGCAATTTAATTTATAGGGATCTAGAGCCAAAGTCTCCAATTTTTTAGTACAGGTTGGCACATGTAAAATATGAAAACATGGTATGCTGTATTTACAAAATGCTACCATAGGGAATATAACTGGTTAAAAATCACATATTTACCACAATGTTGTCATCTTCCATAGCTTGTTTCTCCTGCAAGGCATTCCCTCCTATATTGCTTACATATGGCCACTTTCTGGGAAGTAGATTTCAACTACTGAAGATTAGTTGCTTTTTGCTTTTTGTTTCTTTCAAATAATAGAACAATGAAATACTATAAAAGTATCATGCTATGGGATTAAACAAAAATGAGACAAAGTTTTAGACAAAACATAGCTAAATGTTAGTGCAAATAATTTTCTACAACAGAAGTATCACTATAGATTATGCACATTAATTTGTGGCACTATATAACCCCCTCCAGTGAAAAGTTATTTTTTTCTACCAGACAACTCTATTGTTTTTATCCAGTTTATGCACTACAATAAAGCAAATATATATATGGGGTGGGTGGGTGGGGGGGTTGCGTGTGTGTGTGTGTGTGTGTGTGTATACATATATATATGTGTGTATGTATGTATGTACATACATACATACACACACACATACACACGTATATTAGAGAGAGAGAGAGGGAGAGGGAGAGGGAGAGAGAGGGAGGGAGGGAGGGAGGGAGGGAGAGAGAGAGAGAGAGAGAGAGAGAGAGAGAGGGAGGGAGAGAGAGAGAGAGGGAGGGAGAGAGAGAGAGAGAGAGAGAGAGAGAGATCTTCCTAGAAGCATATCAAATTATATTACTGTAAATTAGATGTCCCAGAGGTGTTATTTAAAAGGTAACTGGACTTGCTTGGGTTTTTTTTTGAAAATGTTTCACTCCTCATTCAAAAAGTTTGTTCAGTTTATGCATGAGAAGCAAAACATTTTCAAGTAAAAAAAACCCCAAAAACCCAGTTGCCTTTTGAACAGGAACAACCATGATCTGGATGACTGAGAATTGCCAAAGACATGGAAATTAGATGCATTTATCTGAAAATGGAAAAAATATTCCAGGCCAAACGAGCCCTAACTGATGACTGATACCTGCATAATACTTTTATCCCAATGGTGAGAAGCATATTAATAATCTCTTTCAAGGTCAAGCAATCTAATTTAGAAATGGTGCCGCCAGACTGATTGGCTGGCTGGCTGGCTTTATTATTTATTTTTAGCAGCAGCTGTCAAATTTTGGCTTGCTCTTATTATATTCATTTCATCTGAATTTTGAGTATACATTATAAAGTTCTCATTTTCTCCATGCAGCCATTTGTATAGAAGGGAAAGTGTCACTTCCATAAAAATAATCCAGATTTTTAAAATGATGGAGCTTAAATACATAGTAGAAAGTTAAGCAACTACATTTAAGTACTCACCTTTACAAAATAAAAGCAGAAAAATCACTACTTTTCTATGAATACATACATATTTCCTTAGTATCACCTAAGATGCCAGTTTATTATACTAAAAAAAAAAGCTGGTTGGTAATGTTATATGCTCTGTGTATTGTTATTTTTACATATTTTTCCAAATGTTTCAGAATTTCAGATACATTAATTTACTTCTAATTTTTATTATAAAAAAATATTATATATTGAACAATTTGAGAACTACAAAATTTACTAACCTAAACCTCAATTTTGCATTATATAATAATGATTAACTAACTAATGTAACCAATTGTTTATTATCATTAAGATTACAATGTTTTAGTTGATTTTATTCATTTATTTGATTTATATTCTCCCCAACTTGTAAAATGAGACTATGAGCACCTAGCATAAGATTAAAAAACAAAAAAAGAAGCTAATGCTATAAAAAACAGCAGAAACTGAAGCCAAAACTACAATGTATTTAAAAACTTTATTTATTTTTATTTTCAGTTTAAAAACCTAAAATATATATGGATTACAGTTCTTTTTAGTTCAGTTTTTCTATATAGTACAAAAATTGTCCATATAAACCTACTTTACAATTATAAACTCAAGGAATTTGACTAAAACATATATAATTTTTGTTAGTATATATAATTCACCAGTTTTTTTAGTGATTTTTAAGCAGTAGGAATAGTTTCCAGAATAAACACTTGAAAAGTAACTGAATGCCCTTCCTACTCTTATCTCACTCTAATCAAGTCCTTCAAAAATAGCTTTATAGCTCAGCTACAAATCAGAAAGCAAAGGTTATCTAGAAGCTTCTTTAAAACTGTGTTTTTCTTCCCAAATTTGAAGTACACTACTTGGAGATTATTTACTTTTCTAGACCGGGATGTTAAACTCGATTTTATTGAGGGCTATATCAGGGTTGTGGTTGACTTCGGGAGAGTAAAGGTGGGGTGTCTGGCGAGGATGGGGGTGGTCATGGCCAGCTCAACATTCCTCATGTTGGGAAGGTGCCTGTGGTGGACTGGGTGGGACTGGGAGGATCCATTGTCTCCAGTGGAGAAAGGCGAGACCAGGACGAATGCCAAACTCATGTCCACCAGATCCTTGCCGTCCCTCTCAAGCCATGTGGAGGACCCGTGGATGGTAGGCTGCCTGGAGTCCTGGGCAGTAGAGGGCAAGCATCCAGTTGGTTCTCAAGCTCCCAAGGCACCAGGACTCCTCAGCCCAGCCAAGCTTCCCAAAGGGGGCTCCTGGCTGCACTGAACTCCTTGTGGCTGCTGCTACTCTGCTCATTCTTCTTGGCCAGGTTGCTTATGGTGTGTACGGGAGGGCAAAATGTGGGGTCAGAGGGACACCAACTCTCTCTTTGTGAAATCTGGCTTTGTAACCAAAGCATCCTCAGCGTTAGGACGGGAGACCACCAGGAGAGGTCAGGGGGAGACAAGGTGATGGCGAAAGGGCAGCAGGGCTGCTGGTGGTCAAGTGCTAAGGCAGAACTTCCCTCAGACCCCTCTCCCTCTCTCTCATTATAATCTCCCTCTCTCTCTCCTTCCTTCCTCTTTTCCCTTTTCTTTTTCCTTCCCTCTTCATTCTCCTTTTTTCTATCTTTGCCTCTCTCCTTTTTCCTTCCTTGCTCTCTTCTCCTCTTTTGTTCTTTTTTTTGTCTTTTCTTTTTCTCCTTTCCTGTCCCTTCTTGGAAGTTCAAATGCAAACGAGGAAACAATTCTCAATGCCTCCTTGCCTTGTAGTTGGTGATCACTTCAAAGACTAAAAACAAACAAAGATACCAGTACATCAAAACTGTCAAAATGGTGGCTGTGATAGTTGATCACAGCTCCTCTATTTTTTGTGTGCAACAGATTTAACTTTTAAGAACAGAGTAAGTTAGTTGCTTTTCTTTTAATACATAATTCTTATGTAGGGACCCTGCATTATCTAATTCAAAGGTCCCCAACATTTTTGACACCAGAGAGACCAGTTTCATGGAAGACAATTTTTCCATGTGTGTGGAAAAATGTGTGTGTGTTTGTTTTTGTGTGTGTGTGTGTGTGTCTTGTGACTGAGACAAGTGTACAGTTTGGAGAAGTGACACAGACAGAAGGGGTAAAATAAATAGTAGGTGGGCCATCTACAGACTAAAATAAGTGTGGGATTCTGACTTAAAGCCTGCCACGAGATGATTTTGCTCCAGGGGAAAATCAGAATAAACACACCAGGAAGACTTCACTAATCTTCCTCTAGGCTTTTTTTTTTCCCCTCCAGGGGAAAGTCAGAATAAAGACATGGAAAAACCTTCACTGGAAGAAGCTTTTTTGTTCTGCTCTGGAAGAAAATTAGAAGACACAGAGATCTTTACTGGAAGAGGCTGTCTGCTTCTGCTCCAGGAGAAACCCCCAATCAAAGATCCGGTGAAGCAGAAAGAGGGTGAATGACCACTTTTCAATGGTTCAGCACAGTGTTTCTCTTCCAGATTAGACTTGTGACTTTCTGCTTCTAAGAAAGTGGAAAGGAAGGTGTGGGAGAATGACTGTTGGCTTACCTGAATGGTTGTTCTCTAGACGCTGCAGGAGTGTCCAAGCATGGGTTAACTTCAGCTTGCTGCCCAAGGACTGAGGTCAAATTTTGTGTAGCCGCACCTCTTGCTCTCCACAGAGGCTGTTTTAAAAACAAAGATATCTGATTCAAAGGTTGCTATATGGAAAAGTCCGTGCCATAGAGGTGCTAAGTCACACACCCTCACGAGAAAACCCCAGGGCGGGGTTGGACACTCCTGCAGCGCCTAGAGAACGACCATTCAGGTAAGCCAACAGTCATTCTCCTAGGCGCTGTTTGGAGTGTCCAAGCATGGTACATACCCAAGCTATATAGTCCCAGAGTGAGAAGAAGGAATGTCCAGGTTAGCAGGACCCGCTAGGACTTGCTGTAAGACCTTCCTTCCAAATGAAGCCTCAGCTGAGGCAAAGGAGTCCAGTCTGTAATTTCAAATGAACTGAGACGGTGAGGACCAAGTAGCTGTCCAACAGATCTCCTCAATAGGCGCTTGAGTGGCCCAGGAGGCCATCGTTGCAGTGCTCCTCATGGAGTGTGCTGTTATACGAGGAGGAACAGGCCTGGCTTATAGTTCGTAGGCCAGTTTGATGCATGCGTGCAGCCAACGACCTATGGTGGAAGATGACACTTTCCTGCCCATTGAAGTGGACTGGAAGGAAATGAAGAACGATTCCAACTTGCGAAAGGAGGCCATCCTCTTTTTGTATACCCGCACAACACGGCGCACACCCAGTTTGTGCCAGACACATTCCCTGGGATGGCTAGGGTGCAGGCAAAAGTTGGGGAGGATCACATCCTGCGTTCAGTGGAATAAGCTGTTAATTTTTGGTAAAAAGGCTGGATCCAATCTCAGAATGACCCTGTCCGAATGGATAATACGGAGACCGCAGCCAGCTCCGAGATTCTGCGCACTAAGGTAATTTTGGTATTTTTTGGTATTTATTGGACATTTATAGGCCGCCCTTTTCCCTGAGGGGACTCAGGGCGGCTTACAATCAAAAAGGAAGGGGAGTGTAGGACAATACAAAAGAAATGTGAACAAAAGTAAATTAAACAGTAAAACTCAACATTCACTCAGCATTCGGGAGGGGTAAAAGTAAACTTATCCCCAGGCCTGACGGGCTAGCCAGTTCTTGAGGGCTGTGCGGAAGGCCTGGACGGTGGTGAGGGTACGAATCTCCACGGGGAGATTGTTCCATAGTGTCGGAGCCGCAACAGAGAAGGCTCTCCTCCGAGTAGTCGCCAGTCGGCACTGACTGGCGGATGGAATACGGAGGAGGCCAACTCTATGCGATCTGATGGGACGCAGGGAGGTAATTGGCAGAAGGCGGTCTCTCAAATAGTCAGATCCACTACCATGGAGCGCTTTATAGGTGGTGAGTAGGACCTTGAAGTGCACCCGGAGATCGACAGGTAGCCAGTGCAGCTCACGGAGGATCAGTGTTATGTGGGCGAACCGTGGTGCGCCCACGATCACTCGCGCGGCCGCATTCTGGACTAGCTGAAGTCTCCGGATGCTCTTCAAGGGCAGCCCCATGTAGAGCACATTACAGTATTCCAGCCTGGAGATCACAAGGGCTCGAGTGACTGTTGTGAGAGCCTCCCGATTCAGGTAGGGCCGCAACTGGCGCACCAGGCGAACCTGGGCAAATGCCCCCCTGGTCACAGCTGAGAGATGGTGGTCAAAAGTCAGCTGTGGGTCCAGGAGGACTCCCAAGTTGCGGGCCCTTTCTGAGGGGTGTAAGTTTTGTCCCCCCAGCCTGAGTGATGGTATGTTGGTCAAATTTTTGGGAGGGAAACACAACAGCCACTCGGTCTTGTCTGGGTTGAATATCAGCTTGTTTGCTCTCATCCAGTCTTTTACAGCTTCTAGACCCCAGTTCATCACGTCCACCGCTTCATTGAGTTGGCACGGGGCGGACAGATACAACTGTGTATCATCCGCATATTGGTGGTATTTTATCCCGTGCCTTCGGATGATCTCGCCCAGCGGTTTCATGTAATGGCTGCGAGGAAGGCAGTTTTGAGCAACAAATGCCGTAGACTAGCCAAGCGAATAGGTTTGAACGGTGGCGAAGTTAAGGTCTGCAAGACAATTGACAAGTCCCAAGTTGGGTAATGGTGTACTGTTGGAGGGCATAAGTTGGTAGCCCCCTTCAGGAAACTGCGAATCCTTGGGTGTCTGCTGAGCAGTTGAGAATCATCTCTGGACAAGATGGTGGCCAGGGCTTCTATCTGCCTCCAGTGTGTTGGGGGCAAGGCCCTTGTCCAAGCCCTCCTGGAGGAAGTCCAGAATTTGCGGAATTGTCGCAGCTGTGGCGATGATTTGATGGGAGTGACATCAAGAGAAAAAACTGGTCCATGTCGCATCATAGATCCACACAGTAGAAGGTCTCCTGGACGCCTGGATGGTGCAGATGACCTTGTCAGAGAAGTTGTCCTGCCTCAGGAACTCCCCTTCAAGTGCCACACGGCCAATTGAAGCCATTGAGGGTCCGGGTGAGGGATGGCCCCCTGGCAGAGTGAGATCTGCTCCCGAGGAATGCGCCAGTGCTTGGTCACTGACAAACTGACAAAGTTGGCGAACCAGGACCTCCTTGGCCAGTGCAGAGCGACGAGCAGTACCTTGGCCCCCTCCAGCAAGATCTTCCTGATCACCTGAGGAATCAGTGGGAGGGGTGGGAATGCGTATAACAGTCCCGGGGACCAACGGCACCAAAGGGCGTCCGTCCCTTTCCACGTTGGAGCATTGGAACCTTGAAAAGAACCAGGGGAGCTCAGCCTTCTCGGGACTGGCAAACAGGTCTATAACCGGAAGATCAAATCTCTATGTCAGCTGGTGGGACAGAGATGGATGGAGCTGCCTTTCCAAGTTGCTGATGGTCGTTCTGCTCAGCCAGTCCGCTGTCATGTTGTCTTCTCTGGAGATGTGGTCTGCCCTCAAGGACTCGAGGTGGCATTCCGCCCATCGTCCCAAGGCCTCTGCCTCTGACATCAGGGCCGTTGATCGAGTTCTGCCCTGATGATTGGCATAAGCCTTGGTGGCGATGTTGTCCGTCAGAATGAGGACATGACGGCCCTCGATGAATCAACGGAAGTGGTCCAGGGCTAGTCTGGTGGCTCTGAGTTCCAGCCAGTTTATGTTGTGGGCGAGCTCCACCTGCGACCATCTGCTCTGCGTCACGAGTCTGTAGGTGGGCGCCCCAGCCATATAAGCTGGGTCTGTTGTTATGACCAGGCGCTCTGGTTCTTTGAAGAGGGACCCCCTCGCTAGTGCTGAGGATTGCCATCACCCGAGCGACCGAACCACTCTTGGGGGAATGTTGACCATCCTCTTGGAGTTGCTGGCTTTGCGCTGCTGCATGGGAAGAAGGAACAACTGAAGTTCTTGTGCATGCAGCCGTGCCCACTGGACTGCAGTGATGCACAAAATCAGCTTCCCCAGCAGCTGAGATAGTCACTAGAGGTGCTGACCTGGATTTCCTGATCTGATGTATGAGGGATGTGATGCTGTCCCTCCACTCCTGTGTGAGGAAAACCCTGCAGGGTCTGGAGTCGATCACAGTGCCCAGGTGTTAAATCCTGGAGGTAGGCTCCAAGTGACTCTTCTCCAGATTGATGGAGAACCCTTGTCACTGTAGTGTGTGGATGGTGGCGTTGAGATCCTGGCATGCCTGCTGTCTGGACAACGACATTAACAGGATGTCATCCAGGTAACAAACGATCCTTACTGGACGAGACCTGAAGTGTGCAACGACAGCAGCCAGAAGTTTGGTGAACATCCTGGGGGCTGATGATAGGCCGAAGGGAAGAGCCTTGTATTGATAATGCTGGTTTGCAAACTGAAACCTCAGGAACTTGCTATGCGCTGGATGAATGGGAACGTGCAAGTACGCTTCCTTCAGGTCGATTGATGTCAGGAAGTCGCCCTACCTTATGCAACCCAAGATGGTCTGGAGTGATTGTATCTTGAAGCACTTGTACGTTATATGGATTTTTAGTTTCTTGAGATCCAGTATGGCTCTCACCCCTACCAAGGCTTTGGGAACCAGAAAGAGGATCGAGTAGAATCCCTGCCTTCCTGACCCCAGGGTACCTGCTCTATGGCCACTATGTCCAGTAGATGCAGGACCTCCGCCTGCAACATTTGTCGCTTGTGAGTCGATTTCGGGAGCGGGACCTGATGGAAGGCGACCGGTGACGGTCACTGGGATCTGCGAAAGGAGCAGTTGGAAAAAAAACCCTCGAAAGGACCTGCGGTTCCCCTGCTGTCTGGATTTGTCCCTGAAGGACACCCTATCCTGGGTGCGGTCCTGTGATTGGGAATAGGACCTGGTAAAACCACCAAAGTAGAAGGGGAGTCATTGTTCCGAAAGGGCTGCCTATGAAAATAGGAGCAGCCTTTCGCTTCTGGTGGGGGAGGGGCTTGCCGGTGGGAGCTGGTCGTTCCAGCTCCGGAATCCTGGTCGCGTTAAACTGTCTGAACAGTAATCCATCAGCCGTCTGACAGCTTGTTTACTTTTTCTTCGGGCTAAGGAGATAAGGTGAGCTAATTGTGCTGGGCAATGCACCACCTAACTCTCTCAGATCGACTCTGGGAGGGGAGGAAGGGCACCCGAGAGCAGAATTGTCTCCGTGCCAGGAATTCCTGCTGTTTATTAGCAGCACAAAGCAAACCACCCATCCTCAGAACAAAAATTTGATTTATTGAATTCAAGACGAGCATACCCTATAAACATGAACTTTTAATTGTTTGTATTAATCCTTAGCTTCATTTTTACAAGAATTCCTTCTGATATCTCACTTGCTAAAGAGATATTCAAAACGGCACCGAGCAGCTTCGTAACACTAATCGGGCTTTGAATTCCTATGGAGTTTAAAACTTCAAAGAAAAGGAGTGATTTAATACTAAATTAAACAGCAACAGCTGCACTATCGACCAGCAGAGACTTATTAATTGGCTGAAGAAGATTAAAACATGGAATGGCTTCTAAGCAAAACCCTATGCAAAAGGTTCCCCCCCATTTCAAAAAGTGCGGGCAGTTCGCCCACCCCGGCAGAAAACTACAGTCATTACTTCCTCCCCCCATAGGGGAGCTGCTAACTAAAGAAACTTTTCAGAAGGAACTGGCTGAAGCATTTAAAAATCATGTAGTTATGATGGAAACAAAAATTAAGGAGGAGATATCCGTTGCTCATAAAGAACTGTCTGATAAACTTGAGACCCGGGTTCAGAAGATCAGGGATGATATGTTGGGGGTTCTTAATTCGTTTTCAGATTATGTGTCCAGAATTGAAAGCAGATTAGAAGATCTTAATGACTCTAATATTAATTTGGTATCCAAAATGGATGTGGTTTAACAAAAAGTCGGAGGTGCTGAAAAAGAAATTATTATGTTACAGTATAGACAAATGGAACTTGCACTAAGGATAAGAGATTTGCGTGAAAATAACCAGGAAAATTTGAAACAGATTCTCTCAGAAGCTTTTGATAGTCTGATGGGAAGGCCAGGGGGGAATTTTGATTGGCAAATTGATAAGGTTTATCGTGTTAACTCCTGGCTGGCTAGACAGAAGCAAATTCCAAGGGACATTGTGATTTACTTTACCACAAGAGACATGAGGAATATGATATTGCAAGAGTCCTATAAAACCAAGCTTCAAATTGGGGGTCAGGAAGTGACTGTTTTGAAAGAGATACCACCTCAAATGCTAAGATCTAGGAAAGACTACGCCTTTTTAGTCAAAGAGCTTAAAAATCGTCAGCTACAGTTCAGATGGGATGCACCAATTGGGCTAGCACTCATTTTTCAGGGGCAAAGATACCATCTAAATTCAGTATGGAAGGCCCGAGATTTTTACCATAATATCTTGAAGGCCGGACACCCTGCCCCACCTGGACCTAGAGAAAGAGAACAAGAAGGACAAAATAGACAGCAAACTACACAATTATCAACAAGGATGGATCATCTTTCTCTCTCAGAAGCACAAGGAGCCAAGGAACAAAGACAAAACTGAGTGATTACCAGACGAATGGACCAACAATTAAAAAAGCAACAATCACAACAAACACTTGTTACCGGTCAAGATGCTACAGTTACCAGCTTAGAAGCAGTGGAAGGAGCCAGACCAAAGGTTAAATTCCAGGATGTTCAAATGGCTCTAAAAAAGCTTCAGGGAGCCAAAGATGACAACTAAGTTTCTAACATGGAACGTCAATGGATTAAACTCTCCACAGAAAAGAAAGAAAATATATCACTATCTTGATTCAAAAGTTTTATTTCTTTTAAAACACAAATATTTCATCATTCCTCAATCAGTAAAACATCAAAGTACAAATTTTTTGTATGCCCCTCCCTCCACCCCCAACCCCCCCTCCTCCTTCCCCCCCTTGACTTCCCAGAACCCGTACATGGTATGGATTTTTAACAAACACAGTTTAAAATCTATTGAGAAAAAAGAAATAAAGAAATTAATGACATTCTACATTGACCTTAGCTTCTTCTTGCTGAACTAACTTTAAACAATTTAAATCATTTCTGATCTTAAGCATAGGCTAACTAAAATTTCTTGGTCCTGTATTTATTTTGTATATAGTCAATCCATTTTTTCCAGTCTCGTTTATATCTCTCATTTGAGTGATCTTTAAGATATGCCGATATTTTAGCCATCTCGGCTAAGTTTGTAACTTTCAATGTCCATTCTTGAGTTGTAGGCAAGTCTTCCTTCTTCCAGTATTGCGCCACCAACAGTCTTGCTGCAGTTATTAGGTGCAGAATCAAGTTAGTCTCTACCACTGTAAAGTCAGTACATATACCTAGTAAGAATAACTGAGGAGTAAACTTTATCCTTCTTTTAAAGATATTTTGCATAATCCACCATATTTTTATCCAGAATGCCTTAACCTTTTGGCAGGTCCACCATATATGATAATATGTAGCATCGAGAGAACCACACCTCCAACATTTAGGCTGTACATTCGGATACATAGAAGCCAGCTTTTTAGGATCTAAATGCCATCTATAGAACATAAAAATTTTCTCTCAGATTTTGAGCTTGTGTAAATTTCACATTTCTTACCCAGATCCTTTCCCATGTATCCAACATTATTGGTTCTTCAATGTTTTGAGCCCACTTTATCACACAATCTTTAACTAATTCTGTTTCCGAATCCATCTGTATTAATACATTATATATCCTCTTTATATGCATTAAGCTTTGATCTCTCATTTGTTTAAACAAGTTATCCTCAACTTGGATAAAACCAATTTTTTGATCTATTTTCCACCTAGCCTGTAATTGCCCATACTGGAACCATGTTTGAACTACCTTCTCCTCTTTTAATACCTCTAAAGATTTTAATTGTAGTACCCCCTTTTCCGAGGTAAGAAGCTGTCTGTAAGTAATTCTGTCCTGTTTTTGTGCTATATTCATATTTTCAATTGCGTGTCTAGGAATTGCCCACATGGGTATCTTGTCATTTAATTTATATTGGTATTTTTTCCAGACCCACAGTAAAGCATTTCTTAAAATATGACTTTTAAAATTCTTATCCAATTTTTTGTTGAATAACAGGTAAGCATGCCAACCATATACCAGATCGTGTCCTTCAATATTCAATATTCTATCATTAGTTAAATGAGTCCAATCACTAATTTCAGATAATGCCACTGCATCATAATATAGTTTTAAATTAGGTAGTTTCAAGCCTCCTCTCTCACGTACATCTTGCATTATTTTCATCTTTACCCTCGGCTTCTTTCCTGCCCATACAAATTTGTTGATACCCTTCTGCCATTCTAAAAGATTCGCGTCTTTTTTAAGTATAGGTAACATTTGGAAAAGAAATAAAAATTTTGGTAAGATGTTCATTTTCACTGCCGCTATCCTACCCAACAAAGATAGGTGCAATTTCTCCCATTTTTTCATCTCTGTCTGTATATACTATGCCAAAGTGGTTCATAATTATGCTTATATAATTTCCCATTTGAAGTTAAGATGTTAACTCCAAGATATTTGACTTTTTTAACTACCTCACATCCTAGCATCACAACTAATTCTTCCTTTTGTTTAGTATTTATATTTATAGCTAATATTTTGGTTTTTCCTAAATTTATTTTAAAACCAGACACTTGACCATATTGATTAATCGTATTCATTAAGACCATACTGGATTCCTGCGGTTGTTCCAATATTATGACCAAATCATCCGCAAAAGCGCGCATTCTGTATTCTTGCTGCCTAATCTTGATCCCTTTTAGACCATCCAAGCCCCGTATTTTATTCAACAATACTTCCAAAGTTATAATAAACAATAATGGGGACAAAGGACAGCCCTGTCTTGTACCTTTTCCAATTTGAAAAGAGTCTGTTAAACTTCCCATTGACTATGATTTGTGCTGTTTGCTGTTGGTATATTGCTTTAATTGACTGTAAAAAATTATCTCCTATCTGCATTTTTTGCAATATCTTCAACAGAAATTGCCAGTTAACTCGATCAAAGGCCTTCTCAGCATCCAAGAATATAAACGCAGCAGGGATGTGGTTGTTCTTTCCCAAATATTCTAATGCATTAATAATCAATCTGACATTATTTTTCATCTGTCTCCCCTGTATAAAACCTGTTTGGTCCGTGTGTATCAATTGTTGAATAACCAACATTAATCTATTTGCTAATATTTTAGTAAAAATTTTATAATCTACATTCAGTAATGAAATAGGTCTGTAATTTTTGGGTTGGGTAGTATCTTGATCTTCTTTGGGTATCAAAGATATAAACACTGTCTTCCAAGATGGAGGCACTTTACCTTCCATTTGAATCATATTAAATAATTCTCTAAGAGGTTCTACCATTTCTAACTGTAAATTTTTATAGTAAACCGCTGTCAAGCCATCTGTACCTGGTGCTTTCCCTAACATTAATTGCTTAATTACCTGCAAGATTTCCCCCGAGGTTATTGGTTGATTCAATTTTTGCCTGTGCTCTTCTCTAACTGAAGGTATTTTCTCTTTATCTAAATATTTGTCTATATCTAAACCATTAATTTTATCCCCTTTATACAGTTCTGTAAAAAATTCCCGAAATGCCTTTTGAATCTCTTCCTGTTGAAACACCTCCTTCCCTCTGTAAATCAGTTTAGATATATTTCGAGTTTTCCTTTTTTTCCTAATCTGATAAGCTAACCATCTGCCAGGTTTGTTTGCATTACAAAAAGTATTGTTTTGCATATAATAAATTAGTGGCTACCTGGTCAGAGATCAACATGTCAAATTGAGATTTTAATATGTTAATAGCTTCCTTAACCTTTGTATCGCCTGGGTTCATTGTTAACTCCAACTCTTTTCTCTTAATTTCCTCTTCCAGTTCTGTTCGTTTTAACCCTTGTTTATTTCTATGTGTTTTATTTATATTCATCAGCACTCCTCTCATATACGCTTTGCTTGCATCCCATACGAATTCCATAGATGTACCCTTATTCATATTCAAAACAAAATATTCAGTAATTTTTTACAATCATTAATATACTTTTCATATTTAAATAAGTTTTCATTCAATCTCCAAGACCTTCTTGCCTGCACTACCCTTCCCAACTCCATCCAAACTGGGTTATGGTCCGAAAGGACCCTAGCCGCAATCTTTGTCTTCTTGACCCTAGAAAGCAAATCATTAGTGGTTAGTATAAAATCAATCCTTGAAAGGGATTGATGCCTGTCCGAGAAGAAAGTGAAGTCATATTCCTCTGCATTTCTTTCTCGCCAAATATCTCTCAATTCAAAGTCATCCATGATGTCAAAGAAAGGTTTGGGTAACTTTGCTCGCATCTTAGTATTTAGGCGGGAAGTCTTCTTATCTCTCTTAGTGTCTATCACTCCATTCCAGTCACCCAATAGTATACAGGAACTATAGTCCCACTGTACTAATTTAGCATGAAGATTTCTATAGAATCTATCTTGCTGTTGATTGGGACCATAAATTCCCAAAAGTAATGTCTTTTTCCCTTCTAGGATTAAGTCTAAAGCAATATATCTTCCGAAGGGATCTGCTTCTATTAATTCAGCTTTCATGTCTTTTCTTAAGTATACAACTATACCATTCTTCTTTTCCATAGCGGAAGCTACAAAATGTTGACCAAGTTTTGAGTTAATCAAATATTTTTGATCAGTTGACTTGATATGAGTCTCTTGCAAACAAATTACATCATTCTTAAACTGTTTGAGAGAGTGAAATATTTTCTTTCTCTTCTGTGGAGAATTCAGTCCATTGACATTCTATGTTAAAATCTTAGTTGTCATCTTTGGTTGGCTGAAGCATTTTTAGAGCTTCCTGCATGGCCTGTTTAACCTTAGGTCTAGCTCCTCCCACTGCTTCCAGACTTGTTACTGTAGTTCCTTGATCGATGGCCGGTGATTGTTGATGTTGTTGCTTTTTAGCTTGTTTCTCCATTCGTCTAGTAATCATGCGGCTAGGTCTTTGTTCCATAACACCTTGCGCTTCTAGAAGAGAGAGATGCTCCATCTTACCTGGTGGTTGTGTAGTTTGCTGTCTGTCCTGTCCTTCTTGTGATCTTTCTCCAGGTCCAGATGGTGCAGGATATCCGGCCTTCAATATATTATAATAAAAATCTCGGGCTTTCTATACAGAGTTGAGGCGATATCTTTGCCTATCAAATGTAAATATAATGCCAAATGGTGCATCCCACCTATACTGTATCTGACGATTTCTGAGTTCTTCGACCAAAAAAGCATAGTCTCTCCTGGCTCTTAACATTTGAGGTGGTATCTCTTTCAAAACAATCAGGTCTTGACCGCCAATTTGAAGCTTAGTGTTATAAGACTCTTGTAGTACCATATTTCTAAGCTCTCTTGTAGTGAAGTATATAACGATGTCTCGAGGAAGCTGCTTCTGCTTTGCCAGCCAAGAGTTAACGCGATAAGCTTTGTCGATTTGCCAGTCAAGATTGGTCCCTGGTCTTCCCATCAGGCGATCAAAAGCTTCTGATAGGATCTGTTTCAGGTTCTCCTGTTTCTCCTCACACAGCCCCCTTACTCTTAATGCAAACTCCATTTGTCGATACTGTATCATAATAATTTCTTTTTCAGCATTTTCCACTTTTTGTTCCACCGCCTCTGTTTTCAATGTCAAGTTGGTATTGGCGTCATTAAGATCCTCTAGACTATCTTCAATTCCAGAAACATGTTCTGTCAATACAGTTACAAGTCTCAGCATTTCATCTTTAATTTTAACAACCCTGGCATCAATTTTCTCATACAACTCCTGTTTAAGTCCTATTATTTCATCTTTGATTTCTTCTTTCATTTCTTTTATTTCCTCCTTTCTCTCCTGTTTTATCACCTCTCTATGATCTCTAAGCTTGTCTTCCATTTTAATTGTCTGTGCATTAAGAGCCACGCTTAGTTTGCTCAAGAAAAATTCTTTCGTTAACACATCCCCAGCAGGGGGCGTAGGGAGCGGAGGCTGCAACCTTGTGCCAGGCACTGGGGATGTGCCCCTGGGAATAGAGGGTGACAGCTTCAAATTAAAATTTGGTTTTGAAGCCATTTCAAAATTTATCTTCCTGCAATTAATAAAACTCTGCTGCCTGACTATGCAGCTTTAAGCAGCTTTAAGTAAAGAAGCTGAATTTCTCCCTTTACTTTGAAATTTGAGGCTTCGCAAAACTTTCAGTGAGTAAACACTGTAACAAGACAGTTCAGCAGATTCATCACCATTTAAATTCCAGATAAGCAAGATTAATGAGAGAGTGAAAGTCTCGTAAAAATGAAACTAATTAAAAACCTTCTGCTGGCCAATTGTAAAACAAGTGATAAGGATTGAAATTTTTGAGTTCTTGTAACAATTAACAAAAAGTAATCATTATTATCATTATTACCGGAGAAACCAGCCTGCTCAGTGCCATTTTAAAAGCCTCTAAGTAAATAGATTTTCAGAGGAGAAAAAAAAAGAAGCTAAAATCTTGATAAAGAATTAATGTCCACGCAAACGGATCCAGCTCGTGATAAGATTAAATCAATCAAAACTTTGAACTGAGTGGGGGAGACCTACTTTGTTCCGCACAAGGCAGTTTGAAGTTCCCAGCATGGACGCCGTTCTGCTTTGGGCTAGTCCCCCTATCTCTGCAGGCACAAAAGCTGCAAAAATCGAAGAGCATTTGCCAGCAAAACTATTTCTTCTTCCCTTCTTGCCTGAAGGATAAGAAAACCTGTTAAGAGGTCAGATGGATGATCTTCTAAACAGGTACGTAGCCAGGAATTCGGAGGCAGCTGGTTTTTTGCTGCCACCAACAGCGGGCTCCACCCAGGAAGCTCTCGAAAATGTATCACTATCTTAAACAGTTCAAGAATGATATAATTTGTTTGCAAGAAACTCACATTAGATCAACTGATCAAAAATATCTGATTAATACAAGATTTGGACAACATTTTATAGCTTCTGCTACAGAGAAGAAAAATGGTATAGTTATATACTTCAGGAAGGATATGAAAGCTGAATTAATTGAAGCAGATCCCCATGGAAGATATATTGCAATAGACTTGGTATTAGAAGGAAAAATGACATTGCTACTGGGAATATATGCTCCCAATCAACAACAAGATGGATTTTATAGAAAGCTTCATGCCAAATTAGTACAGTGGGATTATAGGTCCTGCATACTATTGGGTGACTGGAACGGTATTATGGACACTAAGAAAGATAAGAAGGTTTCTCGCCCAAATACTCAAATGCGAGCGAAACTACCTAAGTCCTTTTTTGATATGATGGATGATTTCGAACTGAGAGATATTTGGCGAGAAAGAAATGCAAAAGAATATGATTTTACCTTATTTTCTGATAGACATCAATCCTTTTCCAGAATTGATTTCATACTAACTACCAATGATTTGCTTTCAAGGGTGAAGAAGACAAAGATATGTGCCAGAGTTTTATCAGATCATAATCCAGTTTGGATGGAGTTGGGAGGGGTGACGCAAGCAAGAAGGTCTTGGAGATTGAATGAAATTTATTTAGATATGAGAAATATACTAATGAATGTAAAAAATTGTTAACAGAATACTTTGTTTTTAATATGAATAAGGGTACATCTATGGAAATTGTATGGGATGCAAGTAAAGCGTATATGAGAGAAGCTTTGTTAAATCTAAATAGATTACATAGACCTAAACAAGGGGAAAAGCGAACAGAACTGGAAGATGAAATTAGGAAGAAAGAGCAAGAGTTAACCTTAAAATCAGGAGATATAAAGATTAAAGAAGCAATTACCTTATTAAAAGACCAATTTAATATGTTGATTTCAGACCAGGTAGCCACTAGTCTGTTATATGCAAAACATAATACTTTCTGCAATTCAAATAAATCTGGTAGATGGTTAGCATATCAGATTAGGAAAAAAAAAATTTCGTAACATAGCCAAATTGCACTACAGTGGGAAAGAAGTGTTTCAACAGGGTGAGATTCAAAAGGTCTTCCGTGAATTCTTTACAGTGTTGTACAAGGGTGACAAAATTAATGGTCTAGATATAGAGAGAAACTTGGATAGAGAAAAAATACCCATAGTTAAAGAAGAGCAGAGGCAAAGATTGAATCAACCAATAACTTTGGGGAAAATTTTACAGGTAATTAAGCAGTTAAAGGCAGGGAAGGCACCTGGTACAGATGGCTTGACAGCGGCTTACTATAAAAATCTACAATTAGAAATGGTAGAACCTCTTAAGGAATTATTTAATAAGATTCAAATGGAAGGTAAGATACCTCCATCTTGGAAGACAGCTTTTATATCCCTGATACCCACAGAAGACCAAGATATTACCCAACCAAAAAACTACAGACCTATATCACCACTTAATGTAGATTATAAAATCTTTACTAAAATACGAGCAAATAGGTTAATGTTGGTTATTCAACAATTGATTCATAATGATCAAACAGGTTTTATTCAAGGGAGACAAATGAGAAGTAACGTAAGATTAATCGTTAATGCATTAGGATATTTGGGAAAGAATAACCAAATTCCTGCTGCGCTCATATTTCTGGATGCTGAGAAAGCCTTTGATCAAGTTAACTTGCAATTCCTGTTGAAAACACTGCAAAAAATGGGGCTTCCGGTGGGCGGAGCATGACAGAGGGTTGTTATCTTTAACAGCTCTGGAATCTTGGCGTCATTAATCTGTCTAAACAGCAATCTATCAAGCTGTTTGGCAGTTTATTGATCCTCCCTTCGGGCTTAGAAGAGAGAAATGAGAAGCTATGCATCAAAAGCTTTCCAACTAGCCCTTTCAGCCTAAACGCTGGGAGGAAGGGGGAAAGAACTGCCTTTTGTTGCAGAACGAAGGTTTTCGCTCATCCTCAGCACAATGATTTATTATGGACTTCAAGCCGAGCTGAACCAATACCTGTGAACATCTTAATTGTATGTATAAATCCTTAGCTCCATTTGCAAAGAATTCCTTCTGCTGATTACTTGTTGAAAGTTCTATAAAAATGGTGCCAAGCTGTGTAGGAGGGGCGTGTCTCGGATAGAACTTTTGCGAAGCCTAAAAGTGATTTATTACCAAGAAGTGATTTATTATCAAAACAAATAGCAATTGCTGTATAATTGGACTGCCTGGACTTTTTAACTGACTAAAAAATATTAAGTTTGAGATGGCTTCTAAGCAAAAATTTCCCCCCCTCCTCCCCCCGCATCGAAAAGTGCCGGAAAATCACCAGCGCCTTCTGCTAAAATACAATCATCACTCCCTTCTACTTCTGCAGGGGACCCCCTGACAAGGGAAATTCTGCAGAAGGAATTAATCGATGCGTGAAAAAATCATGCTGTTACGATGGAAGCAAAACTTAAGGAAGAGATAGCTGCTTCTAACAAACAGATGTCTGAAGAACTTATGACATGTAACCAAATGATTAGAGGGGACTTTCTGATGGCTCTGAATTCGCTAGCTGGTTATGCACAGGCCCTTGAAGAAAAGTTAGAAGATCTTAGTGACTCTAAGACGAACTTGGTAATGAAGATGGAGGTGGTCCAGCAAAAGGTTAGCGATGCAGAAAATGAAATCATAATGCTACAGTATAGGCAAATGGAATTTGCTTTAAGGATAAGGGGCCTTCCTGAAAATACACAAGAGAACCTGAAGCAGACTCTCTCTGAAGCCTTCGACCTGATGGCGGGAAGGTCAGGAGGGAATCTTGATTGGCAAATCGAAAAGGTTTACCGCGTTAATTCCTCGCTGGCAAAACAAAAACAATTACCAAGAGATATAGTGGTCTACTTCACCACTAGAGATGTGAGAAACACAATATTATAGGAATCCTACAAAAATAAGCTTCAAATCGAGGGTCGGGAGGTGACTGTCTTGAAGGAGATACCACCTAAAATGCTGAGATCTAGGAAAGACTATGCCTTTTTAGTGGAAGAGCTTAAAAATCGCCAGATACAGTTTAGATGGGACGCGCCAGCCGGTATTGCATTCAGTTATCTTGGACAAAGATATCGTATCAATTCAGTACGGAAGGCCCAAGATTTCTATAGCAACATATTGAAGGCTGGACATCCCCGCCCCCTTCTAGATCCAGAGAAAGAGAGCAAGAAGGATATGATGGAAAGCAAACCACTCAAGTATTAACAAGGAGGGATCAACTTGTTCTCTCAGAGGTACAAGAAGCTAAAGAACAAAGACAAGACCACGTGGTTACTAGACGAATGGAACAGGAATTAAGAAAGCAATGTACACAAGCCACCGCTCAGGAGCATACAGGTGTTACATCAGAAACAGTGGGAGGAGCTAGGCCAAAGGTTAAATATCAAGAGATTCAGATGGCTATTAAAAAGTTTCAGGGGGCTTATTTATTTATTTATTTATTTATTTATTTATTTGTCTTGTATGCCGCCCACTACCGGAGGACTTCGGGCGGCTCACAAAAGACAAGGGAAAGGGGGGAACAAGACAAAGACAACATATTAAAAACAAAACCAACATTCACTATTTCCGTGGAGGTAGATGCTTCTCAGCTCCCCCCAGCCTGCTGGAACAGCCAGGACTTGGTGGCTTCATGGAAGGCCGGGAGGGTAGTAAGGGTCCGGATCTCAACAGGGAGCTCGTTCCAGAGGGCCGGAGCTGCAACAGAGAAGTCTCTCCCCTGGGGACTCGCCAGCCGACATTGGCTGGCAGATGGAATCCGGAGGAGATCTAACCTGTGCGATCTAATTGGTCTGAGAGAGGTAATCGGCAGGAGGTGGTCTCTCAGGTACCCAGGTCCGATGCCATGTAAAGCTTTATAGGTAGCGACCAGCACCTTGAAGCGGATTCGGAGACTAATAGGTAGCCAGTGCAGCTCGCGGAGGATAGGTGTAACGTGGGTGTACCGAGGTGCACCCACAATTGCTCACGCGACTGGATTCTGGACTAATTGGAGTCTTCGAACACTCTTCAAGGGCAGCCCCATGTAGAGCGCATTACAATAATCCAGTCTCGAGGTAACAAGGGTGTGAGTGACTGTCTGAAGGGCCTCCCGATCCAGGTAGGGTCGCAATTGGTGCACCAGGAGGACCTGGGCAAAGGTCCCCCTGGTCACAGCCGACAGATGGTGTTCTAGAGTCAGCTGTGGGTCCAGGAGGACTCCCAAATTGCGAACCCTCTCTGAGGGGCGTATAATTTCGCCCCCCAGCCTGAGAGATGGAACAGTTAGACAATCTTTGGGAGGGAACATCAGAAGCCACTCGGTCTTGTCTGGATTGAGTGCCAACTTGTTTGCTCCCATCCAGATTCTAACAGCCTCCAGGCACTGGCACATCACTTCTACTGCTTCGCTGAGTTGGCACGGGGAAGACAGATACAGCTGTGTATCGTCTGCGTATTGGTGATACTTAATCCCGTGCCGGCGTATGATCTCACCCAGCGGCTTCATGCAGATGTTAAATAGGAGGGGGGACAGGACCGAACCCTGCGGCACCCCATACTTGAGGGGCCTTGGGGTCGATCTCTGCCCTCCAACCAACACCGACTGCGACCTGTCCGAGAGGTAGGAGGAGAACCACCACAAAACGGTGCCTCCCACCCCCACCTCTCGCAACCGTCGCAGAAGGATACCATGGTCGATGGTATCGAAGGCCGCTGAGAGGTCAAGAAGCACAAGGATAGAGGGGTGACCCCTATCCCTGGCCCGCCAGAGATCAGCGATCAGCGCGACGAAAGCAGTTTCCGTGCTGTAACCAGGCCTGAAACCCGACTGAAAAGAGTCTAGATAATCGGCTTCATCCAAGGACCGTCGGAGTTGCGAGGCCACCACTTTCTCAACAACCTTCCCCACAAAGGGAAGGTTGTAGACTGGACGATAGTTGCTCAAAATGGCTGGGTCCAGAGACGGTTTCTTCAGGAGGGGTCTCACCACCACATCCTTTAGGAGGGGTGGGAAGATTCCCTCCTGGAGAGAGGTGTTCACAATCATCTGGATCCAGCCGTGTGTCACCTCCTTGCTGGTCGAGACAAGTATACAAGTGGAGGCACTCACTGCTCCCATGACCTTGTCCACTTCATCAGGAGAAGCCCGTTGAAACTCAATCCATAATGATGGTAACTAAGTCTCTAATATGGAATGTTAAGCGATTGGATCAATTTAGCAGGAAATGGAGTGCTCAGTATTGAAGGGTATGATTTGGTATATGGCTGCTTGTTTGCTGTATAATAAAGAAGTGGATGAGAATTTTAAAGGTCATGCTTTGGGGAATGCCTTGCTACGGGTTGGGGAAAAACATCAATATTAATTAAATGACATGGTAGATTTACAAAAGGTTTAAGGTATTCTGGGTAAAAATATGATGGATTATGCAAAATGTTCTAAAAAAAAGGATAAAGTTTACCCCCACCTATTTTTTGTTATGTATAATTACTGACTGTACAGCAGTAGAGATTAACTTGACTTTGCATTTGATAACTGCAGCTAGATTGTTGGCGGCGCAATACTGGAAGAAGGAAGATTTGTTTACTATCTAGGAATGGACATTGAAAATCACAAACTTAGCAGAGATGGCTAAAATATTTGCATATCTCAAGGATAATTCAAACGAGAGATATAAACGAGACTGGGAAAAATGGATTGACTATATTCAAAATAAATATGGGTCTAGGAAATTTCAGATAGCTTATGATTAAGATCAGAAATGATACAAATTGTTTATAGTTAGCCTAGCAAGGAGGAGCTAAGATCAATTCAAAGATGTTATTAACTTTCTACGTTTTCTTTAAGTATATCTTAAATTTAAAGATTTATACCTTGTATTGGTTCTGGAAAGTCAGGGTGGGAGAAGGTTGGGGGGGTTGGGGGGAGGATGGGAGGGAGTGGAGTTTACTAAGTTGGAGGAGGCATGTTGGATGATTGTACATGTATACTGCTATTTTTTCTTTTTTAGGTATATTGAAATGGAATTATAAATACCATCAACACAAAAGGGAGTTTGCTCAGAAGCTGAAATACACCAAGTGAATTAGAGGAAGAGTGGGAAGCAGAGGAGAGAAGAAAGATAGGAAGAGAGGGATAGGAGAGAGGGGGAAGGGGGAAGATGAGGTCTATAAGGAGGAGTGGTAAGGGGAGAGAGGAGGAGAAAGGAAGGGGAACTAGAGTAGAAAATGATGGAGGGAAGACAGGATGTAGAAGAGTGGGAAGCAGAGGAGAGAAGAAAGTTAGGAAGAGAGAGAAAGGGGGAGGAGAGAAGGGGAAGAAAGTGTCGGATAAGGTATAAATATGGTGTATGGAGAGCAGAAGAGCCAATAACTGGGTTTTTCTTTTTCTTTTTTTCCTTTGGTAGTTGATGGTAAGATGAATTGATGTAAGTACTTAATAATACAACTTGATATGGACTATGTAATAATATACATGTGATTATATGCTATGAAAATGGAAAATAAAAACTTTTTATGATGAAGACTAAAAAAAAACACTGCAAAAAATGCAAATAGGAGAACGTTTCTTACAATCAATTAAAGCAATATATCAACAGCAAACAGCACAAATTATACTTAATGGAAGTTTAACAGATTCTTTTCAAATTGAAAAAGGTACAAGACAGGGTTGTCCCTTGTCCCCATTACTGTTTATTATAACTTTGGAAATATTGCTGAATAAAATACGGGGCTTGGAGGGCCTAAAGGGAATTAAGATTAGGCAGCAAGAATATAGAGTACGTCCTTTTGCGGATGATCTGGTTATAATATTAACCCAACTGCAGGAATCTAGTATGATCTTAATGAATATGATTAATCAATATGGTCAAGTGTCAGGATTTAAAATAAATCTAGGGAAAACAAAAATATTAGCTACAAATATAATACTAAACAAAAGGAAGAATTAGAAGGAATGATAGGATGCGAAATAGTTAAAAGGTCAAATATTTAGGAGTTCATTTCAACCTCAAACGGGAAGTTATATAAGTATAATTATGAACCACTTTGGCATATTATACAGACAGAGATGAAAAAATGGGAAAAGTTACAGTTATCCTTGCTGGGAAGAATAGCAGCAGTGAAAATGAATATTTTACCTAAATTTTTATTTCTTTTCCAAATGCTACCTATACTTAAAAATATGTGAACCTGTTAGAATGGCAGAAGGGTATTAATAATTTGTATGGGCAGGGAAGAAGCCGAGAGTAAAACTAAAAATAATGCAAGATGTGCGTGAGAGGGGAGGTTTGAAATTACCCAATTTAAAACTATACTACGACGCAGTAGCTTTAGCTGTAATTAGTGATTGGATTAATTTAACAAATGATAGGATACTTAATATCGAGGGGCATGATCTGGTATATGGCTGGCATGCTTACCTGCTATATAACAAACAAGTGGACAAGAATTCATATTTTAAGGAATGCTTTACTGCGGCTCTGGAAAAAATATCAATACAAATTAAATGATAAGATACCCATGTGGGCAATTCCTAGACATGCAATAGAAAATATGAACATAGTACAAAAACAGGATATAATTACTTACAGACAGCTTCTTACCCTAGAAAGGGGTGTATTACAACTAAAATCCTTGGATGAATTAAAAGAGGAAAAGGTAATTCAAACATGGTTCCAGTATGGACAGCTACAGGCCAGTGGAAAACAGATTAAAAAATTGGTTTTATGTAAGTTGAGGATAATTTATTTAAACAAATAAGAGATCAAAGCTTAATGCATATAAAGAGACTATACAATGTATTAATACAGATGGACTCCGAAACAGAATTAGTTAAAGACTGTATGATAAAGTGGGCTCAAAATATTGAAGAACCAATAATGTTGGATACATGGGAAAGGATTTGGGTAAGAAATGTAAAATTTACACAAGCCCAAAACTTGAGAGAAAACTTTTATAAGATGTTTTATAGATGGCATTTAGATCCTAAAAAATTAGCTTCTATGTATCCGAACTTACCACCTAAATGCTGGAGATGCGATTCTCTCGACGCTACATTTTTTCATATATGGTGGACTTGCAAAAAGGTTAAGGCATTTTGGATAAAAATATGGTGGATTATGCAAAATGTTCTTTAAAAAAGGATAAAATTTACCCCTCAGTTATTTTTGTTAAGTATAATTACTGATTGTACAGCTGTAGAGATTAATTTGATTTTGCACTTAATAACTGCAGCTAGATTGTTGGTGGCGCAATACTGGAAGAAGGAAGATTTGCCTACAATTCAAGAATGGACATTGAAAGTCACAAATTTAGCCGAGATGGCTAAAATATCTGCATATCTTAAGGACCACTCAAACAAGAGATATAAACGAGACTGGAAAAAATGGATCGATTATATACAAAATAAATACGGGACTAAGAAATTCCAGATAGCTTATGATTAAGATCAGGAATGATATAAATTGTTTAAAGTTAGCCTAGCAAGGAGGAGCTAAGTTCAATGTAAAGATGTTATCAATTTTCTATTCTTTTTTCAAATATATTTTAGACTGTTTTTGTTAAAGATTTATACCGTGTATGGGTTCTGGGAAGTTGGGGGAGGGAAGGCTGGGGAGGTTGGGGGCGTTGGGGAGAGGGTGGGAGGGAGGGATGGCCACTATGTCCAGTAGATGCTGGACCTCCGCCTGCAACATTTGTCGCTTGTGAGTCGATTTTGGGAGCGGAACCCGATGGGAGGCGACCAGTGATGGTCACTTGGATCTGCAAAAGGAGCGGTTGGAAAAAACCCCTCGAAAGGACCTGCGGTTCCCCTGCTGTCTGGATTTGTCCCTGAAGGATGCCATATCCTGGGTGCAGTCCTATGATTGGGAATAGGACCTGGTAAAAAAAACCAAAGTAGAAGGGGAGTCATTGTTCCAAAAGGGCTGCCTATGAAAATAGGAGCGGCCTTTGCGGTCCGGTTTCTTGGTGACCGTCGGTAAGATCTTCTGTTTGTCCTTGGATTCAATTAAGACAGAGTCCAAGGGCTCTCCAAATAGCTTGCCATCTTTGAAGGGAGCCGAGGCCAACTTCCACTTAGCCTTCATGTCCACCTGCCAGTGGCATAGCCACAGCAAGCAGCGAGTGGACACATTAGAAGCCATAGCCCTGAGGCAAATTTGGTGGCGTTAAGGGAAGTGTCGGCCAAGTATTCGATCGCTGCAATAATCTTGTTCACGTCTTGGCGTGATCTAGTATCCCCGGCAGGAAGGTTGGCTAACAGCTTGCGAAGCCAAAATAGGGCCGCCCTGCTGAAGTAGGAAGCGGAGGAGGAGGCCTTCATGGCCCACGCAGTGGCCATGTGAGTCTTATGACAGGCCTTCTCCACTTTCTTGTCTTCCACTTTTAGACCCTCCAGTAGGTCTGCTGGGAGGACTGAGTTGGATTGGCCATTGACCCAGGTTGAACCCATTGTCGCTGGATGATGTCCCGGAACAGCTGTGGTGCCAGAACCAACTCCTGAGGGGGAGTGATTTCCTTAAAGAGTCCTGCGCCTGGATCCCCTGGTCCTATAGTCTCCTTGTTACCCTGATCACTGGTAGTCTTGTCAGATTGGGCAGAAGTCCCATTTGAATGGACGAAGCCCTAGCTTTGGTCAGAATGGCCTTAAACATTATAGGCTTGAATAAGCCAGAGAATGGGGGGGTCAGGGGCCTGATTCTCATCCTCCGACAGATTAGGGGCGTCCTGTCCACCCTTCTCCTCATCAGACACTTTGGTGAAGGCTGAGGAAGCAGGAGGGGAGGCCCCGGAGGGTCGAGGGAGAATGGGCTTGGCTTTGCTCAGGAGAGGCAAGGATAAACTCAGTTGTTCGATGCCATCAGCAATCCCCTGTGATATTGCCCATCGAACAACTTCCTGCATCGCTTGGGATAACTCAGGAATGTCCCATGAAATACGGCCAGTGGGAGGAGCCTCCTCCCCCATTAGTGAACAAGCCTCTTCCATGTTTACCTCCTATAGAGAGGAAATACGAGACCTGGGAGATGCTCTGGAAGGGTTGGGAGAAAATCCAAAATTCCCTTCGTCTGCCAGAGATGGAGAGCCCTCCCATGGAGTTTCCACTAAGGGAATGTCTGCAGGAACTAGAGGTGGAGGTGGTTCCCTGGCTTGCAGAGTTTGTGTCTGGGCACTAACTGCCTTTTGAAACTATCTCTCCAGGGCCTTCTCTCTCCTTTCATCCAACCTTTCTGCATCTTTTGAGACTTTCTTGGCTTTGGGCTGTTTCCCTTTTGCAAGGCAGCCTGCACTATCCCCTTTAGCAGCAGGGTTGGGCCTCTGCGCTTGTTAGCAGGAGGTTCAGCTTGATCCCTGGCATCAGTCACAATCTTGCTGGCCATAGCACTCTTCTAGCCTTAGTTGTAAATTTTCCAGTATATGAAATAGTTCTGGAAGTAGGCCCCTTTAATTCAGTCCAAGTTCTGAGGAAAACGGGGCTTGGCAGGGATCAGTAACAGTCAGCAATATTTTTGGTGCCAAAATTGGAAGTCACAAGGCGCTGCAGATCTGCACTGTGATAAAGCAGGGAATTGCCCGAGAAAGCCAAACTCCCTGCAGCCGCTCTCAATAGTCTTCCTGGGGAGGGGGGAACCTGCCTGAAGCCCCAGAGCAAGAACCCAAATTTAATAAGCCCTCCCAGCGGCGATCTGCTGTGGAACCAGGCTGCAGCAAAGAAACGGCTTGAGAATAAAGCGCGCCACTTTTTCTTTCCAAAATGGCCACCGCAAGCTTTGGAGCGCACAGGGAGCTGTCGACAATTTGGAGAGCTCAGTAGAGCCTCCAGGCTAAGAATAGTCCACTGAAAGCGATCTTGGAGGGTCCCTAACCTACCTGCCTGCCCCCAGACCTCGCTAGCAGCCGCCGACAAGCCTCCCGGTGGTGCTTCAACTGCGGTGGTCGCGGAAGGCAGCCACGCTCCAAGCCACCTGTTTCGCGCTTCAATTAAGAGGAAATTTTCATTCGAAGGAAGAAATAAAAAAACCCTAACACTTCCTAACCTATGCGCTAAACACAAAAATACACTACACTAAAAAGGCTAAACTAAACTGTTTGGAGAGTCCAACTTTCTGCTCAAGAACTGGAGCTCCCCAACTGCATCCTTTTAGGGTGACTGAGTTTTTAAAACTGAGCCTCTGTGGGGAGCAGGAGGCGTGGCTACACAAAATTTGAACTCAGTCCTTGGGCAGCAAGCTGAAGTTAACCCATGCTTGGACACTCTAAGCAGTGCCTAGGAAAAGAGATAATTCTAACTTGGCCTTCCAGCAAAACAAACTGAAGACCCAGCATGTTGAGAAAGTGCTGAGAAAACCATTCAAAAGGGAGGGGGGAAATGGAACACAGAGAGAGGGGGGAGGGAGAGAGGGAGAGACAGACAGACAGACCGACCGCAAACCAATTTGGCATTGCACAAGCCCAGCAGTCTTGGAAAAGGTGCAAACAAGACAGATTCCCTTGGAGACACAACACTTAAGAGAAGAAAGGTAGCCACTCCTCTTCCCCATTCCAAGCTGGGTTGGAGCACGCTTAGCTTGGAAACCTGGAGCACTGCACGAAGAAAGGAGTGTGAACCTTGTTGTGGTGCCATGAAGCGAAGAGGAGGAAGTGAAAAAGAGGAGGAGGAAGAAGTGATAGCAGGAGGAAGTGCTGAGAAGACCATTAAAAAAACCAAGAGTGATCAAACCAATTCAGCATAGCACAACGCCTCTTTACAAGGAAACAGAAGCATTCAGTCACCTCGATTTGCAAAGACATGACAAAGCAGTGAAAGCCCTTTTCGCACAAATGCACAACAACCAGGCAGGATGTTGCCAGAACACAGGGGCATCCTCAGGCATCAAAACAAAAGCAAAAATTTCCAATTGAAGTGTAACGGGACCAAGCAGTCTTGGAAAAGGTGCAAACAAGAGGGATTCCCTTGGAGATGCAGTGATTAAGGTGAAAGGTAACTTCTCCCTGCCCCTATTTGCACTATGAAAAAAGACATCACCATATCCAAACCTTGGGGGGGGGTCCCCCTCCAACAAGGCTTTGGTAGAGCTTCTGGTTGCAAGTTAAGCTGCTGCGTGCTTGTCTTGAAAACTTGGACAGGTGCGCAAAGGGAACGCAAGTCCATTTGGGGTACCTGGAGAGGGAGAGAAGTAAAGTGGAAAAGAAGAGGAGGAGGAAGAAAACAGGTAGCAGGAGGAACAGTAAACAGGGCCAGGAAGAGAGGGGGGAAGCAGAAGCAGACATAGCAAAAGAAGCAGGAGGAGGAATTCAAGTGTTGCAAGCAAGTTTCTAGCACAGCCATCGAGAACCTTTGCACTGCGCAAGAGGTCTTCACATGCGCCAGCCTTATTGTTGAGGGTAGGAACGAAACCTTCAACTGAACGAAGGCCTCGCATCCACTTCCAGCCTGCCGGAACTCACCATGCCAGGGGAAGAATGAGACCCTGTTGTCCCTGAAACCTGCCTGCGTGCAAGTGGGGTGTCTACATGCAAATAGGGCACTTGGAAACTGATGATCTTTGAGGGAAATCCTGCTGCTCCTCTGCTTTCTTCAGCTTGGATAGAGCCGGTCACCCAAGCTGCTGGCAGCAGCAGTAGTAGGAGCCACCTGAGCAGTCATGATTCCCCCTCCCCCAACCAGCCAGTCCTGTCTGACCTCCCTCGTCACTTTTCTCCTCCTCCTTCCCTCAAGTGGCGGCGGGCTCCACAGGACAATAGGTCTCATTCCTTCCATGGCATTGCGAGCTTTGGTGGGTTGGACACGGGTGCAAGAGCTTTGTTCACTTGAAGGCTTTGTTCCTGCCCCCAAACGGTAATGCCAGCACATGCAAGCGTAGCCACTTGGGCCACCAGCAATGTTGGTTCCTGTATGCTGGCCTTAGATCCAACCCATGTGGCTGCCCTGCCATCACGCCCTGTGGACATGTGCCCAGGAGGAGAGGGTGTGAGCACTGGCATCCTGGGTGAAAGAGAAGCACTCAGAAATTAGTTAGCCTGTGGGACAAGACAGTCCCCAGGGACACCAGGCCCTATGGACACAAAATATCTCTTGGGCATGTGCACAAGGGGTAAGGCAGTCCCCTGCCGGCTCCAGGGTGGCACTGTAGATCTAAAGCTGGCCACGTACCAGCCCAAATGACTATCCCCATGTTACATATGGGCTGGTCTATTGCTATTTACAGGCTGGCCCTGTGGGCCACATCTAACCACCTCGCAGGCTGGATCCAGCCCAAACACCTTGAATTTGACATCCCTGCTCAGATAGGTCTCCTTCCATCTCTGCACCCCCTTGTACCCCTCTGAGCATGCAGCACGCCAGCCCTTAACATACTATCCTAAACCTCCTCATACTATGCCTTCTCTGCCATTTGGATATCCTCCCCAAGCTGTGTTCATGCCTACCTCACCATGTACCCCTAATGTACCATTTTCATTCTATGCCTCCTCCACACACCCTCATGCACCCTCACTAACTTTCTTATTCTGCACACTGTCACAAAGATGCATTACGCTTATGCCAAGTTTCCCCAGCTACCCATGCACCCTCTTGCTCCTCCAGCAGTAGCTAGTTAGCTTATCTGTGGGCCTGCTTACAAGCTGCCTGGGACTTTCAACTGCTTGCCAGCTTTCCAATTAACTTTGTGTTGGAAGCTGGCAGAAAGTTGCAAGGAGGTGCTTGCTGATGACTTACATGCCTCACTTAACAACATCAAAGTGGACTGCAGGATTGCTTTTGCTAAGCAATGCAGTCATGTGCCATTGCACTTTAAAGCCATGTTACTTAGAACATCAAAAATTGCGGTACCAGTGGCCATTGTAACTTGAGGATTACCTATAATGTAGTTCTCAGATATACAACATAAGCAATCTAACATATTAAACAAGTGCCAGTTAATATTTGGCGAGAGACCTTACCTGTGTTGGCTGTTCAAAAAACAGACAATGTTGATCGAGACCAAATAGAGTTCCTAAGGAGGTACGTTCTCTAACCAATAACCTTCTGAGAACAGAAGCACTCTCAGAAGGGCCCCCTCTGCAGAATTGTAATCATAATTTGTTCAAAACAGAATAAATAGGTTTTTCAGTAGGTTTTAAGACGTTTAGGATTTTAAATGGTTAATATCAGCTCCATACATGATATCTGGAGAGGACTTGGAAACTCATGCATTGAGAGGAGCATTAGGTTCCTTTCTTCTTGTACTGGAGTAGAAATGTAGCTATCGCATTTTGACTTCTAACTTCAGAACTCTTTTTAAGAAAAATCCCATGGTTAATTACTCATTATACAATAGATTATCCATGAATTCATCATTTCCTTCCAATGTTATTATTTCACTCTTTCTTTTCCTTACTTCACCTGTTATAACTCTTGAATAGTTGTATTACAAAAAGAGAGATCTAATTATCTTAATCTTATAGATGTACGACAAAAAAAATTATTCATAATGTCTGAAATACAGTAATTCCCCCTTTTGGTCAGTGACATGGTGCTTTTTTTCCTTATTTGCTAAATCAATATGTTCCATTTTTTTCTTAAATACATTCTAGATTATGTTTCACCGTATTTAAATACATATGGTATTTTTTATTAAATGGAGGTTTTTAACAATAATTGACTAGAAAACAAGTGGTTATTTTAGAGTGGATTATTTTCTATACAAGGAGTGGGAAAATAGTCCTCTCCACATTACCACATATTCCTCTCCTCCATATTCTGTCTGCAATCTCACCGTAGAAACACTTGCCTTCTTCCTTCCCATATTATCTTTTTCGTACCTTACTTTTGTTTTAAACTACATCTCCTTGTCATTATCACTCATATAAACCATATATTAAGTGACTGACAGATTTTGACATGATTTTTGGTTTGGAAAAAAAGAATGGAGACAAATTTGTCTTTGTGAAAGAAAAGGAGAAATAAGATTGTCTGAAGGAGTTTCAGGGGATTAGGTGGTAAGTCATCCACATAAATCAGTACTGAGCAGAGGTGATCCATAGAGGGCAGCATTTTTCATGCCTTGGGTCATAAAAAGAGAGTTTTTTTAATTGAGGTATACTGCAAGATTAATTTAAAATAATTATGAATTGTATTTTTATTCTTCTGTTTTCTAAGGTGCTGCTGATTTAAAATTCTTGTATTCTCAAACATATTGAGCCTTCTTGGGCATGTTTAGATTTTTCCATTTATTTGTTTAATTTAAAGTGCACATTGTGTATAATATTCTATTATATATGGCATCTAACTATGCTTCTAGGATTAGATTGCCTTTTTAAATTCATCTACAATCAATGTCCAGTATTTTTAGATAGTCTTGCTGGCTTATTAGAAATTAGCAAGTCTGCATTTTGTTGATAATATTCAGTTTTTTCTAGAAAAGGGACAAATTTTAATATTGAAGTCTCCTGATACTCTGAAGTAGTGACTAATATTACTGGGAGTTCTTATTCATATTTATTCTTATTCGTATTATCTTGTACATGTGACAAACTAACTAAATAAATATAAATAAATAAATACATTGATTCAAACATTTTTGCTGTTATAACATCAAACAGACACAATAGATTACAGAAAGGAAGTCCAATAACTCACTAATTGATTATAATCATATAATAAGAAAATGTTCAGAAGAGTGAATATTATGGCTATGAATGCTTCAAAAACTGTTTAGAAAAGAGTTTTGATCCTCATGTTGAAGTAACTAAGGAGCAAAAAAAAACCACGATTTGTTAAAGTAATCAAACATTTTTGAGATTTGGGTATAAGCCGGAAACAGATACTCCTGGTTTTAAAAAGCCACTCATTAACATTAACCTGACTTCGTTGAAAAAAACAAAAGCAGAGTTATTGCAAAATATGCAGTGCAAGCAAAATTGCTTAGTTTACTGTCTTAATATTAATTAATCTTATCTTGTATTTTAATTGAATCATAAAATAAACCCAAATTGTCCATAAAACTGCAAACTTAACTATGCATCCCTGCTTGCATATCACTGTTGGAAATCACCAAGCTATTGAGTAGACCATGATTTCAGATGATAAATAAACTATGGTTAATTCACTCCTTTTTAAACAACTATCAAGTATAGCATATTATAATTTAACAAAAGATATGGGCCCTTACAGTTCTGCAAGTAATCTAGATCTGTTGTATATGGGGTTTAAAAATATTAACCACTACCTTGAATTGCACCCGGAAGCATGCTGGAAGCTTGTGCAACCTGCATAGCAGTTGAATTGCATAGGTGAACTTTGAAGCACCCAAGATTGCATGCCTCCTGCCACATTCTGCAACAGTTGAAACTTCTGAATGATCATCAAGGGCAACCTATGTTTAGATGCATTGTAGTAATTTGACTGGGAAGTAACTAAAGCATGAGTGACAATGAGTCACTTCTTGAATAAGTTGATTAAATTAATAAAGTTCTTGAATTAATTTACTTCTTTCACTCAGATTGATAAAATTCATTCCAATTAATTCCCAATCCAGATCTTGCTTCGATTGTCTCATTTGTATTTTTCAAAAACTAATCTCCGCTAAGTGTACAGATTATCTTGAGTGATGGTGGCTTGAATTATTGCTGAATTTAGGATTTGCTAAACCTTTAAAAGGTATGAGGTACAATAAATTCCTAAGATATCAATGTCCAGTGACCGGACCAGATGACCAAAGGGAAGAACTCGGAGGAAACCTAAGCAAAAAAACAGCTGTGGCAGAGAGAGCCATGCCAGCCCAGAGCATACAAGGACTTAGCTGAAGTTTTCAGTGAAGAGGGCTCTAATGAGTCCCCCCACAAACTTGCACCATCTAAATTCTCCCAGGTGCCAAACTACCAAAACCAAACATGTATAGCATGTCCTCACAAGAACTCGAATAATTGAGCATCTTCACAGATAAGAAACTGGCTAGGGACTTTATCAAACCAATGAGAGAGACCAAACCAACTCAGCATAGCACAAGACCTCTTTGCAAAGAAAACAGAAGCATTCAGTCACCCCAGCTTGCAACGGCATGGACACACAACAACACAACAACCAGGCAGGATGTTGCCAGAACACAGGCGGCATCCTCAAGCATCAAAACAAAAGCAAAAATATCCAATTGAAGTGTAACGTGACTAAGCAGTCTTGGAAAAGGTGCAAACAAGAGAGGGATTCCCTTGGAGATGCAGTAAATAAGGTGAAAAGTAACTTCTCCCAGGCCCTATTTTCACTACCGGAAAAAGACATCATCACATCCATATCTTGGATGGGCCACTCCTTCGCAGTTTTAGGGCTGCTCTGTGCTTTTATTGCAAACTTGGATAAGTGCCGAAGGGAACGCGAATTCATTTGGGGTGCCGGAAGTAGAGGAGGAGGAACAAGAAATAGCAGGAGAAAAGAAAACAGGACCAGCAGGAGGCAAAAGCAGATAGAGTAGGAAGAGGAAGGACATGGAATTCAGGTGTTGCAAGAAAGTTGCAAGTGCAACTGCTGGAGGACCTTTGCACTGGGCAAGAGGGCTTCATATGTACTGACCTTACTGTCAAGGGCAGGAACATAGCCTTTAACTGAATGAAGGCCTCGCATTCATATTCAGCCCACCAGAGCTCTCTGCGCCAGGGGAGGAACCTTATATCCAGTGGAGCCTGCCTGCGTGCAAGTGGGGTGTCTACATGCAAATGGGGTGCTTAGAAACAGAGCAATCTTTGAGGGCAATCCTTCTGGTCCTCTGATTTCTTCAGCTTGGATGGAGCCAGGCACCCAAGCTGCTGGCAGCAGCAGGAGCCACTTGAGCAGCCATGATTCCCCCTCCTCAGCCAGCCAGCCAGCCCCAACCCACCTACTTCCTCACCACTCTTCTCCTCCTCCTCTCAAGTGACGGCGGGCTCCATGGGACAATGAGTCTCATTCTTCCTATGGCGTGACAAACTCTGGTGAGCTGGGCACAGGTGCAAGGGCTTCGCTCACTTGAAGGCTTTGTTTCTGTCCTCAAATGGTAAGGCCAGCACATGCCCGCAAGCAGGCCACAGGGACCAATGGCAGCATTGGTTCCTGTGTCCAGGCCTTAAATCCAACCTGCGTGGCTGCCCTGGAACTACTGAGAGATGGCCCTGTCCCCTGGGCATGCGCCCAGGAGGAGACTATGGGAGCACTGGCATCCTGGATAAAAGAAGCATTCAGAACTTAGTCAGCCTGTCTCCAGGCGCAGCAGGATCTGTGCATGCTTACCACTTCCTGAGCGTGCGCACATGGGACAGGGTGGCCCTCTGCCGGCTCTAGGATGGTGCCGCAGATCTAAAGCTGGCTGTATACTGGCCTGGATGGCCACCACAAAGTTGCAGATCGGCAAGGGCCAGATTTATTTCCAAGGTGGCCGTGCAGCCAGATCTAACCACCTCACAGGCCAGATCCTGCCCACGGGCCTTGAGTTTGACACCCCTGTTCTAGTCAGTGATTACACAGTCCCATCTGGATTTCTAACTTTGTCCCCTAATGCTCTGGATTCTACCAAGATAATATATATATATATTTGCTTTGTATATAGTTTTACTGATAGAAGCAGAGTGGCAACTGTGTACCATCAGGGTTGAGTGGGTGAAAGAGGAGGAAAAAAGAGCAAAGGAGCTAATGTCATTTATATTTCCAGAGGACATGCACAGGAATCTCACAGCATGCCTTTGGATAGTAGAAGGGGGAAAAGATTATAGATGTCTTGGCTTCATTTTTGCTGAAATTTTGTTGAAAGCCATGAGCTTTCATCCCTTGCAATCTTGAGGATATCCTCTCAAAAGACCCTTTTTTAAATCTCACACAATACTACTAATTCTGCAATCCTGATTCTTCCACACAGAATGCTATCTCAACCAAGGCAGAAAGGCTAATAACATCAAAAAGAAAGAAATTCTAGTATAGTGGAACTTTGATTTTTTTCAGAGAATGCAGCAGATTTCTTCTGCAATGACCAAATTTCATTGTGATTTATATTCTAAATAACCTAATTGCATAATAATATAATTTATGATTATGCTATTTGTATCAATTCACATCACCTCATAATGACTTCATCACAAAATGATATAAAAACTATGATATACTTATTTATTTAGTGGACTTTTAAATTCATTTTTTCTTGTTTTTAACTCCTGGCAATTGCCTAGTCTCTGCAGTTTCCTTGGCAGAATCGGATGGGTGGGGTGTTTTGGGGGTGGGGTGTAAACTTGCCATTGCCTCCTTCCCAGCACTGAGAGATGAGTTCAAGTTTACCCAACTGGTTTTATTCTTAAAATAGGGCAAGAACTCATGGCCTCCAGGTTTCTACCCTGATGTCTTAATCATTGCACCAAATTAGGGTATGAAAAGGATATTCCCTGCTGCCAGCTTATTCTGGGGTTCCATTTCCTTAGCCAAGTGAGTCCCAGGACTAGTGGCCATTCCATTCCGGATGTGACAACAAATGTGAGTCCCCCCTACACGACTGATCTGTCTAACTGGAAAAATGCAATGGAGGTTTTTAACTTCCACAAGTGGATGCCCAGTTTCCGCACCAGGGTTGGGCTTATTAAGCACTGGGTGCATCCTGAGTCCAAGAGGGCTGAGAGTTTCTCAGTCCTTCTACTGGTGGTGCTGGGCTAACTTCCCCCGATTTTGCGAGGGGGCGAAACTTCACAGCCTTTCTACTTTTTCAGTGTGATGTCTTTCCCCTGAGGGATAGTTTTTGTGGGCTTTCCACCTGATAGGCATTCAGGCTTCCGGGCAGGGTTTTTTGAATAGCACTCAGCTGCACAGTGCCCCTCCTTCCTGCACTTGAAATAGGCTGACCATCTCAGTGCGAGCGTGGTTAGCAGCTTGGATGCTTTTCTTTTCCCCTGAAGCAGGGATCTCTTCCAGGTTCTCCCTGCTTGGTACTGGTTCCGGGCCAGGTCGATCTCCACCTCTTCGGCTAGGATATACCATGTAGACAGTTTGCGTCTCCTCCGGCTAGGCAAGCCTGGTAGAGGTCATTGTTCAAGCCATCCTTGAACCAGCTGACCAGGATGTCTTTAATCCACCCTGCAGGCAAGGTCTTGGAATTCTTCAGCGTATTCAGCTACCGGCGAGCATCCCTGATTCATGGTTCTGATGCGGTAGCAGATTTTTGGTCCACCAGAGGATCTTCAAACTGGCAGTGGAGAGCTAACATAAAATGGTCAAAATTTCTCAGCTCGGGGGTGTTGGCATTGTAGAGGTCAGTCAATTCTTCTTGATCTGACAGGGCTAGCAGCTCGCATTTCCAGCCAGGTTTCCAGCTGCTACGGGTGAGGATGACTCCTCTGGTTTTGTCATCTCAGTTGTCTTTCTTCCCCACTCCGATTGACCATTGAGGCTTCGTGGAACCTTCCAGCCCAGCTTCGATGTCTTCAATGGGGCAGATGAGCTGGCATATGGCTGGGTGGTAGTAGAGGTCTCCCCCCAGCATTCAGCCTCTCCTTGCACGTGTCTCTGTTCAGACATTATTTGTAGGGTCCCCTCAGTAGAGCAAATTTGCTTCTCTATGTTGACCACTTTTGCAGACCCTGCTTTATGTAAGGTCTTCCTCCCCTCCCCTTTCAATAAAGCACAAACTGTTGAAACTTCAGCTTTTCGAAAGGAAACTTTTATTGAAAGGAATGCGATTGCAAGACAAAAGCTAAGCAGGCTCTAAGTTCCCCTCAGGCAATTCTGTTAGGATAAAGGAGTTAGAAACCCCTCCCCTGAGTCCGATGTTGAATAAGCCAATCCACAGATGTGAAGATGTTGTGGAAATGGGAAAGAGATAAGGGATAGTTCCCAGATACTTCTTTCAGGAGGCTTCAGAACTGAGGCAAAACAGATGGCCCTCCACCCACTTACACATTCCCCCAAAAGTAAATCAAAGTATAGGACAAATAGTGTCAGAACTAGGGTTATAACCTAAGGGATTACAGGATATGAAGGAAACAGGAAGAGGGCAATAAGCGAATAAAGGGATCCAGGCCCACTCCCTACAGAAGTGGCAATATCACGGTAGGGATCTCACGCAGACCTTAAGTAAGAATCCCACTTATTTTGGTCCGTGCATGGCCCACTTACTATTTATTTTACCACTTCTGTCTGTGCCTCTTTCCCAAACTGTATACTTGTCTCAGTCACAGACACACACGCAGACACACCGGTCCATGGAGAAATTGTCTTCCATGAAATAGGTTCTTGTACCAAAAAGATTTGGCACCTCTAAATTAGAAATGCAGGGCTCCTACAAGAGAGTCTTTTTAAGGATTAAAAAGGGAAGCAGTGGCTCAGTGGCTGCTGAGATTGTCGATAGGAAAGGTCAGAGGTTCAGCATTCAAATCCCTAGCAGTACATAATGGAGTGAGCTCCTGTTACTTGTCCCAGCTTCTGCCAGCCTAGCACCTTGAAAGCACATAAAAATGCAAGTAGAAAAATAGGAACCACCTTTGGTGGGATAGTGACAGCATTCCATGCACCGTTGGTGTTGAGTCATACTGGTCACATGACCACAGAGACGTCTTCGGACAGCACTGTCTCTTCAGCTTTGAAACAGAGATGAGTACCACCCCCTAGAAAGATTAGCTCATACGTGCAAGGAGAATCTTTACCTTTATTAATAGAAAAGGAACTAACTTAGCTCTGTTCCTAAATGCTAAATTTGTTGCACATAAAAAACAGAGGAGCCCTGATCAACTATCACAGCCACCATTTGGACAGTTTGGATGTCCTGGTGTCTGTGGACCCTTCCACTAAAGGCAAGCATGAGATAAACTGAGCCTAGTTTGCTCTTAGTCTTTTAAATGGCCACCAACTACTAGCAAAAGTGGTATTTGATCACAAGGCAAAAAAGCATCGAGAATTGTTTCCTCTTTTGCATTTGAGCATCCAAGAAAGGACAGGAAAGGAGAAAAAGAAAAGATAAAAACAAGAACAAGGAGGGGAAGAGAGCAAGGAAGGAAAAAGGAGAGGGGAAAAGGAAGAAAAAAGGAAAAGGAAGAGGGGATGAAAAAGAAAAGGGAAAAGAGGGAAAGAAGGAGAGAAGCAGACAGATTATAATGAGAGAGGGAGGAGGGTCTGAGGGAAGTTCTGCCTTAGCACTTGGCCACCAGCAGCCCTGCTGCCCTTTTGCCACCTCCTTCTGACCTCTCCTGGTGGTCTCCATCCTATCACTGAGGATGCTTTGGTTACAAAGCCGGGTCTCTGCTCAAAGAGAGAGAGTGGGACTCCCTCTGACCCACACACTTTGCCTTCCCACACACATCATGAGCAACCTGTCCAAGGAGAGCAAGCAGCAATAGCCTCGAGGAAGAGGTAAGTGCAGCCAGGAGCCCTCTTGGGGAAGCAGGGCTGGGCTGGGCTGAGGAGTCCCGAGGGGTTGGAAGATACAAGTACAGGAATTCCAGTTCTTGAAGAAAAAGGTAAAATAGAAAGAATTGTACCTGAGTGCATTTATTCATCTAAAATATATGAAGAATCGATTTTCACTATAAGAGAACTTCCTAAATGGATATACTTGAATAAATGAATACTAATTTATGTAAGTATACTTACCCACAATTTTTACCAGAAAATCAATATTATTGTACATTTAAAAGCTAACATAGAATTCAGAAAGAAAAAAAATCAAAATACCCTAGGATATTTTATTCTTCCCATGACATTTTGATCAGAGGACAAGTTACTCTGCAAATATGTTGACATTTCCTCCAGCACTATGATAATGACTATTTTTGACCCATGCCCTCAAATATTACATGGCTTTACATAGCATATAAAGTTTCAGGTTTTAGCATGTCTCCAGATGGTCTCAGAGGACCAGTTAAGATAAGTAATACTATACATGTGTTTTAATCGTTTTAAATACCACTTTTTCTAAGTAAAGTATCTCTTTAAGTAGTTTATTTATTAAAAAATTATAAGCATCAGAGTTTAAAACAAAATACCGAAAGCCAATATTAGATAACAATGACGAATATTATTCAAAAATACACTGGTGACAATTACTAAATAATTCAATTAAATTAAAAACAAACTGATATTCATATCTTACATTCTCATTCAATGCACAGTACAGAATTGAACTATCTGCTATGTTACATGTGGGTATGTACATGGTCAATTAAGACATGGGCAAATTCATAGAGGGAGACCCTCTGGTGGTCTATGTATTCTTATAAAGCAAGAGTTGCAATGGCAGGGGAAGAAACTATAAACAAAGATAAATATTCATACCTCCTAGCTGTCCAATTTGAATATGATAAGTTCAAGTTAATACTGGTAAATGTGTATATCCATCCAAACACATCCTGGTATTATAACTCTGAATACTGGATGGACTTGGAAATTATCCTAGATGATATAACTGTATTGTATCCTCAGTCCATAGTGGTATTATTAGAAGTTTTGAACACTAGGTTGGTCCCTCTTTGTATGAGCTCGCCCAGAAGAAAGGAGTCCCAGGGGAGTTTTTTGATAATCATCCTCAGTGGGTCTCAAGAGACTGCAAAAGTAATGCTGCTGGCCTGCTCCTAGTGTCCTTAATTTTTAAGCATAATCTCTTAATTATGGGAGGTAAGGATGAGAACTACATGTGTCCTTACACATAGCACTCAGCCATTTCAAGCAGTGTATTGAATCTCTTGTGTGTGTCTAGAGATAAAGTCGATCTCTTTTCGGAGATCACAGTACGTGTGACATTGCGAGGCCACTCAGATTTAAGACCATATAAAATGGCTGACAGATGGCTCACCAAAAAAGTAGAAATGGCCCAAAATAAAAGGTTAATTTGGGCCAAAATTTATACTAAGGCAATATTGGGAGAATGCTACTGAGCAGGCTAGAATAATCCAGTCATCTACTACTGATTGGTTGTCAGCCTTCAATCCATTCTGTAATGTCCGTAACATTCTAAAGGAACACCTAACAATGAAACCTGCTACAAAAAGAGCTTGAGTGGGTAAAACGTGTTGGTTTGATCCTGAATGCCAGTGACTGAAAAAGAAATTGAAGGCAACCATGAGGCTTGTCCAGAGGAATCCTACTGCTCATATACAAGCTGAGATGTTGCACACAAGAAGGGAATATAAAAAATTATAACATTAAGGGAAAAAAGTTTTGCCATTTCAATATGGTCACAACTCCAGTTGGCTACCAGAGTCATAACTCAGTAATATTTTAGCACTCTATAGCAGGTGTCCTAAAGGAACAGAGATTTGCGTTTGACATACCAATCTCTGCTGAGGACTGGGAGAATTATTATCAGTGTTTGTTTGCCTCTATGGAACCTATAGAGAAACTGCCTTTAAACAGTAATCTAGTACACCTAGAACTCCCCCCTCTCCCAGGGAAAGAAAGATAAAATCCATCATTAAAAGTTTAAAGAGCAATAAAGCCCCAAGTAAGGATTTTTTACCAGCAGAATTATTCAAGAAATTTCCCAATTGGTGGAGTCCACTATTAGCAAGTCTTTTTACACACATAAATAACACCTGTCATATATAACACCTGTTCCCATATACAAAAAGGGGAATAAAAAGGTTCCTAGTAATTATAGGCCCATTATCCTGATTGACATTGCAGCAAAAATATATGCAAGGTACCTTTTGAATAGAACTAAAACCTGGGTAGAGGAAAACAATATCCTCACAGAAAAACAAGCAGGTTTTAGACAAAGCCGACCTACTATTGATAACTGCTTTATCTTGAACCATCTAATTGTCAAATGTGCATATAAGAGGAGACCACTGTTTGCTGTTTTCATAGACCTTACAGCAGCATTTGATATGGTAAACAAAGAAATACTATGGAGTAAATTGAAATCTCTTAAAATAGAATCTAGACTCCTGGCTTTGATTAAAGCCTTTTACACAAGTACCTGTTTGAGGGTGCGGTATGGGGTTAATGGGCTCTGACTAATAGGATTCACATAAATAAAGGGGTACGGCAAGGGTGTATCCTGGCCCCATTATTATTTAGTTTATATATCAACAACTTACCAGAGTTAATGAAGGATCCCATGGTACACATGCCGATGACCCTAAATACTTACTGTAACAGCTTGCTTTATGCTGATGATATGATTTTATTATCATATTCACTAGTAGGATTACGTAGGCTATTAAGAAGATTCAGCTCTTATTGCCAGGGTAACTTCCTAATCAGTAAATCTAAATAAAAAATAATGGTGTTTGGAAAACATCATCAGAGACATTAGCAATTAGAGCAATTAGATGGTGAACAGGTTAACAACTTTTTCTAAGACTGGATCTTGGGCTTGCCATCATCAATAGAGTACTCGTAGAGCAAAAGCCTGTTTGAATTTACTGCTTAAATTAAAGAACCATAGTTACCCAGGTGCCCTAACCCCATTAATTAAGGTTATAAAACTAAGGTTACCTCTATGGAGCAGAAGTTTGGGGTCTATACTCAACCACAGTCCTAGAACAAATACAGTCTCAGCACTTGAGATGTATTTTGGGTGTAGATCCAAGAATACCCGCTGCAGCAGTTATTGGGAATTGAGAATTCATACAATTCATGCACTGTCCAAAATTAGAGCATATAACTACTGGTGCAAAGTCAATAAAAGTTACGTCTACTAGAGCAAATAAAATTACAATCACAAATCTCCTGAATCACCAAACTAACAAATTTTGTAAGATGCTGTGGCCTTCCTGTCTCTTGCGTAACAGAACAACTCAAAAAAAGAGCTGCCCAAAGAATTAAGGATATAGAAGAATAAAATGATATAGCTATCCTTAGTAAGGTGGGTACCGTATCTTTCGGACTATAAGACACAGTATATAAGGCGCACCAAGATTTCAAAGAGGTAAGTAAAAAAAAAAATCTCCTCGGCCCCCAGGAGCGCTCTGCAGGCTATAGAAGCACAAAATGACATAGCTATCCTTAGTAGGGTGGATAACTTAAAAGGGCTGAATAATACAAACATGCTTTTCAAGTAGACAGCTATCTGAAGTTACAACTGCCAAAACATCTAGGGAGATATTTACACAAGAATGATTCAAACAGCTTGACACAATGGTCAGATACAAGAGATTTCATTCTATACCCTGCAATGAGCACCTCTGCATTTGTGGAGCAGCAGAGGTAGAAGACCAGGCTCACATTCTATTTGATTGTTGCTTGTAAAAGGGGTGAGAGACAGCTACCTTGGTCTATATACCAAACTAATGACGCATTGGGATCCCCATATCAAAACAACTTACTTTATGTGCGGCCAGAACCAGAAAATAACATTTAATACAGCACAATACTTAAACAAAATGGTTCGGGTGAGATCTACACATATGAGATTGATTGGGGTAGCTTGCAGGTGTGACACCAAAATATAATTTTATCATATTTTATCTATATCTTAAATTATAGTATTCTATTCAAATTTCATTTTAGTCTGTATTTTATTCCAGTTCTATTTTAAATCAGTTTATTCCAATTTCATTTAAATTGTATTTTATCAAATTCCATTTTAAATTGCTTTTATCAAATTTTAGTAATAATTTGTTTCTGGAACTTTACATTTTGATATGGCCCAAGGGCTAATCAATAAAGACTCAATATAGATATAGACAGAGTTGAGATAAGCATGATAGAGACAAAGCCAGTTATGAAAATTACAGTGCTATGCTAAAATCTCTTCTCTTAAATTTTTAAAACAATGTGTCTTTATCCCACCTTCATCTTACTGCTCACAGGTTAAGAGTAAGATAGAGTTCTCAATACTTATAGTATAGTATCAAAAAAAAATTCTGCTAGAGGCTTCCGGTGGGTGGGGCCTGACAGGGGAGTTATTGTTTCTAACAGCTCTCGAACCTTGGCGGCGTTAAACTGTCTAAACAGCAATCCATCAAATTGTTTAGCAGTTTGTTTACCTCTTCTTCGGGCTTAGAAGGGGGAGGCGAGAAGCTATGCATGGGAAGCCCTCTAACTAATCCTATCAGCCTAAAAAACTGGGAGGAAGGGGGGGGGCACCCGGCAGCACAGCACCTCTGCGCCAGGATTTATTCTGCCTTTTGCTGCAGAACGAAGGTCTTCGCTCATCCTCAGCACAAAGAATGATTTACTGCGGATTTCAAGTCGAGCTGAACCAATACCTGTGAACTTCTAATTGTATATATAAATTCTTAGTTCCATTCGTAAAGAATTCCTTCTGATAATTACTTGCTGAAAGATCTACAAAATGGCGCCGAGCTGCGTAGGAGGGGCGAGACTCTGATAGCATTCTTACAATGCCTAGAAGTGATTTATTATCAAACTAAATAGCAACTGCTGTATAATTGGTTTGCCTGCAATTTTTAATTGACTAAAGAAGATTAAACCTGAGATGGCTTCTAAGCAAAAATTTCCCCCTCCTCCCCCCACGTTTAAAAGTGCCGGGAGCTCACCAGCACCCTCTACTAAATTACCGTCATTACTTCCTTCTACTTCTACTTCTGCAGGGGAGCCTCTGACAAGAGAAATCTTGCAGAAAGAATTAATTGATGCCTTAAAAAATCATGCTGATACCATAGAAGTAAAAATTAAGGAAGAGATATCTGCTGCTAACAAACAAATGTCCGAAGAGCTTATGACATGTAATCAAGCTATTAGGGAGGATTTCCTGATGGCTTTGAATTCCTTATCAGGCTACGCATTCGGACTTGAAGAAAGGCTAGAAGATCTTAATGACTCTAATATGAACTTGGTAATGAAGATGGATGTGGTTCAGCAAAAGGTCAGCGATGCAGAAAATGAAATTATAATGTTACAGTATAGACAAATGGAATTTGCCTTAAGGATAAGGGGCCTTCTGGACAAAACGCAAGAAAACCTGAAACAGATTCTCTCTGAAGCCTTTGACCTGATGATGGGAAGGCCAGGAGGGAATTTTGATTGGCAAATCGAAAAGGTTTATCGCGTTAACTCCTGGCTTGCAAGACAAAAGCAACTACCAAGAGATATTGTGGTGTATTTTGCTACTAGCGATATGAGGAACACGATATTACAGGAGTCTTACAAAACTAAGCTTCAAATTGGGGGTCAGGAGGTGACTGTATTGAAGGAGATATCACCTAAAATGTTGAGATCTAGGAAAGACTATGCTTTTTTAGTCAAAGAGCTTAAAAATCACCAGATACAGTTTAGATGGGATGCGCCAGTCGGTATTGCATTCAGTTATCTTGGACAAAGATATCGTATCAATTCAGTATGGAAGGCCCAAGATTTCTATAGCAACATATTGAAGGCTGGACATCCCCGCCCCCTTCTAGATCCAGAGAAAGAGAGCAAGAAGGACATGATAGACAGCAAACCACTCAAGCATCAACAAGGGCGGACCAACTTTCTCTCTCAGAGGTACAAGAAACTAAGGGACAAAGACAAACCCGCGTGGTTACCAGGCGAATGAAACAGGAACTAAAAAAGCAACAAGCACAAGCCACCGTTCAAGAACCTACAGGCATCACTTCAGAAGCAGTGGGAGGAGCCAGGCCAAAGATTAAATTCCAAGATGTTCAGATGGCTCTTAAAAAGCTTCAGGGAGCTAAAGATGGCAACTAAGTTTCTAACTTGGAACGTCAATGGCTTAAACTCCTCTCAGAAAGGGAAGAAAATAAACCATTATCTTAAACAATTCAAGAATGATATAATTTCCTTGCAAGAAACTCATATTAGATTAACTGATCAAAAATACCTGATCAATACAACACTTGGACAACATTTTATAGCTTCTGCCACAGAGAAGAAAAATGGTATAATCATTTATTTAAGGAAGGATTTGAAAGCTGAATTAATTGAAGCAGATTCCCATGGAAGATATATTGCAATAGATTTGGTATTAGAAGGGAAAAAGACACTGCTATTGGGAATATATGCTCCTAATCAACAACAAGATAAATTTTATAAAATGCTTCATGCTAAATTAGTACATTGGGAGTATAGATCCTGCATATTACTGGGTGATTGGAAGGGCGTTATGGATACCAAGAAAGATAAGAAGGCTCTCTGCCAAAATACCCAAACGCGAGCAATACCTAAGTCCTTCTTCAACATGATAGAGGATTTTGAATTGAGAGATATCTGGCGAGAAAGGAATGCAGAAGAATATGACTTTACCTTCTTTTCTGATAGACATCAATTCTTTTCCAGGATTGACTTCATATTAATAACCAATGATTTGCTTTCTAGGGTAAAGAAGACGAAGATATGCTCCAGAGCCTTATCAGACCACAATCCGGTTTGGATGGAGTTGGGGACTGGGATTCGAGCAAGAAGATCTTAGAGATTGAATGAAAACTTATTTAGATATGAGAAAAACATTAATGAATGTAAAAAGTTGTTAAAAGAATATTTTGTTTTTAACATGAATAAGGGTACATCTATGGAAATGGTATGGGATGCAAGTAAAGCATATATGAGAGGAGTTTTGATAAATATGAATAGACTACATAGACGCAAACAGCGGGAAAAGAGAACTCAACTTGAAAATGAAATTAGGAAGAGAGAGCAGGAGCTAATCTTAAAACCAGGAGACAAAAAGATCAAAGAAACAATCACATTATTAAAAGAGCAGTTTAACATGCTGATGTCAGATCAGGTGGCTACTAATTTGCTATATACAAAACACAACACTTTCTGCAATGCAAATAAATCTGGTAGATGGCTAGCATATCTGATCAGGATGGCTAGCATATCTGATCAGGAAGTCTTGTAATATATCGAAGTTACATTTCAAAGGGAGGGAAGTGTACCAACAGGAGGAGATTCAAAGGGTTTTTTGTGAATTCTTTATAGGATTGTACACGAATGATAAAATCCAAAGCTTAGATATAGATAGATACCTGGATAAAGAAAAAATACCCATAGTTAAAGACAAGCAGAGGGAAAGATTGTATCAACCAATAACTTCGGGGAAAATTCTTCAGGTAATTAAACAGCTAAAAGCAGGGAAAGCACTGGGTACAGATGGCTTGATAGCAGCTTACTACAAAAATTTGCAATTAGAAATGGTAGAACCGCTTAAGGAATTATTTAATAAGATCCAAGTGGAAGGGAAAGTTCCCCCATCTTGGAAGACAGCCTTTATATCTTTGATACCCAAAGAAGATCAAGATCTTACTCAACCAAAAAATTATAGACCTATATCATTACTTAATATAGATTACAAAAATTTCACTAAAATACTAGTGAATAGATTAATGTTGGTTATTCAGCAATTGATTCATAATGATCAGACAGGTTTTATTCAAGGGAGACAAATGAGAAGTAACGTAAGACTAATTCTCAACACATTAGAATACCTGGGAAAGAACAACCAAATCCCTGCTGCGCTTATATTTTTAGATGCTGAGAAAACCTTTGATCGAGTGAATTGGCAATTCCTGCTGAAAATATTGCAAAAAATGCAAATAGGAGAGCACTTTCTAAAATCAATTAAAGCAATATATCAGGAACAAACAGTCCAAATAATAATTAATGGGAGTCTAACCAATTCATTTAATATTGAGAGAGGTACAAGGCAGGGTTGTCCCTTATCCCCACTATTGTTTATTTTAACCTTGGAACTACTCTTGAATAAAATACGGGGTTCGGGGGACCTACAGGGAATCAGGATTAGGCAGCAAGAATATACAGTACGTGCTTTTGCGGATGACTTGGTTATAATAGTTACCCAACCACAGGATTCTAGTAAGGTATTAATGAATATGATTAATTAATATGGACAAGTGTCAGGATTTAAAATAAACTTAGGGAAAACAAAAATACTAGCTATAAATATGAATACTAAACAAAGGGAAGAACTAGAAGAAAGGACAGGATGTGAAATAATTAAAAAGGTCAAATATTTAGGAGTTTATATATCAACCTCAAACGGAAAGTTGTATAAGTATAATTATGAACCACTATGGCATGGTATACAGACAAAGATGAAAAAATGGTAAAAATTACAGTTATCTTTGCTGGGAAGAATAGCAGCAGTGAAAATGAATATTTTACCTAAATTTTTATTTCTTTTTCAAACATTACCAATACTTTAAAAAGATGCAAGCCTGCTAGAATGGCAGAAGGGTATTAATAAATTTGTATGGGTAGGGAAGAAGCCGAGAGTAAAACTAAAAATAATGCAAGATGTGCGTGAAAGAGGAGGCTTGAAATTACCCAATTTAAAACTATATTATGATGCAGTAGGTCTGTCTATAATTAGTGACTGGATTAATTTAACAGATGATAGAATACTTAATATTGAAGGGTATGATTTGGTATATGGTTGGCATGCTTATTTGCTATACAACAAAAAGGTGGATAAGAATTTAAAGTCATATTTTAATGAATGCTCTACTGCGGGTTTGGAAAAAATATCAATACAAATTAAACAATAAGATACCCATGTGGGCTATTCCCAGACATGCAATAGAAAATATGAATATATTACAAAAGCAGGATGTAACTACTTACAGACAGCTTCTTACTGTAGAAAGAGGTGTACTACAACTGAAACCCTTGGATGTACTAAAAAAGGAAAAGGTAATTCAAACATGGTTTCAGTACGGGCAGTTACAGGCTAGATGGAAAATAGATAAAAAAATTGGCTTTATGCAAGTCGAGGATAATTTACTTAAACAAATTAGAGATCAAAGTCCAATGCATATAAAGAGATTATATAATGTACTAATAGAAATTGACTCAGAAACAGAACTATTTAAAGACTGTATGATTAAATGGGCTCAAAATGTTGAAGAACCAATAATGTTGGATACATGGGAAAAGATATGGGTGAGAAATGTAAAATTTACACAGGCCCAAAATTTGAGAGAAAATTTTTATAAGATGTTTTATAGATGGCATTTAGATCCTTAAAAAATGGCTTCTATGTATCCCAATTTACAATCTAAATGCTGGAGATCTGAGTCTATGGATGTTACATATTTTCATATATGGTGGACTTGCAAAAAGGTTAAAGCTTTTTGGATTAAAATATGGTGGATTATGCAAAATGTTCTTAAAAAAAGGATAAAGTTTACCCCTCAGTTATTTTTGTTAGGCATAATTACTGATTGTACAGTTGTAGAGACTAATCTGATATTGCATTTAATAACTGCAGCTAAATTGCTGGTGGCGCAATACTGGAAGAAGGAAGATTTGCCTACTATTCAAGAATGGACATTGAAAGTAACAAACCTAGCCGAGATGGCCAAAATATCTGCATATCTTAAGGACCATTCAAACGAGAGATACAAACTGAAGTGGAAAAGATGGATTGATTATACTCAAAACAAATATGGGACTAAGAAACTCCAGATAGCTTATGATTAGAGATCAGGAATTATAAATTATCTAGAGTTAGTCCAGCAAGGAGGAGCTAGAGTTCAATGGAAATACGTTGTTCACCATCTTTTTGGTTTTTTTTTTTCTTAAATTGTACCTTAGATTCTCTTTGTTAAAGATTTATACCCTTTATTGGTTCTGGGAAGTTGGGGGGAGGTTGGGGGGGTGGGTGGGACTAAACATTTGTAAAAGTCTGTGGGTTTTTTTCCAAAAATGTTTAATAAAAAAAATAAAAAAGTAAAAAATACCCTGCTAGAATTGGCTTCCTGTCTAGATAAATACAACAAAATAAAGTACTACGAATAATAGTTTACAAATTTTACAGATTTTATTTGCAAAAAAAATTTTCTGTCTTTTTTTAAATGCAAGCAAACAACATTAAATCAAAGTCAGAAGCAACACATGTTATGAATGGATTATTTCTTACAATAAGTAACTAGAGAAACTATAACAGTGATGGCTAATCTTTTTTGGATCACGTGCCAAGAGCGGGGGGAGCGCAGGGGGGATTGTGCGCAGTCGTGCCCACACCCATAATACTATGCACATGTGACCCCAGCAGCATGTGTGTGTAACCCCAGCAGCATATGGGTGCAACCCCAGCAGCATGGGCGTGCAACTCCCCCCACTTTTGGCATGCTTTTTTCACCCTTCCTGGCTTCAGAGGCTTTCTAGGAGCTTGAGGAGGGTGAAAACAGACTCCCACGTCCCCCCGAGGCCCTCTGGAGGCTTCAAAAGCTTCCCTGTAAAGCCTCTGGAGGGTGAAAAACGGCCCTATGGGCAATTCAGAAGTTCAGGAATGGTGATTTCCAACTTGCCCGAAGGGCCATTTTTTGCCCTCCAGAGCTTTCAGGCGGCTTCCCTGAATCCTCCAGAGTGCGAACAACGGCTCTACAAACAAACCGGAAGTCACTGTTCCCAAACTTCCAGATTGCTTGTACGGCCGTTTTTTTTGCCCTCCTGAGCCTTCAAGAGCCTTCCCTAAAGCCTCCAGAGTGCAAAAAACAACCACTATGGGCAACCCGGAAATGACTTCCGGGTTGCCCATAGTGCCGTTTTTTGCTCTCTGGAGCCTTCATGCGGCTTCCCTGAAGCCTCTGGAGGGCAAAAAATGGCCCAACGCACAATCCAGGTCCATTCCCGAAATTCCTGTTTGCGCATTGGGTGGTTTTTCGCCCGCAAAAAATAGCTGAAAAAGAAGTCCGAAGTCAGCTGACCAGCACGCACATGCTCACTGGAGCTGACTGAGCAACGCCTGGCATGCCCTAACAAATGGCTCCATGTGATACCCATGGCATGTGTGCCATAGGTTCGCCATCAAGGAGCTAGAACAAAAGTCCTTTCCACCTTATACTTTACTCTATATATTATACTATACTCTACAGATGCCTAATTTTAAATCTTCATGTGATATACAAACCTTCTATATTAAGTTGCTCAGCGCAAATAAATTAAGCTTTGTTTTCCTAATTTATAGAACTTCAGGGGCAGCTGCATCAGTTATTGCTATCATCTATACTGGAAAATTTCTTCACATTTCTTTATCCTCCAGTTATCATCACTACAGTCCTCCCACCAGAAGTAGATATATAATAATGATAGGTCAAGGTAAAATAATATTGTCTGGTTGAAGTTATTTAAAAAAATCTTAATTTCAGATAAAGTTGAAAGCAATGAACTAGTTTCCATATTTCTAACCATAAAAAGGCACTGTAATTGTAAATATATTCAATTAGTTCTCCTTAAGAAGCACCAAGGTATTATTTAATGATATTTTAAATGTTTTAAATGTCAGGATTCCAAGAAACACCCCCAACGAAGGAAAACTCCAAGGCTTGAGTTTCCTCAAAGTTCCATTTCATTAGAGATGTCATGTTGGCACATCTGAGAAAACCCGAATCTGAAACCTTCCAGGTTTTCCCACCCAGTTGAAAGTTCAAGACCCTGCCCCAACACCCATAAGTCTATCACATGGTCCAATCCTTGGGCCACAAAGAAAGATTCCTCCCATCCACATTGGTCCAAGTGCAGGGACAAAGCAACCATGACATTCTGAACATTCACATATACTCTGTATAATCCTCCCTCTTATTTTTCCACAGTACAAAGTGTGGCAGGTCTGAAATTCAAAAAGTAAAAGATGGTCTGACAGGCAGTCACCCTTCAGAAGACAAGCATGTCCTGTAAAGAGAACAATGCAGGAAGGTTAACATTACCTAACTAACCACCTCTTCCCCCTCCCCCAGGGGGACCCTTTAGCTTATCTGGAAATTTGTCATGGAATTGCCTAACTAATCTGTCAGCGTTCACATTCCAACTCTTTACCCACGTAGCTTCCGACAAAGGATACCCCTTCCAGTGCACTAAATATTGTAAACAACCTCTATGCAATCTAGAATCCAGTATTTTTTCACTTTGTAATGTGTCTCTTCTTGTATTAATATAAGAGGAAGGGGTGGTTGGGACTGAGGTCTCAAATCAGACCCAATCACAGGTTTCAGCAAGCTACGATGGAAAACTGAGTGTATTTTTCCTCGAATTTGAGGTAGGCTAAGCTGAACTGTAATTGGGTTATTTTTACTATTGGGAAGGGGCCTAAAAATCTAGGTCCTAGTTTCTTGCTAGGCATCCTCAACCGTATGTATTTGGTTGATAGAAAAACTTTTATCTCCCACATGGAAGTGGGGTTAAAGCGAACAGTGCTTGTCTTCTTGCTTCTTATATTCTTTCGCCGCATCTGCCAGGGCTTTCTTAGTATTCTTCTACCCGTTTTTGAGAGAGTCCATCCATTCAGTCAAAAACATTGAGGAGGGGGGCTCCCTGAGCAGTTCAGGCATGAGGACAAATTTCATGCTGCTGATAATTTGGAAAGGAGTTAATCCAGTGCTGCTATGGACGGCATTGTTATACGCCACTTCAGCAAATGGTAGCAGGTCTAACCAATTGTCCTGTTGGTAATCCACATTACGATGGATGTACTGTTCGACCATTGCGTTTGCATGTTCCACTGCTCCGAGCTTGGATGGAAAGCCAAGCTGAGTCTTTGCGTGGACCCAATGGACCTCAAGAACTACCTCCAGAATTGGATGATGAATTGAACTCCTCTGTCAGAGATGATTCTCCGGGGTACTCCATGCAGGTGATAAATATGCTTGACAAACTAGCCTTGCTAGCTTCTTTGCTGATGGCAACCCTGAGCAAGCAATAAAGTGGGGAAAAAATCAATGACTGTCCAAATTATTGTGTTCCCACCACTTTCCAGGAGCTCTACAATGAAATCCATTGTGATTTTTCCCAGGGTAGGCTGGGGCTTGCCACCTGTTGCAGTAACCCAGGGGACTTGAATTGGAATCTACCGAGGGGGCAGTTGAAAGCTGTCTTCCATTCATTCATTCATTCATTTTATTAAGTTTGTATGCCGCTCTATTCCGGAGAGACTCAGGGCGGCTAACAATAAAAAGGGAGGGGATACAAAAAAATAAAATTAAAAAAAAAACAATTGAAAATTCTACAACAGCCATAACCTCGAATGGGGCTGGATAGTTCAACAGCCCCAGGCCTGCCGGAACAGCCAGGTCTTAACTGCTTTGTGGAAGGCCGGAAGGGTAGTAAGGGTCTGGATCTCCATGGGGAGATCGTTCCAGAGGGCCGGAGCAGCCACAGAGAAGGCCCTCCCCCAAGGAGTCGCCAGCCGACATTGGCCGGCAGATGGAATTCGGAGGAAGCCTAGTCTGTGGGATCTAATAGATCTTTGGGAGGTGACTGGCAGGAGGCTGTCTCTCAAGTACCCAGGTCCGACACCATGTAGGGCTTTAAAAGTAACGACTAGCACCTTGAAGCGAGTCCGGAGACCAATGGGCAGCCAGTGCAGCTCGCGGAGGATAGGTGTTAACGTGGGTGTACCGAGGTGCACCCACAATCGCTCATGCGGCTGCGTTCTGGACAAGCTGAAGTCTTCAAACACTCTTCAAGGGCAGCCCCATGTAGAGCGTGTTACAGTAATCCAGTCTTGAGGTGATGAGGGCATGAGTGACTATCCAAAGGGCCTCCCGGTCCAGGTAGGACCGCAATTGGTGCACCAGGCGAACCTGGGCAAAGGTCCCCCTGGTCACAGCCGACAGATGATGTTCTAAAGTCAGCTGCGGATCCAGGAGGACTCCCAAATTGCGGGCCCTCTCTGGGGGGCGTATAATTTCACCCCCCAAGCTGAGAGATGGAATAGTTGGACCATCTTTGGGAGGGAGCATCAATAGCCACTCAGTCTTGTCGGGATTGACCGCCAGCTTCTTCGTTCCCATCCAGAACCTGACAGCCTCCAGGCACTGGCACATCATTTCTACTACTTCACTGAGTTGGCATGGGGCGGACAGATACAACTGTGTATCGTCCACATATTGATGATATTTAATCCCGTGCCGGCGTATGATCTCACCCAGCAGCTTCATGTAGATGTTGAATAGGAGGGGGGACAGGACCGAACCCTGCGGCACCCCATAACTGAGGGGCCTAGGGGTCGATCTCTGCCCTCCGACCAACACCAACTGCAACCTGTCCGAGAGGTAGGAGGAGAACCACCGAAGAACGGTGCCTCTAATTCCCACCTCTTCCACCGTCGCAGAAGGATACCATGGTCGATGGTATCGAAGGCCGCTAAGAGGTCAAGAAGCACAAGGATAGAGGAGTGACCCCTATCCCTGGCTCGCCAGAGATCATCAATCAGCGCGACCAAAGAAATTTCTATGCTGTAACCAGGCCTGAAACCGGACTGAAAGGGATCCAGATAATCGGTTTCATCCAAGGACAGTCGGAGTTGAAAGGCCACCACTTTCTCAACAACCTTCCCAACAAAGGGGAGGTTGGAGACTGGATGATAGTTACTCAAGATGGCTGGATCCAGAGAAGGTTTCTTCAGGAGGGGTCTCACCACCGCATCCTTTAGGAGATGCGGGAAGGACCCCTCCTGGAGAGAGGTGTTAACTATCGTCTGGATCCAGCCACGTGTCACCTCCCTGCTGGTCGAGACCAGCCAGGAGGGGCACAGATCCAGTATACAGGTGGAGGCACTCACCGCTCTCATGGCGTTGTCCACTCCCTCAGGAGCGACAAGTTGAAACTCGCTCCATAAAATTCGCTCAAGACCTTCCCCCGGTACCTCGGCTGGTACTGTGCAATTGGAGTCCAGATCTGTCCGAATCTCAGCGACTTTATCCGTTAGAAACTGAACAAATTCCTCAGCCCTACCTTGTAAAGAGTTGTCTGCATCCCTCCCTTTCAAGAGGGAGAGGACTATTCTAAACAAGGCGGCTTGGCGCGATTCAGCGGATGCAATAAGAGCAGAAAAATGCAAAGATTTCGCCACCCATATTGCCACGAGATAGGTCCTGATAAAGGCTCTCATCAGTGCTCGGTCTGACTTGGAGTTACTGGCCTCCAGCGGTGCTCTAGGCGTCTCTTTTGGCACTTCATCTCCCAGAGTTCCTCAGTAAACCAAGGAGCTCTCCTGGATCCACTACCTCAGAGAGGCCGTAAAGGCGCAATCCAGTTTAGGGCCCCCGCCGCAGCTGTATTCCAAGCAGCGACTAAGGACTCTACCGGATTGTGGACGAGAGTGTCAAGTATTTCTCCAAGCGCCATCTGAAATCCCATAGGGTCCATCAGGCGCCTGGGGCGGAACCACCTAATCGGTTTCTCCTCCCTACAGTGGAGGATTGGTCTCCGAAAGTCAAGCCTCAGTAGGAAGTGATCAGACAATGACAAGGGCAAGATCTTAATGCCCCTCAAATCTAGATCACGTCTCCACTGCTCCGAGAGGAATACAAGGTCGAGTATGTGCCCCGCTGAGTGAGTAGGGCCCTGGATTACCTGGGTCAAGTCCATGGCTGTCATAGAAGCCATGAACTCCTGCGCTCCATCAGTGTCCACCGAGCGAAGGCAGGTTGAAGTCCCCTAGGACCATAAGCCTAGGGAACTCTACCGCCAGCTCGGCTACTGACTCGAGGAGTGAGGGGAGGGCTGTTGTAACACTGTTGGGAGGAAGGTACGTTAGCAACAAGCCCACTTGACCCTCAAGGTCCAACTTCACCAATAAGGACTCACACCACTCGTCCCCTTCTAAGATTCATATGCCGTAATACACCTCTCTTAAGTCCAATTTTGTAAATACCTTTCCCTTGGACAGGTGGTTCAACATGTCCGTCATAAGGAGGAGGAGATAGGTGTTTCCCATGCAAACAGAATTGATTCCACGAAAATCGACGCAGAGATACAATGAAATAAGTGCACATTTAAGATATAGCACTGTTGGTATAAATGTACTGTATTGAGGCTTTCTCTTGCCTTGTTTTCTTTTTATTATTTCTTGTTATTGAACAATTTGGAGATATATACAGACATTATTTATATTGCTTATACTAATATAGGATAACTGTTTGTGGATTAATATAGATAAAATAAGCTAAATTAAGGAATTATTTTTAAAAAAATTAAAACGTAATTAACTAAAAAGAACTTACCAGCGAAGCAAATATATTATATTATCAGAAATACCTAGTGTAACAGTGTATACCTAATTAATAGCAAATTTAGGATTGTGGTCAAAAGAAAAAAATATGTATTGGTTGTTACCGGATACGCTCATTCTCTGTTGAAATGGAGACAGCAGCCAGACTGGATTTACGCTGTCCAGGAACCAATTGGACTGAGTCTACACTTATGATGTCATCGGGCCCTTGTGGATCCTCCCCAGTTCAGATGAAGGAAAACTGTAGACTCAAGTGAGAATGGGGGGTTGGTTCTTTTCTGATACGCCCCTTCTCTGGGCAGGTGGAGACAGTGGTCATGCATGGGTTAACTCAGTCAGTAACCAATAGAACTGAGTCTACCAAAGTGATGTCATCGGCTCTGAGGAGCATGCTGCCGCTTTTCTTGACAAAGATTACTAGACTGTTGTGTGTGAACAATCGTTTTCTCTCCAGACTCAACATCATATATTCCCCGCACACCCCTGTGAGGTAGGCCAGAATCCCAGGGTGGGGATGACTGCTGTCTCCACCTGCCCAGAGAAGGAGCATATCAGGTAAGAACCAACACCCCATTCTCCTAAGTTGGTAGAGACAGTGGTCATGCATGGGACGTACCAAAGCTGGCGTGTCCTCAGGAGGGCATAAGACTGGCCTAGGAGCTAGAGGACGAAAGGACCTGCTGGAGCACTCGCCGTTCAAAAGCTGCATCAGCCAATGCATACCTATCTACCTTGTAATGTCTGATAAAGGAATTAGGGGTAGCCCAGATCGCTGCCTTACAGATGTCCTCCACCGAGGCCTGCCGCGCCGACGCTGATGATGTAGCTGTGCTGTGAGTGAAATGTGCCTAAATTGTAAATTTAATGAATTTATATGCCGCCCAATCCTGAAGGACTTCGGGCGGCTTACAAAATACAGGACTAAAAAGATAAAAAGTTAAAAATAAGGAAAGAGAAAAACAGAACTGAAAAGAAACACATCATACACTCAATATAGGTGGGGCTGAACCTCATTCGTGAGGTCAACAGCCCCAGGCCTGCCGGAATAGCCAGGTTTTTGTGGCCTTTTGGAAGGCCGAGAGAGTGGGAAGGGTCCGGATCTCTGGGGGTAGATCGTTCCACAGGGCTGCAGCAGCAACGGAGAAGGCCCTCCCCTGAGAAGTCGCCAGCCGGCATTGTCCGGTCGACGGCACCCGGAGAAGGCCCATCCTGTGAGATCTTATCAGCCATTGGGAGGTATGTGGCAGGAGGTGGTCTTGCAGATATCCGGGTCCTAGGCCATGTAGGGCTTTAAAGGTGATAACCAGCACCTTGAAGCGCGTTCGGAGACCGATAGGGAGCCAGTGCAGCTCGCGGAGGATAGATGTAACATGGGTGTATCTAGGTACACCCCATATCGCTCGCGCGGCTGCATTCTGGACCAATTGTAGTCTCCGAACACTTTTCAGGGGCAGCCCCATGTAGAGCGCGTTACAGTAATTGAGCCTTGAGGTGACGAGGGCATGAGTGACATTTGAAGTGCCTCCCGGTCCAGGTAGGGCTGCAACTGGTGCACCAGGCGAACCTGGGCAAAAGCCCCCCTGGTCACAGCTGACAGATGTTCTAGTCTCAGCTGTGAGTCCAGGAGGACACCCAAGTTGCAGACCCTCTCTGAAAGGTGTAAGATTTCACCCCCCAGGCTAAGGGATGGAATATCTGGACTGTCCTTGGGGGGCAACATCAATAGCCACTCGGTCTTGTCAGGATTGAGTGCAAGCTTGTTCACTCCCATCCAGGCCCTGACAGCCTCCAGGCACTGGCACATCACTTCCACTGCTACACTGATTTGGCACGGGGCAGAGAGATACAACTGGGTATCGTCCACGTATTGGTGGTATTTAATCCCGTGCCAGCGAATGATCTCACCCAGTGGCTTCATGTAGATATTACATAGAAGAGGGGACAAGACCGAGCCCTGCAGCACCCCATATTTAAGGGGCCTAGGGGTCGACCTCTGTCCTCCAACCAACACCGACTGCGACCTGCCAGAGGTAAGAGAACCACCATAAAATGGTGCCTCCCATTCCCACCTCTTCCAGCGTCACAGGATACCATGGTCGAAGGTATCGAAGGCCACTGAGAGGTCAAGGAGCACCAGGATAGAAGAATGTCCTCTATCCCTAGCCCGCCAAAGATCATCGGTCAGCGCGACCAAAGCGGTTTCGGTGCAGTAACCAGGCCTGAAACCCGACTGAAAGGGATCTAGATAATCTGCTTCATCCAAGGTCCGTCAGAGTTGAAAGGCCACCACTTTCTCAACAACCTTCCCTAAAAAAAGGAGGTTGGAGACTGGACGGTAGTTTTAAGGATAGCTGGGTCCAGAGAAGGCTTCTTAAGGAGGGGTCTTACAACCGCATCCTTCAGAGGTTGTGGGAAAAATCCCTCCTACAGAGAGGTATTCGTGATCCTCTGGAGCCAGCCCCGTGTTACCTGCTGGTCGAGACCAGCCAGGAGGGACACGGGTCCAGTAAGTAGGTGGAGGCACTCATCGCTCCCATGGCCTTGTCCACTTCCTCAGGAGTGACAAGCTGGAACTCTCTCCAAGAAATCCGATCAAGGCCCTCCCTCGGCATCTCTGCTGGTACTGTCCAAGTGGAGTCCTGGTCCGTCTGAATCTGAGTGACTTTGTCCGACAGAAACTGGGCAAATTCCTCAGCCCTTCCCTGTAAGGGTTCCCCCGCATCCCTTCCTTTCAGGAGAGAACGGTTATCCTAAACAGGGCGGCCGGGGGCGATTCTGCGGACACAATGAGAGCGGAAAAATGAATACATTTTGCCGCCCATATCGCCACTAAATAAGTCCTAATAAAGGCTCTTAGTTGTGTTCGGTCAGATTCGGAGTTACTAGCCCTCCAACATCGCTCTAGGCGTCTCTTTTGGCACTTCATCTCCCAAAGTTCCTCGGTAAACCAAGGGGCCCTCCTGGATCCAATGCCGCGGAGAGGCGCAATCCGATCTAGTGCCTCAGTCGCCGCTATATTCCAAGCTGCGACCAAGGACTCTGTCAGATTATGGGCAAGGGAGTCAGTTATCTCTCCAAGCTCCGTCTGAAATCCCAATGAGTCCATCAGGTGCCTGGGGCGGAACCATTTAATTGGCTCCACCTCCCTGCAGTGGGGGAGTAACTTCCGAAAATCAAGCCTCAGTAGGAAGTGATCTGGCCATGACAAGGGCGAGATCTCTATGCCCTTCAGTTCCAGATCACATCTCCACTGCCCCGAGAGAAACACTAGGTCGAGCGTGTGTCCCGCTGTATGAGTCGGACCCTGAACTACCTGGGTCAAGTCCATGGTTGTCATGGAAGCCATGAACTCCTATGCCCCTTCTGAGCGTTCGCCGAGAGATGGCAGGTTGAAGTCCCCCAGTAATACATGCCAGGTCTGCCCCCTCGTCTAATATTAAGTCCCGGACGAGGGGAGCTTTTTGAATCACAGACCTGGCATTTAGCAACAGCAACCTGAGCCCAGGACCCTGACTTCTCTTGCCACCTGGTCCTTGAGATGAGCTATCAGGGCCGGAACGAGAGATCGCTGTGACGTAGCGAACCCTCCTTCCTCGGTAATGGCTAGCCCTGTAGTTTCCGTCATACCTGCCCCTCCCAAATGTAACCGGGATGCTCCGGCCCGACCCCATCCCCATAGACCCCTCCTCCCCTCCTACGGCCCCCGTTCTCCCTGGCAGGCCATTAATACCATGCACTCCGGGACGAAAGGCGGATCCGGGCCTCCATCCACTTCTGCTTCTGCACTCAGTGGAGGGGGCTCCAGGCCGTGCTCTCAGTCCACTCGTATATACCGGACTGACATTCTCCACATGCATACCCCACTATAACGTTAAAAACATGTAAGTACAATAACAGGGTATAAAATTGAATTAATTAAAAAACATGGGATCATTCATCCACATGCATACAACAAACACTCCACATATAAAGAAGATTCACGCAGGTATTAATAAATGTGAAAGTGACTCTTAAAGTTCGAATGGCTGGGAACCAGAGGTAGTATACAGGAGTGTGTCTTGGCAGAGTGTCTCGTCTTCCCTCCTCTCCTGTAGACCTGAAGGGTATAACAGAAGGGTCCAAAGTCTGGGTGGCTGAGGCGGATCGAAAAAGAAGGGGGAGGGGGGTACGTCAGTTGGGAAAACGTTAAGTCCCCACCCATATTTCCGCCATCTTCCATCGCTCCTTCCACTAAACAGACGCACCAAGGAGCAAGCTGTAGGTATCGCTGACGTGCCAAAGGGCCCCCATACTCCCTGCAGGTGCCCCCCCATCCAAAGTCCAAAGCGCTGTAGTAACATGAATTGAGTATGCGCTATCCAAGGTGGTACTCCAGGGGCAGAGGAGGGTGGCGATGATCGTAGCAAATGGGGCTGAGAGGGCATGTCCAGAAGCCCAGAGGCCGCGGTTGGGAAAGGCCAGGTTTTCAGGGGCCGAGGTTGGAGAAAGCCAGGTGTTAGACGGGAGAAGTGGGAGGAGGCCCCACAGCAGCGAGGGTAGGCAAAGGAGAAGCCGCGCTAAAAGGTCGAATCAAATGGACAGCGGAGGAGAGAAGAGGCAGCGCCGACAAGAAGGTTGAGCCAAGTAGGGAGGGAGGGGCGTCCGGAAGTGCCGTGGCGGCGGCAAGCAAAGCCAGCAGCCCGATTCACCCAACATCGGCACAAGCACAAGCTGACCATCCCCTCTCCAGGGCGATGGCAGTCAAGTATAGCCCCCAAGGGCTCACCAAGTCGAGAGGACGGGGTCAAAAGGCGCCACAGCCACCGGAAATCATCGAAAAACGCCGCCGCCATCAGTGCGGCACCGCCAACTTCACCACCGAACAACACAGATAGCACGAAAGCCACCGAAGGCTGCATGGACCGGGGCCGCCCGAAAGTGGCGACCCCCCCCAGATGTCTGCCTCCTCGGGTCCCCTGAATTGCAGTCATCCCCAGGGACCCTATTCCGCATGGTTATGAGGTTGGTTTTATGAAGTTTCCAGCGCTTTTCGCCTTGTTAAAGCAGAGAAAAAAAGCCTCACAGCCATTCTAATCTTGCACATGCGCAAATCTCAATGTTGGGTGGAGGAGAGAGATGATGCATAATGTAAGTTTGAGCAACGGCCGATCTGATCCATCGTCCGATCATGGAAGGAGAGGCCTTTAGACCCTTGTTGGTCAGGTGAAAGGAGACAAAGAGGGCTTTGCTGCGTCTGAAGAGAGCTGTCTTGGTGATGTAGGTTTTAAGCGCCCGGCTGACATCTAGCTTGTGCCATTTGCGCTCCAGTCTGTGAAATGGAGCCGGGTGAGATCCAGAAAATGATGGAATGCTGAATTCACCTTCGGAACAAAGGTGGGGTCAATGCGGAGGACACGGCCTGGGTGGAAGACACACAGGTTGGCCCGGATGGAAAGTGCCGCCAACTCTGACAACCTCCATGCTGATGTTATGGCCACCAGAAAGGCAGTTTTGAGAGTGAGGTGGTGCAGTCGCCAACCTGAGGGGTTCAAAGGGCGGTTCTGTAAGGAAGTCGAGGATTTGGGTCAGATCCCAGGAAGGGAATCGGTGCATGACAGGAGGACAAATATTTGATGCCCCTTTTAGGAACCTGCGGACATAAAGGTGCAAGGAGAGGGGTTCATCCCGGTGGAGAGAGAGAACTGAGGAGAGAGCTGCCACCTGCCACCACAGGGTATTTGGAGAAAGTCCCTTATCAAGACTCTGCTGTAAGAATTCTAGAAGCTGAGGTACCGCAGCTTTCAATGAATCCTCCCCCCATACCAGGGACCACACTACAAAAGTCTGCCATGTAGATTTGTATATCCTATTGATAGCTGAGCGGCGTGAGGCTTGAATTGTATGGATCACAGTCTCGGAAAGGTTATCTGCCCTCAGGACCGCCCGCTCAGCCTCCAAGCGGTTAGGCATAGCCAGCATAGATCAGGATGGTGAATGGAGCCTTGATGAAGAAGGGTCGGAATCACTGGTAGGGGGCATTGAGGTTCCACTGAAAGATTGACCAGGTCCGCGTACCATGGTCGGCACGGCCAATTGGAGGCGACCAGGATGACCTTGGCCTCTTCATCCAGCATTTTCCAAACCACCCTCTGTATCAGGGGGAAGGGAGGGAAGGCGTACAGGAGACCATGAGGCCATATGCACCTGAGAGCATCCGTCCCTTCTGCGCCTGGTGTCGTGTACCAAGACAGGTACCTGGGCAGCTGGTTATTGGCAGATGCTGGGAAGAGGTTCAGGGTTGGGGTCCCATACCTGGCCGACAGTTGATGAAATATGCGGCGATTCAAGTTCCACTCCGCAGGGTCGATCGTTGTGCAGCTGAGCCAGTCTGCTGCGGTGTAGTCCAACCCCAAGATGTGTTCGGTGTGTAGGGAGAGAAGGTTGGCTTCCGCCCAGGTTACTAGTTGAAAGGCAGATTCCATGAGAGACAGCTCTCATCCCCCCTTGGCGGTTGACATGCGCCTTGGCCGTGTTGTTCTCGGTCCGGATCAACACATGTGAGTTTTGGAGAAAGGGCTGGAAGTGAAAGAGTGCTAGATGGATGGCCCTCAACTCTAGCAAGTTCATACTGTGTGATAGGTCTGAATTGCGCTACTTGTTCCTCCCAGTGGGCCCCCCAGCCCGTGAGGCTCACATCTGTTGTGGAGGGTCCCTGAAAAAAGAGCCTTGAGCTATGGCCGGGGAGATCCACCAGTCCAGGGATAACAGGACTTCTGGGGTCAGGTGGACCTTCACTAGGGAACAGCTGCTGTTGGTCTTCTGGAAGGGCAGAAGAAACCACTGGAGGCAGCGGCTGTGAAGCTGTGCCCACGGGACGATGGAGAAGCAGGAGACCATCTTCCCCAGCAGTTGAGACAGCTGAAGAAGAGGGACCTGCTGCCTCCTTCGTACCTCTTTGGCTAACTCCCTGAGACTGCTCTGGCGATCCTGAGACAGGAAGACTTTCCCTTGGGATGAATCTATTAGGGCTCCCAGGTGCACCAGGCGAGGAGTGGGGACAAAGTGACTCTTCTCCCGATTGATGGAGAACCCCCCTTCCTCTAACACCTGAAGGGTGTCCTGGAGATCCCTGATGGCTTGGGTGCGTGACTTGGACAAAAGAATGTTGTCCAGATAACAGAGGATCCTGATGGGCCTGGCCCACAGATGTGTGGCTACGACAGACAGAAGCTTCATGAAAACCCTCGGGGCTGATGACAGCCCAAAGGGAGGGGCCCAATATTGGAAATGGAGGCCCACATGGACAAAGCGGAGAAACCTCCTGTGCCTTTTGTGAATGGGCACCTGGAGGTAAGCGTCCATAAGGTCCACTGATGTGAGGTCGTGTCTGCGAACGCTCTCCAGAATTGATAGGAGAGAGTGCATCTTGAATCTCCAGTATCTGATGAATTGATTTAAACATTTTAGATTGAGAATTGCCCTCCAGCCCCCCAAACACTGCCATGATAAAAAGCTGAGAATAAAACCCCCGTCCCTCCTGGCCTGGAGGCACAGGTTGAATGGCCCAAATCTGGAGAAGGTGGAGAACGGCCTGCTCTACCAGGAGCCTTTTTTGAGGGTCCCTGGAGATCAAATACAGGACAAAGAGGTTTGGAGTGCTGGAGCGCAAGTCCAGGAGAAGGCCGAATCAGATTGTGGACCTGACCCACGCATCGTTGGTGATGTCGTCCCAGCGATCCGCGAAGGCCGCCAGACACCCCCCTTTTGGGAGATTTCTCCAGGCAGTCACTTCTGCCTTTTAAAGGAACGGTTGGAATTGTCCTTGAAGGGCTTTCTGGGCTGGAATCTCTGATTGTTCCTGCCTGATCTATAGGAGAAGGATGGGGTCTGTCTAGGAGGGGCCTGTCGCTGGGGACGGGAGTTGGAAGTACTACCCTCCAGGCCACGAAAGACTGCCTACGGTAAAAGGACTGGTTCCGACCTTCCTGCTTTTTAGTGGCTGGTTGCAGAACCTTCCTCTTATCTTTGGACTCCACCAAAAGGGGTTCTAGTGGAGGGGTTCGAAAGAAGGGATGCAGAGTAGGGAGAGGATGCAAGACTCCACTTAGCCCGTGCTTCAGCTTGCCACTGCTTCAGCCAGATAAGCCAGCCGGTAGAGACAGAGGGGGCAATAGCTTTGGACCCAAACAGGCTGCGTCCAAGGAGGCATCTGCAGTGTATTCTAGGGCCGCCTTAATCTTGATGTCCCTGCGAACCCTAGAATCCCTAGCTGGAAGGCAAGCCTGAAGTTGTCTCAGCCACAGAAGAGCGGATCGACTAAATAAGGAAGCTGAGGTGCCCACCCTAATGGCCCAAGCTGAGGCCTGGTGACCCTTAACCAGAATTTACTCTATCCTCTTGTCCTCTGGACGTAGGGCTTCCTCCGGAGCTGCTGAAGCCACGTTGGGAGATGACAGGGCAATTACAGGCAAATCAATAGAAGGTACCTCTAAAGCCTTGGCGAAATCAGGAGCGACATTGTACAGATGCATTGGGGAGGGTTGCGGTACCTGGAGATGCCCATTGATTCTGGACAACGTCTATGAAGAACCGTGGTGACGGGATCACCTCCTTTTCCACCGTAGGCTGGATGAAGAGCGGATCAGTGCTGTAAGTCTTGTCTGCCTCCGCATTCTGAGATGTTTTTGGGGTTGGGATGCCTGCAATTTTCTTTGCCTTAAAAAGGAGAGAATGAAAGACAGCAGGTTTAAACAAAGCGACAAAAGGAGGGGGGTCAGGTGGAAGACCCTCATCCTCTGAGAGGTCTGAGTCTCTTGCAGGGTGATCCTCTTCCCCGAAGACTGACGGTTGGTTGGAAGTGCCAGGGAGTTTGTGTGACAAAGAAGCCCAGAGATCACCATCCCTGCGCCTGGAACTAGAGGAAGAAGTAGACCTACAAGAAGCAGAAGAGCTGTGTTTAAGGCAGGCCATAATACCACACTCTATGGCCTCAGAGAACATGTCAGCCATGCCTGGTGAATAACAACGGCGCCAGCGCGAAGTGTGAGAAATATTCTCCTGGTAGAGGGGATCCTCATCAGGAGTGACGCTCCTGTCACAATCTGAATCATCCCCACTGTTGGCCAATGCAACTGTGCTCCTAGCCTCCTCGGCTGCAAGATTGATGCAGCAGGAGATAGGTCAACCTCTGAATCAGAAGAAAAGTCAGGGAAGGACTGGAATGAATAGGCCTCTGGGCCTGGAATATGCGAGGTTCAGCGTGTTTGGTCTTGGACCTGGCCTTCTTAGCTGGGGCCTGAGGGGCCCTGGCCTCCTCCCTAGGGGCTGGTTCCTGCACTTCCCCTTGATTAGGCCTTGGATCCTTGGGAAGAGGCTTGATGGTTTCAGCAGGAGCAGGCCTGCGCCTGCGACCCCTAGGAGCAGGGGCTTCATTATTAGGGGCAGAGGTCAAGGGCAGAGGAGGCAATTGAGGCTCCGGAGGGTGAGAGGAGGCCATGGCTATTACTTACAGTTTGGTGTTTCAAAATGGCCGCTAGAAGTTTTCGCACCAATTTTAACGGCCACTGAGGCTGCAAAGCCTATGGGCCAGAGTCACGAGGTAGCTGAGACCTCGCGGTGAGCGTGGGCAGGTTAGGCCCTGCGGCAAAGTTGTGGAGTCAGGGGCTACACCACGGTGCGCAGCGGTCTTCTGAGTGATGAACTGTGAGGCGCGGAGGCTGCAGCGGTGTTTCCCAGCAGCTGGTGTCCTTTTCGGCCCTAATTAGGCTCCCCGCTGCGTCCGGAGGCTCCTGCAGGCGGCAGCAGCGATTAGCGGCGAAGGCAGCAAGGCAACGACCGGGGATTCTCCTGCTGAGAAGATCAGGGCTTCCCTCAGCTGTTTCAGCAAGCGCTGCTTAAAACTGTGACGGCAAAAGCCCGGAGGCTCTTTTAGAAGCCAGCCTCCACGAGGCAAGGCAAGAAACTCTAACAGGAGCCCAGACTGGAGATCACTTTAAAAGAACAATTTGCATACGAATTTAGAGACAAGTCCAATTAAACCTAATTAAATTAATCAACTATAACCAATTATCCTAGGAGAGCGATTAACATAGCGAGTTCCAATTGAACTGAGTCTGAAAAAGCAGGAGCATGCTCCTCAGAGCCGATGTCATCACTTTGGTAGACTCAGTTCTATTGGTTACTGACTGAGTTAACCCATGCATGACCGCTGTCACCACCAACTTAGGAGAATTGTGAGCAAAAACGTATACGTGTCAAGTCCATATCCTCTCTTTCGCACTCTCTCGCCTCCATACAAAAAAGTTCTGAATTGCGTGACGCACCCCCAAGTGGGGCTGGCTGCTGTCTCCATTTCAACAGAGAATGAGTATATCAGGTAAGAACCAACGCCCATTCTCCTATGATTGTGGAGACAGCAGCCAGACTGGGACGTACTAAAGACTGGGCTGTCCACTAGGGTGGGGATAATAAAGAAGATCCGTTAAGGCGCAAGCACTTGTTGCAGCACCTTGCGCCCAAAAGCTGTGTCAGCCGACGCATACTTAACTTGTAATGACGTATGAAGATCATGGGAGACGTCCATGTGGCTGCTCGGCAGACTTCTTCCAATGTGGCTTGTGTGGACCAAGCAGCAGTTGTCGCAGCACTTTGTGTAGAATGAGCTGTAATGTTCAGAGGAACCTGAAAAGACTGAAGTTCATAAAAGTTTAATACAGGCTCTGATCCACTGCCCCAGACTCGACGAAGAAACCTTGTTACTCAAGAGGCCCGGCGAAAGGATTCAAAGAGAGATTCCAAGTGGAAGATCAAAGCAGTGCTGTCGATGTAGATCTTGAGGGCACGCCGTACGTCAAGAGTGTGCCACTTAAGCTCCTTCTCATGACGAAGAGAGGGGTAGAAATCAGGAAAGGTTAACTCTTGACCTCTGTGAAAGCAGCTATTCACCTTTGGTATGAATGTCATGTCCAGTCTTAAAACGACTCGGTCTGGATGGAACACGCATAAGTCCTACCTGACTGAAAGGGCAGCCAAATCAGAAATATGTCTGGCAGATGTTATAGCCACCAAAAACAAAGTCTTAAAGGACAATAGTTTCAAAGAAGTGGATCTCATAGGTTCAAAGGGCGAGGAAGTCAGAGCCTCTAGGACACGAGGCAAGTCCCAAGTCAGATACCTATGGATGGCAGGGGGACACAAGTTGGATGCTCCATGGAGAAATCTCTGGATCAAGGGATGAGAAGGTAAATGGTCGGAGGCAAGACCGTTCAGGACAGAAGCCAAAGCAGCCACCTGTCAGCGTAACGTATTAGGGGTAAGACCCTGATGAAGCCCCTTCTGTAAGAAGTCCAATATCTGTGGAATGGACGCTTTAAGTGGGTCAATAGTCTTGTTGGTACACCACAGTGCGAATCCCTGCCAAGTGGCATCGTAAATGCAGTTAGTAGAACTTGTGCATGATGCCTGAATGGTAGCAATGATGTTGAGGAAGATATTATTGGCTGTTAAAGCTTGCCGCTCAATCGCCATGCAGTTAATTGTAGCCACTGGGGGTCGGGATGACAAACTGACCCTTGGTGTAGACACAGGAGAGACCGTGGAATGTGCCATGGAGTGGAGACTGACAGTCACTAGGTTGGCATACCAAGGACGGCATGGCCAATTCGGCGCTAGCAGCAATAGTTCTACCTCCTGCTCCAACATTTTCCGAATTACTCTCTGAATGAAGGGAAGGGGCGGAAATGCGTAGAGGAGACCTTTGGCCAATGGCACCTGAAGGTGTCTACTCTTGCCCTGGGATCCATAAACCGCGAGTAATACCTAGGTACCTGGTTGTTGTCTGCCGTCGCAAACAGGTCTAGGACTGGGAGACTGAATCATAGTGTCAGTCAATGGAAGAGGTTCGGATGAACGCTCCACTGCGCCTGATGTATCCTGGTTCTGCTCAGCCAGTCTGCCTGGATGTTGAAGGCCCCTGAGATGTGCTCTGCCCTGAGAGATGACAGGTGAGATTCCGCTCACTGGCACAACAGGTTGGACTCCTGCATCAGAAGCCAGGAACATCTTCTCCCCTGCCTGTTTATGTGTGCCTTGGTCGTAGTATTGTCTGTTAGGACTAATATGTGACAGTCCTGAACCCTGTGTTGGAATTGTGTGAGGGCGAGCGAACTGCCTGTAACTCTAGCCAATTTATGCTGTTTTGGCTCTCTTCGAAGGACCACTGACCCTGAGCCACTAAGTCCTGCATGTGTGCCCCCCACCCCATCAGACTTGCATTTGTCGTAAGTGTGAGACAGTCCGGATCCTTGAACAAGGTCCCTTGCAAAATTGCCTGGGACTGCCACCATTTGAGGGTCTGTAAGACCTGACTGGGAAGGGAAACCCAGAGAGAGGAGCAGCTCCTGTTGGCCTTTTGATGCGGAAGCATGAACCATTGAAGGGCCCTACTGTGGAACCTGGCCCACAGGACAACTCCGAAGACACTATCTTGCCCAAAACCTGGGAGAGAAGAAGGGATGCCTTGCATAGGCATAGAACCTTCCTAACAATTTCCTTCAGACTGAGAATGCGGTCGTTGGACAGAAATACCCTCCCCACCACGGTGTCTATCAAGACCCCGAGGTGAAGAATGCGAGTGCCGGGAACGAAATGACTCTTCTTTTTTAAAAAATAATCGAATTTATTTTTATTTTCAAAACAAACACAACACATAAAATCTTCCTTCTTTACATACTTGTAGAAAGTGTATCAGTTGGTTACAAAAGGTTTTCATGCATCTCTTCCACAGTCATCAAGCACAATTCAGATTAACTCAAGTATTTTAACACAAATATTTATACATGTTACCCTTATACCTCCATTTTTATTTGACTATAATTGTTTAAACGTCCATCATAAAATATACCAAGATTTAATACATAACCACATACTGGCATTTCATTTAATATTTCTAAAATCCTCCAATAACACTGAATCCTTATGTCCTATTCTAGCTAACAATCCATAATATTTAGTAACAAACTTTTCTAATCCTCCTTTCCAAATCACAGTTGGAAATTTTCATCCAGTTTCCTTATATTATACTCATACATATATATATATATATATAGGTTGTCATCATTATCCCTCCTTTATTTGACTATATCCTGTATCGTAACATTTTCCCCCTAATAATCAAAACTTAACTGTAACTAAGTTCTTTTTTATTAACCTTTGTATATAATCCAAAAGGATTTCTAATCTTCCTTTCATGGGTACCATTCAATATTCATATCCAATTATTACTTATCATAACACTACACATTGTATAAATTATTATCATTATCAATTATTTCTTTAACTATATTTATTATCACTAAATTTCACTAAGTTTAACTAGTTTTAAGTTATATTCTTCCATCTATCAACCTGTATCTTTCCAATAACAAAACAATCTCATATCTTCTGCCATTTGTGGTACCAATCCTCTAGTCATCTTCTTGATCAGCTTTGTATGGACTTCTCTTAGCAACTCCTTGCTCATAAGATCTCTCATATAATCTTGATGCTCTTTCTGTTTTCTTATTCAGTTTGTCTTTGATTGTCAGTAGTGTTATCAAAACTTTTGCTAGTGGAATTTCTTTCTTTAAGTTCATAAGTTCTTTAATTTTATCTTCTTCTATATCTTGACCCTTGAAGTAGATTTCCTCTCCATTTAATTCCTCTTTCTGTATTCCATTCTTTCCATTTTCAAGAACAAACCAATTACCATAGATATCAGCATGTTTAGTCTCTTTATATTCATTTTCCACTTTGGTTTTTTGAGTTTCAATCACCCCGTTTTGAATTTGATGAACATTTTCAATTTTTTCATCATATTTTCTTTTTACGTGTTCTCGGTATTCCAGTTTTTTCTCTACTATATTTGTTAATTTCTGTAGTTCTGAAAATATATTTTGCAAAGTCAAGACCTCTAGTTTTCCTTGGCATTGTGTCATTCTGACAAACACAGTTACTCTAGCTTGAAAGATCAACAAAATTAAAGGATAGATTCACAAAGAACGCTGCCCTCACATATCTTTGGTCGAAAACATACTTCAAAGGGACATCTGTGTGTTATCAGTCTGTAGCCAATCAGTAAAGCCTTGTGGCACCAAGTCAAAGCAATCCGTGAAAGAAAAAAACATTCCGTTTTGAATACACAAAAGTCCAATCAACAATACCTCCCAGCCTCCAGAGCAGAGACATTATTAAAGAGTTTCTTTTTGTATCTTTTTTGTATATCAAATTAGAAAAAGAGGGCCAATATTTAAATGAATTAGGAAAATACCCACAGCAATAAGAGGAAAACTTTAGTATGTAAATTAGAGTCACAAAGAGAAGGTAGAAGAAGAAAACTTAATCCATCCGTTTCAAAAGGCTTATAAAGATTCGATCCATATAAATAACATTTTAAAAGTAAGATAACCACTGTCCAAAACCATTCCAAATTAAATTCCGCTGCTTGATTCTTCTATTCTTTAATTTAAATTGGTTTTTGAGGTTTTATAGGCAGTCTCTTTTTTAAAACAATAAAAATTCCTCACCAGCTGGAAACACTGTCTCTTTCCATATCCTTCCATTTTGAATCCGCCCCGACTTTGTCAGCCTTGGCTAGATTTTTTGTCACCGCTTGAAGAACTTTTCTTGCTTCTTTCAAGGATTTTACAATATCCCTGAGATCAGCAAGACTTATTCTTCCTGTTCACCGTCTCTTCGGGACGGTTTATGTCCATTTGGACCACCCAGTGGCAAAAGTGTTGGCTGTGGTCTCAGAGCATTGAGACCACACAACCATCTCGTCATGACATTGGATCCTCTTTCCCGAGGTAACTTTTCTTGAGATTCACCCGCAACCCGTGATTTCGCAGGGTGTGAATGGTGAGAGCGAGATCCCTTTCTGTTTGAGTCAGGGACCTAGACAACAAAAGGATGTTGTCAAGGTAACAGAGAATCCGAACTGGAGATGACCTGATGTGGGCGGCTAGAGCAGCCAGCATCTTTGAGAATACCCTGGGGGCCAAGGACAGTCCAAACAGAAGAGCTCAGTACTGGAACTGCCTCTCCCCATAAGAGAAACGGACATATTTTCGGTGGTCTATGAAGATGGGAATATGAAGGTAAGCTTCGGTCAAGTCTACAGACATGAGGAAGTTGCCTTTCCTGACTCCCTGCAGGATGATGTACAGAGAATGCATTTTGAACTGCTGGTAGACAATATGGTAGTTCAACGATTTTAGATCCAAAATTGTTCTCCATCCCCCGGAATTCTTCAGTACCACAAACAGGCGGGAATAAAAACCCTGCCCTTCCTGATGGGGAGGAACTGGTTGGATGGCCCGGATCTTCAACAGGTGCTGAATGGCCTGGGGAATGGAGAAGAATTCCAGCATGAGGCCAAATTTGACTGTTTTGAGTATCCAATTGTCTGTTGTGGTCTCTTCCTATTGGTGGGCAAAGAACGCCATGCGGCCTCCGATAGGAAGAGAGTCAAGATAGTCATTTTCATCGTGACAATTGGTGGTTGCATCCTCCACGGTAACACTTCTGGCGGGGGAACGCTGTGTGTTTCTGTTAGATCTGTCCTGGTGAGATCCCTGTCTGGGAGTGTAGGACTGACCTTGCAGATGGGAGAATGACATTCTTCCGTCCCCCGGACGAAAGGGTGAACTCCTGTAATAAGGAGCGGGACAAATGTCCTGTTTTTTATAGATGGATGAAAGGACCATGCACTTGTCTTTATATTCTATGAGGTACGGATCCAAGGGGGTACCAAATAATTGGGTGCCAGTGAAGGGGGAGGGTGCCAGGTGCCACTTGGTACAGACATTCGCCTGCCATGGCTTGAGCCAAAGCAGACGTCTGGCCGTGACCAAAAAGGCCATGGCTTTGGAAGCGAACCAGGCAGCATTGAGAGAAGAATCAGCCGCAAATTCAACAGCTGCCCTAATCTTGTTGAGGTCCCTATGTGATCTAGTGTAGGAGAAATGTGCTCCTGAAGCTGTTCAATCCAGACTAGGGCCACTCTAGAGAAAAAGGAAGTGGCAGTGGAGGCCCTAATGGCCCAGGCCCCTGCCTGATAGTTTTTGACTAAGGTTTGGTCTGACCTTTTCTCCTCAGGCTTGAGGACTTCCTCAGGGGCTCCAGAGACCACAGTAGAGGATGAAAGTGCTGCAACCGGTGCGTCCACTGGGGAGACTCAAAGAATTTGGTGAGTTCCGGTGCAATGTTATAGAGGCGTTTGTCGAGATTGGTTGGCTGTGGACCCATGCCCAGGGACTCCCACTACTTCTGGATCACATTCAGGAAGATCTTGGGAACAGGGATCACCTCCTTTTCCACAGTAGGTTCGATGAATGGGGTACTGGGACCTTCAGTTATAGCCGGTTCTGCTGGTTTTTCCTGTGAAGTGGAAACTGAAGCAGAAGATAGTAAGTTAGCAGCTTTAATGGCATTAAGCAGTAGGGACTTAAAACGCTTGGTTTTAAATAATCTGGCAAAGGCTGGGGCATCTGGGGTGACCACCTCGTCGACAGACAGATCTGAATCCTGCAGGTTATCTTGTTTACCACCGAGGCCTGAGAAGTAGAAGCAGAGGGATCAGGTTGTTGAGCAGCTACAAAAGATTTATGCTTGTGGCTATGTGATGGAGCAGGTTGGGGGCGTTCTTGTAGACCAGCAGCCATGACCTGTTTAATGGTTTCAGCAATGATGGTTGCCATATCTGCAGGAGAGGTGTACATGGCATGGGGAATCCCTGAACCATGAGCAATAGGAAGGGAAGCCCGTTCAAAGGTGCGCTTCCTATTGAGGGACATCAAAGAAATTGCCTGTTGTCAGGTTCTATAGAGGAGGAGAACTCAGAGGAAGACAATTCCCCATCTGAAGCTGCCAATGAAGGGCAAGGACCCATGGGTGGCAAGACAGGTGGATCTGGAGAAACAACTTGGCGACCCTCGGGAGGAGGGGGGCTGGACAGTTAGAACTTCTTGTTGTTTTTGGACCCTCTGAAATTCTTTCTCAAGAGCCTTCTTCCATCGCTCTTCTGCCCTAGTACTGGCCTTAGAGACCTTGGGGTTCACTCCTGAGGAAGGAGCCTCTTTGACCTGCCTCTTCCTACTGGTCTTCGCCCCCGATGGCCCTGCCTCCTCTAATCCTTTATCTGCAGACACAGCTTGGTCAGCCATCTCCCCCAACATAAATCAAGCCACAATAAAGATAGACAATGATCTCACCCGTTTGATGGCAGATGCTCCTAATCCGGTGCACCTGGAATGATCCTTGGTCGCTGGGCACTTGTAACAGTTGCTGCAGAGTTCGCGCCTTTTTTAAAGTGTCCAAAATGGCCAACTTTTTTTCTTCCAAGGTTTTTCCAAGCCTCAAAATGGCCTCCTCTATCTTCGCGGGCTTTTCTGACCTTCAAAATGGCCACCAACACTCAAAGTGGCCGGGCGCTCCACAGAATGGCCACCGACCTCACCTAGAGCCGCTGCGTGCAAAAGGGCTGGTCGTGCATCCTTCGGGAGCCCAGATTCCAGGAGCGCCTTGGGGAAACAGCTACGGAGCCATAGCTCGTGAGCTGGCCAATCCGACTGCAAGGCAGGCTTCTTGAACGAACTCGTGGCCACAGGCAGTCTGAACAGCTGAAGAGAGGCAGCCTGAAAGCAGTTTTGAATTTCCCTCCAATTTGTCAGAAGAAAAAAATTATTTAAAAAACCAATTTAAAGGGGGGAAAAATGTAAAAAATCACCAATTAATGCTATAAGGCTAAAATTTGGAGGAGAGATCAATTCTCACTGCTAGTCCTGGTTGGACCCAGTCTGAACTGAGGAGAAGCCACAAGGGCCCGATGACATCATAAGTGTAGACCCAGTCCAACTGGTTACTGGACAATCTGGCTGCTGTCTCCACGATCCCAACAGAATATTGATACAAAGAAGATAAGTTGAAATAAAAATAATAGTTAAGATATTGGATGCCACTTTGAGACAACATATATAGTAAAAGAACAAGATAAAATTTTAAAAGAGATGACGAGTATCACAACATCATCATTGAAAGCCGGAAAAAAGGCAACCATAAATCCAAAGATAACGGTATCTCCAGCAACCCAAAGGTCAACAGAAGGAATGGCCATAATGGAGAAACAAAATAAAGCATTGAATATCCAAAATGTGCAGGCAACATTGCTAGCCATTCAAGAAACATGATCAAGCTTCAAGAGGCAATGGCTAAAAATCACAGTGAATTGAAAATGGAGATGAATTAAATGAAAACAGAGATGAGAGAAATGAAAAATGAACTTAAAAATGACATACAGAAATTAGACAATAAAATGGGAATAATACAACAAACACTGGAAATAAATGAGTCAATAAAAGTGATAGAAAAAAGAACAGAACAGAGAAGAAACTAGAGCTAGTTGAACAGCAGAAAGAATATTAATGAGAGAGATATGGATAAACCAAAAAACGGTATTATTGGTAGCAGTATATGCCCCAAATGAAAACCAGAACAAAAAAACTAAATAAAAAGAAAGTATTACCAACGACTTGCTTTGAGATGATGGAGGAGCTAAATTTAATTGATATTTGGAGAAAATTGGAACCAGGAAAAAAACCATTTTACTCCAATCCACATCAATCCTGGTCACAGATTGGCATGGATGAATGGGGAAATTGGGGCAAAAATACATACCATTGAAATATTACAAAATTGTGGGCAGATCACAATCCCATTAAAATAATTTGGAAAGGTAAAAAAAAAACCTAGATGAAGATAGATGTTAAATTCGCAAATGCTACAAGAAAAATAATTTATACAAAATTTAGAAATGAATTGAAGTTATTCCTTAAGGAAAATACAAAATAACAGACATCTATACAAAATCTATGGAACACCATGAAAGCTTATTCCCATGGAATTATAATAGCATATTCGGTATCAATGTATTTTCTTAGTTTCTCTATTTTTTTAGGGGTTATGGAGTACATTTTAGGCTTAGATAGCTTTGTCCCGGGCACGAATTCTATTGCACAGTAAGTTGGTCAATGAGGGGGGAGAAAGTTACAGTTCTCTTCGTTGAAAACCCCCACTAGTCTCAGTATTCCTTTAGTATTTCCTGACTTCCTGGCGGCCTACCTGACATAGGGGCTCCGGTTTCAGGAACATTGGCATTGCAAGGGATCATGGTCCCTGGGTAGTGATCTGGCCTTACTGGAGGCAGTGGCCTGACACCAATGGTTAATTTTCGATAGCTTTCTCCCACTTTATAGTAGGGCCCTAGTCTAGCGATGCAAACCCCAATAAAATTCATTCATTCATTTTTTGAGCTATCATGAACCTGAGGAGCTCCAGTGATGCCCTATCTGCAGCTGCACAAGCTCTGTGATTAACATAGCAGGGGTCCCTCCGATTAGCATCCCATCGACTTGTTCAAAGTGGATGGGGCAAGCTAGGACTTTTGTGCGTATGCCCAGCTGCTCCACGATGGAGAGGCTGATTAAACACCAGGTGCAGCCCATGTCAATGACTGTCTCTACTTCCCCTTCTACCCCCGTCTCAGGCACTATAACTTTAGCTTTGATGGAAAAGGGCCTAATGGCTGCACTTTCCCCCACCGACTTGAAGAGGTGCCACTGTCTGGAGTTTCCTTTGCTTCTTCGGGCAGGAGTGGAATTTCAGCAGCTTGGTTGGCAAGGCGACCCTTGTCGGGCAGTTTCTGCAGGGTCCTCTTTGTCCCACTTCTGGCCAGAGGGAGCACCTGTGGGACTGGGGCCAGGCATTCCAATGCCCAGTGCCCGTGTTGACCACACCAGTAACATTTAATAGTCCCGGTCGATTTGAGGGGGGATGTGTTTCGGCTTTCTTGACCTGGGCTCGGCGCCCTAGGAGTCTCCTGGCTGGTTTGTCAGTGGTTGGCTTTCTGTGGGGGTGGAGTTCGTGGTCCAATATGACAGCTTTGTTGTATCACATTTGGATGTGTTTCCCCCCCCCCTTGATGCCACATGTCATTCTGAGATCCAAGTCCAGGGCCTCCTTGAATGTGTGTACTAGGAGGCGCTCCAGCCAGTCTCGTAATTTTCCAGTCAGTCACCGAAACTCCCAAATGACATCTTTCACCAGTTGCCCAGCTTGCTTCAGTTCTTGGAATTGCGCCTCCACTTCCACTTGATAGGTGATATTGTTGAATCTGACCCACATCAGTTGAACAAAGCCATCGTCATCATCTAGCTCAGGGGTTCTTTGTCATGGAGCTCAGCTGTCCACTCTGATGCCTCACCCTCATTCATGCTGTCCAATATGGTCAAAATAAAATCCTGGTCAGAATGGTATTGATCCCCATATTGGTCAATGTGTGCCCAGATTCAATTAAAAAAATAAGCCAGCCTCCCAGGTGTCCCCTCGAATGCCATTAGGAATTGGGGAGCCAGTGGGGCTTGCTGCTGGGCTTGAGTGGATTGCACCCATTGCTGGGCCTGATCCTGTAACAGTATCACCGGCTGCTGCTGTTGGACTAGGATTTGCTGGGTAATTACAGGTTGGGGCTGCAGTTGCAATCGTGGCTGAACTAGGATCGGCTATAGGTCACGATCTGTGGTTGGAAAGGTCCAAACGGTTGGACCAGCATTGGCTGTTGGACTAGGGCTGGCGTCCACTGCTACTGCACCAATCCTTGGCCAGAGCAGAACACCCACCCCAGTGTTATCTAGCTCGCTGGCAGTAATCCAAATGCCGGCTGGGAACCTAGGGGCAGGATCCTCCAGAAGCTCTGCTCCGGCCCATCATTGCCGGCCCACGATGATTCATCCAGCCTGGGTGTTGGGCCACTTGCACCCTGGGGTTGCCTGAGGCTGAAAGTGGCTCCATCTCAGCTGCGAGGCAGTTGGCTGATCTGCTTTGTGCCGAATGAAGAGACTGAGTCTCCGCTCCCTTGCATGCAGGTTCACAGCCCGGGAAGGTGAACGCAGGTTGTGACAAGGTCCACCTGGGCTGCTTGGTGCCAGGGGCGTGAGTCACCCCATTCACATTGAACTGGCTGAATTAGTCTGGGAGGCCGGCCAGTGACTGGCTGCGTGACGGTGGCAGGAATCCCAATTCTCCAGATTGCCTATTGCGCATCTGCTTTGGCATTCTCCACTCATGAAGCTAGTCCTGCACTCATCAGTTTCATTTTATTAGAGAGGTCATATTGGCACATCTGGGAAAACTCAAATCTGAAAGGTTCAATGTTTCCTCACCCAGTTGAAAGTTCAAGACCCTGCCCCAATACCCACAAGTCTATCACATGGTCCAATCCTTCATTGCCACAAAGAAAGATTTCTCCCATCCAAATCCGTCTAGGTGCAGGGACAAAGCAACCTTGAATTCCTGAGAAAAAAATGTTATTATGGCTATACAATACCCATAGTCTGTATAATCCTCCCTCCCATTTTCCCACAGTAGAAAGTGTGGCAGACCTGAAATCCAAAAAGTAAAAGATGACTTCTAGCTCTGTCATTAAAATTACAGCATATCTGCCATTACTGCAACAATTTGAAATGTAGCTTATTTTATAATTCTATTATAGGACTGTAATTTTGCTGAAATATTTAAGCATTTGCAAATTTGAAATATTGTGGACTAGTACTAGCATAAATGAAAACTGAAATAAGATTATGAGAAAAGTACAAATAGTCGCATATCTATAATGACTATATTTGCCAAGTTTCTTTTCCCAGTGTTCTAGTGATATATGTAATAGTAAATTGCAATTTTTGGAAATACTGACTTACAGTATGTATGTAATCAACAAACATGATATTATCTGTTGCCTCTTTCATTCTCCTTAGCATTTCTACCAGCTAGAACAATTAAACTACTCAGAGAAATTTCATTTTAATGGCTAGCTGAGCAAAGGTGTCCCACATAAAAAAGCAGGATGGGCCTAAACTATCAGGTAAAGGTTTCTTGATTTTTTCTCACACAAAAAACACACAACGCATAAACAAAATGCCTCTAAAGATAGACTTTATTCATTATTTTTAACTTTTGAACACAAATCTCCTTTTAAGTGGGGCTTCCTTCTATAAACTCTTTTTGAGTGTTATCTTGCCAATCAAAAATTTAGTGTATAATTTCAATCTTACAGAAACTTCCTAATTTTTAAATCACATCATCACTAAGAAGGAAAAGAAGTTACCATCTCATTGTTCATGAAAAAAACAACCTTGTTATGCTCATATGTTTTTACCATCTAAATTATGAGGCAACTATTATTAAATAGAGCTTGGAACACAACAACTTTCATTATAGGGCCCAGGGGGACTTTCTTTTTCAATAACTGAAGAATTATCTGTCAGAAGCATCAACCCAAAGAAAAGATGTAATTCCACAGGGGCCTTTAAGAACCCTTTACAGTATTAAGATCCAATATCTTAATCACCATAAATAGTGAATTATATTAATGTTTTCATTGCACTAATTTTTTTCACAATGAAATAATGTATTGCTACTATCGAACTTAACAATATTATGTGCTTTCCTTCCCTTTTGTGTGTGTTTCTTTTGTATTTTTACAAACAATGCTTAAATAAGACATATAAAGAACTATAAAAACTAACAGGAGAAAGATTAAAAAGTAAAACATAAGTGAATAGACAGGATTTTAAAAAGTTATGAGGATTGCATCATTAATTATTACTATATAGTTTTAATTACTAAAAATCATTATTTGATTCTAAGTTTAAGTATGAACATCAAGAATGATGTTAAACATATTATACAATTCACTGAGTATCAGCTATAGGAAATTTAATCCATATTACTGAGAATACTGTCAGGGTTCCAAGTAATAGATCCGTTGCAAGCAGTAACTCTGAGGCAGGTGAATTCCTCAAAGTCTAGCTTTACTGGAAATATCGAATTGGCACATTTCTGGTGAAAACTAACTCTGAAAGGCCTCTTGGTTTTCACCTAATTAAAAGTAATCCACTCAACCCAAATCAATCAGTCACATGGCCCAATCAAGGCAGTGTCCGCTGGTCTGGTGACATCACTGCTTCCTCCAGCCAGATTCCCAAGAGAAAGTATTTTATTTTGACTACACTACCCCAGTTATCTCTAATCCCCGCTTCCCTATCCCTCGCTCCAGTGTTGGAGTTTCCAGTATTGAAACTCCAAGATGGCTTCAGTTAGATCAGCTTCAAATTCTAATTTAGAAATCCTAAAACTGTAATATAGATATGCATAAAAAAGGTAAAGGAGTTTCTGCAGATTTTACTCCACTAGTCAGTGCCAACTATAGTGGGCGATGCTCATCTTCATTTCAAAGTAATTGAACCAAGACTATTGGAAGACATTTCCAGACTCATTAGCAAGCATTATGTCATGGAGCCCTGTTAACCTCTCACTGAAGTGCTACCTATTTTTCTACTTTCATTTGCATGCTTTCTAACTGCTAAGATGGCAGGAGCTGATGCGAAGATGAGAGCTAACCCCATCATGTGGCACTGGGGACACAAACCTGGGTTTTCCAGCTGACAGCACAGTGTCTTAATTGCTGAGCCACCATGAGCCCTAATCTATACATGTTAAACAAATTTTAAATGTGATACAAATTCATGGATTCAGTTTTAATCTATAAATGATTTTGTTTAAACTGAGATTTATTTTTAGGATATAAAGTTTTCTAGGCATCAAAGCATGTTCCCACAACTTAACCAAAAATCAAATGGCTTTCCAATAAAAAGCATATAATATTCTTCCATCAGAACATTTTAAACATTTTGAAGCAATATATGGTTGAATAAAATGTAATAAAAAAATGTCATAGCTTGAAATGGGAATTCAACTTTTATGATTTGTTTTGTTCTAATTTGAATCATTTTACAAAAAACATTGTCACCAAATCTGATACATGTATTTTTGAATACTTCAAATGGATTCATAGTATTCAATTACAGCCCACAATGAGTCTTAAACTTTACAAAAGGAACATTGGTCTTACCTGACACGTTGCTTCTCTGTGTACTGCAGGAGAACCCAAGCATGAGTTAACTTCTGTCTATCTGACCAGAGGCTGAGGTAAGAGAGTTATGACATGCCTCCTCTGCTCGACTGAGCCCAGTTTTTCAACGAAGGCATAGACCTCCAGTAGAGAGGGTATAGTTGATAAGGTTGGTTTTCCCTGGACTCTGGACCAGAACAGTCACCAGGGTCAGTTTGGATTCTCCCACAGTGCACAGAGAAGCAACGTGTCAGGTAAGACCAACATTCCTTCTCCAGTGTACTGCTAGAAGGATCCAAGCATTGAAAAGATCCAAGCTTAATGTCTCAAGGGTGGGAAACGGTCCAGGGTCCCCAAGGTAGAATGAACCCTTTGCAGCACTCTCCTTCCAAATGACGCCTCGGCAAACACATCCAATTTGTAGTACTTAATAAAGTGTGATGGGGAGGACCATGTCAGCACCATGCAAATGTTCTCAATCGAGGCCTGTGTTGCCTATGCTGCCGTTGTGGCCGCACTCCTGATTGAGTGGTCCATTATTCACGCAGGTAATGGTCGGCCTGAAGTTCATAGGCCTTGGCTATACATGCCTTCAACCACCAGCCCACAGTGGTAAGATAGAGTCGAGGTGTCCACTGGAGCACCATTTGCAAAATGCTGATCAGGTCACCTTATATATCTGATTAGAGGAAAGCCTTCTGGAGGCCTAAATAGTCTGTATCAACTTCCCAAAGAATCTGTCCCTCCTCAGGATGCCCCTCTCAAATGCCACATGATCAACTGGAGTCACTGAGGCTCCAGTTGGAGCAGCGTCCCCTAGCTGAGAGATTCTGTTGTCGGGAATCCTCCAGGTTTGGGATACCAAGAGGCTGAACAGATCTGCATACCAAAGGCATCTGGGCCAATGAGGAGCAATGAAAAGAATCCATGCCCTCTCCATTAACACCTTCCTTTTTTTTTTTAAAATATATATTTTATTATGTTTTCATTCTATACAATCACATATTCACTGTGCTTAATCAGGGCATATAACATTGAATAATAAACACGGCCCTCACTTATATAGAAAATGCCCTCTACAATACAAACCCAGTATACCACCTTGGCCTGCCATACACCCTCTTTCAACCCCCTCCAACTTTCATTCTTCCTTCTCACACACCCCTCTACGCCTACTTCCCCTCCCCTTCTTTCGAACCTTAACCCTATCACTCCCTCTCCATTCCCTCCCTCCCTTCTCCTCCTCCTCTCTCTCACCCTCTCCACCCTCCTTCTTCTTTCACTCGACTCTTTCCTTCGGTATCTATTACCTTCCAGTATATTCGGTTTGTTCTATTTTCGCACTAACATTGAAAAGCCACAGTATACAAATACAATCATGGAATTTAACACATATTGTATTTCCCCCCTCCCCCCTCCCCCTAAATCCCCACCTCCCTTCCCTCCCCCCGACTTCCCAAAGACCATACGTGGTATAACTTTTGAACAATCACAGTCTAAAATATCTCTACATTGAACTCAGCTTCTTACTGTTACCCAAATTTTAAACAATTTAAATTATTACTGATACTAAGCATAAGCTATCTGGAGTTTCTTAGTCCCATATTTACTTTTTATGTAATCAATCCATTTTTTCCAGTCTCGTTTATATCTCTCGTTTGAATGTTCTTTGAGATATGCTGAGATTTTGGCCATTTCAGCTAAGTTCATAACTTTCAAAGTCCATTCTTGAATTGTAGGTAAATCTTTCTTCTTCCAATACTGCGCCACCAAGAGTCTTGCTGCCGTTATTAAATACAGAACCAAATTAGTCTCTGCTGCTGTAAAATCAATACATATACCCAGTAAAAACAACTGGGGGGGGGGGGTAAATTTTATCCTTCTTTTAAAGATGTTTTGCAGGATCCACCATATTTTTATCCAAAATGCCTTGACATTACGACATGTCCACCATATATGAAAATATGTAGCATCACAAGAACCACATCTCCAACATTTAGGTTGAACATTTGGATACATAGAGGCAAGCTTTTTAGGATCTAGGTGCCATCTATAAAACATCTTATAAAAATTTTCTCTCAAGTTTTGTGCTTGTGTAAATTTCACATTTCTTACCCAGATTCTTTCCCATGTTTCAAGCATTATTGGTTCCTCGATATTCTGAGCCCATTTTATCATACAATCCTTAATCAGTTCCGTTTCAGAATCCATCTGTACTAATACATTATACAGGGCGGGGCATAACCTTTTCCTAGGGGGTCACAGCAAGATCGACAGCAGTTTACAACTTCCGCGACACCTCATTTTAAAGCCCATAAAAAACTGAATTGAATGAGCTATTAAATGTTAAATTTGCTTTAAGAATGGCTGGAAAATTCGATTCGGAAGAACAAAGGATCATTGACAGAATAAAATGCATTGCCTTTCGAGAGGCTCGCGATGCTGGAGCGACATTTATCAATCGAAAATGGATTGCAAACAAATTGAAACGTCATCCGGATTGGGTTACTGATAATTGGAACAAAACAGCCCAAGAATGTTTCACAAAATTTGGAGAAGGGCGTCCTCTGCAACTGTCCCAAGAAAGCAAAGCCATCATTGCAACTGGCAGTCGCAAACAACGAAAAGGAAACCGAAAAGTGGCCCAAGAAATCCTTCAAATTCGTGGAAAACGAGTTGATCAAAGGACAATCGGCCGATATCGAGAACGAGAAGGTTTGAAGCCATTCCACGTCATTTGCAAACCATTGAAAACTCAAACACACGTTCAAGATCGGCTTTGGTTGTGCGATTGGTTGTCTGAATGGACCGAGGAAGATTTTCTTCATTTGGCGCCATCTGACGAATTCTTCGTTTATGCCATTCGAAAACCGAATTTCCAGAACGATCGAATTTGGGCTAAAGACGTCGACGACATCGCCAAACATGAACGATATCGACAAATCGTTCGCAATCCGACTTGCATCGGGATTTTCGTCATTTTCACAGCCAAGAAACTGCATTGGGTTTTGAAGGATAAAGGGGAATCCTGGGATGGCAGTTATTTCCGTGAGAAAATTTTATTGGAGAATGTCATTCCATTTCTCAGTGATCCAGACAATGTCTTGGTGGTTGGTGAGGCTGTCTTTCTTCATGACAAAGCTCCTTGCATGCGTGCAAATGCGACTCAGCAATTGTTAAAGGAAAACAATGTCGAATTTTGGGGCAATGACGTCTGGCCGGGAAATTCGCCAGATCTCAATCCGGCAGAGAACATTGGGGCCATAATTAAGGATGAAGTGGAAGCTCTGATGATTCAGGAGCAAGGTCAAAATCGATATTCGGTTGAAACTTTGAGAATGAATTTGGAAACTGTGTTGAAAAATCTGGAAAATCGAACGGAACTGTTTGAAGATTTGTTGTGTTCTTATCCACCTCGTTTGAATGCTGTTCGAAGGGCTAATGGTGGTCATACTGACTATTAAATCGTGTCAATAAACTCAGTTTTTGATGGGCTTTCAAATGGTGTATGAATTATTTGTGTTGTTATTACAAGTGTTGCTGTGACCCCCTAGGAAAAGGTTATGCCCCGCCCTGTATATCCTCTTTATATGCATTGAGCTTTGATCTCTTATTTGTTTAAACAAATTATCCTCAACTTTTACAAAGCCAATTTTTTGATCTGTTTTCCACCTAGCCTGTAATTGACCATACTGAAACCACGTTTGAACTACCTTCTCTTCTTTAAGTACCTCTAAAGATTTTAGTTCCATCACCCCTCTTTCTGAGATAAGAAGTTGTCTATAGGTGGTTCTATTGTGTTTTTGTTCTACATTCATATTTTCAATTGCATGTCTAGGAATTGCCCACATGGGCACTTTATCATTTAATTTATGTTGATATTTTTTCCAAACCCGCAATAAAGCATTTCTCAAAATATGACTTTTAAAGTTCTTATCCGTTTTTTTGTTAAATAACAGGTAAGCATGCCAACCATATAACAAGTCATATCCCTCGATATTCAAAATTCTGTCATTAGTTAGATGAATCCAATCACTAATTGCAGATAATGCCACTGCGTCATAGTATAATTTTAAGTTAGGTAATTTCAATCCTCCTCTTTCACGTGCATCTTGCATTATTTTCATCTTTACCCTCGGCTTCTTTCCTGCCCACACAAATTTGTTGATACCCTTCTGCCATTCTAAAAGATTCGCATCTTTTTTAAGTATAGGTAACATTTGGAAAAGAAATAAAAATTTTGGTAAGATGTTCATTTTCACTGCCGCTATCCTACCCAACAAAGATAGGTGCAATTTCTCCCATTTTTTCATCTCTGTCTGTATATACTATGCCAAAGTGGTTCATAATTATGCTTATATAATTTCCCATTTGAAGTTAAAATGTTAACTCCAAGATATTTGACTTTTTTAACTACCTCACATCCTAGCATCACAACTAATTCTTCCTTTTGTTTAGTATTTATATTTATAGCTAATATTTTGGTTTTTCCTAAATTTATTTTAAAACCAGACACTTGACCATATTGATTAATCGTATTCATTAAGACCATACTGGATTCCTGCGGTTGTTCCAATATTATGACCAAATCATCCGCAAAAGCGCGCATTCTGTATTCTTGCTGCCTAATCTTGATCCCTTTTAGACCATCCAAGCCCCGTATTTTATTCAACAATACTTCCAAAGTTATAATAAACAATAATGGGGACAGAGGACAGCCCTGTCTTGTACCTTTTTCAATTTGAAAGGAGTCTGTCAGACTTCCATTGACAATGATCTGGGCTGTTTGCTGCTGATATATTGCACCAATTGACCGTAAAAAACCATCTCCTATCTGCATTTTTTGCAATGTCTTCAGCAGGAATTGCCAATTAACTCGATCAAAGGCTTTCTCCGCATCCAAAAATATGAATGCGGCCGGGATTTGATTGTTCTTTCCCAGGTATTCTAAAGCGTTGATAATTAATCTAACGTTGTCCTTCATCTGTCTGCCCTGTATAAAACCAGTTTGATCGGTATGTATCAGTTGCTGAATTACCCCCATTAGCCTATTTGCTAATATTTTAGTAAAAATTTTATAATCTACATTGAGTAATGAAATAGGTCTGTAATTTTTTGGTTGGGTAAGGTCTTGGTCTTCTTTGGGTATCAACGATATGAACGCAGTCTTCCACGAAGGAGGCACTTTCCCTCCCGATTGAATTTTATTGAATAGTTCTCTGAGGGGTTCTACCATTTCTAACTGTAGATTTTTATAATAAACAGCTGTTAAACCATCTGTGCCTGGTGCTTTCCCTAACTTTAATTGTTTAATTGCCTGCAAAATTTCCCCAGAGGTTATAGGTTGATTCAGCTTATGCCTATGTTCTTCTCTAACTAGGGGGATTTTCTCTTTATCTAGGTATTTGTCTATATCTCCGTCCTTAATTTTATCCCCTTTATACAACTCTGTAAAAAATTCCCGAAATACCTTTTGAATCTCTTCCTGTTGAAACACTTCCTTCCCTCTGTAACACAATTTGGAAGTGTTTCCTTCCCAAATTGCATTAACACCTTCCTGATCACTTTCCTTATCCTGAGGGGAAGGGAAGGAAAGGCATACGATAGCCCTTGAAGCCAAGGGCTATGGAGAGTGTTGATCCCTTCTGCCCACGGCACTGCAAATCTGAAAAAGAACCTCAGCAGTTGAGTATATCTTGGATGAGCAAACATCCACTATTGAATGACCAAACTTCTCGGATGAGTCATTGAACAGGTCTGGATGCAGGTGCCACTCAGAATAGTCTATGGTGGTCCTGCTCAGCCATTCCACCTGCACATTTGTGGCCAACAGGCTCTGCCCTGTTGGAGAGGATATGCAGCTCCCCCCAGAGCCCTAATCTCATGGCCTCGTGCATGAGAAATCTGAAGCAGGTGCACCCCTGGCGGTTGATGTGGCCTTTGGTGACCACATTGTCTCTTAGGAACAGGATGTGGCAGCCAGTTACTAATCCCTGAAAGTGACGGAGGGCCAGGTTTGCTCCCTGGAGCACCAACCAGTTAATATTATTTCTTAGCTCCACCGGGCTCCATCATCCCTGAGTCACCTGGGACTGGGCATGAAGTGCCTCGGGGGCATGGAGATGGATAAGACTGTTTGCAACACCCAAGATGATGGTGGTCATTTCCCATTGGCTTGCAAATAAGTTTAATCGGCATCCAATGGGAGGAACAGCCTGAGAGTCACTTTTTCCTGTGAAAGGGCCAGTTACCGGACCCTCAAGATGGCCGCCTGGCTTCAGGTTGCTGCCTGCCTCTGGTACAAAACCCAGACCTGTCCTGTGCACAGTGAGTACCTTGGGAATAAGCCAGCTGGTATTGAGGGGCATCAAAGCTGGAGTCTGCTGAACGAAGGACTGCCGGAGAAAGTAAGGTAGAGGCCGATGGTCCACTTGTTTATGCATGTATGACAGCACCTTCCTCTTATCCTTATTTTCCACTAGGATAGGGTCCAGTGACTCTCCAAAGAGATTGCCTCCTTTAAAGGAGGCTGAAACTAGGCGCACTTGGAGTGCATGTCTGCCAGTGACAGAGCCAAAGAAGGTGAAGAGATATTACATTGGGCACCATGGGCCCGGAGGTAAACTTAGCCACATTGAGAGTTGCATAGGAGGTAAACTATGTTTCTGCTACTAACTTGTTTATATCTTGGTGCAGCCAGGTATCTTTGGATAGTATCCTTGACTGTAACTGGCGAAGCCATACTAGGGAAATCCTATTGAAAAAGGACACAGACATAGCTGTTCTTATTGCCCAGGAAGACGTCTGATGTGTTTTGAGGAGGGTCATCTATGCCTTACAGTTCTCTGCCTTCAAACCCTCCATTACATCTGAGGAAAAAAATAGCAGAGGTGGCTACAGGGGCATCTACCGTCGGAAGCTGCAGGAGCTCCTCGAGATCTGGGCCAGAGCCGTAGAGTCTCCTGTTATTGCTGCTTGGCGCTGCCAGGGAACCAGGTTGGTTACATTGCCACTGAGTGACATCCATGAACAGTTTTGGAGATGAGATCATCTCCTGTTCAGGGACTGGTTTGAAGAACAGCCATTCAGTTGAATCCACTCCCAGGGATGTCTCAGCTGAGGCATCTGTCACTCCTATGTTGGCTGTTGTTTTGGCCTTGTAAAGGACTGACTTGAAAAAGGCATCCCTAAAAGTGATACTGCCATTCAATTGGGAGGAGGGGAGCCTCGGAATAAAATCACTAGCGTATCTGTAACAACGGAGTTTTACAACTTTACAACTGGTTTCCTGTCACCGGAAGACTGAAGGTCCCAACATCTCTGGGGAGATGTTTATGAGAGCCATGTGGGATAACTTACTTTAATGTCTAACTAGAGATAGCCATGGGAACGTGAGTCCTTCGAGATTGGGCAGCATATAAATATATTTAATAAATAATAAATAATAAATATATAAATATTGACTCTCAAGGCAAAAGAGTTAAGGAAGCATCTTCACACTTGTCTATTGGTTAGAATCTACATTCGGACAAAGGAGAGGGGTCATTATCAGCTTAATCCCACTTGCATTGACTAAAGGCTTTCAGACGCTGCTTTGCTTCTAATAGTTTCCATCCTCACTGATTAAAGGTTCCTTTTGAAATAATCCATTTCTAGAGACTTTACTTTCTCAAGTTAGGAGAGGAGCCATTACATAAAGCAGCATCTCTTTGCAAAGTGCTCAACCAGGAGAGAAACATTTTTACCGAGGGGACCCAGCAAACCATGTCTGAGCATAACTGCGAACAAGGGGGAACTGACTGCTGGAGGGAGATGGAAACCCCTCCACAACCAGAGACCTGCTCCTTATAACCTGGCAGAGAACACGAGATGGAGGACCCCAAAAAGCCCCCTTGGTCAATCAGAATCGGGACGAAAGACGGCTGGGAAGTGGTTACCCTAGCCCTGAAAGGAGCCATCGGATTTTACATGATGCCGATGCCCTAGAATTGTGGGACTTTGACCATTTCATGATGGCCCTGCAACGATGATTCGAGGACCCCCTCACAGACTGCAAAGCATGCGACCACATTAAAGTTGTGAAGCAGGGACGCCGGCCAGTGGCAGAGTATACCGAAGAATTCCAAGACCTGGCAGACGATATCCTGGTAAGCTGGCGAATTGGCTAGACGATGCCCTGGTAAGCTGGCGAATTGGCTAGACGATATCCTGGTAAGCTGGTTCAAGGATGGGCTGAGTGATGACCTCTACAATGCTTGTGTGGCCCGAGGTACCCCAACCACCTACATGAGTGGTATCTCATGGCTGAGGAGGCAGAGACTGACATGGCCAGAAATCAGTACCGAGCAGGATGAATGTGGAAGAAATCCCCACCCTTTAAAAGGTTCTTGGAAACAAGAACCTTTTAAACTGCAAACAACACCTGCTCCGAAATCCTTAGCCTGTTTCAAGGGTGGAAAAGAGGGGCACCGAGCTGCAGAATGCCGTTCTCAGGCACTGGCTAACAAGCCAGACCGCCCATGGGGGGAGGGGACCCAGAAAACCTGGCCAGCGCAGAAAAGAGACGGCCCTGAGGAGTAGGGAGACCGTAAAATCTCCACCCCCTCTCTCCTTTGAGGAGGAAACCCCAGCTTCGCAGGAGGAACCATACTCATCCGGAAGCGATCCAGAGGATGAACCACTGGTAAGCAAACCAATTACCTTGCCCCTAAGACTGTTTATCCCCAACTGGGAGAGGGGAATGAAAATCTCAGATTTAGTGGATTCGGGGTGCACCCGCTGTTTCATCAGCCCAACCCTTGTAAGGAAATTGAGGATTAATGTAAGGAAGCTGAAAAGCCCCATAGCTTTTTGCCAACTAGATGGGTCAATAGCAGTGGGGGAGCCAGCTTCATTTGCCACTAAGCCTCTACAGATTCTCTACAGATTCATTGAGAAAACCCTAGCAAGGGGTTTAATTGAACCAGCCCGGCCAAAAGTTGCAGCCCCAGTGTTCTTTAGAGAGAAAAAAGATTGCTCTAAACGTCTATGTGTCAATTTTTGAAATTTGAATTCTACCAGTATGAAAAATATATATTCCCTCTCACTCATGAAGGATATGCTAGCACATCTCGCTAAAGGGAGAATTTTTTCAAAGCTGGATTTAAGGGAGGCTAACTACCGTTATCAGAATTAAGGAGGGAGATGAATGGAAAACAGCATTTAACACCCCTCTTGGATGCTATCAATTCAAAGTGCTACCATTTGGGCTACAAGGGGCCCCTGCAGTATTTATGCAATTAATAAATGAAGTGTTGCAGGAGCATTTATATAAGGGCTGCATAGTCTAAATCAATGACATTTTGTTATATTCTGGGACCAAGGCAGAACATGTAAAACTCATCCGGGCGGTTCTGAACAAACTTTGTTCTTAAAAACTTTATGCTAAACTCTCCAAATGTGAATTCCACCAAGAAAAAATTGATTACTTAAGATGCCGCATTTCACAATAGGGCATAGAAATGGATCCTTCGAAAGTGCAATTGGTCCTTGACGGGAACCACCCAGAACACGCAAACAGTTGCAAAGCTTCCTGGGATTCGCCAACTTTTACCGCCAGTTTATCCCCGCTTTCGCCCAAATTGCTCTCCCCATCACCAAACTCTTAAAAATGAAGGGGGAGGATAACCCAAAACCGAAGCAGCCTTTGAACTGGACAATGGAATGCCAAGCGGCATTTGAAAAACTTGAATGACTTGTTTTCAGCAGAACCAATCCTAAAGCACCCGGACACAGATAAACCATTCGTCGTACAAGCAGATGCTAGTGATGTGATGATAGAAGCAGTCATGCTTCAGAAAAATGAGTAAGACCAATTACAACCATGTGCTTACACATCCAAAACATTGAATGAATCTGAGCAAAGGTGGGCTATTTGGGAGAAGAGGCTTATGCAGTTCGATGGGCTCTTTTAACCTGGAGACATTTCCTAGAGGGGAGTAAGATCCCTTTTGAAGTCTAGACGGATCATAAAAATTTAGAAGCCCTAAAAACCCCAAGGAAACTCACTCCAAAACAATGGGCTCAGTACTTTAAACAGTTTGAATTTACGTTCAGATACCTCCTGGCGGGAGGGGGGATTTTCTGGCAGATGCACTATCCAGGAAACCACAATACAATAGTATGAAGCTAAACATAATCAAACCCATGATACAAGACAATCAACTAGCCGCTAAAGTAACCACCAGGTCCCAGGGAAAAAGAGACACTTTGGAGGACAATGACACCTCCCAAACTTTTAAACAAGTTTTAACCACCGATGAATGATTTTTGAGCCACAAAGACAGCTGCCTGATGAAAGATAACTTAGCTTGGGTGGGAGGGAAGTTGTATGTTCCAGCCAGCCAAAGACTGTTTTGATGGAAAGGTGCCACGACTCCAAACTAGCAGGACACTTTGGTTTTGTAAAAACTTTACATCTAATTAAAAGGCAATTTTGGTGGCTATCACTAAAAAAGGACATAGAGCTATGTAGCCAGCTGTCCAATTTGTGCAGTAGCTAAAAGACGCCAAGGCAAAATGCTAGGACTGTTACAGAAGGTAGCCGAACCTTCAGCACCCTGGAAGGAGATTGCTGTGGATTTTATTGTCGAACTACCAGAAAGCGCAGGGAATACTGTCATTTGGGTTGTAACAGACTTGTTCTCAAACCAGACACATTTTATACCATGCCAAACGATCCCAACTGCCAAGTTATTCCTGATACACATTTATCACCTTCATGGAGCCCCGCAGAGAATCATCTCCGATAGAGGGGTCCAATTCAACTCAAACTTTTTGGGGGCAATCTTAAACTTACTGGGCACCACCCAAGGACTGAGCTCCAATCACCATCCGTGCATCAATAGTCAAACTGAAAACTGGAATATGGTTCTAGAACAATACCTAAGATGTTTTATTAATTTTCAACAGAATAACTGAGTTGATCTTTTACCTTTTGAAGAAGTGGCCTTCAATAACACTGTGCACTCAAGCACTGGGTTCACCCCTTTTAGAGTAGCAACAAGCCAGGATTTCAACCCCATGCCTGAACTACCCACAGAGGAACCCACCATCCCCTCACTAAAAGAATGGATAGACAACCTACGAAACACATGGCCAGTGGTTAGATTAGCGTTACAGGAAGCTAGAGAGTACATTTAGATATTTTTCTCATCACTTATAAGTAAAAAAACATTTTCCTTTTTATCTACTTCATTGTATTATTATTCTTTCTATACTTTATCCTGTTCTTATTATAATAATGAAAGCATAAATCACAAGTTCATTTCAAGCTGACAAAAAAAGAGTAGATCCCAAACCCTTCCATGTTGGAGATAGAGTATACCTATCAACAAAATTCCTGAAGTCATTGCAACCATCAAAGAAATTTCATCGGACCTTTCCCGATCATCAGTTATCAACCCAGTAACAGTAGAATTACTCCTGCCAAAGACATTCAGGAAAGTCCATCCAGTGTTTCACATTAGTTTACTCAAACGAGAAGTAATCTCATAACTCAGACCACATGGACCTACACCTCCTGTTCCTATGACGATAGAAGGCAAACAACATTTTGAAATTAAGGAAATCCTGGACTCTAGGACCCACAGGGGGAAAACCCAATACTTGGTTGCTTGGAAGCCTTTACCCTCAGCCCAAAATGAATGGGTAGAGAAACACCACGTTAGGGCCCCTGCCCTATTGAAAAAAATTCACTCCCAATACCCTGAGACAAACCTTGTTAAAATACTATGATGCAATTTCTTTCCTATTTTTTCACAGGTGAATCTCTCCTTTTTCTAAAGAATGGCAGCATGTCAGATCCCTAAAAGTGATACTGCCATTCAATTGGGAGGAGGGGAGCCTCGGAGTTAAATCATTAGCTACATCTGAAACAACTGAGTTTTACAATTTTACAACTGGTTTCCTGTCACCACGAGACTGAAGGTTCCCAACATCTCTGGAGGGATGTTTATGGTAGCCATGTGGGATATATAACTTTGATGTCTAACTAGAGATAGCCATGGGAACGTGTGTTTTATTGACTTCCAGGGCAGAAGTGTTAAGGAAGCATCTTTTCATAGTGTGGACTGGGTTGACCTCATCCACTCACTGATTGGACTGAGTCTGATAAGACTGTTAAGCCACACCCTTGTCACTAGGCAGACCCAGCTTTCGGCAAAGGACTTCCATCAGGCTCGATGTGTCATCTTCTCCAGGTAAGTTTGCAAAGTCTCTGGTAGAAAGTTGTTCCTGCGATGACATCTGACAATAAATCAGTTAATATCCTACATTCTGTAGAATGCCAGGACTCTGTGGGTGGAGCTAGATGCTACCTCCACACTATGAGAATAGGCGTATCAGGTAAGGACGAAAGCTCTTTCTCCGTAGTGGTGGAGGTAGCATCCAGACTGGGCCGTACGAAAGCTGGAGGTATCCCCTGGTCTGTAAAAGCCCCTGCCCTATGATCCGACTGAAGAACCCTGCGTCCAAAAGTGGCTTAATGCAACTTTCGGGTGCTGTTCAAGCCTTGGAATTATTTGAGGAGACAAAAGGAGTCATGGACCAAGACAAACACAAGCGGCAGCTAAACGTAAAGAACAAGAATTAAAGATCCAACAAGCTCAGACAACAACTCAAGAAACTATAAATACAAATACAGAAGCTGTGGGGGGAGCCAGACCAAAGAAGAAATTTCAGCAGGATTTCCAAGCGGCTCTTAAAAAGCTTCAGGGGGCTAAAGATGACAATTAAAATTTTAACCTGGAACATTAACGGCTTAAATTCACCACAAAAAAGAAAAAAAATATTCCACTATTTGAAACAATTAAAAAATGATGTAATTTGTTTGCAAGAAACACATATTAGAACAAATGACCACACATATTTGATAAATGCAAGACTGGGAATACACTTTGTGCATCAGCTCCAGAGAAGAAAAATGGCATAGTTATATATTTAAGGAAAGACCAAGTTTTGAGTTGATCAAATATTTTTGATCAGTTGACTTGATATGAGTTTCTTGCAAACAAATTACATCGTTCTTAAACTGTTTGAGATAATGAAATATTTTCTTCCTCTTCTGTGGAGAATTCAGTCCGTTGACATTCCATGTTAAAATCTTAGTTGTCATCTTTGGTTGGTTGAAGCATTTTTAGAGCTTCCTGCACGGCCTGTTTAACCTTAGGTCTAGCTCCTCCCACTGCTTCCAGATTTGTTATTGTAGTTCCTTGATCGATGGCCGATGATTGTTGATGCTGTTGCTTTTTAGCTTGTTTCTCCATACGTCTAGTAGTCATGCGGCTAGGTCTTGGTTCCATAGCACCTTGCACTTCTAGAGAAGAGAGATGCTCCATCTTGTCTGGTGGTTGTGTAGTTTGCTGTCTATCCTGTCCTTCTTGTGGTCTTTCTCTAGGTCCAGATGGTGCAGGGTGTCCGGCCTTCAATATATTATAATAAAAATCTCGGGCTTTCCATACAGAGTTGAGGAGGTACCTTTGCTTATCAAATGTAAATATGATGCCAAATGGCGCATCCCATCTATACTGTATCTGACGATTTCTGAGTTCTTCGACCAAAAAAGCGTAGTCTCTCCTGGCTCTTAACATTTGAGGTGGTATCTCTTTCAAAACAGCCAGGTCTTGACCGCCAATTTGAAGCTTAGTGTTATAAGACGCTTGCAGTACCATATTTCTAAACTCTCTTGTAGTAAAATATATAACGATGTCTCGAGGAAGCTGCTTCTGCTTTGCCAGCCAGGAGTTAACGCGGTAAGCTTTGTCAATTTGCCAGTCTTGATTGGTCCCTGGTCTTCCCATCAGGCGGTCAAAAGCTTCCGATAGGATCTGTTTCAGGTTCTCCTGTTTCTCCTCACGCAGCCCCCTTACTCTTAATGCAAACTCCATTTGTCGGTACTGTATCATAATAATTTCTTTTTCAGCATTTTCCACTTTTTGTTCCACCACCTCTGTTTTCAATGTCAAGTTAGCATTGGCATCATTAAGAACCTCTAGAGTATCTTCCACTCCAGAAATATGTTCTGTTAATACAGTTACAAGACTCAGCATGTCGTCTCTAATTTTATCAACCTTAGCCTCAAATTTCTCATACAGCTCCTGTTTAAGTCCTTTTATTTCACTTTTGATTTCTTCTTTCATTTCTTTTATTTCCTCTTTTCTCTCCTCTCTATTATCTCTAAATTTGTCTTCCATTTTAATTGTCTGTGCATTAAGAGCCTCGCTTAGATTACTCAGAAAAAATTCTTTCGTTAACACATCCCCAGCAGCGGGCGTAGGAAGCGGAGGCTGCAGCTTTGTGCCAGGCACTAAGGATGTGCCCCTGGAAGTAGAGGGTGACGACTTCAAGTTAATATTTGGTTTTGAGGCCATTTCAAAATTTATCTGCCTGCAGTTAATAAAACTCTATTGCCTGAAGCTTTGACAGCTGCAACATGTTAGCGCGATTGCGTCTGTGCGGTGATGACGCTGCGCTAGCGTCGCATTTTGATCGCTTGGAAAGGCGCGGATTTGCCCTCCGCCCTTATGTCAGCACGGTAAGGTCGCATTTGCTTTAGCGATTCGGACGGCGCGGATTAGCCCTTCGCGCTGATGTCTCTGCGGATAAGGGCTTTGCAGTATTGTGGGTGAACCGGTGAATTAACCTTCCAGTAGGTTGCAGATAGCTCTTGGCCAGATTAATTGAAAATCCATGGGCCCGGAGGGTCAACATGGTGACATTCAAGTCTCTAAGTGCCCTGCTAGCAGAGGATGACTGTAATAATGTCATCTAAATAGCACTGGAGAGGTATAGGTACCTCCCGGAGGTACGCTGCCAGTGCTGCTAATATCTTCAAAAAACTCTGGGGGCTGATGATAACTCAAAGGGTAAGGCCCTATACTGAAACTGATGTCCCAGATAGCAGAATCTGAAATACTGCCTATGTGCCGGGGAGATGGGTATATGCTGGGGTTCCACCACAAATGCGCGAACGACAAAAGCGCACCTGTCTAAACCGCGGTGACAAAACCGCGTCAACAAAAGCGCGCCGACGAATGAGCGCTGAAGCGCGCCAACAACAGCACGCCGACAGAAGCGTGCTGCAACCCTAACCCTAACCCTAAACCTTACCTTAACTTAAATTGCGCTTCTGTCGGCGCGCTTTTGACATCGCAGTTTTAGCCCCGCGGTTTTGTCGGTGCGCTTTTGACGTTCGCGCATTTGTCGGGTCACGATATGCAGGTATGCCTGTTAAATCTATAGAAGTGAGGAAGTCCCCCTACATAATACCCCCCCCCCAAGAATAGAATGCAATGAATGCATTTTGAATTGCCTGTAGCGAACAAAGCAGTTTAAATGCTTTAGATCAAGAATAGCTTTCCAACCACCCAAGGCTTTTGGAATCACAAAAAGAATGGAATAATAACCCTGACCTTGTTGTTCTGGAAGCACCGCCTGGATGGCCCTGATATTTAATAGGTGTTAAATGGCCTCCTGCATAAGCTGCCTCCAGGTCGGATTATGTGAAACCGGATATGTACGGAAAAACCTCGGAGGGTTGGAGAGGAATTCGAGGGAAAGCCAATGGTGGATTGGACCCACGCATCGGAGGTGGAAAGATCCCAAAGGTCGATGAAATAGGCCAAACGTCCTCCAATGGGTGGGGACCCCAGCCAAAGCCTAGTTCCGATGGTAGAAACAGTCTCCGCTTCTGCCTCCTCTAAATGGTTCTTCTGTCTTGGTGTGTAACCACCCTCATGCTACCTGAAACCTAAGGCTCCAAATTCGGACGCACAACAGGAAAATCCATATTCCTGACCCCAAAAGGAAGGCCCAAAGTCCTGGTTGCAAAAGCCAGGTCATCTCAGGTAGGGAAAAGGCCTTTCCTTGGTGCGGTAGGGAGAACTTTTCATTTATCTTTGCTCTCCACCAGGAAGTGATCCAGTGCAGTGCTGAATAAAGAACCACCGTTGAAGAGCGCTGATGCTAAGCGCCACTTATGGCATACGTCAGTCTGCCACTGATGTAGTCATTGCAACCTGTGGGATTGGCAGGTGACAAGGTGGCATCTGATGAAAATTGCACAGCTGCCACTAATTTGTTAATGTCCTGGTGGGCTCTGACATATGCAATGGGCACACATTGTAAATCCTGCAAACAGAGCAGACAAGAACGGTTATAGAAAGAAATGGTGGTTGCCGCTCTGACCGCCCAGGCAACCACCTGATGGCCATATTGTATCGTGAGGTAAGCATTTTTGTCCTCTGGCTTTAAGTCGTCCTAAGGAGCCCCCAGCATATTGGCTGAAGTGTGCAACGCCGTCACAGGTGCATCTATGCTAGGTAGTAAGAGTACCTGGGGCATGTCCTTGTCAACATTAAAAAAGGACTTGTGGGTTGAGGAAAGCATTGGGCCCAATAAGGGAGATGCCCACTGTCTCTTAGCCAAGTCTACAAATATTTTTGGAGTGGGAACTGTGTCCACCTCAATGGCCTGTTCTGCAAAGATTGTTTCAGCTGACACCCCCTGGGGATGAAATGCCATGGCAGAGGATTTGTCACCAAAATTGGCAGAGGCTTTTGCCTTGAATAGGATGGACTTAAAGTGTGAGGGCTGTAACAAACCAGAAAAGGCAGGTTTGGGGGGGGGGCATTCCCTTATCTTCTGAAAGGTTCTCTTCCCTACTTTCCCCCTCCTCAGACTCTGACTCCGGATCCTCCTGGGAATGGACAGGGGAAGGAGGATCATCTTGCATAGATATCTCAGCCACCACTGAAGCCTGAGGTGGAGCCACCTTAGGTGGCTGACCCTGCTTTTGCTGCAAACCAGCAGTAATGCTCTGCTGAATAGCGTTGGCAATGATGTCTTGAAGATTGGGCATATACATGGGAACCATTTGTTCAGGCCGGAACCCAGCTGACGTTGAGGGCAAGACTGGATCTGCTAATTCAAAGGCAGGGCATGGAACAGTTGGCCCAGAGTGTGGAAGGGACTGCCAGCTCTGAGCTGAGCCCCAGAGCCCAGATGTATCTATAGGGATTCTAAGGTTAAGTGAAACATTCCCATCATCTGTCACCAGGTGGCAAAGCCGTGGCTTGTATCCCTAAACAATGTGCTTTATTAGTGCTAGAGGCAGAGGAAGTCTTTCGGCCACTGGCCTTCTTATAAAAACATTCAAGCGCCTTGTCTTTCCAGCGCTCAAGTCTAGAGCCCTGCTTCCTAGCTGTTTTAGATGGTGAGGCTCTAGTTGCTCCCTTTGCACTCTTGCTGCGAGCCTTATGAGGCTTTCCCCTAGAGGAGGTAGAAGGCTGGGGAACAGACTCTGCTGAAGATGCTCCTGATGTCTCTGGAGGACTGTTAGCCTCACTAGTGGTTCCTGTGGCTAGCTCTGTGCAGCTGCTACCATTAGTGGCTGTCATTTTGAACCACACTGCTGGAACGGCAAGAAAATGGTGTTCCACACCAAAACTAAATGGCTGAGACAGATGTGACACCTTCAATAGTGGCAATCATCTGGGACGCTAAATAAACCTGGTGGTCACTCCATGGGTCTCCCAAATGCCTGGAGACTTCGCGATATTCACTGCTCCTTAACCAGCCTTCCGTCACTTTTTATTGAAAATTTTAAAAGAAGTTTTACAAATATATGCCTCCTCCCCCCCCCCCAAACCCAACTCCCCCCCAACTCCCTCCACCAACCTCCAAGAGCAAATACAGGGTATAAACATTAACATCCATATTCTAAAATAAGCTAACAGACTTTAGCATCATCCCTCACTTGTACTTTAACTCCCCTTTTGTACAGCTAACTTTAAGCAAATTGTATCCTTCCTTGCTCATTCACTCATAAGTTATCTGGAATTTCTTAGTCCCATGTTTATTCTGAATATAGTCAATCCATCGTCTCCATTCCAGCTTGTATTTCTCATCTGAATGGTCCTTAAGATATGATGATATTTTAGCCATCTCTGCTAAGTTTGTTAGTTTTAGTGTCCATTCTTGAATAGTAGGTAATTCTTCCTTCTTCCACTAATGCGCCACCAACAATCTTGCTGCCGTTGTAAGGTTCAAAATCATATTAGTCTCTATAACTGTACAGTCTGTAATTATGCCTAACAGGAATAACTGAGGAGTAAACTTTATCCACTTTTTAAGAATATTTTGCATAATCCACCATATTTTTATCCAGAATGCTTTAACCTTTTTACAAGTCCACTGTATAGGGTAATACGTAGCATCAACACGATCACATCTCCAGCATTTAGGTTGTAAATTCGGATACATACAAGCCAATTTTTTAGGATCTAAATGCCATCTATAAAACATCTTGTAGAAGTTCTCTCTCAGGTTTTGAGCTTGCGTAAATTTTACATTCCTTACCCATATCTTTTCCCACATATCCATCATTATTGGTTCTTCAAAGTTTTGTGCCCACTTTATCATACAGTCTTTAACTAATTCGGTTTCAGAATCTATTTCTATCAATATAACCTTTTTATATGCATTGGGCTTTGATCCCTAATTTGCTTTATTAGATTGTCTTCATTCTGCGTGATGCCAATTTTCTGGCCTTTTTTCCATCTGGCTTGTAACTGACCATACTGAAACCATGTTTGAATTACCCTTTCCTCTTTTAATACATTCAGAGATTTTAACTGTAATGTACCTCTTTCTGTAGTGAGAAGCTGTCTGCATGTAGTTACCTCCTGTTTTTGTTCTTTCTTATATTCTCTATTGCGTGTTTGGGGATTGCCCACATAGGTATCTTATCATTTAACTTATATTGATATTTTTTCCAGACACGCAGTAGAGCATGCCTTAAAATATGACTTTTAAAAGTCTTATCCACCTTTTTATCATATATCAAATAAGCATGCCAACCATATACCAAATCATACCCTTCAATGTTCAGTATTCTATCTTCCGTTGAGTTGATCCAGTCACTAATTATTGATAAAACTACTGCTTCATAGTATAATTTTAAATCTGGCATTTTCAAACCTCCTCTCTCACGTACATCTTGCATTATTTTAAGTTTTATTCTCGGTTTCTTCCCTGCCCAGACAAATTTATTAATACCCTTCTGCCAATCTACCAAATTTGCATCTTTTTTAAGTATTGGTATCATTTGAAAGAGAAATAAAAACTTAGGCAAAACATTCATTTTTACTGCTGCTATCGGTCCCAACAAAGACAGTTGTAGTTTTTCCCATTTTTTCATCTCTACCTGTATTCTGTGACATAATGGTTTGTAATTGTACTTGTATAATTTCCCATTTGTGGTTGTAATGTAAACCCCTAAATATTTAACCTTTTTTACTATCTCACATCCTGTTATTCTTTCTAATTCTTCTCTTTGATTTGTGTTCATATTTTTAACTAACATCTTTGTTTTCCCTAGATTTATTTTAAATCCAGATACTTGACCATATTGATTAATCATATTCATTAAGGCCTTAGTAGATTTCCCTGGTTGGGTTAAAGTTACAACCAAGTCGTCCGCAAATGCTTGTAATCTGTATTCGTGATGTCTAATCTTCATTCCCTGTAAATCATCTGACCCCCATATTTTATTTAGCAATAATTCCAAAGTTAAACAATAATGGAGACAGGGGACACCCCTGTCTTGTTCCTTTATCAATTTTAAAAGGTTCTGTTAAGCTACCATTAACTATAATTTATGCTGTTTGTTCCTGGTATATTGCCTTGATAGATTGTATAAAATGCTCTCCAATTTGCATCTTTTGTATTATTTCATTAGAAATTGCCAATTCACTCGATCAAATGCTTTCTCCACGTCCAGAAATATAAGCACTGCGGGGACTTGGTTATTCTTTCCCAGATACTACAATATATTAACAATTTGTCTTACATTACTTCTCTTTTGTCTCCCTTACACAAAACCTGTTTGATCATTGTGGATCAGTTGTTGTATAACTAACATCAATCTGTTTGCTAATATTTTGGCAAAAATTTTGTAATCTGTATTGAGTAATGATATAGGCCTATAATTTTTTGGCTGGCTGAGGTCTTGATCTTCTTTCGGAATCAGGAAGAGGAAAACTGTTCTCCAAGATGGAGGTACCCTTCCTTCCAATTGGATTGTGTTAAATAATTCTTTAAGGGGTTCTACCATTTTTAATTGTAAATTTTTATAATAAACCGCTGTCAAACCATCTGCACTGGGTGCTTTCCCAACTTTTAGCTGTTTAATTACCTGGAGGATTTCCTCCGAGGTTATTGGTTGGTTCAATCTCTCCCTTTACTCATCTTTAACTATAGGTATTTTTTCTTTCTCCAAGTATTTAAGCCTTATATTTTATCACCAGTCTTTTACACAGTCTTGTGTAAAATTCTAAGAAAACCTTTTTAATCATATCCTATTGATAAACTTCTTTACCTCTATGGTATACTTTTTCTATGATACGAGATTTTTGTTTTTTCCTCATCATATATGCTAACCATCTGCCTGGTTTATTTGCATTGCAAAAAGTATTATGTTTAGCATATAACAGATTGGTAACCACCTGGTCTGACATCAACATATTAAATTGTGCTCGTAATAAGGTAATTGCCTCTTTTGTCTTCTTATCACCAGGGTTGGATATTAACTCCTGCTCTTTCTTCTTTATCTCTTCCTCTAGTTCCTTTCTTTTTTCCCCGTCTATGTCTATGTAGCTTATTTAAATTTATTAAAACTCCTCTCATATACACTTTGCTTGCAGCCCAAACCATTTCCATAGATGTACCCTTGTTCATATTAAAAACAAAATATTCTCTCAACAATTTTTTACATTCATTGACATTTTTCTCATGCCTAAATAAATTTTCATTTAACCTCCAGCACCTTCTAGATTCCTTCCCATATTCCAATTCCATCCAGACCGGGTTATGGTCTGTTAAGGCTCTGGAACCAGGCTACGGGAACTGAAAGATCCCAGGTTTTCTCTACCCAAAGGAAAGTTGAAGTGCCTTCCTCTGCACCCATATGTCCATCACATGATCCAATCAATCCACAGTCCCAACTGGAGATGCCTCCCAGTCACGCCACTTCAGGTGCAGGCTGAATGTCATTGATTCTCAGAGAAAAAAATGTTGTTATGGCTAAATGGGCTAAGACACAGCTGTTGATCAGAAGTTTGGCAATTCAGCAGTTCAAATCCCTAGCACCATGTAACAGAGTGAGCTCCTGTTACTTGTCCCAGCTTCTGCCAACCTAGCAGTTTGAAAGCACATTAAAAATGCAAGTAGAAAAATAGGGACCACTTTGGTGGGAAGGTATCATGGCTCCTTATGCCTTTGGCATTTAGTCATGCCCCTAGAGGCAGAAATGACTAGCAAGCATTACCTTTACCTTAAGGCTAAATACTGCTACCAACTCCATGCAAACTCCCCCTCCCAGTTTCCCATAGACTACGTGTGGCAGCTCTGAAGATCCAAAAGAAAAGATAAACCTCCGCGGCTGACAGCTGCTTTATTTCTGTCCTGTCTTGCTGCCCCAGGAGCAATGGATAGTTAAGAGAAGACTGCTTCTCTATCATGTTCCAGTTTAAAAACATTTATAGCAGGGGTGTCAAACTGGCGGCCCACTGACTGGATGTATCATGCACAAACCACACCCACCCTGGCTCCGCAAAGGTTAAAAAAAAATCATGTGTTATGTTATGTGATGTCACGTGATGCGATCGAGTTTGATACCCATGATTTATACAGCAATATTTGCCTACTATAAAAAATATTTTAATAGTTATAAACACTTTCCCACCCTGAACTATTTTATTAATAAACTGTTTCTGCATTCAGTTCTGTATTAAAGAATATTTTCCTTATATTCCCTTCAACCTGGATCAATTATTCTCAAATGGAAACAGAAATCTTTCAAACTGAAAATAAGAAAGGAAGAAATTATACCCTTCATTTTTCAATTTTCTAACAGAATAATGTTCGGATACAGATTCCAGTTAAGTAAACAAATTAGGGATAGTGTGCAATGACACCTACATTTTTATCTCATCTAGAACAGGGGTCCTCAACTCCCAGGTCACAGATCAATACTAGTGCACAGCCATTGGGAATCAGCTCAAATCCATGGCCCATTGGGCTGTGCAAGTGGCAGGCAAGCACATATATGTTTATTTGAGCATGCACGGGAGCTAGGTGTCCTGACTTAACTTTAGCAAACAAGAACTCATTGTCACGAAAAACCCCTCTTTATTTATCTCCTGTGAATGGACCATTGACTTACCTGAAGGGTCATTTTCAGGGCGCTGAGAAGGAGAGTCCAAGCAAGGGTTAAATACAGCCAAACTGCCCAGAACTGAATTGAAAGTTTAAGCCACGCCTCTGGTGCTGATTATCTTCAGATTTTTTCAATGAAGACGTGGAACTGTTGCACTCTGAGAAGTCCAACAACGAATCCAAATTACTCTCAACAATAGCAAGTCCAACAGGAACTGCTAACTTAGAACTGAGAACAGCGGAGCTAGACTCCCCAGGTGGGGTGGACTCTCCTTCGCAGTGCCCTGAAAACGACCCTTCTGGTAAGTCAATGGTCCTTTTCCAGGACACTGCTCAGGAGAGTCCAAGCAAGGGACATACCCAAGCTAAATGTCACTAGGGTGGGAAGCTGCAGCAGCCAGAGTCTCTCCACTGGTATGAATGCCCTGAAGCACACGCCTCCCAAAGGCCCCTTCCACTGAAGCAAACTTGTCCAATTTATAATTCCGTACGAACGGAGATAATGAAGTCCAAGTGGCCGCCCTGCAAATTTCCTCAATCGGAGCCCTGGTTGCCCAGGCTGCCGTGGTGGCAGCGCTCCTAGCAGAATGCGCCGTGATACGACTAGGCACTGGTTTAGATTGCAGTACATGAGAGAGGGAGATGCAGGCCCTAAGCCACCCACCAATCGTAGAGGAAGACACCTTCCTGCCCTGGGAAAACGGTTGGAAAGAGATGAAGAGCGATTCAGAACGACGAAAACTGGCCATATGCTTGATATATCTGCAAAGCGCCCTGTGGACATCCAGCTTGTGCCATCGCTTCTCCCTGAGATGTCTGGGATACGGACAGAAATCATGAAGAATTACCTCCTGAGCCCGGTGAAACCAGGAGTTTATCTTAGGGATGAGCGATGGATCTAGGCGAAGTATCACTCTGTCCTGTTGAATCAAGCACAAGTCCTCACGGACAGACAGGGCAGCCAGTTCAGAGATACGCCTAGCAGATGTGATGGCAATCAGAAAGGCGGTTTTAAACATAAGGTGTTTCATGCTGATCATCCAGATAGGCTCAAACAGAGGCTCGGTGAGAGCATGCAAGACAAAGGTAAGGTCCCTAGTCAGATATCTGTGAACCGTCAGAGGGCTCAAATTGGTACTCCCCCGAGGAAACTGTGGATGGTAGGATGACGACCGAGAGAAGCCTGCCCATCAGGAGCCAGAATGGTGGAAAGAGTGCTACCTGATGGTGAAGAGTGTTGGGCGCCAGTCCCTTGTCAAGGCCATCTTGCAGGAAGTCCAGGATGACAGGAACTGAGGCCGAGGAGGCTGACAGACCGCGGACAGAGCACCAGCTGACGAAGGCCCTCCTGGTAGCGTCGTAGATCCGGGTCATGGAGGGGCACCGAGACACTTGGATGGTACAGATCACCTTGGTCAAAAGGCTGCCCCTGCTCAGGCGATCCCTCCCAAGTGCCAGACAGCTAGTTGTAGCCTCTGGGGTTCCGAATGTTGAAGATTCTCCTGGCTGAGAGAGATCTCCTGTGGAGGAACCCACCAAGGGGGCTCGACAGAGAGACTCACCAGGTCCGTGAACCAGGTTCTCCTGGGCCAAAACGGCGCCACCAGCAGAACCTTTGCTGCCTCTGACAGGATCTTCCAGATGACTCTGGGAAGAAGGGGTAACGGCGAGAATGCATACAGCAGACCCCTCGGCCAAGGGGAGTGTAGAGCATTGACCCCTTCCGCACGCAGGTCGTGGAACCTCATGAAAAACCTGGGGAGGTATGAATTGGCTGCAGTGGCGAACAGGTCTACCTGCGGACAACCAAACCTCTGGGACATGCACTGGAACAGATGAGGATGCAGGCGCCACTCCGAGTGGTCAACCATGGCCCTGCTCAACCAGTCCACCTGGGAGTTGGTCGCGCCAGGAATGTGTTCCACTGGGAGAGGAGGTGCTTCTCCACCCACCGACCCAGTAAGTCGGCCTCCAACTTCAGGGATCTGGAGTGCGTGCCTCCCTGGCGGTTTATATGCGCTTTCATCGCGACGTTGTTCGTCAAGACTCTCACATGATGTCCCTGGATGCCGATCTGGAAGTGAAGCAGGGCCAGCCTGAATGCCCTCAGCTCCAGCCAATTGATGCTGTGAGCTGCCTCAGTTGGGGACCACCTGCCCTGAGCCAGTTGGTGTTGGAAATGGGCCCCCCAACCGAACAGGCTGACGTCCGTCGTGATGGTAAGACATGTCGGCTCCTTGAACAGGGAGCCCCTCGTCAGGGCCGGAGACATCCACCACCTGAGCAACCGACATACCTCCGTAGAAACTGGAATGAGTGTCATCGAGCTGCTCTTGTTGGCCCTCTGGTAAGGTAGCAGGAGCCACTGAAGCAGACGAGAGTGGAGCCTTGCCCAAGGAACGATGGACAGGCACAAAATCATCTTGCCAAGGAGCTGCAAAAGCTGAACACTCTTGGCCTGGGGAAGCTGTTGAACATGTGCAACCTTTTCCCTGAGCCTCGCCACCCACTCCAGCAACAGGAAGACCTGGCAGGCGACGATGTCGATGATCACACCTAGATGTTGTAGCCTGGTCATCGGTTGCAAGTGACTCTTCCATGTTTATGGAAAACCCGTGAGCTTGAAGCACTTGGATGGTGTGCTCCATCCATGTCCAGAACCGCCTGCTGGACTGAGGACGACTGGCTGACATCATCCATGTAGCAGTGTAGCCTCACTGGATGGGATCTGAGGAAGGCTGCCACGGCTGCAAGTATCTTTGTAAACATCCTGGGCGCCGAGGACAGGCCGAACAGCAAGGCTCAATACTGGTAATGGCAGCCGGCGTAAGCAAACCTGCTGTACCGACGGTGGGCTTTGCAAATAGGAACGTGGAGGTAGGCTATGGATGTCAAGATGTCTCCCGGCCTGATGCATCCCAGGATGGACTGCAGGGACTGCATCTTGAACCTCCGGGAGGTGATGTGGTAATTTAGCCTTTTCAGATCCAAGATTCCGCTCCACCTACCTGAATTTTGGGGAACCAGGAATAGGATTAAGTAATATCCTGTCCCCTCCTGGCCTGGTGGAACTGGCTCTATGGCCCTGATATCCCTGAGATGTCTGATCTCCTGTTCCATAAGAGCCCTTTTGACCAGACACAACAGAACTGGGCACCTGATGAAGTGGCAAGGGGGAGGGAGAGGAATTCCAGGGTGAGTCCTAGTCTGTCTGCAGGACCCACTGATCCAATGTGGTCTGCTCCCACTGGGCACTATATAACTGGAAGCGTCCCCCTATGGGAGCTGAGCTGTGATAGTCATTTGTATCTCCTGAAGGGACAGGATCCAGACCCTCCCCCCAAAAAAGGATGTCGGGAGTAGTGCTGCTGGTGACCCCTGTCACGAAAGGACTGACGGTCCTGGGACCGGTCAGTCTGTTGGGAGTACAGACGATGGGGTGGAACGGAACTAGAAGATGGTTCCGCGTTCCGAAAGGGCTGCCTCCTGTAGGAGTAGGGGCCCTTCCGGTCAGACCTCTTAGTGACTGATGGCATCATCTTCTTCTTGTCCTTGTTCTCTACTAGGACCAGGTCCAAGACCTCCCCGAAAAGCTTGTCCCCCTTAAAGGGAGCCGAGACCAGCTTCCATTTGGAGCGCATGTCCACGTTCCAGTGCCAAAGCCACAAGAGGCGCCTGGTGGTAACATTGGATGCCAGGGCCTGCGAGGCGAACTTGGCCGTGCTCAGGGTGGCATCAGCAATATACTCCATGGCTGCCATGATTTTATTAATATCCTGTCTTAACTTAGTGTCCTTGGCCAGAATCTTAGTGAATAATTGCCTCAACCAGAGGAGGGCAGCCCTGGAGAGAAAGGAAGCTGAAGTTGAAGTTTTAATCACCCAAGCGGCCACCTGGTGTGTCTTCTGACTACTGGGGGTAGCCATGGTGGCAGGCTGCACCCACTGCTTCTGAATCATATTAAGAAAAAGCTTGGGGATCGGTACTATCTCCTGGGCCGAAACTGGCTCCTCAAAGAGGTCCTCGGAGAGATCATCTGGTTCATTTGGCGCCTGAACTGGGGGCTTGGAACCCATAAGTGTCGCTATCTTAGCCTTATCCAAAATGGTTTTTAAATTGACTAGCTCAAATAGACCAAAAAAGGTAGGCTTCTCAGAGGTGCCACCCTCGTCCCCGGAGAACTCAGCCTCCCGCCTAGGTAAGAGATCCACCTCCTCCTCCCATTTTGAATCCTCAGAAGCCATGGAAGAATGGGAAGAATGGGGCTCTTGGGAGATAGAAGCTGCTCTGGGAGCCACTGGAGGCTGCAGATGCCTGGTCTTGTGAGTGCACTTGCCCCTCTGCTGCATGCCTGCCTCGATACCCTGAGAAATAGCCCTGTTAATGACCTTCTGCATTTCCGCTGAGAGATCAGCTCCCTGATCTTCAAGAGGGCATCCCCTGGGATCTGGCCTGGGGTGCGGATTCTGCGGTGCCAAGGGCCCCAAGACAGACCCTTCCTCCAGGTCCAAAGGACATGCAAACAGGTTGGCCTGATCTGCCATAGACACGTCAGGAGAGACTGCCATGGCCAAGGAGGCCGTGGGGGAAAACTCCTGGCCTTCCTCATCAGTCGGAAATAGAATGGGTTTGAGCAGGAGGAACTCCCAAGGAGGGCTCCTCAGGAGACACCAGTTGAGAGGCTTGGGTCTGCTGTTGGGCCTTAGAGAAATGTTTTTCAAGGGCCTTCTGGAGGCGCAAGGCATCCTTATCAGGCCCCGAACTCTGCTTAGGCCCGGGCCTGGAATAGGGTTTGGAACTTCTAATAGCCTCCCTGGCAGCCACGCCTGCCTGCCTAGAAAAGGCCTTGGAGGAGACTCCTGACTGGCCAGGCTCCTCTGGAATCTGATCTGCCATGGCAATGATCCCAATCCACAGAGAAGGGGCACCTCCACTCACCACCTCACAGTACTGCCCACCATCGACCAGAGTGCTCACTGGAGAGACACTGAAGGTGAAGGATCAAAGGCAAGCTGAGAATTAGACACGAGCGATCACAGCTCCCAGCACCCGCAGGAATATGTTTTGCGACCCAGGGGGCCTCAAACCCCTGCCGCTGCGATTGAAAAGGCTTCGGAGGTTAAACTGCCAGCCAGGCCGGTACAATAATTGCTCCGCGTGGCTCCTGCGATGAGTCAGTCTTCAGGCAGCTGCGGCATGTGCGAGGAGATCGAAAGCGAAACCGGCAGGCCAGGAAAAATGTCGGGCAGATTTCTTCCCACCGCGCCTGCGCTTTAAACTAGCCAGCTGAGTAAACGAGCGCCCAGAGAAGCCGCGCCGAATGCCAGCTTAAGAAAGCACGGAAGACAGCCCATGGAGCTCTCCGCGGGGGTCCAACCGCAGCAGGGTTGCTGCGGCAGCGCTGGTGTCGGTACTCCGACCCAAGCGCCCCCCCCCCAAACAGCTGCCTGTGTCCCCCAGCAGTGCCTAAGGTATCCAGGACACCAGGAGGACTAGAAAGGGAGAGAACGGCCAATTTAAATTACTTTTCCTCTCCAAGCCTGCTCCAATATAATCAATTTAATCCACTTACTGAGAAAGAGAGTCCAAGCAAGTAATAGAATTGAAGAGAAACTCTAAGCGCGTCTGGGCTAGCTGAATTGAAAAAAAAAAAATGAAGATAATCAGCACCAGAGGCATGGCTTAAAGTTTCAATTCAGTTCTGGGCAGTTTGGCTGTATTTAATCCTTGCTTGGACTCTCCTGAGCAGCGCCCTGGAAAATAATAGCATTCACACACCAAAAAGTCCAGGCAATAGTCCTTCAAAGAGTTAACTGCAGCAACAAAACTTATCAGCTCCTTGCAATAATGACCAGGCTGTGAGCTCCCAGCCACAAAGCTTGAAATTAAGTTCTGGCAAGCAGTCTCTGAGGCACGAAATACGATGAGCCAAATCTTCAGAAATCCCAACCATTGTCTCCTACAACCACCACTCTCCTTTCCTTTTATTTATTCCCCAGCCAGGGAAGGGCCATTCAACGTCCAAGTGTGCCTTGCTTCCTGAGTCGACTCCTTGCACTTCTGTTCTCCTCTCCAAACTGCTCTGCACTTATGCGCATCTGGAAAGGCTCCAGCTGCTCTTCCTCCCCACATATCTCAGTCTCCAAAGGCAGCTGCCTCTCCGGTGGTTGAGAAATGTTGGACGCCCCTAGCTCTATCTCTGCACCTGATGCAGAACATCCATCAGAGCCTTCCCCAGATGCAGACCTAAGTTCCTCCCCAACCTCCTCATCATCCAAGTCTACCACCAGCTCTGCCGCCAGCTGGCAGACCACAACACTAAGCTGCAAATGCAAAACCATCTCCCACTACCACCACTGCTGCCGGTCCATGGAGCCAGACGAGTATAGACCACTGAAGAAGAAAGAGATATTATTCTTTTCACAAGAATTCCAAAATTAGTTCATTTTAATTTATACAGAATTCACATTAAAAAAAACATTGCTAAGAGATGTCTCACAGATCAATACTTTAAAGGACCATTCTAATAAAAGTGTATCAAAAAGATTCAACTATGTGAAACATATCATCTATTTCTACATTATTCTCTATGCTGGAATTCAGTGGAAAAAAATATACCACCCCAGACTTTTAATGCAGAAAATAAAGATGAAAGGATGTGATATTTTTACATTTGTTTTAGCATAATTTTAATTTCTTCCTCAGGTAGAAGCTGTGACTCTTTAGAGAAGTATTGTACAATTCAAATGGCATTTAATTAAAGGTCTGTGAAGTCCCAATTAAGAAAATATATTACAAAAAAGGAAGCCAGCTTCTTTTCAGAGGTATAATACATTTGCAAAACACAAAGAAGTTAGTGTTGGCAATAATGGTTTCCAGAGAAATTTAGATCTACAGATGATCTGTAGTCAAGCTTTCTACACAAAGGATTGTCATGTAAGAAACCCTATGATTAGCTAAAATGCTTTGCCCTTATTTCTTACAGGAAAGGGAGAAGCCACACATATTGAAAAAACTGGAAATGTTGTAAAAATAATTTTAAAATATGCAACAATGATTTTCTATTTTTTAATACTTACTGTTTAATACTTAATGTTTCCCATGAAACATTTGTTATATAATTATTTTTAAAATATGTATACGGAAATTAACTAAGATGGGGAGATAGTAAAACAAGGGAATTGTTACAACTATCAATTTTAGATATTGTATAAAAATAATGTGCATCAGGTTATAGTGTGTGTTTGTTTGTTTGTTTATTTAATTAACTAGTAGACCAGCTGCTATTTTTAAGGGTCATTCCATGTCAGATGGTGTCATTTCAGAAAAGTGTTGTAGGAAGTTAGCACCTAGCCCTCTCCTAGAAAAATGAAATATCCTGGGAAATATTGAAAAGGCAGAATATTGTATTTCCCTGGATCAGAAATTGAGAAACATGTTTTTAGGCAGGAAAAGGGTGTTGGTACTTACCTGATACGCCTCTTCTCATAGTGGGGGGAGGAGTATCCAGAATGGGTTGACCTTATCCTCTCATGATTGGATTGAGTCAGATAAGCTCTTTGGGCTCCGCCCCCTGGCACCAGGAATCCCCAGTTTTAATGACGAAGAGCTCTCTCCGACTCGTTGCATCATTCACTCCAGACTCGATTCAGTTTTTGCTTTTATTGTCTTCAACATCAATATTTAAATAACTACATAAACAATGAACATAACACTTAGTCGTACAAACATAGTCAAGGAGGGGCTGGATACTCCTCCCCCCACTATGAGAAGAGGCGTATCAGGTAAGTACCAACGCCCTTTCTCCATAGTGAGGGGGAAGGTGTATCCAGAATGGGACGTACCAAAGCCTGCACGTCCCTAGGGAGGGAGACCCCTGAGGCCCCGTGTCCCCCACTTAGGCCTGTTGAGGTGCGGGTCCTGCCCTGTGAACCGCCTGCAACACCCTGCGGCCGAATGAGGCCTCTGCCGAGGCAAAGGAGTCCAACTTATAGTTCCTAACAAAGGGAGAGGGGGAAGCCCAAGTGGCTGCCCTGCAGATTTCGGCCAGGGATGCTTGTGTGGCCCAGGCCGTGGATGTGGCTGCACTCCGCGTGGAGTGGGCTGTGATATGACTTGGTGTCTGTAAACCTTGCGATTGGTACGCAGTGGCAATGCAGGTTCGCAACCACCTGCCAATAGTGGTGGAAGTTACCTTGTTACCCAGGGATCCTGGTTGGAAAGAGACAAACAGGGCTTCGGATTTCCTGTTTGGCCTGGTTCTCCTGAGGTAAATCCTCAGAACCCTCCTAACGTCCAGAGTGTGCCACTTCCTCTCCAATGGGTGAGAAGGGTCTGGACAGAAGTTGGGCAAAATCAGTTCCTGGGTTCGATGGAAGCAGGAGCACACCTTGGGGATGAAGGATGGATCCAGCAGTAACACCACCTTATCTTGGTGGAAGACACAGAGATCCTCCCTGGTGGACAGTGTTTGCAGTTCGGATATCCGCCTGGCAGAGGTGATGGCCACCAGGAACGCCACCTTCAGAGTCAGGAACTTAAGGGAAACTGTTCGTAATGGCTCAAACGGAGCGCCCGTTAGAGCATCCAATACCCTGTGTAAATCCCAGGAAGGGTACCTGTGTACCGTAGGTGGTCTGAGATTGGAGGCCCACTTAAGGATTTGCCTGACCATGGGGTGGTGCGTCAAGCTCCGGTTTCTGCCACACAGGAGAACTGATGAGATGGCTGAAACCTGTCTCCTAATTGTGTTAGGAGCTAACCCTCTATCCCGGCCCGCCTGGAGGAAGTCCAGAACCTGTGGCACCGTAGCCTGGATGGGGTTGTACCCCCGGGAGTTGTACCAAGAGTCAAAGGCCCACCACGTGGAGCCATAGATGCGCTCTGTGGAGGGTCTGCGGGCGGCCTGGATAGTCCTTATCACCCTGGGGGAGAAGAGGTCTTTCCTCAGGATGCTCCGCTCAATCGCCAAGCAGTCAACTGGAGCCATTGAGGATCCGGGTGCTCCAGCGCCCCCTGGCTGAGGGATATCCTCTCCTGGGGGATTCTCCAGGGCCTCTCCACCGACAGAGACTGGAGATCTGCAAACCAAGGCCTCCGGGGCCAATGAGGGGCCAATAGAACCACTTCCGCCCCCTCCTGAAGGATCTTCCGTATGACCCTGGGAATCAGAGGCAAGGGAGGAAAGGCATACAAAAGACCCCTGGGCCATGAGCTCCGCAGAGCGTCCGTCCCTTCCGCCCCCCGTGTCCGGTACCTGGAGAAGAACCTCGGGAGCTGAGTGTTGAGGGGAGTGGTGAACAGATCGACCTCCGGGCGCCTGAAGTGCTCGGCCACCTCCTCAAATATCGCAGGCTGTAGCCTCCACTCTGAGTTGTCCACCTCGGCCCGGCTGAGCCAGTCGGCCCTGGTGTTGTCCACCCCCACTATGTGTTCTGCCCTCAAAGACCGGAGGTTCCTTTCAGCCCACTGACTCAGACGTTTGGCCTCCTTTATGAGGGCCCTTGATCTTGTGCCCCCGTCTGTTTATGTGAGCCTTGGTGGTGATATTGTCTGTGAGGACTAATATGTGCTGGCCCCTGACCGAGTTCTGGAACCGTAACAGGGCCAGGCGGACTGCCCTGAGCTCCAACCAGTTTATGTTGTGAGTCCCTTCTGCCTAAGTCCACTGTCCTTGCGCCATCTGAGCCAGCAGATGGGCACCCCATCCGCTCAGACTGGCGTCCGTCGTTACCGTCAAGCGGCCTGGTGTCCAGAAGGTTTCGCCCTTCGTGATCACTGGGGACGTCCACCAAGTCAGGGAGCGGGAGACCTCTACCAGGAGAAGTACCTTGGTCTGCGAACAGCTCGTGCGCCTTCACTGGAACGGCAAGACGAACCATTGGAGATCTCTGGTGTGGAGGCGAGCCCACGGGACGATGCCAATGGCGGAGACCATGGTGCCTAGTAGTTTAGACAGAGTGGCTAAGGACACCTTGCGCTTCCTGGCTATCGAGGAGGCTAGCTGTCTAAGCGCTATCTGTCTGTCGAGCGACAGGAAGACCATGCCCGCCTGGGTGTCTATTCTGGCTCCTAGGTGAATCAGACTAGTAGAGGGGTGGAGGTGTCTCTTGGCTAGGTTCACTGTAAACCCGTGGTCCCTCAGGACTGTCATGGTGACATCTAGGTCTCGCAGAGCGCCCCTAAAGGAAGATGACTGCAGGAGCAGGTCATCCAGGTAACACTGGATGCGCACCGGGATCTGTCTCAAGTGCGCTGCCAGCGCTGCCATTACCTTTGTGAATACCCTCGGGGCCGAAGACAGCCCAAAGGGGAGGGCCCGGTACTGATAGTGGTGTCCCATGTAGCAGAACCTGATATACCTACGGTGATCCTGGGCAATGGGAATGTGCAGATAGGCCTCAGTGAGGTCTATGGAAGTGAGAAAGTCTCCTTGTCTAACCCCCTCCAAGATAGAGTGTAGGGAGTGCATCTTGAACCTCCTATAGCGAATGGAACGGTTCAGGCATTTCAGGTCAAGGATCACTCTCCAGCCCCCAGAGGCCTTGGGGATGACAAACAGGATGGAATAGTGCCCCTGACCCTGTTGCTCTGGAGGCACTGACTGGATCGCCCTGATCTCCAACAGGTGTTGGATGGCTTCCTGCATCAGCAACCTCCGGTTCGGGTTCTTAGAAACCGGACATATCCGGAAGAAGCTCGGGGGACTGGAAAAAAATTCGAGTGAAAGGCCATGCCTGATGGTCTTCTGCACCCATCTGTCAGAGGAGGTGAGGTCCCAGCGGTCAGCGAAGTGTGCTAAGCACCCCCCAATGGGCAGAACGCTGGGCCTAGCTTTAATTTCTGTGGAAGGAGCGCCCCCCTCCGCCTCCTCCGCCCCTTTGAAAGGGCCGCTTCTGCTGCCTGCCTCTTTTGAAACAGCATGGGGTCCACTATTGAACCCCTCAATACTTAATCAGGCTACTTGTCTTATTCTAACTCAAAACTTAAAAATTAAAACTCTGCTTATGCTCTTTCACCTAAAGAAAAGAAATAAGGAACATATTTCTTTCTGCTTGAAACACAGGAAGATAGTTTTTTTCGCAAGTAGGAGAAAACTGGGTGGGCAGCTAACCACATTATCTTAGTCATAGAGCGCAGTTTATGATAATCAAAGTTCAACTTGTAAACAAGCTATAGGTTAACCATATTTTTAGCAATATATCTGAGTGGCGTTCTGACTTTTTCCTCTTTCTGCATGAGTAACCAAGATTCACTTCTCTTTTAGTTTCACTTTACTTCCCTATTGTGGTTTGGGAATCATGTATTGTAATTTTCCTTAAATATTTGTAATTTACCCGAAATAACCTTGTGCTGACTTAGGTGAGAAGTTATGACCTGGACTAGTGCACGCCTATATGACGTCTATATGATTTGTAATAACCATTTCAAAGGTATAAAACCTCTGTCAAAATGTACCTAAGTCAGATCAGTTAGGTGAAAATCTACTGGTCTCTTGAATGCATTCAATAATAATAAAAACCTTTCTCCTCTGGAAAAGGTGTCGTCTCCTATTCTTACGTAAGTAGAAAGGCAGACCCTGATTTTGCCATTACACTTTGCTGTCTGTCTGGGTACCTCTGTCTAGCAGGGAATCCCCCCTGATACTGCCTGCTTCCAGAGAAACCTGCCTCTGACCCCCTAAAGGAGTCCTGACCCCGAAAGAAGGAACCAGAGTCCTGACCCCGGGAGTAGGAGCGTCTGGGGTATGGAGTCGACCTGAAGCTGCCTTTCTTCTGGGCAGTGGCGAGGACCTTCCTCTTGTCCTTGTTCTCAATCAGGAACTGGTCCAGAGCCGAGCCAAAGAGGGAGTCCCCTGTGAAGGGGGCGAAGCCAGGCGCCACTTGTGACGAACCTCCGCCTGCCACTGTCGAAGCCACAGCAGCCTGCGTGATGCCACCGACAATGCGATCGCCCTGGAAGCAAATCTGGCTGCAGCCAAGGTGGCATCCGATGAGAACTGGATGGCCGCTGCCAGCCTGTTGATGTCCTGATGTGACCGGGCATCTGCTATGGGGGTGCGTTGCTGTAGCTCCTGCAGCCACAGCAAGGAAGATCTGATGATAAAGGAGGCTGTGGTGGATGCTTTCACAGCCCAGGCCGCTGCTTGATGACCCCTCTGCAAGGTGAGGTCCACCTTCTTGTCCTCCGCCTTCAAGGCATCCTCTGGCTCCCCAGGCATGTTGGTGGATGTATGAAGAGCCACGACTGGATCATCTATGGTGGGCTGTGCAAGTAGCTTAGCCAGCTCTTGGTCCACATTGAAGAACACCCTGTCTGAAGAGGAGGGTGAGGGGCCAGTTGTAGGAGATGCCCATTGGCGCCTTATCAGGTCGAGGAAGGTCTTGGGCGTAGGAACGGTGTCTGCCTCGATGGCCTGCTCATCGAAGATGTTCTCCGCTGAGAAGCCCTGGCGTTGGGGCTGGAACTGAAGAGCAGGGACTTAAACAGTGAGGGCTGGAACAACCCGGTGAATGTAGGTTTAGGAGGAGGCATGCCTTCATCCTCTGACAGCTTGAGTTCTCTGATCTCGCCTTCCTCACTTTCATTGTCACTGTTCTCCTGGGATGAATCTGAGGAGCTGTGAATCTCTTCCTCCTGGGCTTCTGGGAATTCAGGAGCCCTGGGGGGGAGGGGGCCCCCTGAGGCTGAGGCTGTTGGAATGCTGCTGCCATGTATTGCTGAAAACCCTGCATCATTAACTCCTGGAAGTTGGGGGCCCCTGTGGGAGGTGCTTGGCTGGGGCTGATGCCCCCCTGAGCAGGGGGGCTGCCCAAAAGGGGAAAGCCAGTAGGCAAGGCTGCCCCCACAGTAGGGGTGGTAGGGGATTGCCACCCCTGAGTAGAGCCCCAAAGTCCTGAGGTGTCTATAGGGATCCTTGCTGGCAGGGCTGGATTCTCCACTGAGCCTCCACTGGATAAGGGAGTGCCTGGATTTTCTCCCCCTTTGCCTGGGGCGTCCTGATGGCTGGCAGCCTTTTTGCAAAGCCTCTCTAAAGCCTTATGCCTCCTCCGCTCGTACTTACGAGGGCTTGGAGGGCTTGTGACCCCCGCTTCCTCTGGATTTGCCCTGGGGGAAAGGTGCTTGGTTTTGCATTTAGCCTTTCCTCTCCCCCCCCCTCCTCGGGCAGTCTCTGGGGAAGCCACTGACCTGGATGCTTGCTCTTCTGCCCCTCCGGTGGGGCTGCAGTCCATGCTTACAGCTGCCTGGGATTCTCCTTCCTGGTAGCTGCTGGGCACCGCCATCTTGGACCACGTGGGTCCTCCCAGCTTCAAAATGGCGCCGACCGGCTTGCAAAGGGGCGCGAAATTTAAAAGTGCCTGAAGAGCGGCTTGTGCTCCAGAGAGTTTGCCGCGTGCGCTCCCAGCCGGATTCTCTTCCTCCTGCCTCTCCTCCGATGCCGCTGTGGCCAGGAACGGCTTCTTCGGCTTCCTCACGATCCTCTGGCCACGTGGAGGCAGCGCGGGCGCTCCAGGGCGTTTGGAAGCCCTGGTTCGTCGCTCAACCCTTGAGGGGAGCAACGGAGCGCTCCAGCGACTTACAAGCCTCAGCGGTTAGGGCTGCCTGCTGGAGGCTTTTGCCCGTCCTCCTGCTGCCTGGCCAAGGTCCTCACTGAGTGTCTTCAGATGTCCTCAGTGGCCAGGGCAGCGTGCCGCCCCAGGGGGGCTAGTGGCAGTCCCAATCCTGGAGGAGGAGGCTGTGCGCGAAGCAGGGAGGCAAAACTCGACGGGTCCAACTGAATTTCCCTTAGATCCTAGTAAATTGCTGGAGATCCAGAATGAGCAACGTCTCACAATCCTTTGAGTCAGAAAAACTGGGGATTCCTGGTGCCAGGGGGCGGAGCCCAAAGAGCTTATCTGACTCAATCCAATCACGAGAGGATAAGGTCAACCCATTCTGGATACTCACTATGGAGAACAGACTCATCTTAATAGCCCGCACTTTTCTTAATGGGCCGTTATGATGTCCAAGTCAGTCTATTCTACATAATAAAGAGTTCTCATCTTCAGCTCCAGAGTGATGGGATTAAGGCATGATAGTATTAGCCCTTTACCCCACCACATGGCACCTGGAAATTCAAACTTGGACTCAAAGACAGCCTAGAGTTGCCCTTGAATGGCCCCATGGGAGTCTGACAACCAATCAGAATACATTTCTTACACAGGAACAAGAAACAGAGAAGTAGGGCTGAACAGAGAGTATAAAGGCAGGAATTTTCAGCCCTTCTGGCTCTTCTTCTTCACCCAACAATGAAGCATGTGATCACCTTTTCTGTTCAGAATACAAGCCATGTGGTCCTGTCCACCATTAAACCTTCTTTCCAAGCAGCCTACATGTCTCCAGTGTCTTTTTCCTCCACTTGGAACTGAACCCAGATGGATATTTCTTCCAATAGTGCCCCGCTCTTTTCTGTTTATTGATTTTGAATATCAAATTTCATTCTCCTACTGCTTTCCAATAGTTTACAAATTGAATGTAAAGTTGCTGTTTTTTGTAAAAACGCCAAAAATAGGCTATTTTCTATTTTCAATAGAGCACAAAAACTTTACAAGATGGCTAAGTTTTGTTTCTCTCAACAAAACATTGCCTGAGATATTATGTCTCAAAGTTACTGGAACCTCAGAGTCATACTATAGAAGGCTGCAGTATGAGGTCAAACAAATGACTACATCTCCACAAGTATATTGCATCGGCACACATAACACTTTACCAATGTTCATTGGGGACATGTGTACCTGTTCACCCAAAATGTCAGTGAAATCCGTGATGGTCGAGCAGGGACCTCCAGACCATTTGACATGGAATGACCCTAAATGGAAATAAATAACAGCCAAAATTCTAACACAGGTTTTGTTGGAAGGAAAATCAGTTCGGGTTACAAACCAGAAGAAAGTGCTTGGAACAAAATGGAGCTGGCTAAAAGGAAAGAGGTCTCTGTTTATATGGTTTTCCAGAAATTTCAGTGATGGCAGCATGTTTTTGGGGTGTCTGACAAAATGGGGTTGTGATAGGTGGGCTTTTATACATTATTTGGGGCTTTGTGATTGAGATGCCTGTTCATTGTGAAATATATTTTGACCTGTGCTTGAATGTGCCCTTTTAGTATTTTAATTATTGTTCCCTGACTTCCATTGTGGCTGGGAAGTCATGACCTGTCGTTGGAGCTGGGTGGGGAATGTAGATTTTAATCCCATCTGTTCCAGCCTCCTGTGGAAGCTATGGCTGAAAGTGTTTTGTTTATGAATAGAAAGGCCTGGCTATTTTATGGGTACAAAATATCCCTCTCTTCAGGCTGTTTTCCTATGGCAGAAGATTGGGGCTGCTTTCTACCTTTAAGATTTTTTTCCATTTCTCCTTTTGGGAAATATAATATTCTGCCTCTTGTAATATTCCCCAAAATATTTCATTCTCGGGGTTGGAGGCGGGGTTTCCCATAGTTTGATATGAAATAAAGACCATTCTAAATTCCAAAATAGTTACAAATAAAGTATCTAGATATACAAGTATATACATGATATATATACATACAAGTATCAGATACATACAAGTATCATGTACATACAGGTAGTCCTTGACTTACGATATATCGTTTAGCGATTATCTGAAGTCAGACAGACCTCCAACAACCCAGATTGCAAGCATTTTGGATGCTTGTCAACCAATCCACATTTATAGCCATTTGCAATGTCCCAGAATTATATGGCTGCAATTTAGGCAATATATTTTGCCAGAAACCAGCATTTACTTCGGGTTTATGGCCCATTGTGAATAGACTGTGGTAATTTGCTAATAACTGCGGCAAACAGCTCACAAAATTGGGTGTGCACACATGATGATCCACTTAACAATAGGTACAAATTACAACTGTAATTGCCAGAACCAATTACAGTCATAAGTTGAGGACTATCTGTTTTCCCTTATTGTGAGCAATTCTGAAAGTAATTCAACATTTGTTTCACAATAGTATAGAAACATAGAAAACTGACAGCAGAAAAAGATCTAGTAATCCATCATGTCTGATTTTTGAGGGTTTTTCCTTTGTTTTTTATTCATTTTTTATTATTTAATTATTTTATTTTTATTATTTTCATTTTTTAAAACTTTTGTCAGATGATGGACAGGTATTTATCCCAAGCATGTTTAAATTCTGCTACTGATGACTGATCTACCACCTCCGCCGAAAGTTGGTTCCAAGCTTCCATTATTCTTCCTGTGATAATACATTCTAACACCTTGCTTAGGCTCAAAACTCCATAGGGCTTTTCTGTTTCCATGTTGTTCTTTAGTGCATATGTATTATTTAACAAAAATACAACTTGCTCTTCCTAACAAAAGGTGATTTACAACACATCACTTTGGGGGGGGGGGAGGGTTGGAAAAGATACAAAATGATGTTGGCTTAATCCAAATATATATAATCTAGCTAAATCAGAAATGCTCAATGTACAGCCCAAACTCATCATTTCAGCTGGCTAGCAACAAATAGATAATTGGTTTTCTGCTAATACGAATATCTAGATATTAAAAGGTATGATCTCCACTAGGAGGTGATCTCAGCAACTTTCTGAAAGCAGCCAAATAACAATTATTCAACTGCTACTGACATCAGGGAACCAGAAATTTGCCACGTTTTGCTTGATTTAATTTGATGAATGGTAACTTTACATAGTGCCTATTCCATTCCATTAAAATATATGTTCTATGAAAAACAGTTTTTGGAAATCAGTGTTGAAATTTACTGCATATTTACTATTTCAAATCAATAACCAAATGATTAGTTTTCCCAAATAAAGTAAACTTAGAATCCTTTCAATCAAAATGATTTGCCATTTATGTTTAAGCTATGTTCATCTCAGTGACATGTTTAGGATCTTGGAATCCTAGTGGACAACCATTTAAATATGAGCCAGCAGTGTGCAACAGCTGCCAAAAAAGCCAACATAGTCTTAGGCTGCATAAACAGAGGGATAGAATTAAGATCACATAAAGTGTTAATACCACTTTATAATGCCTTGGTAAGGCCACACTTGGAATACTGCATTCAGTTTTCATCACCACGATGTAAAAAAGATGTGGAGACTCTAGAAAGAGTCCAGAGAAGAGCAACAAAGATGATTAGGGGACCGGAAACTAAAACATATGAAGAACGGTTGCAGGAACTGGGTATGTCTAGTTTAATGAAAAGAAGGACTAGGGGAGACATGATAGCAGGGTTCCAATATCTCAGGGGTTGCCACAAAGAAGAGGGAGTCAAACTATTCTCCAAAGCACCTGAGGACAGAACAAGAAGCAATGGGTGAAAACTAATCAAGGAGAGAAGCAACTTAGAACTGAGGAGAAATTTCCTGACAGTTAGAATAATTAATCAGTGGAACAGCTTGCCTCCAGAAGTTGTGAATGCCCCAACACTGGAAGTTTTTAAGATGTTGGATAGCCATTTGTCTGAAATGATATCAGGTTTCCTGCCTAGGCAGGGGGTTGGATTAGAAGACCTCCTTCCAACTCTGCTATTGTATTGTAAATAGAAAGAGAGAGAAATACAGTAGATAAGTAGGGGGAGAGAGAGAGAGTTGGTAGGTTAGTAGGTAGAGGGATAGAGAGAGAAAAATAGAGAGAGGGAGAGAAATACAGTAGATAGGTAGGGGGAGAGCAGGTAGGTTGGTAGGTAGAGGGATAGAAAGAGAGAAATAGAGAGGGAGAGAAATACAGTAGATAGGTAGGGGGAGGGAGAAGTAGGTAGGTAGGTAGATGTTTCCAGGTGTATTTATCCATGTGCTGGAGAAGAAAATAGCTGACAATCTGCAGCACCTAAGACTTTGTTTCTGCCGGCATAGCATTTGATCAATGTAATTCTCATCAATCAGTTAAAGAGCTTCCCAAAAGGGGAAAAAAACATTTTTGCACTCTGCAAACCTCCCCAAAATTGCCTGTTTTTCGCAAAAACAGGCCTATTTTTTTTAAAAAAGGCATGAATGGCCTTGGGGGGCTTGTAGAGGGCTCCTAGGGGGGGAAGATGGGCAAAAAACGGTCTGTTTTTCGCAAAAATAGGCCCATTTTTTGTCAAATTGCATGCATAACCTTATGGAGGCTTAGAGAGTGTTGCTGGCAATGGGGGGGGGGGACAAAACCCATTTCTTACTCATTTCTGCCCTCCTCAGCCTCCAGGAACTCTCTGAAAGCCTCAAGGGTATGCACGGCCATTTTGGTGAGGGGGGGGCTTCAGGAGGCAAAAAATGTTGTATTCGATGTATAAAACGCATCCAGATTTTCAGCCTCTTTTTTGTGGGAAAAATGTGCATCTTATACTCCGAAAAATACGGTAGTTAATAATAAGCACAGAAGGAAGCAGAAAAATTTGCTAATGTGATATAATACAAAAATACATTGAATCTATAAATGAGCATTTCAGCTTTCAAGGACAGATAAGAAAGTAGCCATTCTAAATATAATGGCAGAACATACGGCCAATAAATTTTACAAATAAATATGTCTTTACAAAAACATGATAGGGACCAAGCATTTTACCTATTTAAATTATCATTATTGTGCAAATAATTGCAAATTGATTAAAATAAAGGCTACTGTTTGTCTGCTACTCAAATCTTATTCATGAAACGTGTATGTGTATATTTGTCACATTTCTTATATTTTTAACATTACAAAACATAATATAGATGAATTTCCAAAACAAATTTAACACATTGAATCCATTACCCCACATATATTTCCAATGACAGGGTGATTTGAGTAACAGGATCACATTGTTAAGAATTGTTTTTGGACAATTTCTACATATACAGGCATTCTATGACTGTATAAGCAGTACAGCGCTTATATGGATATAGTAAAGCTGTTACCTCATCTTGGCTACTACTCCAATATTCAAATGACTTTATTACAGATATATAATCACAGACCTTACAAAGATAAATGTTTCATTTCATAAGCTGCTTTTCACTGTCCTAAACTATTATGGGACAATATAAAAATCTCTTTAGTAGTTAAAGGTTGTATTACATTTTCCTAGGGAAGCCTTAGGTTTGCAGAGATAATGGAAACTTGCAACATTTTCTAGACTCATAGTAATCATAACACCATTCCAATGTAAATATATTTCTGCAGTAGTACTGTAGTAAAAAAAAACTTGGATTTATTTGCAAAAATAATATACAAACACCTGTGACACTATCCTATAAATTGCCTTCCACCAAGAAAATGAAAATAAAATAATCAACAATGAAGAGTATGTAATATGCCTTATTCCTCTGATCTAACAAAGCTATAGGTCTTGAGCTATTGCTGAACTTTCTGTTCTTCACAGGCCTACCCAATCCATGGAAAATAATGTGAAACAATACCAGAGGTACACAGTCTATCCCAGCTTTCAAACATTTTCTTAGCCAAGATATACAGATGCTAGAGATGTCAGCTAACTTTTTAAACAAATGTATCTCAAATACTAACCTGGAGAAGAGATCTCCGAGTAAAAAAGTTAGCTTTCTCAATAGTTAAAACCTGTAATTATACCACTTTCTAGACCACAAACCTAGAGAGCTTTATTCAGTAGTTAGTTCTACTGAACTGAAGGAGTTATATTTCTGCATAAAAGTATCTAGCGTTCAACACATCATTTCAGTTCATTTGCTGTTGTGTAAGATGTTTGCAGAAGCAATTGACTTGCTCTAAACAAAATTATTTTAAACTACAGTATATCTTAGCAATATCTAGAGCAACCTCATATATTAGAGTTCCAGCATCTTATTTATCGCGACGTTAAGGGCCTCTTGAATCTAAGCAAGGATTCAATCGCTAAAATACATTCAACACCAGGGCTTTAAAAAGATTCATTAGAGGAATTTAATTTATTGCCTTTAAGCAATTCATGAATTATATTTAAATTTATTAAAATCAAAGACAGATATTTTCAAGGTCATGTGAATACACAGACCAAAATACTTTAATTGTAATTCTGATGAGTTATAATTATTTCACATTTACGTATGCACATATAAGTAAGCGATTTCTTATGTTCCTATCATCCTTAACCAGTAACAGCTGGAAGTTTCTAAGGTTAAGAACGGTTTTTAATACATTGAAGGCCACTGATGTAAATAATTCACAAATTGGCATGGAAGCAAATTTTTGTTCAAACAAACTTCAGCTAGACTATGCTTATCAAGAAAAAAAAAACGCACGGCTCGAGAACATGTACAATCCAGGGGTATTTTCGTTTATTTTCAAATAAGTCTCTGAAGGTCAGCCGACCGTCACGCGGTACAAGCAAGGTTCAGGGAAAAACTGGAAGATTCCTATCTGTGCCATGAGCGACGCATTCCGAGCAAACACCCCATTACGATGGTTCAAACCTTCCCGAACATTCAAAAACATACTTGCCTGTTGAACACGCCGCATCTGCAACGTACAAAATCGTCCGCCTTCCTTAGATTGCCAGGAAAAGCAGTGAAAGCGAGCAAAGAATATCTAAGATCTAGGGACAGAAGCGCTGACCAAGCTCACGGCCAGGGATGGAAACATAAAACCGGTTGCTACTTTCTGAGCAAGGCGACTGCCCTGAAAACCAACGAATTAAAAGAAACTCACCAAGCGCAGGTTTTCCAAGCTGTCACGCAACCGCCACCGCAACAGCCCGACATTAAAGGGCAATTATGGTGGCGTATTTGCAAGCGGCCCTTCTCTGAAGCTTGCTCTGCTGCAACGGTTGGCTGGTGTAAATGGATCCCCCCCCCCCCCCGACGCTGTGGATCGAGCGGCACATGAGCGGCGGGGCCGGCTCTTATGACTAACTACTTCCTCCTCTGCCCTAGGACGCGTTGTTCCCTTCGTTTCGATACTGCCTCCGGTTTGACTTCGAACTGGGCGCGCTCTCCAGAATTATTCAGGAACAAGGGGATCGGACAACAAGAAGATCGGACTCACTTTCTCGCTGAACAAGTGATCCGCTTGAGCTGTTTGTAGCCTACTAGTTCCACGTGCAGGGCGAAAAAATAAAACCCAATGTTTTCCCGCCGTTGAAGGCGGCGCTGTCTTGTTGGAAGGCTATGTGCGCGGCTCCCACGCACTGGGGTGGGGAGGGGGGAGCTTCTCAAAGCGCTTTCTAAAACTGCGTCACCTTTTCTGTCCGTACACTTGTTCTTGAATCTTACATTGAAAGACGTTTCTGTTGCCTAGGGGCCCTCTTCTCCTTAGACGGTTCTTCGTCCAGAAAGATGAACAAAGGAGATGCCACCAATCCTTTCTTTGCCGGTTGGGCGAGCCCTAGGTTTGCCTCTTTGCTTGCAGGCCCTTCCCTCCTCTCTTTAGCTATTACCTCATCGCACAAACCCTGCTGGCGGGTGGCGGAAGGGGGGGGGCGGAAATGCCAGAGCGTCTGGAGTTTCTAAGCAACTGACTGGTACACCAACAAAAGCAGATCCCGTTCACTGCATCATTACTGTACACCTTGGCAAATGTAAAAATTAGTCAGCAACCTTCAAAATGACATTTCTGGAAATAGTGGCAAAGCGAAGTTAAGTCAAAAAATTAACTTTTCAAAAGATGTATGTTCCAGCACTCAGCTTCGGAAATGTTAAACTGAGCAATAGGGTTGAATCCATATTTAGTCATGTTAAATAGTCATTTTCTCCAGTGCGTATTATACTCGGAATTGTCACTGTAGCTAATACAAAGCAGTACAATTCTCTCTAGTATGATATGGTTTTATGGTTTTATGGTTTTATTAGTATTTGTAGGCCGCCCTTTTCCCTGAGGGGACTCAGGGCGGCTCACAGAAAACCAGGGAGAGGGGAATACAACATTAAGACAACAACATATAATAAAATAGTAAGCAACATCCATTCATCATTCGGGCGGGGTAGCGATTCTTATCCCCAGGCCTGACGGGCGAGCCAGTTCTTCAAGGCTATGCGGAAGGCCTGGACGGTGGGGAGGGTACGAATCTCCACGGGGAGCTCGTTCCAAAGGACATATTTTTGCATGGGCCTTTCATGCATCTGTTTTAATGCTTGACAATAGTGATGAAGATATTTTAATAGGTACTTGTGATATTTTTATTAAATCTGTTGTAGGAAGTTATCACCCACCCCTTCTCCTAGGAAAATGAGATATTTTAGGAAATTTTAAAAGGGGAGAATATTTCCCTTACAAGAAAGGCAGAAACTCCCCCCCCCCCTTTGTCAATGGGCCGTTAAGGCCTGGGGCAGTCTATTCTGTAAAGCTACCGCCTTCAGGCAAATCTAAAAGAGAATTTGTCAACTAGACAGATTCTTTTGGGTATTAAAAGTTTCTTTACCATGTGGAATGGGAAAAAGGAATGATTACCTTTAAGATTAGTTGTCCTGTTTGCCTCACCTAACTAAAACAAATAGGATATTGGTATCAATACCCCCTGTGGGGAGGTAAATGAATAATGAATGTCATGTCTCTGTTTTGGGAGATTATGTACGAGGCCTACATGACACAGGAAAGGGGTCTACATGACACAGGAACGGGGTCTACGTGACAGAGGAAGGCCAGGTATTTGGGGATGATCGATAAGCTGGCTAAGAGTATAAAAGATTGTAAACGACTGCCTTTCGGTGTTCAGATTTTTGCTTGACCAACTGCTGAACCTTTGCGCAAATAAACCTTTCCCTCTGACAAAGAGCTGGTTTTGTCTCATTTTCTGCTACACTTCTGGCACCCCAGAGTGGGACAACCAGGCGATCTTTCGCTCCGGACGACCGGCCGGCGGAAGGATCCGAGCCCCGGGTACCTCAGGCGCCACGAGGCTTCTTGCTTCAGAGGAACGGGGGAGGAGACCTTCCACCGTCAAGGGAAATCCCAGTCAGCCCAAGGAACCTTTGTGTGAAAAGGGAAAGGAGAAAATCTGAACAAATCCTGGCCAGGACGAGAGGGAATACAAGACAAGGCAAGTATAATATAGTGTTGTGTACCTACTCTGCTTGAGAGTAGAAGATGGTGCCTGATCACCACCCTGGACTCGGGACGTCGATCCTAAAGAAGTCCGTGTTAGGTTGTGGGGAGGTTAAACCACTACAGTTTCCGTTGGTGACTGTCGAGTGTCCAGCACCGCGGGTCAGTGGTAGTGTTTTAGAACATGGGAGGAGGAGGTAGTGTCCCAAGGACACCCCTCCAGTGTATGTTGAAGAATTTTAAGAAGGCATATAACGGGGATTATGGGGACCCCCCAGCAACCCAGGCTAATTTAAAAATATTTTGTGAGTCAGAATGGCCCACTTTTGGTGTAGGATGGCCCCCAGAGGGAACTCTGGATCCTAGGGTTATAAGCTTAGTCCATCAAGTTGTAACAAATCCAGGAACTGGACACCCAGAACATTGCTGACCCCCGAAGATAGGGAAAAATGGAGAGCAGCAAGAGATAAGATTCTGAAGGAGCAGTTCCCAAATGAGATCCCAGCAGATATAAATGAAAGAAGAGTCAGAGCTGCGGAACAAGATCCTCAGTGGGATGTGAATAACCCAGTACATATGACCCAATTAGTGGAATATAGAGCTCTGGCAATGGAAGCTTTAAAGGGAGCAGGCAAACCTCCTGTAAACTTTTCTAAGCCTGCAACTATTATTCAAGAACCACAGGAAAGTCCTGAATCCTTTCTTCAAAGGTTGGTGGCAGCTTATGAAGAGTACGCCCAGATTGACATACATGCACCCCAAAATTTAACTATGCTAAATGAGAGGTCCATTGCCCAGAGCGCAGATGATATCAGAAGGAAACTTCAGAAGCAGAATGGAGGTTAGGGATGAATACTACCCAATTACTTGAGATTGCTAGAAAGGTTTATGTCAACAGGGATAAAGTTGAGAAGAGGGAAAGAGACAATAGAATGCATAAGAAAGCAGAGCTTCTAGCGGCAGCTATAGGGGGAACTTCACTAGGACCTAACCAATGCACTCTCTGTAAGGAAGAGGGACATTGGCAACGAGAGTGCCCATGGCGTATGGGGACTAGGGGACGTGGAGGATTCAGAGGAAGAGGCAGGGTATTGCCTCCAGCGGCCCAAAGGGGCCAGAGTTTTAGAGGACAAGGAAGATATGGAGCCAGAGGGGGAAGAGTAGGTCAACAGGAAACAAGGGAGTTGATAGGATTAGCGGAAATGAATTGGTCTGATTGAAGGGGTCAGGGCTCAGAGGACCCACCACCCGAGCCCTTGGTAAAAATACGGGTGGGAGATACAGATACAACTTTCCTCCTGGATACAGGAGCCAGCCGGTCGGTGGTAAATAAGGCAATAGCACCACCTACTGGTAGACAGATTCAAATTCAAGGAGTCTCTGGAAAAATTCTGGGGAGACCGATTCTTAAGCCTGCAATATGTCAATTAGGGAATACTGTTCTGCAACACCAATTCTTATATATGCCAGAGTGCCCTATTCCGCTTTTGGGAAGGGATTTGTTAACTAAACTAAGAGCAACGGTCACTTTCACACCAGAAGGCAATCAATTAACATTGGCCCACCATCCTGAGCATACTTGGAGACTGATGGTGGTACAAGAAATAGCTTCAGATGATAATAAATGGCAAGAGTTTGAAGTCCCCGGAATTTGGGCAGAAGATAACCCCCCCGGATGTGCGAAGTATCAAAACCCTGTGGTGATAGAATTGAAGGCATCAGCAGTGCCAGTGAGGATAAAACGGAGGTATTACACTCCGGCAGCTACTGCATCTATTCATGAACTAATTAATAAATGTTTGGAAGCTGGCATCATATGATCAACACGGTCACCATGGAACACTCCCATTTTACCAGTTAAAAAGCCTGATGGTACTTATCGCCCGGTACAGGACTTACGACCAGTGAATGCAGCCACTGTCACCTTACATCAGGTAGTACCAAATCCCTATATCCTGCTCAGCACAATACCACCTACAGCGAAATGTTCTTGGTACTGGATTTAAAAGATGCATTTTTCACTATCCCAGTGCACCCTACTAGCCAACCGTTATTCACCTTTGAATGGGAAACCCCAAATACCGGAAGACGCACCCAATATACTTGGACCCGACTTCCACAGGGCTTTAAGAATTCGCCAACTTTATTCGGTACATCCCTGGGTGCTGACCTCCAATATTTCGTTCCATGCCAAGAGGGTGATGTCTTATTACAGTATGTAGATGATGTCCTAGTCTCAGGGAAGGATAAGGACAGCTGCTGGGACAATACTAAGGCCCTTCTGTTACTTCTACAAGATGCCGGATACCGTGTGTCTAGAACAAAGGCCCAGTTAGTACAGGAGAAAGTCAAATATTTGGGATACTACATCTCGAAAGGCTAAAGATCCCTAGGTGAAGAACGTAAAGCTGCTGTTATGCAGATGGCAGCACCCCAAAATAGGAGGCAACTTAGAGGATTTTTAGGAGTTTCTGGTTTTTGTCGACTGTGGATCCCGAACTTTGCAGTAATAGCAGCCCCCTTATATAAGTCAACAAGGGGGGGCGGAGATCGAACCCTTTGTGTGGGAAACAGAACAGGAACAGGCACTTAAAGCGTTTAAAAGTGCCCTTGGCCAAGCTCCAGCTCTAGGCTTACCTGACTTGGATAGACTTTTTAACCTATATGTAGATGTACACACTCACATAGCAGTAGGAGTCCTGACTCAAACGTTGGATTCCTGGCAACGGCCGATTGCATATCTTTCCAAGCAGCTAGATGGACCTGCCCAAGGATGGCCACATTGCCTAAAAGTCAAAGCTGGGGTGGCTGCATTGCTGCAAGAATCTAATAAACTCACCTTTTCCTGTCCCGTGTTGGCCCACACTTCACACTCACTTCGGTCGATCCTTGAAAACAAGGGACACTTGTGGATCAGCAACTCAAGACTTTTTAAGTATCAAGCAATGTTGATTGAAAACCCGCAAGTTAGTCTAACTATGTCAAATCGCCTGAACCCGGCAACCTTGTTACCTCTAAAGGCTGAACCCATTATACATGATTGCTTACACACCCTGGAACAGCAGTATTCCTGTAGGCCAGATTTAGTGGACCATCCCATATCAGAAGCGGACTATAACTGGTTTACAGACAGTTCTAGTTTTATGTTTGAGGGCAAGAGACAGGCTGGTTATGCAGTTGTTAGCTCTGACGAAGTTATAGAAAGTGGCCCTCTAGGTATAGGATGGAGTGCTCAGGTAGCTGAATTGTGGGCACTTATACGGGCCCTAGAGTTAGCTGATGGCAAAAGATTGAATGTGTGGACTGATAGCAAGTATGCCTTCTTGACTTTACACACTCATGCCGCCCTCTACCAGGAGAGAGGGTATACTGATTCAACGGGAAAGACAATCCAACATGGACATTTGATCAAACACCTTATTCAAGCGGTGATGCTGCCATCAGAAGTAGCGGTAATACACTGTAAGGGGCATCAACGGGGCTCAGACCCTATAGCCATCGGTAGTAGGAAGGCAGATGCAGAGGCTCGCCAAGCCGCGGTCAGACACGAAGCAACCCCAGACCTTAATGTCTTTGTAGTAATGGATGTAGGCATCATTCCAACCATGGCAACTCCCACCTACTCAGCCTCGGAAGTTCAAAGGGCGATCCATGATTTCAAAGCTGAATTGAAGGAGGGGTGGTATATTCTTCCAGATGGCCGACCGTATATACCACACTTGTTAGCATGGACCGTAGTAGAACAGGCCCACCGGACTTTGCATTTAGGTAAATCAGCTCTTGCCGAGGCCATCCTTAGAGAATATTATTTGGATGGTGTCCATGCATTGACCAATAAGGCCTCTCTGCAATGCACAACGTGCGCCTCTACTAATCCAAGGCAGGGTCCAACTTGCCCCCGGGGATTCAACCTGTAGGCGCCATTCCCATGGACATAGTAACTGTGGACTTTACTGACATGCCCCGATGCAAACATTATAAGGCATTATTGGTGATCGTGGACACGTTTACTGGATGGCCAGAGGCTTTTCCCACCTCCACTAAACAAGCAAGGGTGGTTGCTAAGGTCTTCTTAAACTCAATCATTCCCCGCTATGGCTGCCCATCTGCTATCTCATCGGACAATGGTCCAGAGTTTGTCCATAACACCAATCAGCTGTTGGCCAAGGCAATTGGGACACGGTGGAGGTTCCACTGTACTTTCCACCCCCAGTCTGGAGGAAAAGTTGAAAGGGTTAATCGAACCCTCAAAGACAAACTAACCAAAATATGCATAGAAACCCATTTGAGCTGGGTGGATGCACTACCCTTGGCCCTATACAATATAAGGACAGCCCCTCGTAAGAAGTATCACTTATCCCCATTTGAGATGATGTATGGCAGGGCTCCAACGATTTTAAGAAGAGAAGTTGTAGGATGGCCAGAATTATCCCATAAGGGGGAAATAGGAAATAGGGAATTAATCAAACAACTACAGGGGTTAAACACACAGCTTGAAGCAATAAAACAATATGCAGGGGAACAAACGCCACCTTTACTTAGCACAAAATGTCATCCCTTTAAACCCGGAGATAGAGTGTGGGTAAAACATTGGAAAAATGAACCCCTAAAGGCTAATTGGAAAGGGCCATATACGGTGGTCATGTGTTCTCCCCTTGCAGTGAAAGTGCTGGAGTCTAAATCGTGGATTCACTGGACCAGGCTAAAGGCAGCAGGCCAAAGCGACCCGGTCCAGTGGAAAGTGCAATCCACAGATAAACCCCTGGTACTCCGGTTCCAACGCAAGTTGCAGACCAGGTTACATCATCTAAAAGGACACTCTGCTGAACCTTACCGGCAATAGGTTCCCTGCACACAGTGTTGAAGACGCTCTGCTAGACCACTCCAGAAGCTGGTCTTCTACGCACAGCGGGGGAAAAAATGGATTTAAGAACTATAATAATGCTTATAGTAATAGTTTGCAATATGTGGTGGGGGTATGGTGATATATATATTGAAAACCTAGGTGAATAGGGTTCAGGACACAGGGTTATTTTTAGTGACCCTATAGGGAAAATAGATAATGGAATTAATAAGGTACTTAGGATAGATCCTGCATATTGGGAAGATAGATGGCCCCAGCCATGTGAAGACCTTAGAGGGTTTGATTTGCACGTGTCTATAATGTGTATGGAAATGGGACCTGGAACCTCTGAAATATATAAACGAATAGGAAGGCTATTTAGAGTTGGAATATGTGGACACCTCCTGACTCCCACCGGATTACCTTTGATGGCCAAGGATTGTGGCCAACCCCCTTTCTTTGTGATTGGGCGAGTAATTAGTCCTTTTCAGCTAAAGAAAGGGTGGGCAGAGTTGTGTAAAGTACAGAAAAATCTGTCCTTAGTAGCCCTTGCTCTGCATCAATTCCATCATGGGGACAGAAGACGCCGAGAAGTTAAGAGTTTGCACAAGCAGGGACCTGATGACTGCAAACAGTGCATTACTCAGGCAAGACAGGGTGTGGCTACAGTCACCACCCTAGTCTATCACACCCAGGCCCCGAAAAAATGTAAACCAATGGGAAAAACATGCCAGAAAGATGGGGTCATGTACACTCTGTGTAAGTTAGAGGGAAAAGAGATCTGTTATAAACCTGAAACCCCTGAGAGACTGAATGTCACATTGTATATAGGCTTTGGTCAAGTCTATAATGGAAAGATAGAAGGTCTGTATGCATATGTCAATCACACTACTGTCCTGAGACAAGGGAAAGAAAAGATAATGTTGGAGTTCGATGCTTGCACGGCAATCGATCAACCAGGCAAACCAGGAAAAGTGGGGTGTGGATCTGATTCGTGGAAAGAAGCATACAAAGGAAATCACAAGTATATGTGTGGGACAGACACCAGCTGGGTCACCACTAGACATGAAAAATGGCTACCTTGCGCAGGCTCAGTGCAATGTGCAGGATGGGAATGTGTTTGTGAATATACTGGAGGTGGATATCAGGGGTGCCCGGGATTAGGTGATTTCACTAGAGAAAAAGATAGCAATCGGGTCAGGTTGGAAATATACAGGAACCACCCATCCTTAAAGGTTTACGGGTTTGGGATCGATGGAACAGGAGTAGATCCCTTAACCCAGTGATGGCGAACCTATGACACGCGTGTCAGTGCTGACACGCGTAGCCATTTGGGGTGACACGCACAGGATTTCATGCGATTCATCCTCGGCTCCTGCACGGCCGCCGAGGATGAAAGAATCTGTGCTGGAGGAACGGGGGAGGGGGCGGGACGTATGATCTCCCCCGCCCACACTCACTTACTGTATCGCTGCCGCCCCTTTCTGAGCGCAGGGGCTGCTGGTAAGGCATGCGTGCCGTGCGCACACATGTCATCAGCGCGGTGAGGGAGGACCCACAGGAGAGGAGCGCGGGAACAGTGCGCGCCTCTTTCCAGTCAGGCCGGCACAGAGAGTCTACTCCTGGGACTGTTGGTTACGACCGCACCACAGCAGGGAACAGCGGAGTGCCAACGGGAACTGTGAGCACCATTAGCAGCAACTATAAATTGCGCAAAATTATGTTTTTGTCGAAGTGACACACAACGCGAGTTATGCTCGATTTTTTGCCGATTTTTGACACACCACGCCAAAAAGGTTGCCCATCACTGCCTTAACCTATCTAACTGTGAGGATGGAGAGGGTATATGATGGACAAATTAGGTCTCTGGGCTGGTCGGTATATGACAACCTGAGAAAGATGGAGAAAGACTCGCTCCCAATAAGTGCCAAGGCAAATAACTTATTTGTGGAAATGGCGGAAGAAGTGGCAAAAACACTGACTGTAAAGAACTGTTTTGTGTGTGGTGGTACGAACATGGGGGAACAGTGACCATGGGAAGCCTTGGAAGCTAGCCTACAGATATTTAATAGTATGTTTAGAGCAGGAAACATCACAGCCAGAACTCATTTTGCTGGTATTGTCTGGACTCTGTCAACCAACCTAGTGGGAAGAAACTGTTTTACAAGAAACCAGAGTGTACCGGTGGGAGATCTCATATGTTTAGGGCTCTGGGACCAGGAATATAAATTCTGGACATCACCCAATAATGGAACAGAGCCTGAAAAATTTGATACCACCATACTTCATTATCTGGGTAGTAAATCAGAAGTGTGGATTGCCCCAGATAATATGTATTGGATATGTGGCAACCTTGCATATGAGAGATTACCAGGGAATTGGTCAGGATCCTGTGTTCTTGGATGGATCAAGCCCTCCTTCTTCCTATTACCCATCCAGTCCAGGCAGGTACTGGGAGTCCCCGTTTATGACCTGGTAGGTCTGGAAAGGCGTAGAAGGGACATGGAAACAGCATTTTCCAATTTCCCCTGTAAAGAGTTGGCCGAATATGAAAAGACTGATGTTTGGGACTCGGAAAGAATAGTCTGTACGTATGGGCAAGCTACTTGGGCAGAGGATGGGTCATATGGATACCGGACACCTATCTATATGTTAAACAGAATCATTCGATCACAAGCAGTGTTGGATCTGGCTGGTAAAAGGTTAGATAAGGCCTTAAACATATTATCCGAAGCCACAGACAAACTCAGGATAGCTGTATACCAAAATAGATTGGCCCTGGATTATATCCTGGCTAAGGAGGGAGGTGTGTGCAGAAAATTTAATCTTTCTAATTGTTGTTTACAAATTGATGAAACAGGAAAAGTCATTAAACAATTGACCACTGAAATGAGACAACTCACTCATAATGCTGACCAGAAATGGAGTGGATATAACTTTAGAGAGATCTTTAGTGGATGGTTCCCTAAACTGCCTGGTCTGCAAGCTATAGCGGCTCTAATAGGTTTAATCGCCACAGGTTGTATCATCATCCCATGCATTCTCCCCATCTTCATAAAAACAATAACTAACAGCCTATCATTATTAGCAAAAAGGGAGGCAGTGACACAGGTGATGGCAATGTGGGAATATGAGAGAATAACGGGTACAGAAAATTGTGAAACTCCTCCTGTTAAGGCGGAAGAGTTTCAAAGGGGGGAATAAAAGAGAATTTGTCAACTAGACAGATTCTTTTGGGTATTAAAAGTTTCTTTACCATGTGGAATGGGAAAAAGGAATGATTACCTTTAAGATTAGTTGTCCTGTTTGCCTCACCTAACTAAAACAAATAGGATATTGGTATCAATACCCCCTGTGGGGAGGTAAATGAATAATGAATGTCATGTCTCTGTTTTGGGAGATTATGTACGAGGCCTACATGACACAGGAAAGGGGTCTACGTGACAGAGGAAGGCCAGGTATTTGGGAATGATCGATAAGCTGGCTAAGAGTATAAAAGATTGTAAACGACTGCCTTTCGGTGTTCAGATTTTTGCTTGACCAACTGCTGAACCTTTGCGCAAATAAACCTTTCCCTCTGACAAAGAACTGGTTTTGTCTCATTTTCTGCTACAGAACTATGGTACGAATTGCCCAAAGCCCGGAACATAGACAACCTACAGTGTTATCCCTGCGTGGCCCCATGGGAGTCTGACAACTAATCAGAAAACAAGTTCAAATTCAAAAGCCCAGAGGGCATAAAACCCAGGCACTCTCAACATCTCTTCCCTTTTTGCCCAGGATCTCAAACCATGTCATCCTGTCCACTATTAAACTATGTTTCAGTGACTTTCTTCCCACTTGGAACTGAACCCAGATGGATGTTTCTTCCAACACTGTAAACCAAGTATATGAAATATTTATAAATAAATAATCATTCTTGTTCTATTTATTTCAGCCATAGTCTATGAATAATTACATTCAAACTGTATAAATTAATGAGGGAAAAATAAAGTTGGTGTCCTGCAAATTTGTCTAAGAGATTTGCCTAAGAAATTTGCCTAATTCTTACTGAGTGTATAGGGATTATTTTCAGTCTAAAAGGATAATGAATTTGCTTTACAAACTCCACTTAAACTTTCAAAAAGCATCATGAGTGATTTCTTTAAAAATATAATTAGCTCATTTCTCTGTTTAAAAAGAAGAGAAATATCTATTGTACAAATTAAAAATAGTTTTTACATTGTCAACTATTTCATAATATAAAATAGTATTAATGAACATAGAAAAATGATTTTAATGTTTTATTTTTTTAGCCTTATAAATCATGATACTATATGATCTAAAATCCACTTGTAAGAAATGTTTGATTATCATAATAATTCCTAACTTTTATTTCCATAAATTGGAGGAGAAAAAGGTATGTAGTAGTCCCAAAAACAATTAATTGGGTTACTGTAGACAGCAATAAAATTGATTCACATTATTTTGAGAACATAAAGTCATTTTTCATCCCTCACATTGATCTCACTAGATTTATAAACAAATATTTGACATAGAGATAAAAAAATATGTATTGTTTCATTTTAATTATATTGCTACTACCACTTTTACAGAATATTGTTTGATAAATGCCCATTTCTCCCTGAATTTGAAATGTCTCTAATGTCCAATTGTCTTTCTTCCCACAGAATATTATCATAGAAATACATTTATTCTTCAAATACTGTCTAGAGTTACAACCAACATTTCTCCTATATATCCTTCCCCAATTGTTTTTCTTGCAAGGGGCTCTGAGGTAAGCCGATGCAGGACACATGGGGCAGCTCCACACCCCCGCCTCACCTCATGGCCCTGGCACTGGCATATCGCTCAGCCTCCTGCTCCAATGCTGCACCAGAAGAAGTGCATACTGGTAGTCACGTGGGGTCTTGTTGGCTGGAACTGCCAAAGCCACTGCCGCAAGGTAAGGCAGTTGTTGGAGTGTGGATGGCCTGGCTGCCGGAGCCCAGAGGTAACCTGTGCAGGGCACATGTGGCAGCTCCCTCCTGGCTTGCCTCATGGCTATGGCACCTGCGTGTTGCTCAGCTTCCTGCTATTACAGCCGTGAACAAGCAGAAGTGTGCCGGTGGCCACATGGGCTCCTGCTATAAATTGCTGCTGGTGCTGTCACCACAAGACAGTTGTCAGGACATGGATGGCCTGGCTGTGAGGGTCCTGAGGTAAGCCAGCATGCATGTGGGGCAGTTCCACCCCCCTGCCTCACCTTATCTTGGTGGCACCGTGAGCAATCAGATGGAATGGGCAGGCAGGCGGCTGCATAGGTATTAAGTAGGACTTAATCAAATCAAGTGTTGAATTAAACATTCCTGAAAGGAAATGCTTCAAAGTATTGTTTGGTTTGGTTAGAGCTGCTCTATCTATCAGATTGGTTAATCGAACGAAAGCTATCTGGGTAGGGGGGGAAATCCACTTGGTGCCATAAACTGCTGAATGCTACTTTCCCCCTTCTGGTTACTAAGCTTGCTGTTTAATTGTACAAATATTTGTGGTTTGGCAATGGTGAGTGCGAGTTTGTTACTCTAGCAAAAAGCTTCGGATTGTTTTAAGCCTGCTAGAAAAATAGTCAGCACCTTTACACGCATGATATGCTAACAGTTGAAAAGAAACAACTGCGCTACTAAGAGGACCTTGCAAGTAGGTGCTTGTAAAGAAAATCAGTTAAATTTCTAACACTTTTTTCTGGTATGCTGAACATCATAGCTTACAAAGACCTGTCTAATAGGCACCAGGCAAGCATGCTTACTTGCATATTGTTTTAATTTGTTTTTATGTCATTTCTTAATCATTTGTATAAAGGTTATCCTTGATGGATACTTTTGTAGTGGATGATTGTGGTGGATGTGTGGATGATTAAGAAAAATGATTTATTCTGTTTTAATAAGATATAGGTTTAATTTTTTAAAAAAACATTGGGAAGTTTTATTTGTCTTCCACTGATCTCCTGCAAAATAAATATAATTAATATAATAAAATATGTATGAAACATAAATAGTGGAAGTTAACGAATGGATTTAATAGTCATGAACTATTTAATAGTCCAACAGACCATTAAAAAGCTTCACATATTCTATAGATCTTCTATAGAAGATCTATAAGGGCGGTATCCGGCTGCTGCTACTGCCAGTTCACTCAGGGATGCACTCACAATTCTAGGAACAGCAAGAATGAAAGGTCTTGTACCTTTTTTCAATTTTAAAGGTTTCTGTTAAACTAACATTAACTATAATTTGTGCTGTTTGTTCCTGGTATATTGCCTTAATAAATTGTGTAAAGTTCTCTCCAATTTGCATCTTTTGTATTATTTTCATTAAAAATTGCCAATTCACTCAATCAAATGCTTTCTCTGCGTCCAGAAATATGAGCGCTGCGTGGACTTGGTTGTTCTTTCCCAAATACTCCAATATATTAACAATTTGTCTTACATTACTTCTCATTTGTCTCCCCTGAATAAAACCAGTTTGATCATTGTGGATCAATTGTTGTATAACTAACATCAACCTATTTGCTAATATTTTAGCAAAAAAATTATAATCTATATTGAGTAATGATATAGGCCTGTAAGTTTTTGGCTGGCTGAGGTCTTGATCTTCTTTTGGAATCAGGAAGAGAAAAACTGTTCTCCAAGATGGAGGTACCCTTCCATCCAACTGAATTCTGTTAAATAGTTCCTTAAGGGGTTCTACCATTTCTAATTGTAAGTTTTTATAATAAATCGCTGTCAGTCCATCTGTGCCAGGTGCCTTCCCAACTGTTAACTGTTTAATAACCAGGAGGATTTCCTCCGAAGTTATTGGTTGGTTCAATCTCTCCCTTTGCTCATCCTTAACTATAGGTATTTTCTCCTTCTCCAAGTATCTATCTATGTCTAAACCTTGTATTTTATCACCAGTCTACAATCTTGTATAAAATTCTAAAAAAGCCTTTTTAATCATATCCTCTTGATAAACTTCTTTACCTTTATAATCTATTTTTTCTATAGTACGAAGTTTTTGTTTTTTCCTCATCATATATGCCAACCATCTGCCTGATTAATTTGCATTACAAAAAGTATTATGTTTGGCATATAATAAATTAGTAGCCACCTGATCTGACATCAACATATTAAATTGTGCTCGTAATAAAGTAATTGCCTCTTTTGTTTTTTTATCACCTGGGTAGGATATTAACTCCTGCTCTTTCTTCTTTATCTCTTCCTCTAATTCCTTTCTTTTCCCCCTTGTCTATATCTATATAGATTATTTAAATTTATTAAAACTCCTCTCAAAAACGCTTTACTTGCATCCCAAACCATTTCCATAGATGTGCCCTTGTTCATATTAAAAGCAAAATATTCTCTCAGCAATTTTTTACATTCATTAACATTTTTCTCATATCTAAATAAATTTTCATTTAATCTCCAAGACCTTCTAGATTTCTTCCCATATTCCAATTCCATCCAAACCGGGTGATGATCTGATAAGGCTCTCGAACATATCTTCGTCTTCTTCACCTTAGAAAGAAAATCATTTGTAATTAGTATAAAATCAATTCTAGAAAAGGATTGATGCCTATCGGAAAAAAATGTAAAGTCCTTTCTTTGGCATTCCTTTCCTGCCAAATGTCTCTTAGCTCCAAATCATCCATCATATCAAAGAAAGACTGAGGTAATTTTGCATGTGCTTGAATATTTTGCAATGGACCCTTCTTGTCTTTCTTAGTGTCCAAAACTCCATTCCAATCACCCAGTAGTATACACAATCTGTAATCCCATTGCATTAACTTAGTATGGAGCATCTTGTAAAAATTTTATTGTTGTTGATTGGGGGCGTATACTCCCATTAAGAGTATCTTTTTTCCTTCTAATAATAGTTCAATTGCAATATATCTTCCTTGAGAGTCTGATTCAATTAGTTCAGCCTTTATATCCTTTCTTAGGTATATAACTATACCATTTTTCTTCTCCGAAGTGGAGGTTACAAAATGTTGTCCCAATCTTCCATTCATCAGATATTTCTGGTCATTTGTTCTAATATGTGTTTCTTGCAAGCAAATTACATCATTTTTAAATTGTTTCAAATAGTGGTATTTTTTTTCCTTTTTTGTAGTGTTTAAACCATTGACATTCCAGGTTAAAATTTTAATTGTCATCTTTAGCTCCCTGAAGCTTTTTAAGAGCCACCTGGAAATCCTGTAATTTGGTTTTTGGTCTAGCTCCTCCCACAGCTTCTAAGTTAATATTTATAGTATCTTGAGCTATTGTCCAGGCTTGTTGCCTCTTTAATTCTTGTTCCTTGCGTTTTGGTAGCCACTTGGGTTTGTCTTTGCTCTTTAAATCCTTCTGGGTCCACAAGAAGATTTGAAGCTTGGGCCACCTCTGATGGTTCTTGGGTAAGGTGACCAGACGTCCCGCTTTTGGCGGGACAGTCACAATTTTGCACAATGCATCCCGCGTCCCGCAGCATCCTTAAAAAGTCCTGATTTTTATCTTTACCAATGTAAAGAGGCTGCAAGGCTGTGGCAGATACGGGCCGCCAGCGGGTCTTACTGATTTTCTAGGATACATACAAGTTGCCCACTAGGTCCTCCATATTCAGGGAGAGACACTCACTCCCGCGCAGCACGATCACGCCGCAGGTTTTCAAAGCCACACTCTTGATTGGCTCGCAAACGTCACGAGAGATGGCTTCTGAAGGAGGACAAAAAGTGCTATAACTGCACCTAAAGAATAGCTGTCTCTGTAGGAATGAGAATGTCACTCATCCCAATCCCTTGAGACAAATATTTAATCTCTCAGTTCGATGCTTTCGGAAAGCAGAAAGCCTAGATATTCAAGGGAAGACTTATCTTACTCACGATAGCACCGGGGTTCTGCACTATAGCTCACAACATCGCTATGCAGTAGTAAATTGAAAAGATACAATATAGAAAAACCAACGTCATTAAACTGTAAGTCCTGAACTAATATATTAAGGAGTAAGCCTTACTGAATTGCACATGGTTTTACATGTATATGCGAGGCCTCCAAAAAGAATGGGTGTGAGGACAGGGGCAGGAACTTACGTGGCGCGGCCGGCATCTTTGACATGTTCGGGGACCGTGCAAGGCCTTTGCAAGGTCCCCAGACTTACCCAAGATGCCAGGCCTCCGAAAAGAATAGGCGTGGGCGTGAGGGCGGGGGCGGGAACTTACGTGGTGTGGCCGGCATCTTTGACATGTTCGGGGACTGTGCAAGGCCTTTGCAAGGTCCCCAGACTTGCCCAAGATGCCAGGCCTCCAAAAAGAATGGGCGCGAAGGCAAGGGTCAGGAACTTATGCGGCATGGCCAGCGTCTCTGACATGTTCGGGGACCGTGCAAGTCCTTTGCAAGGTCCCCGGACTTGCCTAAGATGCCAGGCCACCAAAAAGAACAGGCGCGGGCGCGAGGGCAGGGGCAGGAACTTGCATGGCCTGTCTCTTAGGACCTACTAGGTGCGGTACAGACAGTATTTTGCGCTGGCCGTGCTCGGTCCCCAAGCCATCCTGTGCCACGTTCTGCTGGAGGCAGACGGCAGTGGCAACAGCAGCAGGAGAAAGCCTGAGCTTGTCCAGCCACTGCGGCGAAGAGTCCCCGGAGGAGTCGAGAGCCTTGCGAGAGGGTGATTGCGAGCAACTTCCACCTGAGGGAAGGTGAGAAGGCATGGGGAGGGAGCTCGGGAGGCTACCACAAGTTTGCTGAGGGGGAGAACTATCCCCCACCTCCTTTTTCTCCCTCTCTTCCTCCTTTTTGTCCTTTTCTTAGCAGTAGTATAGAAATTGTCAGTTGGTTTTGGACAATTTTTAATATCCCACTATCACCCACCTCCTCTTTCTCCCTCTCTGCATTTAACCACTGCGCCTCCCAAGGTGGCACAGTGGTTAAATGCAGCACTGCAGGCTACTGCTAGATCAGCAGTTCAGCGGTTCAAATCTCACCGGCTCAGAGTTGACTCAGCCTTCCATCCTTCCGAGGTGGGTAAAATGAGGACCCAGATTGTTGGGGGCAATATGCTGACTCTCTGTAAACCACTTAGAGAGGGCTGAAGGCCCTATGAAGCGGCATATAAGCCCACTGCTATTTTGGGGGGAAGGAGGAGAAAGGACAAAAAGACAATAAAATTATAGGAGCTGAGTTTAACTCAAGAGAAACTTTTCTAAAGGTAGACAGTTATATAACAATTCCACAATTCTGAAAGAACAAGCTTGTTCTATATGAAATTTAATGCTACAGCAGAATGAAGTAACACTGAAGATAAGTGCAGGTAATCCTCAATGCACGACCACAATTGAGCCCAAAATTTATGTTGTTAAGTGAGAAATTTATTGAATTTTGCCCCATTTTACAATTTTTCTTGCCACATTTGTTAAGTGAATCATTGCAGTTAAATTAGTAACATGGTTGTTGAGTGAATCTGCTTTCCCCATTCTTTGCTTGTCAGAGGGTCGCGAAAGGGAATCACATGACTCTGGAAAACTGCAACTGTCATAAATCTGTGTCAGTTGCCAAGCATCCAAATGTAAATCTCATGACCATGGGGATGCTGCAATGGTCATAAATGTGAAAAACAGTAGAAGTCCTTTTTCTGTGCCGTTGTAACTTTGAACTGTCACTAAATGAACTGTTGTATATTGAGGACTACCTATATTACATTTAATTTTTTAAAAATAGCCAATAACAATAATTTATATCCTTGAATAAGACTGCATTTAATTCATATAATTATATTTTATGACTATTTACATAGAGATAAATCTTACTAATTATTATGCTTATAAACCAAGGCAGAGGAACTTGTACTATACTCCCTTTCACAGCAGCATTCCCTTGGAAGTAGATTAACTTGAGACCTAATGACTGGGTAAAGGCATCTTGAGTGAGTTGGTAGTTAAATGACTACATTTTATTTTTTCATAGCTTCACTATCATGGCAAACAGGTCTATTGGTAAACTGTAAACATTTTGCTAATTGGTGCCATTTTTAAGAAAATATACACAGGATTGTAATACTAGAGAAAAATTTTATTAGAACTCCAATAAGAACAATGATCCTGCATTATGTTTTTATTTTTGTTTATTTAAAGTGACGTGATGAGAAATTAATCTCATCAGACAATACATATTTCATTCCCATGGTATGGCAAAAATTAATACTAGATTTGTTACTTGTATCTCATTAGAATATAAAATACATATTTTGGTGGAGGGACTTGTATACAAATTTTAAATATTTACAAATGAAAGACACTATTTTGAAGTATTTAAAAGCAAGTCATCCTCCAAAATTAATTGTTGTACACAGAAAAATGTACAAAATGTTTGAAAATCATAAAATGACATAATAAAGTAATTTGTCATTGTCAGTAAGAATACTTTATCACTGCGCACACAACTGTACTGCTGATATTGAAGAATACTGTGTCTCACATATTCCTGTGAAATACCAAGATTGACAGCATCTCCCTTTGAGTGATTTAATTGCCCTGAATCAATTCATCAGCTTGATGTTGTTATTGCAACATTCACTTCATTTTTGATCGTACAAATCAGCTCTTTCTGGTTCACCATATTTATATTTTGGCCCAGCAATAATTATACTTACGGCAACATAATCATCACCATAAAGAAGCTGCTTTCAGCAGTGAATTTCAGTTGAAGCGACTTCAGCACTCAAAAATTCAGTCGTGGCACGTTGCTTAAAGCATGCTTGAGAACCTATCACAGCTTTCCATTTCACAAACAATAGCAACATAATGTTTTTTCAAAACTAGTTCTCAACAATCAAAACAAAACAATGTTTCAGCATTTCTAACATGTCAATACTATCTTTTATGGCAATTGACAACCTCGGAGCCATTATTTTTCACTCAATCCTTACATATGTAAGTGGAGATCAAATAAATACAACAGGCAGGAGGATGGGAAAGGTGATAATTCTGAGGGGAAAAATGCCTGGGTCAACATTAATTTGAGAAACAACTATGATCCTGCCATGAGATGCTAGTACAGCATTTCTTTGGTGTTTTACACAATCCATGTTCAGCTGTCACATGTATTACATTTGCCTGTTTTGCCCACTTTGAGCCATCAACTAACAAACACACTGGTAAACTCCACACAACACTGATCCAAGATTGCATAGTGTGAGAACAGAGTGCACTGCTATTTATACAAAGCAGGTGCACTGCTTTAGTGCACATATAACACCCATATGGATGTTTATATTCCTACAAGCAGTGTTTAATACAGCATCACTCTATTTCAAGTGTTTGAAAAGCAATTTTTTAAATTTTCAGCCCCACTCCAAGAACCTTCCCACCTCACATCCCAAGCTGCTGTTCAGTTATATATAGAATTGTCAGTCACATGCTTCCGTTTGAAGGAGACATCTTTATCCTCCTCCTCCTCAGTCAGCACCTCTAGTTTAAGGTGACCAGACATCCCACTTTTGGTGGGACAGCCCCGATTTTGAACAATTTGTCCCACAGCATTTTTAAAAAGTCCTGATTTTTTTTAAAAAAATTAATCAACCCCCCCCCCCCCCCGGTCAATGGTGTCCCTCTTTACCAATGTTAAAATCTGGTGACCTTATCCTTGGGCATCTTGCTGTCTAACTCCCCTGCTTGCTCCTTTTCTCTGGGTCCTGGAGATGAAGGATAACCAGCCTTTAATACGTTGCTATAAAAATCTCTGGCCTTCCAAATTGAGTTAAGATGGTGTCTTTGTCCCAGGTAATTGACCACTAATCCAGCTGGAACTTCCCATCTGTATTGTATCTGGCGGTTTTTAAGTTCGTCCACTAGGAATGCATAGTCTTTTCTAGATCTCAGCATTTTTGGTGGAATTTCTTTCAAACTATCATCTCCTGGCCCGCAATCTGCAACTTGGTTTTGTAGGACTCTTGTAGTATCAGATTCCTTGTGTTCCTCATAGCAAAATAGACTACAATGTCTCTTGGTAGTTGTTTCTGTCTGGCAATCCATGAATTAACAGGTATATTTTGTCCATTTGCCAGTCAAAGTCCGCTCTCGGTTGACCAACTAGTTGGTCAAAGGCTTCTGAAAGAATCTCCCTCAGATTTTCTTGATTATTCTCTTTGAGGCCTCTTATTCTCAAAGCAAATTCCATTGCTTTATATTGTATCATTGTAATTTCTGCTTCTGTATTATCAATTTTGTTTTGAACTTCTTCCACTTTATTTACTAAATTGACATTGGACTGGCTAATTTCTTCCACTCTGTCATCCAATGATGATACATAGCTAGACAAACCTTTAAATGCTTCCAGTATATCTTCTCTTATTTACTGGTTGCGAATCTGGATTAGCTCTTTGACCCCCAAAATTTCCTCCGAAACCTCCTTAAAGGTAGACATAACTTTTTCCTCAATCTTAAGTTCTAAAGTAGCAGCCTGTTCTGTTAAGGCGTCCTTTAAGGCTCTTTGCAGCACCTCCAGAGTTAAAACCTCGACAGGAGGAACAGCAGGAACAGGAGGAGGGGGAAGGTAATAATGACTGTAATTTATTTGTCAGGGCTGGAGAGCTGTCAGCACTCTTTGAAGTCATTGTTGTTTTAAATTGTTTTGCGGCCATTTCTAGTATTCAGTTAAGCTTATCTTCCACCAAGTTGTTAAGTCCAAACAGAACGCTTACTCCAATTATTACTCTTGAAACTTGTTAATAAATCAATGCTGTTTAAAGTGATCTTAATCTCTGTAGTAGTTTGTTAAATTTTGGTTCAGCCCCACCTTCAAAATTCCGGCACCATTTTGACTTCTGTCTCGTTAGATTTAACAGAAGGAGTTTTGTAAAACGGAGCTAAAGTTTAAATGTACCTGCAGTTGTGGACTCTCCAATATTTGCTCTGCCTGCTTCTTGCTCAGATGTAAATCAAACATTAATGCAGGCGTGGTCATGACCCTTTGTTTCTGCGAAGAGCAGAATGAATCCCGGACGCGGAGTGTGCCGAGCTACAGGGGGGCTCACACCTTCCACACCCCAGAATTATCTCCTGGGGGGGTTAATGGAGCTCTACCCACACTCAGCAGCTCCCCCCTTTCCTCTTCACCCAAGGAAGGGGTTATCAAACTGTCAGACATTTGATATACGCTGTCCAAACAGTGTAACGCGATCTCGGGATTGGAGCGATTCAAAAGAAACGCTTATCAGGCTGCACGGTGCCAATGGAAGTCGCTGTTTTCCTAATCTTGAAACCAATAACATAGAAAACAAGTCAAAACAAAGCCAAATTATGTCAACAGTGTAGGAATACATATGGCCTAGGAAGTTATGGTTCTTCTGTCATGAATTCTTCTTTCTTTGCTTACTGGAAATTTGGGGATGCCGGAACTGGATATGTTTCTGGCCTCCAGAGCCTGGGGAGGCCATTTTCACTCTCCAGAATGAAGCCTCTAGAGCCCAGAGAGGGCAAAAATGTCCCCCGTCCATGGTGCAAGAGGCTGGCTAGGCCACATCCATCATGACCACGCCCAACCCAACAACTGGGCAGAGAATCCCTTGCTAAAATTTTGAAGCCCACCCCTGAATAGAATGTATGGAAAAGAGTTGATGTGGTTCCCATCTTCAAAAATGGGGAAAAAATAGATCTAGGAAACTTCAGACCAATCAGCCTGACCTCAATACCAGGAAGGATTCTGGAAAAGATAATCAAGCAATGAATTAGAAACACCTAGAAATAAACAAAGCCAACATGGGTTTGTCAAAAACAGATCGTGCCAGACTAATCTTATTGCATTCTTTGAGAAAGTGACAAAATTAGTGGACCAGAGGAATGCCGTTGATATAGTTTACTTGGACTTCAGTAAGGCATTTGATAAAGTAGACCATAACCTACTACTAGATAAAGTAGAAGAATGTGGGTTAGACAACATCACCACCAGATAGATTCATAACTGGCTGACCAACCGCACTCAACGTGTAGTTCTCAATGGAACTGCATCTATATGGAGGGAAGTATACAGTGGAGTACCCTAAGGCTCTGTTTTAGGCCCAGTACTCTTCAACATCTTCATCAATGATTTGGATGAGGGAATAAATGGGGAACTCATCAAATTTGCAGATGACACCAAGCTGGCAGGAATAACCAACACTCCAGAAGACAGGCTTAAGATACAGAAGAATGTTGACAAACTTGAACATTGGGCACTATCTAATAAAATGAAATTCAATGGTGAAAAGAGTAAGGTTCTACATTTAGGAGAAAAACAAAATGCACAGGTACAGTATAGGGTGTAGGTCAGAGATGGGTTCCTACCAGTTCACACCTATTAAGTAGAACTGGTTCGTCAAATCTACTGAACTGGTTAGAAGAGGTCCACCAGCAGACCTGGAAAGCAGGGCACACCTACACAAGAGGTTCCAAAAATTTTTGGAACCCACCACTGGCAAGGATCTTGTAACTTGACAGCTTTAAGATTTGCATGCTTCAATGCCAGAGTTTCTGAATAGCTACTTGGACCGACCTAAGTACTAATTCATAATTTCATATCCGGTCACATGGGCGGCAAGCCACTCCCATCCGGTCACATGGGTGGCACCTTGTTCAATAGTAGTAACTGTGAGAGGGATCTTGGAGTTCTAGGGGACAACCATTTAAATATGAGCCAGCAGTGTGCAGCAGCTGCCAAAAAAGCCAACACAGTTCTAGGCTACATAAACAGAGGATCACGTGAAGTGTTAATACCACTTTGTAATGCCTTGGTAAGGCCACACTTGGAATACTGCATTGAGTTTTGGTCACCACGATGGAGAAAAAATGTGGAGACTCTAGAAAGAGTGCAGAGAAGAGCAACAAAGATGATTAGGGGACTGGAGACTAAAACATATGAAGAATGGTTGCAGGAACTGGATATATCTAGTTTAATGAAAAGAAGGACGGGCAGAGGTGGGTTCCTACTGGTTCACACCGATTCAGTAGAACCGGTTCGTCAAATCTACTGAACCGGTTAGAAAGTTCCACCGGTGGACCTGGAAGTAAGTTCCGGAATGCCTATCCTGGGGTGTCGCTCGCTCGCCCTGCCCGTTCTGTCGCAGCTCACTCGCTCCACCACCCGTCTGCACTAAACTAACCCAGCCCGCCACTCACTGATTAGTTGGAATCCAGCCAATCAGTGAGCGGGCTGGAATTGATCTGCCTGCCTCTAACCATTTAAAAGCGCAGCAGGTCCTCCCTTCATTTCATTTTCTTTTGCTTCGCCTTCCAGCAACTTGCTGCTTCCCTCAGGTCAGCAACTAAGCGCGAGGAGGGGTGGCGGGGCATCAGCGTCAGCGGGAGGCTAGCTTACGCTAGTTCACAGCTTTTGCGAGGAAAGGCCTTCAGGCCTTGCCTTGCAAAAGCCGCGAGCTGGCATACTCCGTGTGGCCCAAAGGGGGTTTCTTGCTAGCCCCCCCTCCGTCTCCAGCCTCGCCTGGCTGTCTAAGCCTGCCAGGCAGTGGGCCTAGCTGACCTGGTTGTCCCTTGTCCCTTCAGTCCAGCTTACCTGCTGTATCCATCGCAACAGAGAGCTGCTGATTCTGCCTGCTGGTAAGTGACACATTTTTTTCTTTTATGCTTTTATGTTTTTTTAAAAGAATATTTTATTTTTTGTGTATAGAATTTTTTAAAATCGTTTTAGTTAAAAGTATTGAGTATAGAATTTTTTTAAATGGTTTATTTCAATTTATTGTGTGTAGATTCTTTTTTAAAATTACCTTAAGCTATTTAAAAAAAGATTCGATCAAAAATAAATTAAAATAAGCCATTTTAAAAAATTCTATACTCAATACTTTTAAATGTATTGCGTATAGAATATTTTTAAATGGTTTTATTGTAATTTATTGTGTATGGAATATTTTTAATGGTTTCATTTTAAATTATTGTGTGTGGAATACTTTGAAATTGTTTTATTTTAAATTATTGTGTGTGGAATCTTTTTTAAATTGTGTTAGACTATTTCAAAAAATATTCTATCAACAATAAATTAAAATAAACAATTTAAAAATATTCTATACTCATACATTTAAAAGTATTGTGGATAGAATATTTTTAAATGGTTTTATTGTAATTTATTGTATATAGAATATTTTAATGATTTTAAAGGACTTTTTAAATTATTTATAGAATATATTTTTAAAATTATTTTTAGGGAATTTTTATTTATTTATTGTTTATAGAATATGTTTATTACAAGAAATGTTATTCCTTTTTTCCAAATGGTTTATTTGTGATGCAATATGTTGCTTTTAAGTGTGCAGGTTGGTGCATGGTTTATGTGTCTCAAGATGGCTGCTTTTCTATGGGCAGGCTAGGTTGGTGCAAGGCAGCTTTGACAGATTTTGTGTGTTTCTGTGTGATACCTGGTTGTTTAGGTAATTGTGAGGTGGTTGCTGGTTCTGCGAGCTTCCTGACACTGTCCTTTATAATTTCCCACAATGCCTTGATGGTTTTTATTCCAGTGGCTTTGTCTTTCCTGTCCTTAGGATTAGGGAAAAAAATGGTTTCATCTGCAGTCTTTTGGGGGGAAATTGTTAATTTTTGGTGTTTTCCTGGCACTGTCATAGTTTGGGGGGGGATACTGTCCCGCAGTTATCTACACATTAATAATGATCAAGTACTAATAATATTTCCTTATACATTTTAGTGACCTTTCCTTACATAATTGGTGTTTTCTTTCATACCTTTAGATTTCTAATTTCTGTTTCTGTTAGTTAGCAATTGCTAAAACAAATCCCACGTGAAAAAGTATTCAAAGCCTTCTTGATTTTAATTGTCAATTTATTTATTCCTGCACATTCTAATATTTATTCATTTTCATATCTTTGTTTTTCCACTGTTGTGCAAACACAATTCCAGCAGCTGCTAACGTGTACAATTAAATATATATATTGTATTCCCTTTGAAATAGCCAACAAAATATTTCTGGTTTTAAATCCATATCTTGCTTTACCATTGCTTCCAACCACTAACTCTTGAATAGCTACTTGGACCCACCTAAGTACTAAACGTAATTCATATATTACTGTTTTTTGGAACTGAGAACTAAATTTCAGAAAAAGAAATCTGTATTGCTCTATGAATCTACCTATGACATTCATTCTTGATCTAACTTCTTGGATGAAAGACTATATCTTTCCTGTTTGTTGGGGGACATCCTTCCTGAAAAGACTGTACATTGTTGGGTGAAAACAGAGGTCCCTTCTGTTATCTGTAGTGTAGTCCTCAGCTTACAACCACAATTGAGTCCAATATTATTTTATTTCTTCTGCAGTTAGTATTATTTAACAGGATGAAGAGGCAACAGAGTATGACCGCTAGGACAGTCATCTTTCCTATGTAAGTAGCTGTTTTATTGCTTTGTGTGCTTGTTCCATTCTTAATATACTAGTGCAAGCAATTAAAGTTTTCCTTTCTGTATCTCTTTGTGCAGGCCGTTTATTGGAGCAAGGTGGTCAGTGGGTGACTTCAACAAACAGAAGGACAGTAACCTTCCTTTTCTATTATTTTGCGTGCTTGTTTCATCCTAATGCAGTGCATGTGATTAAAGTCCTCCTTTCTGTGTCTCTTCTTTGTGCAGATTATTGGAGCAAGATGGTGAGGGGGTGGTGTGCAGAAGATCGGCAAGGCAGTAATCTTTCCTCTGTAAGTAGCTGACTTTATTGTTTTTGTTAGATACTGGTATTTACTAAAGTGGTTTCCACCAAGGTCCTCTGTTCCGGCAGGAACAGAGGTTTAATCCTATTGATCAAAGGGTCTGACAGCTCCCTATAAAAGGGCTGCTGTCAGACTCAAGCTTCACTGGATTGTTCTTACTTGTTGTACTTTAATAAAAAGGTATTGTTGCCTTTTAGCCTTGCGTGCCTTTCCATTACCCAATCTAACACTGGAGACAAGGGTGGGATTGGAAAGCAACTAGGCAACCAAAAAGAGCATAGCAATCCAGCAAGTACATCCAGCCCAGAGCTCAGCACGACTTCGAGCAGCCATTTTTGAGCAGCAAACTCAAAATGCCCTCAGAACACAAAATAGCCATGCACGTCCCACCAACTCTGTATGACCTAGTCACTGAGCACTGGGACTCGTATATGCTACGGTTTGATTGTTTCCTCAAGGCCAATGACCTCATGGGCCTTTCTGAAGGCCGCAAGAAGAACATGTTCCTCAGATATGTGGCCAGGAAGTGTTTGAAACGGCGAAAGACCTCTCTGAACCAATGCCACTACAATCAGTCACTTGGTCCATGCTCCAGCAGACAATGAGGACCCACTATACCCCCAAGCTGTCCAAGCACGTTTGCCGGCATGAGTTTAACATCAGAAAGCAGAAAGAGGGAAAATTGATCAATGAGTATGTTGAGGCAGTACAAAAAGCTGCAGCGTACTGAGAGTTCCAAGACGTGGATGAACTCATTCTTGACCACATAATTTGCGCCGTGCGGGACATTAACTTACAGAGGAGGTTACTCGCTAAATCTAACCTCACTCTGCAGATTGCCTTGGACAAAGCCAGGGCGTCCGAATTGGCCGTCAAATCCAGTGAAACTCTGCAGTGCCAAAGCACTTCACAAGACACGTGAAAAAGTACATGTGTACATCACGAGGCTGCAGAGTCCGAGTGCTCAGAAGGCAAGGAAGATGACAGCTGCCACATGTGCAGTAGCCGTGCCCAGCCAGTGCACAAATTCAAACTGTGCCTCCTGTCTTGCACTAGCTGCGAATGAGACCATGCCAGATCGGTTTGCCGTTTCCACAATACAATCTGCCAACGCTGCGAGCAAAAGGGGCCCATCACCAAAGTGTGCCAGAGTGAATTCCCTGCTACTACCTGGCAGCCAAGAAGCACACCAAACCACCAGCAGAGGCCCAACCAAGGGGCCTTGCAGAAGCCACCACAGTGCTCTGAGGTCGACACTAGAGTCACCTACCATATGTCAATCAGCCAATTCCACACTAGGTGGCCAAAAGAGCTGAAGGTCACAGTCCTCATTGAGGACTCTCCATGCGAGATGGAGATCAACACCGGGTCATCACTGACCATCATGCCATGGTCTACCCACAAGAAGGCTATCCTTAGCCTGAAGAAACAACATCTACGTACCCTTGACATCCGCCTACACAATTACCAGGAAAACCAGGTCCCCATCATGGGCCAAGGCACCTTCTGGGTGAAATTCAAGCATTATAGCGGCCAACTCCCAGTGACGGCGGTCAGCGGCAACCTGCAGAGCCTCCTGGGGCTTGACTGGTTCGAAGCCCTGGGCCTAGAAGTGACCGGTAACAACGCCTTGAAAGACGACGGCGCCAAAGCCATTTTTAAGGAGTTTGAGGACGTCTTCGGCACCGGTCTGGTTAAGTATGTGGGGACTCCAATCTCCTTCAATTTGGACCCCAATATAGCCCCCATAAGGCTAAAACCCAGGAGAGTACCTTTTGCTCTCCACCCCAAAATTAATAGGGAAATTTACAAGCTCGTAGGCCAGGGAATATTAGAGCTGATTGATCAAGCACACTGGGAGACCCCTATAGTGACACCTGTCAAATATGACGGGTCTGTCCCCATCTGCATGGACTACAAATACACAATCAATAAAGCGTTGCAACAAAGCGCTTACCCTGTACCCATTGTAGAGCATCTATTACATTCTTTAGGCCCAGGAAAATTTTTCGCTAAATTGAACATAGCGCAGGCATACCAACAATTGCCTGTAGATGGCCCTACGGTGGAGGCCCAAACCATTGTGACGCACAGGGGTGCATTCAAATGTCACTGCCTGTAATTCAGTGTTAGTATCGCCCCAGGACTGTTCCAAAGCATTATGGAACAGCTTTTGCAGGGGATTCCAGGAGTCATCACCTATTTCGATGACATCTTGGTATCAGCTGCAAATGAGGCACAACTTTTCAAATGTTTGCAAACAGTTTTGACTAGAATTAGAGACAAAGGCCGCCGTCTCAAAAAAGAAAAATGCCAAATTAATGTCCCACGGGTTGAATTTGTAGGGTACCTAATTGACAGCTCTGGGATTCACCCAACCATGAAAAAAAATAAAGCAATCCAGGATGCCCGTACATCTCGCAATCAAACCGAGCTGCAGGCATTCCTTGGGATCCTTAATTTCTACAGCGTCTTTCTTAAACAGAAGGCACTGTTGCTGAGCCCTTACACCGTTTCCTGGCAGAGGAGTCCTGGAGCAGAGCTGGGGCAGAGCTGAAGCTGCCGCATTTGCCGCAGTAAAAAGACTCCTGTCGACAGACACTTTTCTAGTACAATACAGCCAGACCCTGCCGTTGGTGCTGACCTGCGACACTTCTCTGTTTGGCGTCAGTGCCGTCTTCAGCCAACGCATGCCCAACGGAACCGAGGCCCCCATAGACTTTTACTCTAGGACCTTGTCCGCTGCCGAGTGGAACTACAGCCATCTGGACCAGCTTTGGCTGCAGTGGTCGGAATGGCCATGATTTCAAACTGATTATGGATCACAAGCCCTTATTGGGCTTACTGGTTGGGGACCAACCTACCCTAGTGTCGTTATCACCATGAATGACCAGATGGACCATCATCCTAGCTGCTTACTCCTACCATCTCATCCACCGCCCAGGCTCCACTTTGGGGCACGCTGATGCTTTGAGCCGCTGCCTGCTGCCTGAACTTCTTGCTGACCCTACCCGCGAGACAGTCCTCCGCATTGACTGCCCTCCTATCTGCGTGACTACGTAACAAGTAGGATTATTCCATCCAAGAGGGGAAGGGTGTTAGATAATTGTTCTAACTACAGTGGTTTCCATCAAGGTCCTCTGTTCCAGCGGGAACAGAGATTTAATCCTATTGGTTGAAGGGTCTAACAGCTCCCTATAAAAGGGCTGCTGTCAGACTCAACCTTCGCTGGATTGTTCTCACTTGTTGTACTTAATAAAGAGCTGTTGTTACCATTAAGCCTGTGTGTGCCTGTCCATTACCCAATCTAACAGTTTCCCACAGCGCCAATCAGGTACTGCACATGCAGATTCCGGGGCCTCAGCAGAGCCTCAGTAGTATTGCAGCTCCAGCTGACTTCCCCCAAGATCTCGGCAATAACAGAGGCAGCCAGAGCTTTGGACTTCCACGTCCCATCACCTGCGACAGCAGAGGCCACCGGAGTCTGAATTTGCTGCAGAGCTCTAGCGCCACTGCCACCGCTTCAGCTTACCTTCCCCCCTCCGCTAGATATGTATTGTGTATCCATGGACGCTTTGGAAGGAAGGGGAAGTATGTGTATTTTTTCGAAGATTCCTCTGCTTCATTTTAATCCCAGATTAAACAGGACAGTCTCTTCCCTTATAATTGTCCCAATTATACGACAGAGAAGGAAAAAAAATATCAGGGTATTTCTTTAACTGGTTTTATAGTACTTGGTTGTGGTATTTCCATGGTTTCCATTGATTAAAAAAAAGGCTGCTTTTACAAAAAATGTTTTGCTATATTTTTCATCGTAGATGATTGAATAAGATTCATTTGCCTGGATTCACACATGTTATATCAGCCAATGCTTACAAGCTATAATATCCAGATTGATCATGACAAAAAATAACTAAATTTCATTCTTTCCTAAATATATTAAGTTAGGATGGGGCTTTTTTCGGTAATTAAATGGTTATAATGACATTGAGTTCTCTTGTTTAGGAAGTTGAATTGTGATGTGTTGTTGCCCTCATTGTTTTGGGCCATTGTTTGTGGATTTCTTAGAGCTTCAGCATTCAGAGCATGTATTCAGCTACTAAACTGTAACCTTTCATCCCTAATGTATTCATAATTAGATATTAATTCTTACTATGTCAAGCCAGGTTGTTTTTTCTTTTAAAGGTGGCATTTTCTGACAGAATCTCTGCTTCCAAACTGATATAAGCCATATGGTTTGCATTATGGAGAACTTTATTTTATATGAAGAAATTGGAAGAGGGAACAAGACTATTGTTTATAAAGGCAGAAAAAAAAGGACTATTAATTTTGTGGCCATATTGTGTATTGATAAATGTAAAAGAGCTGAAATCACAAACTGGATAAGAATGTTATTTTTGGAAGACATCTTCATTTATCAACATTAAGAGTTTATTGTAAAATATGTTTGTTTCTTCTACTACATGATGTTAATATATTTGATGAAGAGATCTTGATTATGAATCAAAGCAAATTTAGGATATAAATTTTAATCACAATTTTTATTGAAAACTTTTGCTGATTTTTTTAAAAAATAACCTCACTTCTTAATGCAGTTTGGTCAGACAGGATGATTTTCATCCAAAATAGAAACTTGACGTATGTTATAGGAAAAAAACCAGTCTCTATTCTATGGTAATTTCAATTTATGGTACTGAATTTCTATTGTTATGGATGATCACACATTCAGCCAGATGTTTAGCCTGAATTGCCATTTTTATCCCTTTTGTCTGCAAACCTTCCCAAGAACATGGAATAAGCAGATATTCTACAATAATATTAAAGGATATCATCACAGGTTGTAAGCTGTTCCAAATAAAGTTGCCTTTTGCAATTGATGATTTTGTTAATGTATATTATATTACTGCAAACTGTTCATCACAATATGAAGTCACAGCTGCCAGTACTTTAACTAGTGTTGTCCTTCATAAGGCAAGTGTCAGCGTTCCAAGTATCGTATAGAATTAAATCAGAGTCCAAGGCAAAATGATCTTTAAAGTTCCAATTTAATGAAGCAGACATCTTAGCACATATGTGTTAATCTCAATTCTGGAAATTACATCAGAATCCCACCCAGTTAAAAGTTCATGATCTTGTCCCCACACCCACAATCCATCACATGGTCCAATCTTCTTCTTCCATGCTGGCGTCTTCACCCAGCTGCTTCCGGTCAGGTGTAAAAGTACGGAGACAAAAGATGACCTTGGTCTTCTAGAAAAGAATTACAGCAATACATTCCACAATCCTACTCCTGTCTATTCCCCCCTCCCACCAACTATACTAATGAAACAGCATAATGAAATAAGAGAAAGTGTGGCAGGCCAAAATTCTAAAAGGAATATAATTGCAGGCCTGACAGCAAGTTCTTCCCAAAAACCTAGGGTCATAATGTATTGGTGTTGTATATGTGCAGATCCAAGAAGTATATCCTTTTTGCAATTAACAGATGGAAATGTTGTCATTGTGCAGTTTTTATAAGTGACATTCAAGATTTTTGGGCATGGCACCCAGTGTGCCAAGAACCATTGGGACCACCGTAGGCAATTTATGCCATAATCTTTCAATTTTGATTTTTAAATTTTGCTACTTTATGATCTTTTCCAATTCTTTGTCTTTTGTTCTATGATCACCTGATATTGCCATATCAAATATCCACACATTTTTCTTTTTCTTTTCAACCTTAGTTAAATGCTATGTTATGAATCAAGGCTTTATCAGACTATATTCAAAATTTGACACTATTTCAATGTGCACATTTTCAATTATTTTTTCAACTCTGTGTTCCCACCAATTTTTCATCACTGGCACATCATAATTTTTATAGATGTTCTAGTGCAATTTTATAACTGCATTATGTCATTTATAGGTCAGTTTGTGCAATCTTTTTGCAACATCTGAGTATGTAGTTCAGGGGTATCAAACTCTACTTCATTGAGGGCCACATCAGCATTGTGTTTGACTTTGGAGCGCCTGGGAGGACATGACCAGCTCAATGTCACTCATGTCGGGGCATCTGTGGTGGTCTGAGCACTCTGCCAACAAAAAATGAGCTCTCTGTCTATATATATAAGCCAAATCCACTGACTCATCACAAAATCCAGAACTGTAAAGCCTACAAACTTGAAATTTGGCATGTGGATTCCTTTTGGCTTCTAGGTGCTCACTAAGAAAGGATTTTTCAAAATGACCATCAGATCATTAGTATTTCTTATACAGTATTTAGATGGATGGATAGATAGATAGATAGATAGATAGATAGATAGATAGATAGATAGATAGATAGATAGATAGATAGATAGATACAGTTGCAAGAAAAAGTATGTGAACCTCTTGGGATTACGTGGAGTTTTGTATGAATTGGTCATAAAATGTGCTCTGAACTTCATCTAAGTCACAACAATAGAAAAACACAGTCTGCTGAAAATAATACTACACAAACATTAGATATTGCCATGGTTTAATTGCACATAACGTAAACATTCACAGTGCATGGAGGAAAAAGTATTTGAGCCCCTAGCCTAATGACTTCTCCAAGAGCTAATTGGAGCCAGGAGTGAGCCAACCTTGACTCCAATCAGTGTGATGATATTAGATGTGTTGCTGACAGCTATTCTGCCCTTTAAAACCAACACACATCTGTTTTGGTTTACTGGTTTCACGAAGCACTGTCTGATGTGAACCATGCCTCACAGAAAAGAGCTCTCAGACAACCTACGATCAAGAATTGTTGATTTGCATGAAACTGGAAAGGGTTACAAAAGTATCTCCAAAAGCCTTGATGTTCATATGTCCACAGTAAGATAGACTGTCTACAAATGGAGAAAGTTTAGCACTGTTGCTACTCTCCCTAGATGTGGTTGTCCTGTAAAAATGACTGCAAGAGCGCAGCTCAGAATGCTTCACAAGGTAAAGAAGAATCCTAGAGTGTCAGCTAAAGACCTACAGAAATTTCTGGCATATGCTAACATTTTTGTTGACACATCTACAATAAGGAAAATATTAAACAAGAATGGAGTACATGGGAGGACATCACGGAGGAAGCCATTGCTGTCCAAAAAAAATTGCAGCATGTTTGAAGTTTGCAAAAGAGCACCTGGATGTTCCACAGCACTACTAGCAAAATATACTGTGGACAGATGAAACCAAAATTGAGTTGTTTGGGAAAAACACACAACACTATGTGTGGAGAAATAAAGGCACAGCACACCAACATCAAAACCTCATCCCCACTGTAAAGCATGGCAGAGGGAGCATCATGGTTTGGAGCTGCTTTGCTGCCTCAGGGACTGGACGGATTGTTGTTATTGATGGGAAAATGAATTCCAGAGTTTATCAAGACATTTTGCAGGAAAAGGTATGACCATCTGTCCGCCATCTGAAGCTCCGCAGATGATGGATGATGCAACAGGACAATGACCGAAAGCATACAAGTAAGTCAACACAAAAATGGCTTCAACAGCACATAGATTAACATGCTTTGATGCAAAGGAGTTAGACATTCTACTCCCCCTCCCCACCTGAAAAGAACTCTGTTACAACTGCCAATTGCCTCACATTCCTTTACCTCAGTTCAAACTAGCAGACATTCCACTCCTTCACTCAGGACTGACCTGGGCCTCTTTATAGTACTAAACGTTGGTACCTCACCAAAATGTCTACATTTTCCACCTATGGAACTGTGCCCAAACTCAAGGCTGCGGGAGAGATATTCCCTTATGAGTTTCAATCACTGACCACCACTGAGCCAATGGATTGTGAACCAAATTTATCCTGCATAGTGTCCCAGCCCCAACTCACTTCTTACACTGAACTCCTTAGTTCAGATGAATCTGTTCCTTCTACTGTAACACTAATTAAAGGGAATGGGGGCGGGATGCCACCAGCACCCCTGGCTTTTTAGTCTATGTAGCCAGGCTAATAACTTGCATAGCATAGACTTTCATTTCCTCCCTCAGATGAATTATTCAGGACCTTCCTGTAAACAACATTTCCGGTTTTGCTCTCTGGCTGGAGGAGGACGAGGCTGTCAAGTGAACTGACTCTGGAACACGCCACATACAACTGGCCATGGAACAAACAGTCACTCCTCAGATGAACACCAGCTACTTTCAAAGTTGTCACTGTGCCTTATTGATGATGATGGCACACCTTAATGGGAAATTGTAGATGCTTGAACTCGGTGGTAGTCTGATGGAATCAGAGGAATTTGGGGGATGAAAATGGTTTCCCCCTGATTGACACTTGTGAAAATCATTATGTGTTTGTACAGCGTCTTCCCTTGAAGCCTGGTGCTTTTGCCCAGTTTCAGAGGGCTTAGATTGCATAACAGCATGATTGAAGTGGCAACCTTCATGTAGAGGACATGAGGTGGTAATCCTGGTGGATTGAGAGTGCACAAGAACTCCACAGAGTAATGTAAAGCATCCTCGACTTAACTGCTCATTAATTTTCAAGCTTTAAGTGTCAATTTATTAACCCCGATCATAACTACTCATTAATTTTCAATCTTTAAATGTCAATTTATCAAGCCAAATCACATAGTTTCATAGTGAAGCACAGGTATCCAGCTAGTCAGACATAATGTTGAGTGAATCTAGATATAGCTTCCATCCTTCATTATACTACATCACATTTTCTCAGTTTGTATTTCCTGATCAGTTTGATAAGCCAATTGTAGACCTGGAGGTTTTTAAGAAGAGATTGGACAACATTTAAAATAACATATAGGCCTTCTGTTTCAGCAGGAGTGTTGGACTAGAAGACCTCAAAAGAACTTGCTAACTCTCTTATTCTATTACTGGGCATTGATGAATTTGTAACATCAAGTAATTATACTACCAAAATTTATTATACATAAAGCTGACTTAAACAATGTTTCACAACCTTCATAAAAAAAGAGATAGATTGTTTATACTGGACTGGTTGACATTATCATATGCCAGTAGTGTACTAGATGACAGCCATTTTGCCTTGTTTCAGAGTACTAATATTTACCTATCAAACTCTAACAACTTACCAAAGGATCCTACCTAAAGGATCATTTCAATTAAATCCAAATTCTTTATCTGACAATCTAACCAAATGAAGCAAGCTGCCACTAGGAAAATGATTATTTTACTGGAGATGCTCCATTAGTAATATATATTGGAATTATATTTCATTGTCTAAAAACCTTTTTCTATCATGTTTCCCTGAAAATAAAACCAATTCCAAAAATAAGCCCTGGCATGTTTTCTGCACATGTGACCAATATAAGCCGTACCCCCAAAATACACCCTACTTAAGTGAATGCAGCCGTCTACCCGCCCATTCTGTCTGGTTCCTCACAGTGCTGCAGACATGAGGTGAGGCGAGGAGGGGTAGAGCTGCCCCATGAGCACACAAGCTTGCCTCAAGACCCCCGGGGTCAGCTATCCATCCCCCAACAACTGCCTCATGGCGGCACTGGCAGCCATTGGAGCAGGAGCCAAATGGCTGCTGGACCACTTCTGCTTGCTTGAGGTTGCAGCAGAGCAGGAAGCTGAGCGATGCGCTGGTGCTGTGGCCATGGTGAGGCGGTGGGAACTGCCACATATGCCCCACACTGGCTTAACTCAGGGTTCCCACAGCCAGGCCATCCATGCCCTGACAACTGCCTCACATTACAGTGGCTCTGACAACCCTGTCCAGCAAGAGCCCATGCATTCTCTCCTCTCCCCCGACACCCTACTGACTAAAGCACTTTCTTTCTTTCGCCCGCCTGAACTCTGACAGGTGGGCAAAAGAAAGCACTTTAGACAGTGGAGTGTTGGGCAATGTTCCCTCTAATTTTTTTTCAGTGTGAGCGGAAAAGTATAGTGTTTGAGCGGCATATTTTCATGCCTGAGCACCTGAATTTTTTTCACATATGTCACCTAAGACAACAACGAAATCAGTGTTATTTGAAACTCAAAGTTATGTTTATTCAAGGTACCCGCTTAATTAAAAGTGTTATATAATATCAGTATCACTTAACAACGCTCCTGCTTAGCAACCAAAATGTTGGCTCAGAAAGTCTGGCATTTGAAGCACGCAAGTCTTAAAGCTGTTGTTACAAGACCCTTGCACCCCTAACCCTTTAGGGAAAAAACCCCCCCAGGGGTCTTCAAACGTGACAGCTTTAAGACTTGTGGACTTCAACTCCCAGAATTCCTCCCTGAGGGGAATTATATATTTGGACTGTTTCACAGTTACATTAGAGAACTACATTGTTAGAACTTAGCACAAAAGATACCTTTTATCTGAAAATCCAAATAGAGTAAACCTGCTATTATCCCAGAGCACTAATGTCATTTGTCCCAATCTGTTTTACGAGTCTGTATTAAAATAGATATTTTCACTAAATTTTATAGATCTATATTTCAGGAACCTATCAGAAGTTAGGGCAAGATAAGAGTAGAAGAATGAATTTTGTTGCAGGTCATGGGGATTTTTTCAGCATCTTAAAAGTGGAGTGCATGTGCATTGAACTAGCAATACCCATTTAATAACAAAAGGAAATGGTTGAATTAAATTTGGTAAAGTTGCAAGCGAGCTGTAAAAAGCTTGTGGTTTTTAAAATCATAGAATCAGAAGGGATACTGGAGGTCTTCTAGTCCAGCCCCTTGTCCAAGGCAGGAGTCTTTATATCATCTGAGACAAATGGCCCTCCAGTCTTTTGAAAACCTGTAGCAAGTGAATTAAGATTCCATTGATTTTAATTGTTCTTACTGTCAGATTTCTCCTTATTTCCAGCTTGAGTCTCCTGACAAGTTTCAATTGGTTCTTGTCCTGTCCTCAGGTGCTATTGCTGCCTCCTCCTCCTCCTCCTCCTCCTCCTCCTCCTCCTCCTCCTCCTCCAACAGCACCAACACATTTGCTGCCCAGCGCTGCGGCTGAGGTGAAGCCGCCAAAGCTCCCGCTGGCGCCCCCGCAGCGTTAGGCGGAAATCCGGCAGTGCTGTTGGAGGAGGAGGAGGAGGCGAACCAGCCTGCCACCGCCGGCCACCGCCAGCCCCGCCGCTCTTCCCGCCCCCTTCCCAGCCTCACAGTCCAGCGGTCGCAGCAGAAGCAGCCCCGGGGCTCCGCTGCCACTCCCCGCATATTCTGGACGGGGACCCCTTGGAGAGGGGATTCCTTCCTGTGAGACCCCGTCCAGAAAATGCGGGGAGCGGCAGCGGAGACCCAGGGCTGCTTTTGCTGCGACCGCTGGACTGTGGGACTGAGAAGGGGGTGGGAAGAGCAGCGGGGCTGGTGGTGGGCGGTGGTGGCAGGCTAGTTCGCCTCCTCCTTCTCCAACAGGCAACAGCACTGCCGGATTCAGTTGTAGCCGCCAGGACTTCCACACGTTTCCTTAAGAAATCTCTGCGCGGCAGATAAAAACTTCTGCGCGGGGTTTTCCTGCAACGTGCGCGGCCGCGCAGGCACACACCTTAGAGGGAACAGTGGTGTTGGGGGAGAGGAGAGAATGCCTGAGCCCACTGACTAAAGTGCTTTCTTTTGCCCGCCTGTGCTGGCAGGCTGTCGCGGACACAGGTGGGCAAAAGAAAGTGGCAGCCCGCCAGCATAGGCCAGCAAAAGTCACTTTCTTTCGCCTGCCTCTGTGTCCACGGCAGCCGCGGAAGTCTCTTTTGCCCGCCTGAGCTGGCGAGCTGCCGTGGACACAGAGGCAGGCAAAAGAAAGTGACTTTCGCCGGCCTGTGCTGGCGGGCTGCTGCTTTCTTTTGCCCGCCTCTGTGTCCGTGGCAGCCTGCCAGCACAGGCCAGTGAAAGAGACTTTCTTTCACCTGCCTGTGTCCGTGGCAGCCTGCCAGCAGAGGCGGGTGAAAGAAAACGGCAGCCCGCCAGCAGAGGCTGGCGAAAGTCACTTTTTTTGCTCGCCTCTGTGTCCGCGGCAGCCGCGGACACAGGCAGGTGAAAGAAAGTCTCTTTCACCCACCTGAGCTGGCAGGCTGCTGCAGACACAGAGGCAGGCGAAAGAAAGTCTCTTTCGCCCGCCTGAGCTGGCAGACTGCCCTCCCTGCCTCTCCTACCCCCTTCCCTCTCTTCACTCAAATAAACTCTCTCTCTCTCAAACAAACAAACACACACACAGTTGCACCAGGAGGGTTAAGTTTGAATTCCTCCCCTCCCTCTGACCCACATGTACACATACCTTTTCTTTTCCAGCTGTTTCACAGAGGATTTCAACTCTGCTCTTGCCTGCCATCATGAAAATGTAAACATGTAAAAGGAAAAAGGCAAGAGCTGAGGTCAGGCTAGGCTAGTTGCTGCCATAGTCGCCATGGATAACTCTGCTTAACTGTTTAAAAAAGCCTCTAAAAAAATGCCCTCGACAGGAGGCGGCAAGAGAACGATGTGCCTCATCTACATCAGGAATTTGTTGGCTTTTAACCCTTGCTTAACTCTGCTCGAGTGATCATAAAGTCAGACTAGATGAGGCACATGGTTCTTGTGCCTCCTCCTGTAGAGGGCGTTTTTTAGAGGCTTTTTTAAGCAGTTAAACACTAAGCAGAGTCATCCACTGTGATTCTGGCAGCAACTAGCTCAGCCTTTTTCCTTTTACATTTTTTTTTCTTTTCATGATGACAGTGGTACGGCTCTGCCTCCCCTGCCTCCCCTGACTGCATGTCCCTGAGTCACAGCACCTGGTATGTATTTTGGGGATAGATCTAATGACCACGGGTGGGTTTCCATTTCCTTTACTATCAGTTCGCTCATGCTCATGCGAGCTTGTGCACATGTGTGAAGCTTCTGCACATGCATAGAAGTGTCTGGGTGGGTGTGCTGAGCCTCCCACCGCTGCCCTACCGGTTTTCCTGATCCGTGCTGAACTGGGACCAACCCACCTCTGCTAAGGACATCTGTTGCAGCAGTTAGAGCTGAATTGGGAATTTATACAATTCATGCATGGTCTAAAATCAGAGCACATAACTACTGGCACAAAATGGAGACTGATAGACTCTCCAACTTATGTTTAGTAGAGCAGATAAAATCACAACTACAACCTCTTGGATCACTAAACTGATAAATTTTGTAAGAAGCAGTGGCCTTCCTGTCTCTTTTGTAATAGGAGAACATGTTTAAAAAAGAGCTACTCAAAGAATCATGGACAAAGAAGCACAAAATGATATAGTTAACCTTAGTAAGGCTGGTAACTTGAAATGGCTGAGTAAATATAAATGTACTTTTCAAATAGTTATTTAAAGTTATAATTGCCAAAACATCTTAGGGAGATATTTACATGAGCAAAATTCAAACAGCTTGACACAATGATCAGATATAGGAGATTCCATTCTATACCATATAATGCACGTATCTGCATTTGCAGAGCGGCAGAAGTAGAAGACCTGGCTCACATACTATTTGATTGTTGCCTGTATAAGAGGGTGAGAGACAGGTACTTTGGTACATATACTAAATGAATGACTCACTGGAAATCCCATATTAAGACAACTTATGTGTGTCCAGAATTTGAAAACAACATTTAATACAGCACAATACTTGAGTGAAATGGTTCAGTTGAGATCGGTATATGTGGGAGTGATTGGAGTAGATTGTAGGGGTGATACTGAAATAAAATTTTATTTATTTATATATTAAATTATTGTATTTTATTCCAATTTCATTTTAAATTATATTTTATTCCAATATCATTTTAAATTGTTTTTTTTTGTTATTTTAGTAATAATTTGTGTTTGGTACTCTGTTTTTTGAAATGGCCTATGGGATAATCAATAAACTAAACTAAATCTAATATTAATAACAATTTTGAATTCAATTTCATTGTTAATTTTAGGTCAAATAAAGTGGTTAAAGGGAAGAATGATTGTTAATCATGTTTGTATATGCTTTGAGTTCTTGATGATGATTTCTGTTCTGTCTCCTCCATATTATATTGACAAAATGTGGGGGTATTTTTACTTTTGTTTTGGTGGCTAGGAACTCATCTTTCCATATATTCATGTTGGGCACACGTTTTATGACAGAGAGACATTTTTAGTTAATTTGTTTGCTTATATAGGTAGTCCTCAATTGATGACCAGATGTTTACCAACCATATGGCCTGTAAAGCACTTCTGACTTTCACAAAATGTCATGCCATACCTGCTTCCATAGTCACATGATACAGTTTATGCATTTGGAAACCGTTCATCTTGACAACTGAGCAGCGTCTTGCAATCACATGACTATAATTTGCAACTTCTTAACCAGTTTCCAGCCAAAACAACAACAACAACAACAACCTCCACCTAATTGGAAGAATATTCTACTTAAGACTGTAGCCTTTGTTTAATGATCATGGAGTCACAATCATGGTGATTCATTTATAAACTATTACAAAATATAAAATCAAGTCTGGTCATATATGAGTATCTTATTTTACAACTGTAATGACTTATGTCTGGAAATCAGTCCCAATTGTGGTTGTAAATCAAGGATTACCTATAATGTTTTAATGCTGCATTTTAAGTGAAAAGATAATCTTTGCCTTAGGCTTCCATTAAATATTACGAAAGCAGGAAGAATATGTTAATAAGAACAGTCTCCTATTTCACTGATTTACTGAACAAGTCACCTCAAAGTCATTGAGAGCATATTTGATTGTTGTCTGTAAATTCTAGTAAGTTGAGGTTATAAGATAAAGTACACAATATTTTGCAGGCTAAGGGGCTCATTTGGTCTTTTTGACATCATACATCCCAAAATATGGTTAGGGCCAGAATAAGAAGGTACAATTTTATTTTATTTTACTTTAATGAAAGTTATAAATTGTTAATATGATTATTCTCTGATCATCTTTTTAAATTAATTTTACTTTTAATTGCATTAATTACATCACATTATAATCCGGAAATAACCTCTGGAGTTTTTTGAGTTCTTATCAAAGCCCTTTGAAATCTGTTGAGGGAAGATTTCACCTGGAAACACATTGGCAACCACTGCAGCCCACAAAGCAATGCTGTTACATGTGCTGACTACCACAACCCATGTGGCTGCATTCTGCATCAGCTGAAGTTTTCAATCATCTTCAAGAATACAGTAGGGAAGCTCTCAACCTGGCAGAAAGAAAAGATGGACTTTATGTGCTATCCAAGGCTGTGGCAGCTCAATTGCAGGAGAATGGAATGAAAAGAGTGAACGAAAGAACAGTGCAGTGACTGGGTGAGATTCTTTAAATTTGCTAACTTCTGCTAAAATTATCCCTTTAAAAAGGAGAATTATCCCTGTTGGAGAATTGTGGGGCTGGAAAAAAAAGGGGGGTAGCTGGAAATAGATCCAACTTAGAAATTTGAAGCAAGTGGACAACTTGGGACATTAGTGCTAAAAGAAGAAAATCAGATTGGCTAACCTAAAGAACAGTCAATCGGACTTTGTAGAAGTTTAACTTTATTTGGGATTGTAAAATTCGGACTCTTAAAGATCCGAATACTTAAAGGTCCGAATACTTAAAGAAGGAAAAATGGTGTTTACTATTGAAGTCTAAGGAGAGGAATAAAATAACAGCGACATCTACTGGCCAAATGATAACCATGGGGAAAATAGGTAATGGAAAAAGTGTGGAACATTTGACCTTGAGACCGCTTATTGGAACATTGTTACAAGATTTAGATAAGCTGCCTGTACCTAGAAATTGCTGATAGAAGGAAGTATTCAAGAAAGAGCAGAAAAAGTGTAAGCTATAAACATTCTAGTTCTTGGATCAGATATACTTCCCAGCAACTTAATAGCTGTGCAACTGGAATTGATAAATAACAGAGGCTGCACAGAAAAACTTGAAGAACTATAATTTTGCTCCTCTCCTTGGGGATGTATAATTGGTTGAACATAATTAGAGGGTTTTTGTGGGCCCTTGTGGATTATAATTAACAGTGGTTAAATGTAGCACTGCAGGCTACTTCAGCTGACTGCAGTTCTGCAGTTCGGCTGTTCAAATCTCACCGGTTCAGGGTTGACTCAGCTTCCATCCTTCCGAGATGGGTGAAATGAGGACCCAGACTGTGCGGGCAATATGCTGACTATGTAAACCGCTTAGAGAGGGCTAAAAGCTCCATGAAGCGGTATATAAGTCTAACTGCTATGCTATGCTATGCTATGCTGTTTGATGGATTACAATATTGAGACTATCACAAAGAAAAGAAAAGACTGAAAGAAGAAAAGAAAAAGAAGGAAGATAATATTTGTGGAAAAGATTTTGGGTATCCGAGTATAAACTGATTGTCCTGGTGGATTATAGTTATTATTTTGGTGTTTTGGTGGGCCTTTTTTGGATTACAATTTGGTGTGTCACTAGCTATGGTCATCCTTATCTTTAAAAAGGGAGACCCCAGCCTAGTTGAAAATTACAGACCAATCTCTTTATGTTGCATCACCTACAAAGCAATGGTGGGTTACGACCGGTATGCCCCGGTACAGGCTTACTGGTTCCTGCCAGGAGCACCGGGTACTGTTCTGGTACGGTGCTCTGAAGGGCCTACCCGCCCACCATCCTTACTTATATTTGAGCTCTTCGGGGCTTCTGCTCATGGAACATACGGCACCTGCATGATGCTCTGCCGAGCAGCTGGAGCATCGCAGAGGCATCACAGAGCATCACAGGAGGTAAGGATGCATGTCAGCGATGCGCGTGTGGGCGCACGCAGTGTGTGCATTCATGTGGAGGATGCTGGGCCCCATTGCATTCTACCAGTTGCAGCAGGATCCAGAGCCCACCACTGCTAAAAGTCATGAAATCAATCATAACCAATCCATTACCCTGCACTTTGAAATAAACAACCTGCTTTCTAACAAACAATTTGGTTTCAGAAAAAAAGTTATCCAGTAATCTGCAACTCCTACACTGCAAAAACATATGGACTATTCAACCGAGGCAACGCAATAGACGCAATTTACATAGATTTCTGTAAAGCCTTTGATTCAGTGGTACATGGCAAACTACTTCTGAAACTAAAATATTATAGTATCTCTGGACCCCAGCATAATTGGATAGCTGTGCTCCTGTCAAATAGGCAACAAGTGGTCAAAATGGGGAGCGCCCTATCAAATCCTGTACCTGTTAACAGTGGTGTCCCCCAAGGCAGCGTTTTAGGACCAACACTTTTTATAATTTACATAAATGACCTTTGCGATCATATTATGAGAAAGTGTTCTCTTCGCTGATGATGTAAAACTATTTAACACCACCAACAATGCTGGTACCCTTCATAAAGATCTTGACTATGTGTCAGAATGGTCAAACAATTGGCAACTTCAAATCTCAACCAACAAATGCTCTATCTTACACATTGGCAAAAAAAAATCAGAACACAAAATACAAGCTGTGTGGACACTATCTTATAGATGATTCTCATTCTGTCAAGGACCTTACAGTACTCATATCTAATGATCTAAGTGCAGGGCCCACTGTAACAACATTGCCAAAGATGCATTAAGAGTTGTTAACCTAATCTTACATAGCTTCTTCTCTGGTAATATTGTACTGCTAACCAGAACATATTAGACCAAGTTTGCTAGACCAATTTTCAAATACAGCTCATCTGTCTGAAAGCTGCATTGTATATCAGACATTAATACAACTGAGCGAGTCCAGAGATATTTCATGAGAAGAATCCTCCACTCTGCTCACAATAAAATATCTTATGCCACCAGACTTGACATTTTGGGCTTAGACAACTTAGAACTATGCCACTTTTGATCTGACCTAAGCGTAGTACATAAAATTATCTGCTACAATCTCCTACCTGTCAATGACTACTTCAGTTTCAAACACAACAATACACAAGCACACAATAGATACAAACTTAAGGTAAACTGCTCAAAACTCGATTGCAGAAAATACGACTTCAGCAACAGAGTGGCCAATGCCTGGAATGCACTACCTGACTCTGTGGTTTCTTCCCCAAACCATCAAAACTTTAACCTTAGACTGTCTACTGTCGACCTCACCCCATTCCTAAGAAGTCTGTAAGGGGAGTGCAGAAGCGCACCAACATGCCTACCATCTCTGTCCTAATGTTCCCTTTGATTCAAATCCATTTCATGTATTCAAATCATGTTTATATTTAAATGCGTTATCTAATACATGCTTGACAAAATAAATAAATAAACATGAAATAAATAAAAACTCTCTTAATATATTTTCCCCTAGTTTAATTCATCTATCACTATTATTTTCATTGTTATCTCCTCTTTGTCTTCTTCCTCCTTCATTTCGTCTATTGACTCCTCCCTTTCCTGGGTGTCTTGGTCTTTACTCATCATCCCATTCCCATAGAAATCAGGTGTCTCTTTAATGAAATAGCTCCCTCATTTCCATATTTAAACTTCCAGTAACTATGGGATAGCTGAAAATAATCCAATGGATATTGTTACTGTCCTTCATATAGATATTCCCAAATTCCTTGTAATTTTTTTCATTCATTAGCAGGTGGCTAAACTTAAATTTCAGTTTACTAATCAATTGTCATTTTGGTTGTAAAACAGTTATAAAAGCAGAATACGTTTTCTAAGTAAATAGTTCCAGCATTTTAAAATACTTTTCCAGTAGCACGTCTTCCCAATTTAGGAGTCCAATTTTCTGTATATTTAAAAATCTATTATTTTACTCTCCTGTGCCTTTCATTTCTGGTTAGATATGTCCTCATAATGCCTCAAAATGCTTAGACACCACTTTAACACATAGTTCTGAGAAAATAGTTCTAAATTGTTTCTTGGGGTTAGATTTAAAGCAAAAGAAAAATCCTCTCCCACAGTTCCAGCACAGTTCACCTACTTTGCTCCAGCACCAATCTTAGTTGTTCTTCGGTTGTCCCAGCTTTGTGGCAGTCATCTTTAATCTGTCTCTTCTTCTTGCCATGGCTGAGAGAGAAAAACAACCCCAGGTCAGACAGGAGAGCTGTGACTCTCCTTGACCTCACAGGGTGCCCCTCTTTGCTTCACTACCCTACAGGGTGGCTTTGGCTCCCTCTGGAGCTCACAAACATGAAGAACTCAGCACAGGGGATGCGGAGATCTGTTCCCTGTGTCTGAAAAATGCTGTGACGTCAACCATAAGTCATCTCTATCTTCATTTCCATTGGGAAGGGGGAACTGTCTCATCTTTCTGGCATTGTTATATTTCCTTCTGTAAATTTGGATATAATTCCTCTCTTATTTCTCTGTTGGGTCTTTCTGCTGGTGCCTGTCAGCATCCAGTTTGAAATGTTCACCCCCACAGACATTATCTGTGAATTATATGGAGGTGGTAAACTGTTCATAGGGCCCCATTGGGATTTCATATCCTCCTCCCCATTTTTCTTCTCTTTGACCATTAATATATTATCTGAGATCCAGCAGGCAGCATATTCTGATTCTTCAGTTGTATGACTTCTACTATTAATATGTATGTTCAATGCCTGATACAACCAATCCTCAAAGCTTCCATATTTAGGCCAAAAATCATTAGTGCCCTTAATAGGATTTCTTGGCCATTCAAAATAACAACATTGGAACATTCTTTCTTTACTTTTAGTCCTTATTTGAATCTTATTTATGTGATGTTCCAATACTAAACCATATGGCTGTACATGTCCCATAGAAGTAGATTATTCTTGATGATTATTAGTTATCAAGAACCTACCGGAAGAATAGTTCTCCTCTGGATGCTGTTCTGAAGAGAACAATCGGACCGGGTGGGAGTGGCTTACCGGCTATGTGACTGGGTGAGGTGGAAAATGTGGTGAAACTCACAACAACACTCTTGCTTAGCAACCAAAATTTTGGGCTTCTTTCTTTCTTTCTCCCTCCCTCCCTCCCTCTCTCTCTCTCTCTCTTCTTTCTTTCTTCCTTCCTTCCTTCCTTCCTTCTTTCCTTCTTGTATCTCTCTCCCCAACTTATTTTCTTTCTCTTCCTTCCTTCCTTCCTTCTTTCTTATCTCTCTCTCTCTCCAACTTTATTTCTTATTCTTTCATTCTCTTTCTCTTTCTCTTTCTCTTTCTCTTTCTCTTTCTCTCTCTCTCTCTCTCTCTCCCTCTCTCCCTCTCCCTCTCCCTCCCTCTCTCTCTCTCTCTCACACACACACACACAGACACACACACACACCATTTCCCTCATGTCTGCCAGACTGCCACTGTCAGCTATCAAAGAGATAGCTGCCTTGGGAAGGGGTTGGACTAGATTATCTCCATGTTCTCTTATATACTCCTAGGTCTACTCTATTCTATACACATATGTTCTGCTCTGTGCCAGTTGAAACTGTTTTATGTTTGTGTGTGAGGGGATGTTGTTAGAAACCACCTTGAGTATGTATGTATGTATGTATGTATGTATGTATGTATGTATGTATGTATGTATGTATGTATGTATTTACTTATTTATGGAGTTCTGACAAGGTAGGGCAGAGTATTAATAAAAATGAATAAATTATTATTATTTACTATTTTATCCTACATTAAAAACATATTTTGGTATTGTTGTTTTTTTAACTTAAGTTTGTTCTTTTTATTTTTCTTTAAAAAAAACACAAATATGTCATCATTTGTCAATCATTAAGACATTGAAGTACAATTTTTTTTGTTGTGTGTACCCCTCCCTCCCTCCACCCCCCCACCCCCCCTCCTCCTTCCCCCCCCCCCCCGACTTCCCAGAACCCGTACACGGTATGGATTTTTAACTAACACAGTCTAAAATCTATTGAGAAAAAAGAAATAAAGAAATTAATGACATTCTAGATTGACCTTAGCTTCTTCTTACTGAACTGACTTTTAACAGTTTAAATCATTTCTGATCTTAAGCATAGGCTAACTGGAATTTCTTAGTCCCGTATTTATTTTGTATATAGTCAATCCATTTTTTCCAGTCTCGTTTATATCTCTCATTTGATTGATCTTTGAGATATGCCGATATTTTAGCCATTTCAGCTAAGTTTGTTACTTTCAATGTCCATTCTTGGATTGTAGGCAAGTCTTCCTTCTTCCAATATTGCGCCACCAACAGTCTTGCTGCAGTTATCAGGTGCAGAATCAAATTGGTCTCTACCACTGTAAAGTCAGTACATATACCTAGTAAAAATAACTGAGGACTAAACTTTATCCTTCTTTTAAAAACATTTTGCATGACCCACCATATTTTTATCCAAAATGCCTTAACCTTTTGGCAGGTCCACCATATATGATAATATGTAGCATCGAGAGAACCACACCTCCAACATTTAGGCTGTACATTCGGATACATAGAAGCCAACTTTTTAGGATCTAAATGCCATCTATAGAACATCTTGTAAAAATTTTCTCTCAGATTTTGAGCTTGTGTAAATTTCACATTTCTTACCCAGATTCTTTCCCATGTATCCAACCTTATTGGTTCCTCAATATTTTGAGCCCATTTTATCATACAATCTTTAACTAATTCTGTTTCCGAATCCATCTGTATTAATACATTATATATCCTCTTTATATGCATTAAGCTTTGATCTCTTATTTGTTTAAACAGATTATCCTCAACTTGAATAAAACCAATTTTTTGATCTATTTTCCACCTAGCCTGTAATTGCCCATACTGGAACCATGTTTGAACTACCTTCTCCTCTTTTAATACCTCTAAAGATTTTAATTGTAATACCCCCCTTTCCGAGGTAAGAAGCTGTCTGTAGGTAATTCTGTCCTGTTTTTGTGCTGTATTCATATTTTCAATTGCGTGTCTAGGAATTGCCCACATGGGTATCTTGTCATTTAATTTATATTGGTATTTCTTCCAGACCCGCAATAAAGCATTTATTAAAATATGACTTTTAAAGTTCTTATCCAATTTTTTGTTGAATAACAGGTAAGCATGCCAACCAAATACCAGATCGTGTCCCTCAATGTTCAGTATTCTATCATTGGTTAAATGAATCCAATCACTAATTACAGATAATGCCACTGCATCATAATATAGTTTTAAATTAGGTAGTTTCAATCCTCCTCTCTCACGTACATCTTGCATTATTTTCATCTTTACCCTCGGCTTCTTTCCTGCCCACACAAATTTGTTGATACCCTTCTGCCATTCTAAAAGGTTCGCATCTTTTTTAAGTATAGGTAACATTTGGAAGAGAAATAAAAATTTTGGTAAAATGTTCATTTTCACTGCCGCTATCCTACCCAGCAAAGATAAGTGCAATTTCTCCCATTTTTTCATCTCTGTCTGTATGCTATGCCAAAGTGGTTCATAATTATGCTTATATAATTTCCCATTTGAAGTTAAAATGTTAACTCCAAGATATTTGACTTTTTTAACTACCTCACATCCTAGCATCATTCCTAATTCTTCCTTTTGTTTAATATTCATATTTATAGCTAATATTTTGGTTTTTCCTAAGTTTATTTTAAAGCCCGACACTTGACCATATTGATTAATCATATTCATTAAAACCATACTGGATTCCTGCGGTTGTTCCAATATTATGACCAAATCATCCGCAAAAGCACGGACTCTATATTCTTGCTGCCTAATCTTGATCCCTTTTAAACCATCCAAGCCCCGTATTTTATTCAACAATACTTCCAAAGTTATAATAAACAATAATGGGGACAAAGGACAGCCCTGTCTTGTACCTTTTCCAATTTGAAAAGAGTCTGTTAGACTTCCATTGACTATGATTTGTGCTGTTTGCTGTTGGTATATTGCTTTAATTGACTGTAAAAAATTATCTCCTATCTGCATTTTTTGCAGTATCTTCAACAGAAATTGCCAGTTAACTCGATCAAAGGCCTTCTCAGCATCCAAAAATATAAACGCAGCAGGGATCTGGTTGTTCTTTCCCAAATATTCTAATGCATTAATAATTAATCTAACATTACTTTTCATCTGTCTCCCTTGTATAAAACCTGTTTGGTCTGTATGTATCAATTGTTGAGTGACCAACATTAACCTATTTGCTAATATTTTAGTAAAAATTTTATAATCTACATTCAGTAATGAAATAGGTCTATAATTTTTGGGTTGAGTAGTATCTTGATCTTCTTTGGGTATCAAAGATATAAACGCTGTCTTCCAAGATGGAGGGACTTTACCTTCCGTTTGAATCATATTAAATAATTCTCTAAGAGGTTCTACCATTTCTAACTGTAAGTTTTTATAGTAAACCGCTGTCAAGCCATCTGTACCTGGTGCTTTCCCTGACTTTAATTGCTTAATTACCTGCAGGATTTCCCCCGAGGTTATTGGTTGATTCAATTTTTGCCTGTGTTCTTCTCTAACTGAAGGTATTTTCTCTTTGTCTAAATATTTGTCTATGTCTAAACCATTAATTTTATCCCCTTTATACAGTTCTGTAAAAAATTCCCAGAAAGCCTTTTGAATCTCTTCCTGTTGAAACACCTCCTTCCCTCTGTAAATCAGTTTAGATATATTTCGAGTTTTCCTTTTTTTCCTAATCTGATAAGCTAACCATCTGCCAGGTTTGTTTGCATTACAAAAAGTATTGTGTTTTGCATATAATAGATTAGTAGCCACCTGGTCAGAGATCAACATGTCAAATTGAGATTTTAATATGTTAATAGCTTCCTTAACCTTTGTATCGTCTGGGTTCATTGTTAACTCCAGCTCTTTTCTCTTAATTTCCTCTTCCAGTTCTGTTCGTTTTAACCCTTGCTTATTTCTATGTGTTTTATTTATATTCATCAAAACTCCTCTCATATACGCTTTGCTTGCGTCCCATACAAATTCCATAGATGTACCCTTATTCCTATTCAAAACAAAATATTCAGATAGTAATTTTTTACAATCATTAATATACTTTTCATATCTAAATAAGTTTTCATTCAATCTCCAAGACCTTCTTGCCTGCACTACCCTTCCCAACTCCATCCAAACTGGGTTATGGTCCGAAAGGATCCTAGCTGCAATCTTTGTTTTCTTGACCCTAGAAAGCAAATCATTAGTGGTTAGAATAAAATCAATCCTTGAGAGGGATTGATGCCTGTCCGAGAAGAAAGTGAAGTCACGTTCCTCTGCATTTCTTTCTCGCCAAATATCTCTCAATTCAAAATCATCCATAATGTCAAAGAAAGATTTGGGTAACTTTGCTCGCATCTTGGTATTTAGGCGGGAAATCTTCTTATCTCTCTTAGTGTCTATCACTCCATTCCAGTCACCCAATAGTATACAGGAACTATAGTCCCACTGTACTAATTTAGCATGAAGATTTCTATAGAATCTATCTTGCTGTTGATTGGGAGCATAAATTCCCAAAAGTAATGTCTTTTTCCCTTCTAAGATTAAGTCTAAAGCAATATATCTTCCGAAGGGATCTGCTTCTATTAATTCAGCTTTCATATCTTTTCTTAAGTATACAACTATACCATTCTTCTTTTCCATAGCAGAAGCTACAAAATGTTGACCAAGTTTTGAGTTGATCAAATATTTTTGATCAGTTGACTTGATATGAGTTTCTTGCAAACAAATTACATCGTTCTTAAACTGTTTGAGATAATGAAATATTTTCTTCCTCTTCTGTGGAGAGTTCAGTCCGTTGACATTCCATGTTAAAATCTTAGTTGTCATCTTTGGTTGGTTGAAGCATTTTTAGTGCTTCCTGCACGGCCTGTTTAACCTTAGGTCTAGCTCCTCCCATTGCTTCCAGATTTGTTGTTGTAGATCCTTGATCGATGGCCGATGATTGTTGATGCTGTTGCTTTTTAGCTTGTTTCTCCATACATCTAGTAGTCATGCGGCTAGGTCTTGGTTCCATAGCACCTTGCACTTCTAGAGAAGAGAGATGCTCCATCTTGTCTGGTGGTTGTGTAGTTTGCTGTCTATCCTGTCCTTCTTGTGGTCTTTCTCTAGGTCCAGATGGTGCAGGGTGTCCGGCCTTCAATATATTATAATAAAAATCTCGGGCTTTCCATACAGAGTTGAGGCGGTATCTTTGCTTATCAAATGTAAATATGATGCCGAATGGTGCATCCCATCTATACTGTATCTGACGATTTCTGAGTTCTTCGACCAAAAAAGCGTAGTCTCTCCTGGCTCTTAACATTTGAGGTGGTATCTCTTTCAAAACAGCCAGGTCTTGACCGCCAATTTGAAGCTTAGTGTTATAAGATGCTTGCAGTACCATATTTCTAAACTCTCTTGTAGTAAAATATATAACGATGTCTCGAGGAAGCTGCTTCTGCTTTGCCAGCCAGGAGTTAACGCGGTAAGCTTTGTCAATTTGCCAGTCTTGATTGGTCCCTGGTCTTCCCATCAGGCGGTCAAAAGCTTCCGATAGGATCTGTTTCAGGTTCTCCTGTTTCTCCTCACGCAGCCCCCTTACTCTTAATGCGAACTCCATTTGTCGGTACTGTATCATAATAATTTCTTTTTCAGCATTTTCCACTTTTTGTTCCACCACCTCTGTTTTCAATGTCAAGTTAGCATTGGCATCATTAAGAACCTCTAGAGTATCTTCCACTCCAGAAATATGTTCTGTTAATACAGTTACAAGACTCAGCATGTCGTCTCTAATTTTATCAACCTTAGCATCAAATTTCTCATACAGCTCCTGTTTAAGTCCTTTTATTTCACTTTTAATTTCTTCTTTCATTTCTTTTATTTCCTCTTTTCTCTCCTCTCTATTATCTCTAAACTTATCTTCCATTTTAATTGTCTGTGCATTAAGAGCCTCGCTTAGATTACTCAGGAAAAATTCTTTCGTTAACACATCCCCAGCAGGGGGTGTAGGAAGCGGAGGCTGCAGCTTTGTGCCAGGCACTGAGGATGTGCCCCTGGAAGTAGAGGGTGACGACTTCAGGTTAATATTTGGTTTTGAGGCCATTTCAAAATTTAGCTGCCTGCAGTTAATAAAACTCTATTGCCTGAATATGCAGCTTTAAGTAAAGAGGCTTTTATTTTGAAGTTTAAGGCTTGGCAAAACTTTCAGTGAGTAAACATTGTAACAAGACCATTCAGCAGATTCATCACCATTTAACTTCCAAATAAGCAAGGTTAATGAAGGAGTAAAATTCTTCTATTGTGAAACCAAAACAAATGATAAGCAATCTCTTTTGTTTTGAATTCTTGTGAGGATTAGCAAAAAGTGTTCGTTATTACCGGAGAAACCAGCCTGCTCGGCGCCATTTTAAAAGCCTCTGAGTAAATAATTTTTCGGAGGAGAAAAAGAAAAGAAGCTAAAATGTTGATAAGCAATTATTGTCCACAGTAAACGGATTCAGCTCGTGATAAGAATAAATCAAACAAAACTTTGAGCAGAGTGGGAGAGACCTACTTTGTCCTGCACAAGGCAGTTTGAAGTTCCCAGCACGGACAGCCGTTCTGCCTTGGGCTAGCCCCCCTTTCCTTGCAAGCACAAAAGCTGCAAAAATCGAAGAGCATTTGCCAGCAAAACAGTTTCTTCTTTCCTTCTTGCCTGAAGGATAAGAAAACCTGATAAGACGTCAGATGGAAGATCCTCTAAACAGGTACGTAGCCAGGAATTCGGAGGCAGCTGATTTTTTGCTGCCCCCACCAGTAGGCTCCTCCCAGGAAGTCATTTTGGTATTGTTTAAGTGATGAAAATGATGAATAGTTTTAAATAAATGAATAAATTACTTTTTTAAAAGGCAGGTTTCAGTGAAATTCACACACATAATATTTAGGCTCACCACTGAAATTGGGAATGAGAGTCTGTGGCTCTACGTCTCACGATCTTCTTCCCCACCTCGGTTCTGCGAGCAAGAGGTGCTGCATCACTCGCTACCACTCAGGCCCATGTCTGGGCGTTGGGCGAGCATGCAGAGTGTGTGTGGCAACAGTGACAGCAGCCGAGTAGGGGAAACGCTTTGTCAAAATTTGATATCTCACATATCTTACCATCACGTTGTAGAGAATAGTAAGCTGCAATAAAGTATGTCTTATATATCTCCCCAGCTATCCATGCTGATGCTTGCTGTGCTTAATATTCCTTCTGTTTTCCCAGTCTAAGGTAGATTTGGTTTTGCTCATTTTGTCATATGCTCATATAGTTGGGGGTGGAGGTGGAAAAGAACAGCCGTAGTGGCTTCATTTCTACTTGGCTTCTCTACAATTTCAATGTCATCTTGGGACAGAAAACTGATTAATTAACCCCATGGTCAAAAATCCCCTTGATACAACTAACTGAGGGAATTGTTTTAACCCTATGAAAACTATGTCTGCTTAGGGATAAATCTTATCTATCCAGGGTCTAAATGGATGAACAGATTCTTTTTGGAATCCACTCATCCCACTGGCCAATCAAGCCAGTCACATGGACAATAGCTTAGAGTTATATCCAAGAGATTGCAGGGGGAATTTATTTCTCTTCTTCTTCATTCTGTCTGCAATCATCTGGGATCTCCTAATCTGGGATATGAGAATGCCAGTGATGTGCGGTCAGCTTTAGGGCTGGTGAGGCACTTTTTAGACTTGTGGACTTCAACTCCCAGAATTCCAGAGCCAGGCATGCTCAGTTCCGATTTAAAGTGACAGCATTTTTCCCCCTTGCAAAATAAGTTTTCCCATTTTTTTTCTTCTCCCTCCCCCTCCTTCTTCCCTCTCTCCCTCCCCCCCCTCTCTCAAACAGACACATGCACACAGAGAACTTGGATCCCTCTCTCACTCACTCACTCTCAAACACAAACACAGAAGTTGGATTGGATATATTTTCCAAAGGCTTGAAAGCAGCTCCTCTGCCATACCCCCCCTTCCCCTGCTGCCTTCTGATCAAACTTTTTGAATTCCTCCCCCCTCCCCACACACGCACCTTTTCCAGCTGTTTCAGAGACGATTTCAATTCTGCTTCTGCCTGCCCTGCCCTGCCCTCCTCTCATGAAAGGTCAGAGCTCTGAGTCAGACTGAGCTAGTTGCTCCCAGAGAACTCTAAAAAGCCTCTAAAAATGCCCTCTACAGGAGGCGAGAGAACCACGTGCCTCCTTTGCATATGAAATTTTTTGTTTGTTAACCGTTGCTTAACTCTTAAAAGGCAAAAAATTGCTTATGCACAGGAGGCCCCTATTTCTCTGGCCTCCTCCTATGGTTGACACAAAGCACTGTTCCAAGTCACTGTGAATCTGGTAGCAACTACCTTGGCTTTAATTATTTTTAAAAAATTCTTTAAAATTCTTTCCTTTTCCTCATGACTGGTGAGGCCACGCCTCTCCTGCCTCTAGTGACTGCACGTCCCTGGAGAATGCTTTGGGAACGCTTTGGTGGGTGCTGAGAAAAGGAAGGAATGAAGGAGGCTGCAGAGCAGACTCATTTGTCTCAGCTAGGCTATCTCGTTTCGTGAGGCAGACAGAGAACAAAAGGAGACAGCTGAGGCAAATGAGCCTGCCCTGCTGCCTCCTTCATTCACACAAGTTTGGGCAATGGGGGGGGGGGCTTTCCGAAGGTATGCTGGGCAGCGGGCAGGGAGGAGGAGGGCACAGCACTGCAGCTCTTGCCCTTGGGGCTCTTCTTGTGGGACATGCTGGCTGGCGCTGCTTTAGGGCGCCCCGGCCTCCGGCTCCTCCGCACACAGCCCGGCTTCCAGCGCCACAGTCAGTTTTGTGCGGGGGGGGGGGAGAAATCCCCAGAACCAGATTGCCCAGCACCCTGAAGAGGTCTGTGTGGGGCTGCAATGGCTACAAAGCATGGCATGAGAGGCCGAAGTCCCTGAACCCAGTGGGGCAATGCAGCTCCAGCAGCCCTCACTAAGGTTTCCCTCTTCCTCCGCCCAGCCCTCCTTTGCTTAGGCTTCTTTGTCAAAAGGTGGCTTTGGGGGCTAATGGGAGAGGAGAGTGAGAAGGTTGTCAGCACTCTAGGAAGCTGCGAAAGCGGCTGGGAGTCCACACCTCCACCATCAGCAATCCGTAATGAGTCATGCTCTGTGGCTGTCACTTACCCTGCTGAGTCACAGGAAGAAGGAGCACCCTTTACTATGAGGCAGGAGAACTGCTTGCCTCATCTAGTCTGAATTTTTAGGCATTTTATGATCGCTCAGCACAAGAAACACGTTCCACACATAGCGATCATAAAAAGCCTAAAAAGTCAGACTAAGGGAGGCATGCAGTTCTCCTGCCTCATAGTAGAGGCTTTTTTTTAACAGTTAGGAAGAGTCATCAGCAGCTAGCTCAGCCTCACCTCAGCTGTCGCCTGAGAGGCTGAGCTGGCTAAAGCCTCACCGCAAACTCTCGCCTGACTAGTTCAAGGGTAAATTTATTTTTTCCTTTTATGTTTTTTTCTTTTTATGATGGAAGGTGAGGCTGTGCCTCACTTGCCTCACCGGACTGCACGTCACTGCTTGGTATTCAGACAATCCAACAACTCAGGTGCTCTGCACTGTTAGATAAATGTTATGATACAGTAGAGAATATTATTGGAATATTAATGTTTCAAGGACCAAGATAAAGGTATACATACTGCTCAATTACAAGTATGAAAGAAGTATGTTAGGGTGGCTTGGTCAGACAGAGATAATGAGTGAGCATTGAATTACATACATACATACATACATACATACATACATACATACACACACACACACACACACACACACATATACATATTCATACATATACACACAGATATACACACACACACACACACACACACACACACACATATATATATATATATATATATGTGTGTGTGTGTGTGTATGTATGTATGTATGTATGTATGTATGTATGTACGTACGTACGTACGTACGTACGTACGTATGTAAAGAAATATATGAACTTGATACATTTTTATATTATAATTTTTACAGTAAAGGAAAATATAGTTTTGCTTTAAAATTGTATTTCTGGTCTTGATTTTTCAATAACAGGATGGAAAAAAAGAGCAACGTGGAGAGTGCTGGATTGTTCCTTCAGTTACTTATATTGTGGTTATATGGTGTCTTCGGGAAGGAGTAAGTTATTTGTTGTTCTCAATTTCTGAACTGTAATAATTATTTAGGCATTTTGTGAGGATTATAGCCTGCATTAATGAAGTACTTTGCTAATAAGGGATCAGCTATGAGCCATGCGATTATCTGAAGGTCTTTATTCACTTTTTAAAGCATTTTTCTCCTGCCTATTCGCCCAAACTGGCAGGAAAAAAAATGCTTTAAAAAGCAGGGGGGGGGGAAGCTTCCCAAGATCAGCTGTGAGCTGCGTGATCATCAGAAACTCCCCTCCACTTTTTTAAGTATTTTTTTCCGGCCGGTTTGGGAGAATAGGCAGGAAAAAATGCTTTAAAAAGTGAACAAAAGAGCTTCCGACGATCATGTGGATCAGCTGTGAGCCAAATGATCATGGGAAATCCCCCCCCCCGCTTTTTAAAGCATTTTTTCCTGCCGGTTTGGGTGAATAGGCAGAAAAAAGCCTTAAAAAGTGGTGGTGGTGGGAAATCTTCCAAGGATCGCGCGACTGAGTTGTGAGCCGCGTGATCATGGGAAGCTTCTTCCCCCTGCTTTTTAAAACATTTTTTCCTGTTGGTTTGGGTGAATAGGCAGAAAATAAATGCCTTAAAAAGTGGGAGGAAATCTTCTGAGTATCACACAGCTCACAGCTGAACCACGCAATCCTCAGAAGATCTTTTTTCACTTTTTAAAGCCCTCCTACCTATTTGCCTGAACCGGCAGGAAAAAAATGTTTTAAAAAGCAGGGGGAGGGAAGTTTCCCACGATCACATGGATAAGCTGTGAGCTGTGCAATCGTCAGAAATTATAATTTTTGCTTTTTAAAGCATTTTTCTCCTGATGATTTGAGTGAATAGGCAGAGAAAAAATGCTTTAAAAGGTGATGGGAAAGCATCCCACCATCACTCAGCTCACAGCTGAACTGCGCAATCCTTGGAAGCTTTGTTTTACTACCAATTCTGCAGAATCAGGGACAATTCTACCTAAGGTGACCAGACGTTCTGATTTTGGTGGGACAGTCACGATTTCTAACAATTTGTCCCATGTCCCACAGCATTTTTAAAAAGTCCCGATTTTCTGGCTTCATGTTGAAAGCCCAGTGGATTTGCTTAAGAAATCCTAAGCGGGGCAAGACAAAACACACTCTGTCTAACCTCTCTCTATGTCTCAGTACTTTCATTGAAGATATTAAAATGTTAAATCAATATGGAACGGAACACTCACACCCCGCCCCTTTTACCTCCTTTTATAAGAAAAGATGACCCAGTACCATAGAGCTCCAGGAAATACTTTGGTTAGAGAAGTAGTGACTGTTCCTTCCTGGATTTCCCAGAGGGGAGGGGCACGGAGGTTGGAGGTCAGCTCGTGTGGCAAGGTTTCTTTGAAAAATATTTCCCTGGGACTAATTTCACCATTTTAATTTGCTCAGTTCTTTGTATTAACATCTACATCATTCTGGATTGACTTGGAGTGCCTGCCTGCTGGTAAGTGAGCTGGGTTTTTTTCTTTTATTTTTTTAATGTATTTTAAAATAATATTTTATTTATTGTGCATAGGATTTTTTAAAATAGTTTTATTCTGTGTGGATTCTTTTTTTAAATTGTCTTAGACTATTTAAAAAAAGATTCTATCCAAAATACAAAATACCAGTTGCAGTTATTCACTTAAGAACTGTGGCAAGAAAGGTGGTATAGTGACCAAAGTTACAATGGCATTGAAAAAAGTGACTGTGACCATTTTTCACACTTAGCGACCATTTTCACACTTAGTGACCATTGCAGCATCCTCATGGTCATGTGATCAAAATTTTGATGTTTGGCAATAGATTCGTATTTATGATGGTTTCAGTGTCCTGGGGTCATGTAATCGCCTTTTGTGACCTTTTGACAAAATCAAATGGGGAAACCAGTTTCACTTATGTTACTAACTTATTAGCTGCAGTTATTCACTTAAGAACTGTGGCAAGAAAGGTGGTATAGTGACCAAAGTTACAATGGCATTGAAAAAAGTGACTGATGACCATTTTTCACACTTAGCGACCATTTTTACACTTAGTGACTGTTGCAGCATCCTCATGGTCACGTGATCAAAATTTTGATGTTTGGCAACAGTTACAATTTATATTTGTAAATTGTAGTTATGTTTAAATAAAAAAAATATTACAATACTATTTTTGTGTTATATGAAAATTTTTGTTGCTCCGTATAAAAATTTTAATCAACCCCCCCCCCCGTCAAAGGTGTCCCTCTTTACCAATCTGAAAATCTGGTCACCTTAATTGTACCAGTTCGGCCAAACTGGGCCAAACTGGAGGATTTCACCTGGGCTGGTCCATGGGGTGCTTATTGTATTTTTTGGATTATAAGACACACCAGAGTATAAGATGCACCATGCTTTTGAAGAAGTAAATAAAGAAAAGTTTTTGCACTCTGCAGGCCTCCCACACCTCATTTTTTGCAAAAAAGGGGGGCATGCAGAACTTTGGGAGGCTTGTAGAATGCTCCTGTGGGCTTGGGGAGGGGCAAAAACAAGGAAAAAAATGGCCCATTTTAAAAGCAAAAATGGACCATTTTTTGCACCAAAAGAAGCACGCAGAGGCTTTGGGAGGCTTGTAGAATGCTCCTGGGGGCTGGGGAGAGCAAAAACATCCTGTTTTTTTGCTTGTTTTTGCCCTTTCCAGCTCTTAGGAGCACTTTGCAAGCCTCCTAAACCCTCTGCACATCTATTTTTGCATACGGTAAATACGGTAAATCTGGCATGTGGGGCCTGCCTGGAAATAGCAAAGGACTGGCCCATGATGCCTCTGGCAGCCAAAACATATAAAACTGCCCTCCTTAATAATTATAATATTATTAATTATTTATAAAGATTATTTATTATTAATAATGATAAAATATTTAAAACATAATAAGGCGAGAATCTCTGATGAAGATGATGCCTGGAAAAATTCAAAGATACTTGAAAAAGCTGATAGATGTTTTCGCTAAATATTATATTATTATGGTGATACAAGCATGAGCTTTTAAGATATGAAATAAACTATTTTTGACTGAGTTTGGACAAAATTGGGCTTAGAAGTGAAAAAATGACTAGATAATAACAATATTAATAATATAAGTTGGTGCTACAGTAGATAAGGAAAAAAGAATGGACCAAAACATTTTCTTTAATACTATAATTTCTTATCTAAATTTATTTAACAATTATTTAACAATTGTTCGCATTTATGTTTGGATATATTAATTTCTGTTTAACTCAGTAATTTAATATGACATAGATTTTAGAATAAAATTTACTGCTGTAATTATTGTATTTTTCTAATCTATATTTGAAAATATTTTGTCCTGTATGAGGAAAATTGAGTGTTTGGTGAAGATGATACAGTTATATCAGTATTATATGTTTTATGGGTATACTTTTCTCAACCAGCACAAATTGTGTGATCATAATATGACAAATTGAGTATTTCAGTCAATCAATCAAACATTAGTTTATTCAAACTTCATTAAGTAAGCGGTAATGGCACAATCTTCCTGCTTACATACTCTGATAATAGATTTGTTTGAGTCTCAGAGGGGCTCAAATAAATCTATCTCAGATTTCAACAAATTGAATTAGTTTCATAGGCTCATTGAGTTTCTTTTCTTTTTTATTTAAAAAGTTTTTTATTGAATACACATTAAAACATTGGACACAGTGTAACCATCCTGACAATGTCTTTGCCATACATACTAAAATATTAAGTTAAATATTATAACCATCATGCTTATTTACAATTGATCTATTCAGTATTTACAAATATAAAGATATCATATTTCCAACCATGTTGCTTTGTTCTTGTCTTATACATTTTCACTGTTATAATTTCATACATAATTCTAATTTCCATTCTATAAATCTTAGTCAGTGCTTATTTGGGTCTTTCCTTTTTTGTTCCAACCATCGATAAAATTTATCCCAGATCTTATAATATTCTGATTCATCTTTGTTCTTCAGTTCCCATGTCAATTTCTCTATTTCAGCACAAATCAGAATTTTCCTAATTACTTCCTCTTCTTGAGGAATTTCCCTGTTTTTCCAGTTTTCGGCAAAGACCATTCTTGCTGCCATAATATGTATTATTAAGTAGATTACTCCCTTGTTATGTTTATCATTTATGATTCCCAAAATAAATAGTTCTGGTTTTAATTCTATTTCCTCTTCGGTGATCTCAATCAGCCACCTTTGACTTTTCCACCAATATTCTTTTGTTTTTTGGCACGACTACCACATATGGTAGTATGTACCCGATTCCTAATCACATTTCCAACTATTTGGAGCTAAGTTTCTAAACATTTTGGCTATTCTTCTGGGTGGGAGATGCCACCTATAAAACATTTTATATAAGTTTTCTTTATACTGTATTGCCAATTTATTTTCCTATTCCTTTCCCATAGTTCTTGCCATTTTTCATATGTATATTGTAGCCAAGTTCATCGCCCATGCTACCATTGTCTCCTTAACCAGCTCTTCTCCCACCTTATATTCCAATAAAAATTTATAAATCTTTTTTATCTATTTATCATTTGTCCCCAAAAGGATCTTATCTATTGCCATCAACTCCCTATTAAGGCCTCACTCTTTCATACCTTTCAAGTAACGTGATTGGATTTGAAGATAGGAGCACCATTCCAATTCTATCCCTTGCTCTTTTAACTCTTGTCTCGATCTTACTCTCCCTTCTTTGTCTATATCTTTATAGGTGACCTGTTTTCCCTGGTTAATAAAATTTGGGTGCATTAACACTTCTAATGTCGACAGCCAAATCGGAACCTTGCTGTAAATTTTCCTCTTGAATGTATTCCATATTTCTAATAACGCCTGTCTTATAAAGTATCTCTGAAAATATTGATGTGCTACCTGTTTCCTGTACCACAGAAATATGTGCCATCATAAATGTAAGTTGTGGCCCTCTAGTGTTAGCGGTCTATTATTTTTTAATTCTATCCATTCTTTTACCAAGATAAGCATTGTTGCTTGGTGATATAATTCCCACTCTGGTAAACCAAATCCTACTCTTTCTTTTACATCTTGCAGAAGTTTATATTTAATCTTTGGTTACATTCCTTGACAAATGTATTCCAATGTCATTTTATTCAATTTTCCAAAATACTTTTTATCTAATTTTACGGGAATATTTTGAAACAAAAATAATAATTTTGGTAGAATATTCATCTTGATCACTGCTATTCATCCCATGAAAGAGAGTGTATGTAAGGGCTCCTCTCCTAACTTAAGAAAATGAAGACTCTTTAAATGGAGTATTTCAAAAGAAACCTTTTATTAAGAAGAATGGAAGACATTAAAGTCAAAGCAACATCTGAAGCACCTTAGGCAATGCAAGTAGAATTAAAGCAGTAGAGACCCCTCCGATTTGTTAGAATGCATATTCTAACCAATACACAAGTGTGAACATGTTTTCTTTATCAATTGCCCTGAGAGCAGAATAAACATACATTCCTGTTGTGGCCCAGCAGGAGCCGTTGGAGCTGCAAACAGACTCCGATAGTGAGTGGCCCTATGAGTCGGCTCTGGAAGATGTGGAGGACTCTGGACAGGGTTCAGACTCTGAGCAGGGACCAGAGAGGCTGGTTGGTCACCAGGAGGTGCCTGAGGCATGGAGCAGCGGTGAAAGCCAAAGGGAGTATGCTCATGACATCAGGCCCTGGGGCAGTGGTGAAGACGTCAGGCCTTGGAGCAGTGGAGAGGAGCTAAGGGAGTTGGTTCCGGATGCCAGGCAAAGGCGGGCAGATAAGCGACGACAGCAACTATCCAGATACAAAAGATAATTGGACCCAGGTGATTGTAATTAGGCTCCTCCCAAGAGAATATATAAGGAGAGACTTTGGGAGGAGGCTGTTTGCAACATTCAACTAATATACCAACACTGGAGAAGCTCTCATGTGTATTTCTTATCTTGGAAGTCTGGATTGCTCCCAAAATCTTGTCAGTGTGTTAATTTACTGTGAATAAATTGTCTAGCAGTAATCTTGTCTCGGAGTGTCTTGGTGTATGGAGGGGGGGGGCAGGACACATTCCAATGGCTATCTTCCATTAGACATTAAAGTGAAATGTCCGGTGGGCGGGGCGTGACAGAGAGTTGTTGTTTTTAACAGCTCCGGAATCTTGGCTGCATTAAACTGTCTAAACAGCAATTCATCAACTGTTTAGCAGTTTGTTTACCTCTCCTTCGGGCTTAGAAGGAGAAGACGAGAAACTATGCTTGGGCAGCGCTCCAACTAATCCTCCCAGTCCAAAAATCTGGGAAGGAAGGGGGGGGCACCCGGCTGCAGAATGAAGGTCTTTGCTCATCCTCAGCACAAAGACTGATTTACTGCTGACTTCAAGACTAGCTGAACCAATACTCATGAACTCCTAATTGTATGTATAAATCCTTAGCTCCATTTGTAAAGAATTCCTTCTGACAATTACTTGCTGAAAGATACACAAAATGGCGCCGAGGGGTTAGACTTTGATAGCATTCCTACAGAGCCCAGAAGTGATTTATTATCAAACTAAATAGCAATTGCTGGATAATTGGTTTGCCTGGACTTATTAACTGACTAAAGAAGATTAAACCTGAGATGGCTTCTAAGCAAAAATTCCCCCCACTACGTCAAAAAGTGCCGGGAGCTCGCCAGCTCCCACTACTAAATTACAGTCATTACTCCCCCTACTTCTGCAGGGGGGCCTCTGACCAGATAAATTTTGCAGAAAGAATTAATTGATGCTTTAAAAAATCATGCAGCTGCGATGGAAGTAAAAATTAAGGAAGAGATATCTGCTGCTAACAAAGAACTGTCTGAAGAGCTTATGACATGTAATCAAGCAATTAGAGATGATTTCCTGATGGCTTTTAATTCCCTATCTGGCTACGTATTGGGAATTGAAGACAGGCTAGAAGACCTTAGTGACTCTAATATTAATTTGGCAACAAAGATGGATGTGGTTCAACAAAATGTTAGCGATGCAGAAAATGAAATTATAATGTTACAGTATAGACAAATGGAATTTGCTTTAAGGATAAGGGGCCTCCCAGAGAAAAGTCAAGAAAACTTGAAGCAGATTCTCTCTGAAGCCTTTGACCTACTGATGGGAAGGGCAGGAGAGAATTATGCATGGCAAATTGAAAAGGCCTATCATGTCAACTCCTGGCTTGCAAGACAAAAGCAACTACCAAGAGATATTGTGGCGTATTTTGCTACTAGAGATATGAGGAATATTACAGGAATCTTACAAAACTAAGCTTTGAATTGGGGGTCAGAAGGTGACTGTTTTGAAGGAGATACCACCTAAAATGCTGAGATATAGGAAAGACTATGCTTTTTTAGTCAAAGAGCTTAAAAATCATCAGATACAGTTTAGATGGGAAGCGCCAGCCGGCCTTGCACTTACTTATCTTGGACAAAGATGCTGTCTTAATTCAGTATGGAAGGCCCAAGATTTCTACAGTAACATATTGAAGGCTGGATATCTCCCCCCTTCCTGGACCCAGAGAAAGAGAGCAAGAAGGACATGACAGAGAGCAAATCACTCAAGCATCAACAAGAGCAGATCAGCTTCCTCTCTCAGAGGTACAAAAAGCTAAGGAACAAAGACAAACCTGTGTGATTACCAGGTGAATGGAACAGGAATTAAAAAAGCAACAAACACATGCCACCATTCAAGAACCTACAGGTGTTACTCTAGAAGCAGTGGGAGGAGCCAGGCCAAAGATTAAATTCCAAGATGTTCAGATGGCTCTTAAAAAGCTTCAGGGAGGGAAGAAGGCGGGGCTTAGCAGTGAGAAGATGGAGTTTCAGGCTACTCCTGAAATTCCTCTATACCGAAGGATTTTTGGACGGGTTCTTTGAACTCTAGCTGTCCCGTAGACGACAGTGAAGGTGAGGAGAGACCCAGGACCTCAGAGACACCTGCAAATCTCTGGGGGGGGGGTATTAACTTTTCGTGCCAATTCCTTTTTGGATTAGCTGCGTGCTAACTGAAACTGCAGGTTGCCCCTAAGAATGGTAGAAGTGATGTCATCTGGTAAGCTGATTTTATCATTCAAGAGAGACTGTTCGCGTTAAAAACTTAAGTTAACTGAAACCAAAGAACAGGGAAATTTAGCGGCGAATTGGTTTTTTTCAATGGATTTATGGCTGGTGGTTACTTTACTTCTTAAATGCTTCAAGAAACTCCTCGACATCCTCCCCCCTCTGAATCTCCCTAAGTGGATTGTAAAATTTATTTTCTACTAATTAGCCCGTCACGATTCGACATTTTTATTACTTTATTACTCGGCTCTGTTTACGATCAGATAAGATTGCACAGCCTGTAAGAGATTAAGAAAAGTGCTTCGAAGTCTGTGGAAAAAAAAAAAGAGCTTGCAATTTTTAACTACGACACATCATGGCGTCTCAAAATACCTCTAAGATTTCATTTCAGATTCTTTTCTCCGCATTAGAGGGCTTTTTGACTCTTATCAAAGGCTGGAAAGAAAATTGGATCATCTGATCTTAAAATATGAAGTAAAAACTGAGATCGTTGAATGTTTAAATGTTCCTGAAATACAAATGGAAAATGTGAGAAATGGTGTCTGGTCTATCTCAGAGGAAGAAAGGAGGGGGGGAGCTATAAAGAAGTCTCATTTAAAGAGACAGAGTGCAGGAGGAATGGAAAATCCACCCTTGAGAATTAAAGTTAATTTGGAAAATTTTACAAGCCCAGGACAACATTATTATTTCATCACTGACATTCAGAGTCCAAAGGTGCAAAAATATCTTTGTCTGGATTTGCTTATGAAAACATTTGGTAAATTTATCCAACGCGTGGCAATTGGCTTGAGAAGTTTTTGCTATTGGAGAGACACTGGCTGACAGATGGAAGAACGTAATTTAAAATTAGCTAAATCTGATTACCTTAATGTGTAATAGATATAGCTGAATAATGACTGATATGGATAGTAATATATATAATTTGGAACTGGCTGATAGATTGAAGAATACAATTGAAAACTAGTTAAACCTAATTGCTTTTTCTTGTAACAGATATAGTTGAATAATAATTGATATTGATAGTAATGTATATAATGTGGAGTTGATATGATAACTAACAATTGGATATGAGAAAACATCTTTAGATTATACATAAAGAGTATTAACTACAATAATTATCACTATTAAAAAAACTAAATAAAATACATACAATCAAATGTTAATCAATACTGGGAAAATGTTATGATATATGATATAATTAAATATTATGGATGTCCAGCTAAAATAGGATATGAGGATTTGATGATAATAGAGGATTTTGCAAATAAGTAAATGAATTGTCAGCATGTGTTATGGATTAATTCTTTAGCATAGCTAAGGATGAAGGATGTTTAAATAACCATAGGTAATTTAAACTGGAGGTATAATGATGTTGATATGGTAAATATTCGAGTTAAGATATTTGAATTTATATGAGTTAATGGAAGAGAAGCACCAAAGCATGTTGTAACCAGTTGATATACTTCCTTTTTTTTTCATAATAGACACCTGTGTTTTGTTTTGTTTTCCTGCCTTGTCACTTGTCGTTTTTGTCTTTTTTTGTATTATTTTTATTTTTTATTTTTTATTTTTATTTTTATTTTTTATTTGTCCTTTTTTTCTTTTGATTTTTTTTCCCCCGGTGTGGGCAGGTATTGTTCAAGATTATTATTTTTATTAATATTTCTAAATAATAATTACAGTTAAATGAAAATGGATATATAATAATGCTTGAGTTAATATGAGTTATGTTGGTTGACTATGGAGGAGATGTACCAAAATTTATCTGTAATTGATTGACACATTTTCTACAGATGTAAAGAAAGATGCTGTACCTGTTTTAAACTAAAATTAAAAAACATTTATTAAAAAAAAAAGCTTCAGGGAACTAAAGATGGCAACTAAGTTCCTAACTTGGAACGTCATTGGCTTAAATTCCCCACAGAAAAGGAACCACTATCTTAAACAATTCAAGAATGATATAATTTGCTTGCAAGAGACTCATATTAGATCAACTGATCAAAAATACTTGATTAATACAAGACTTGGACAACATTTTATAGCTTCTGCCACAGAGAAGAAAAATTGTATAGTTATTTACTTAAGAAAGGACATGAAAGCTGAATTAATTGAAGCAGATTCCCATGGAAGATATAATGACACTATCAGTTGCATACAAGGAAAACCAGTACAAAATGTTTTACAGATGGCACCTGGCACCAATAAGGTTAGCTAAAATCTTAACAAATACCTCCCCAAAATGTTGGAAATGCGAATCAATACACGGAACATATTACCATTTATGGTGGACCTATGTATTTCAAAGGGAACATAATGCATATTTAATTTTACACATGTTAACAGCTGCTGGAATTCTGTTTGCACAACAGTGGAAAAACAAAGATATGAAAATGAATAAATATTAGAATGTGCAAGAATGAATAAATTGACAATTAAAATCAAGAAGGCTTCGAGGGAATGTTTTATCAATTGCAGAAACAGAAATTAGAAATCTAAAAGTATGAAAGAAAACACCAATTAGCAATAGCAATAGCAGTTAGACTTATATACCGCTTCATAGGGCTTTCAGCCCTCTCTAAGCGGTTTACAGAGTCAGCATATTGCCCCCACAGTCTGGGTCCTCATTTCACCCACCTCGGAAGGATGAAAGGCTGAGTCAACCTTGAGCCGGTGAGATTAGAACTGCTGAACTGCAGATAACAGTCAGCTGAAGTGGCCTCCAGTACTGCACCCTAACCACTGCACCATGTAAGGAAAGATCACTAAAATATTATTAGTACTTGATCATTATTAATGTGTAGATAACTGCGGGACATTATACAGCCAAGAGCCAAGATTATACATTATACATTATACAGCTAAGAGCCAAGGTGGCGCAGTGGTTAAATGCAGCACTGCAGGCTACTGCTAGATCAGCAGGTCAGCGGTTCAAATCTCACCGGCTCAGGGTTGACTCAGCCTTCCATCCTTCCGAGGTGGGTAAAATGAGGACCCAGATTGTTGGGGGCAATATGCTGACTCTCTGTAAACCGCTTAGAGAGGCCTGAAAGGCCTATGAAGCGGTATATAAGTCTACTGCTATTGCTATTGCTATTACACCCACGCCCACAAACTATGACAGTGCCAGGAAAACACCAAAAAAATAACAATTTCCCCCCCAAAAGACTGCAGATGAAACCAGTTTTTTTCCCCAACCCTAAGGACAGGAAAGACAAAGCCACTGGAATAAAACCATCAAGACATTGTGGGAAATTATAAAGGACAGTGTCAGGAAGCTCACAGAACCAGCAATCACCTCCCAATTACCTAAACAACCAGGTATCACACAGAAACACACAAAATCTGGCAAAGCTGCCTTCCACCAACCTGTCCTGCCCATAGAAAAGCAGCCATTTTGAGACACATAAACCATGCACCAACCTGCACACTTAAAAGCAACATATTGCATCACAAATAAACCATTTGCCAAATAGAATAACATTTCTTGTAATAAACATATTCTATAAACAATAAATAAATACAAATTCCCTAAAAATAATTTAAAAAATATTCTATAAACAATAAATTAAAATAAAACCATTAAAATATTCTATACACAATAAATACAATTTGTGATTGTGGAGATGTAATTCTGAGGCCGGTCATTGTGGATGGTCCTGATGAGGAGTTCGTGATGACCACGAGGCAGGAAGCATATAAATTTAATAAATGAAGAAATAAATGCCCTGTGGTCTCGATGGTTTGCTTGCAGATGTTTTATTGTGATTGCTATGAGATACCTAGCTGGGTCATGAAATGTCTGCAAGAAAACCACCAAGCTCAGGGAATACCAAGACCCCTATGTCATCTCCTTCCTCCCCCACACTCCTCTTCCTCCTCTCAAGATATCCTATTCTTTCTAGCACTGATGATGATGATAATACCTAGTTTGAGTAATGAAACATCTGCAAGAAAACAACCAAGCTCAGAGAGCACCAAGGACTACACAGTAGTCACCCTCCTCCTCCTCCTCCTCCTCCTCCTCCTCCTCCTCCTCCTCCTCCTCCCTGTGTACCCCATTTTTTCTAGCACTGATGATGACACCTAGTTGGGTAATGAGATGCCTGCAAGAAAACCATCAAGTTCAGAGAATACCAAAGGACCCCACAGTCCTCTCCCTCCTTAACTTTTTCCTTTTTGTCTTACTTCTCCTCCTCCTCCTTTCCCCACAACCCCATTCTCTTCTAGCACTGATTATGTTATTTAGTTTGGTAATGAAATTTCTGTAAGAAAACCACCAAGCTCAAAGAGCAGTAAGGATCCCACTATCCTCCACCTCTTCTTTCTCCTTCTCCTTCTTTGCCTCTTTCAAATTTTATAGGCTTTTAAAAATATTTTAATGTTTTATTTGTATACTGCCCGGAGTCCCTTTGTGAGAGAGATGGTTGGTTTCAAAATTTGATCAAATAAATAAATCAAAGCAGGGGCTGAGAGAAAATATGGAGTGTGGTGCTGTCCCTAAGAGACAAACATAAAAAGATCATCCCTGCAATGTTTCATCCTCATGGATTTTTAGCCTTCATTTAATTATTAATTTTAATGCTTGTCTATTAGCTTTTATGACATTGTAAGCTGTCCTGAATCAGTTAAGCTATCAGTTACCCTTTCAAGAATATTTATTTTTTAAAAACACTGGTGGGGATGTTGTCTTTGCATATAATCTGGCTTTTACTTTACTTGCAAGTACATTTAGGTTCCTTCTGATAAAGACCCTTTTAACACTCTGAATTTGCAAAAGATGCCGATCGTCACTTGCAGGAGTACGAGTCATGCAAGAGTTAAACAATCTTAGCATTAGTCCTGGTTTTCATCTGTCCCACTAAACCACAATAGGGTTGATTGGGTTCTGGTTGAGTAAACCCCAATTTGCTGGTTGAGTAAACCCCGGAAACACAATTTGCAATCTATCGATTGATCCCAGGATCCCAAGTTCAGTAGCCCCCAAAGTTTCTTTTTTAATTATTTACCTATTTGAATTTATTAGCCAGCCAACTCCAATGGATTTCCCTGTCCAGTATCCCTCCCCCCTCACTCCTTTCACCCACTGCGTGTACACTACAGGCCCCGAACAAGGCAAGGAGCGAACTGGTGAACCCATCCAGATACAGAATGTGGGAAAACAGTGGAGCCTTAAGGGGAAACTCCCCATTTTGCAAAACCCCCTGTTCTGCAAGACTTTCTGCCAAACCTGGTGGACAGCGCCCCTCACCGTCGCTACCACGATGGTATCCCTCACTCATATGGACCTTATATGACTGTATAGTGGTCAATGATTGATCCCCACCACGAGAGCCACTGTCGACTGCCCTGTGTGGAAAATCCTCCCAAGCTGCTTCCTCCTCCATGTTAGACCCAAGACCCAAGGCCACCTACACACGTGGAAACTGGTCAACTTTGCAGGTTTATTGCAAAAATGGAGCCTGGCAAAAGCCTAATGGGTGGGAAACTGTGTAAGCACTGCAGCCAAACCGAACTGGAAGAAGAAGCGATTGCTTCCTCTGCTCGCTTCTTCGAGCAGCAGGCCTCGGTGGTGATTAAGGCTCCTATCTTTAAATGCAGATCTTTCCTCATTACTTTATGAGGTTGCTTTCTGAGCATGGGGCAATGGGTGATAGTTTGCGTGATGCGCCCGACGCAAACAACCATCTGTCTCTCCGTGCTCAGAAAAGCAAGTCTGTGTAATTCCTTTGTTGGCGGGCAGCTTCTGGGATGCCTGCCCGCCACCAAAGGACCTCTCTGCACTTGCTTTTCTGAGCACGGGGAGATGGATGGTAGTTTGCAATGCACAGCTGGCACCTAGGAAGTCCTAAGAGATCAGCCGCGCTGTGTAAGCTCCCGCTGCCATCCCCACCCCCGCGCCCATGCTTGCTGGTGGCCAGGCATCTTAGGCAAGTCCGGGGACCTTGCAAAGGCTTTGCAAGGTCCCCAAACTTGCCAAAGATGCCAGCTGCACCGCATAAGCTCCTGCTACCAGAGCCCGTACCTGAGAACCTCATTTGCTTATTTAAATCCTAGCTTCATTTTCCTACAAGAGCTTCCTTCGTTAATTTGGTTATCTAAAAAAAAAAAAAGCTCCTAAAATGGTGATTGTGTATTCTCCGGAACAATGCTCATCTCCCTAATCTTTTTGCAAAGAACAGATATAAAACTTCAAAGAGAGGGAACAGCCGGCCAGCAGCTTCTTATTAATTAGTTTTATTTCTACAAGATTCTACAAGACTTTCCTGTTATCACTTTGCTAATATATATTTCTGATATAGAGAAGTCCAAAATGGCGCTGAATATGCTGAGCTGCTTCGTTACAATGCTTTTTTTTTCTGAAACCTTCTGAAAAGTCCTAAGGAGCTTAGGTGATTTAATACCTTTTTTGTAGCTGCACAGCGGGCCAGTAGAGTTTGATTAATTGCTTGAAGATAAGACCTATAATAGCCTCAAAACTAAATCCTGGGCTGAAACCTCCTCCTAGAAGTACATCTCCAATACCTGGCACAAAGTTGCAGCCTCCACCCTCTATGCCCCCTACTGGAGATTTGCTAACGAAAGAACTTTTTTTGGAAACTTTTAGAGAATTTAGAGAGGAGAATTTAGAAACTTTTAGAGAACTTAGAGAGGAGATAAAGGAGGAGATAAAAGAGCTTAAGGCGGATCTATATGATAAAATTGATACTAGGATTACTAAAGTGAAAGATGATATGCTGGGACTTGTAACTGTATTGACAGAACATGTTTCTGGAATTGAAGATAACCTAGAGGAACTTAACAAAGCTAATACCAATTTGACATCCAAAACTGAGGTGGTGCAACAAAAAGTTGAAAACGCTGAAAAACAAATTATTATGATACAGTACAGATAGATGGAGCTGGCATTAAGAGTCAGGGGGTTGCGTGAGGATAAACAGGAGAACTTGAAACAGATATTTTCAGAAGCTTTTGATTGTCTGGTGGGAAGACCGGGGTCCAACTTTGACTGGCAGATCGATAAAGCTTATCGCGCAAATTCTTGGGTGGCAAAACAGAAGCAACTTCCCCGAGACGTAGTTATATACTTCACAAGAGAGCTCAGAAACATGATACTACAAGAGTCCTATAACACTAGGCTTCAAATTGGGGGCCAGGATTTGATTGTTTTGAAAGAAATACCACCTCAAATGCTAAGAGCCAGGAGAGACTATGCTTTTTTAGTGGAAGAACTCAGAAACCATCAGATACAGTACAGATGGGATGCATCATTTGGTATTATATTTACATTTGACAGGCAAAGATATCGTCTCAACTCCGTATGGAAAGCTCGAGATTTTTATCACAATATTCTGAAGGCGGGACACTCTGCACCATCTGGATCTGGAGAAAGACCACAAGAAGGACAAGACAGACAGCAAACCACACAACTACCAGACAAGATGTGCCATCTCTCCTCCCTGGAAGGGCAAGGTGTTATGGAACAAACACCTAGCCGTATGACTACTAGACGAATGGAAAAACAAGCTAAAAGGCAACAACCTCAACAATTATCGGCCATCGATCAAGGAGTTACAGCAACAAGCTCAGAAGCCGTGGGAGGAGCTAGGCCAAAGGTTAAACAGGCCATGCAGGAGGCTCTAAAAAAGCTTCAGGTAACCAAAGATGACAACTAAGATTCTAACATGGAATGTCAATGGACTGAATTCTCCACAGAAGAGAAAGAAAATATTTCACTATCTTAAACAGTTTAAGAATGATATAATTTGTTTGCAAGAAACTCATATCAAATCAACTGATCAAAAATATTTGCTTAACCCAAAACTTGGTCAACATTTTGTAACTTCTGCTAAGGAAAAGAAAAATGGTATAGTCGTATACTTAAGAAAACACATCAAAGCTGAACTAATTGAAGCAGATCCCTTTGGAAGATAATATCGCATTAGATCTAATCTTAGAAGGGAAAAAGATGTTACTTTGGGGAATTTATGCTCCTAATCAACAGCAAGACAGATTCTATAGAAATATTCATGCTAAATTAGTACAGTGGGACTATAAGTCTTGTATACTATTGGGTGACTGGAATGGTGTGATAGATACTAAAAGAGATAAGAAGACTTCTCGCCCAAATACTAAAATGCGAGCTAAGCTACCCAAACCTTTTTTTGACATGATGGATGACTTTGAATTGAGAGATATTTGGCGAGAAAGAAACGCAGAGGAATATGATTTCACTTTCTTTTCTGATAGACATCAATCTCTTTCAAGGATTGATTTTATACTAATCACTAATGATTTGCTTTCTAGGGTGAAGAAGACAAAGATTGCAGCTAGGGTCCTTTCAGATCATAACCCAGTTTGGATGGAATTGGGAAGGGCAGTGCAGGCAAGAAGGTCTTGGAGACTGAATGAAAACTTATTCAGAGATGAAAAGTACATTAATGATTGTAAAAAATTGTTATCTGAATACTTTGTTTTCAATATGAATAAGGGTACACCTATGGAATTCGTATGGGATGCAAGCAAAGCGTATTTGAGAGGAGTGCTGATGAATATAAATAAAACACATAGACATAAGCAAGGGCTAAAACGAATAGAATTGGAAGAGGAAATTAAGAGGAAAGAGTTGGAGTTAACAATGAATCCAGGTGATACAAAGGTTAAGGAAGCTATTACCATATTAAAATCTCAATTTGACATGTTGATCTCTGACCAGGTAGCAACTAGTTTATTATATGCAAAACACAATACTTTTTGTAACGCAAACAAACCTGGCAGATGGTTAGCTTATCAGATTAGGAAAAAAAGGAAAACTCGAAATATATCTAAACTGATTTATAGAGGGAAGGAGGTGTTTCAACAGGAGGAGATTCAAAAGGCATTTCGGGAATTTTTTACAGAATTGTATAAAGGGGACAAAATTAATGGTTTAGATATAGACAAATATCTAGATAAAGAGAAAATACCCTCAGTTAGTGAAGAGCACAGGCAAAAATTGAACCAACCAATAACCTTGGGGGAAATCTTGCAGGTAATTAAGCAACTAAAGTCAGGGAAAGCACCAGGTACAGATGGTTTGACAGCGGTTTGCTATAAAAATTTACAGCTAGAAATAGTAGAACCTCTTAGAGAATTATTTAATAAGATTCAAACGGAAGGTAAGGTGCCTCCATCTTGGAAGACAGCGTTTATATCTTTGATACCCAAAGAAGATCAAGATACTACCCAACCAAAAAATTATAGACTTACCTCATTACTTAATGTAGATTATAAAATTTTTACTAAAATACTAGCAAATAGGTTAATGCTGGTTATTCAACAATTGATACACACCGACCAAACAGGTTTTATACAAGGAAGACAGATGAAAAGTAATGTTAGATTAATTATTAATGCATTAGAATATTTGGGAAAGAACAACCAAATTTCTACTGCATTCATATTTTTGGATGCTGAGAAGGCCTTTGATCGAGTTAACTGGCAATTTCTGTTGAAGATATTGCAAAAAATGCAGATAGGAGATAGCTTTTTACAGTCAATTAAAGTAATATACCAACAGCAAACAGCACAAATCATAGTCAATGGGAAGTTTAACAGACTCTTTTCAAATTGGAAAAGGTACAAGACAGGGCTGTCCTTTGTCCCCACTATTGTTTATTATAACTTTGGAAATATTGTTGAATAAAATACGGGGTTTGGATGGTCTAAAAGGGATCAAGATTAGGCAGCAAGAATACAGAGTGCATGCTTTTGCGGATGATCTGGTCATAATATTGGAACAACCGCAGGAATCCAGTATGGTTTTAATGAATATGATTAATCAATATGGTCAAGTGTCTGGTTTTAAAATAAATTTAGGAAAAACAAAAATATTATGAATACTAAACAAAAGGAAGAACTAGGAGGGATGCTAGGATGTGAGGTAGTCAAAAAAGTCAAATATCTTGGAGTTAATATTTTAACCTCAAACGGGAAATTATATAAGCATAATTATGAACCGCTTTGGCATAGTATACAGATAGAGATGAAAAAATGGGAGAAATTGCACTTATCTTTGCTGGGTAGGATAGCGGCAGTGAAAATGAACATCTTACCAAAAATTTTATTTCTCTTCCAAATGTTACCTATACTTTAAAAAGATGCGAATCTTTTAGAATGGCAGAAGGGTATCAACAAATTTGTATGGGCAGGAAAGAAGCCGAGGGTAAAGATGAAAATAATGCAAGATGTACGGGAGAGAGGAGGCTTGAAATTACCTAACCTAAAACTATATTATGATGCAGTGGCACTATCTGTAATTAGTATTGGACTCATTTAACTAATGATAGAATACTGAATATCAAGGGATACGATCTGGTCAGGGATGGGTTGCTAATCCCGTTCCAACCGGTTTGGTTGGAACGGGGCCGGCGGCGTCCTCGTGCACGTGCACAGTTCATGCATGCGTCTTAGCGCCTGCGCGATGCTCCAGCTGCTCGCGGAGACTCGCGCAGGCACTGTATGTGCCATGCCCCTGCGTGGAAGCGCAGAAGCCTTCAAAGACCAGTAAGGAAAACGGGCGGGTAGGTGGGCCCTTCGCCGTTCCTGGAAGTTACTTACTTCCGGGTTCGCCGACCAACCGGTTCGCGGGGACCGCTGCGAACCGGTTGAAACCCACCCCTGGATCTGGTATATGGTTGGCATGCTTACCTGTTATTCAACAAAAAATTGGATAAGAATTTTAAAAGTCATATTTTAAGAAATGCTTTACTGCGGGTCTGGAAAAAATACCAATATAAATTAAATGACAAGATACCCATGTGGGCAATTCCTAGACATGCAATTGAAAATATGAACATAGCACAAAAACAGGATAGAACTACCTACAGACAGCTTCTCATTTTGGAAAGGGGGGTACTACAACTAAAATCTTTAGAGGTATTAAAAGAGGGGAAGGTAGTTCAAACATGGTTCCAGTATGGGCAATTACAGGCCAGGTGGAAAATAGATCAAAAATTGGTTTTATCCAAGTTGAAGATAATTTATTTAAACAAATAAGAGATCAAAGCTTAATGCATATAAAGAGGATATATAATGTATTAATACAGATGGATTCGGAAACAGAATTAAAGATTGTATGATAAAGTGGGCTCAAAATATTGAAGAACCAATAATGTTGGATACATGGGAAAGAATATGGGTAAGAAATGTGAAATTTACACAAGCTCAAAACCTGAGAGAGATTTTTTATAAGATGTTCTATAGATGGCATTTAGATTCTAAAAAGCTGGCTTCTATGTATCCGAATGTACAGCCTAAATGTTGGAGGTGTGGTTCTCTCGATGCTACATATTTTCATATATGGTGGACCTGCCAAAAGGTTAAGGCATTTTGGAAAAAAACATGGTGGATTATGCAAAATATCTTTAAAAGAAGGATAAAGTTTACTCCTCAGTTATTCTTACTAGGTATATGTACTGACTTTACAGTGGTAGAGACTAACTTGATTCTGCACCTAATAACGGCAGCAAGACTGTTGGTGGCGCAATACTGGAAGAAGGAAGACTTGCCTACAACTCAAGAATGGACATTGAAAGTTACAAACTTAGCCGAGATGGCTAAAATATCAGCATATCTCAAAGATCATTCAAATGAGAGATATAAACGAGACTGGAAAAAATGGATTGACTATATACAAAATAAATACAGGACTAAGAAATTCCAGATAGCCTATGTTTAAGATCAGGAATGATTTAAACTGTTCAAAGTTAGTGTAGCAAGAAGAAGCTAAGATCAATGTAGAGATGTTATTAACCTCTTTTTTTCTATTTCTTTTTTTGCAATATATTTTAGACTGTGTTTGTTAAAAATCTATACCGTGTACGGGCTCTGGGAAGTCAGAGGGGAGGGAGGTGGAGTGTTGGGGGGGAGGGTGGGGGAGGGGGATATATACCATGTGTTAGATTTCAATGTAATGCGACTTCACATGTATACTGTTTCTCTTTAATTTCTCTGTAAAAATAGGACAAGTTGAGTATATAGACATATAGTAGAAATACACCAAGGGGAGGAGGAGTGGGATAGAAGAAAGATGGGTAGAGAGGGTGGGAGAGAGGATGGGAGGGAGGGTGAGAAGGAAGGGAGGGAGTGGACTGGGAGAGAGGAGTGATAGAGGGGGTGGGGAAGTAGGGTAGAGGGGAATGATGGAGGGAAGATAGAAAGTTGGAGGGGGGCGGAAGAAAGAGGTGTATGGAAGGGGTATATTGGGTTTCCATTTTGGGGGGTATTGTTGACAAGAGGAATTGCTGTGATTATTGTTTAATGTTGTATGGCCCCGGCTATGCACAGTATATATGTGAGTGTATGAAAATGAAAAATGGAAAATAAAAACATTTTAACCATAAAAAAAAAAAAGCTGCTGCTACCATCCCCACCCCTACGCCCGTGCTTCCTGGCGGCCATGTGGCCCTGCACTATAAGCAAGCCCGGGATCCTTGCAAGGCCGCAAAAGGTCACGGGACTCACTTATAGTGCAGCTGGCCTGCCACCACCACCCCTTGCTTAGTTGCAGCTTACTTACCTCCTCGGAGTCAGCAGGCAGCAATAGAGAGCCAAGCAGGAAAAAAGGTAAGTGGGTTTAGATAGGGCTCTTAGAGGCGGGTGGGGCGATTGGTGAGCCAGCCAATCAATGAGCGGTGGGCGGGACTAGCAGAGTGCAGATAAGTGGGGGGAGTGAGTGATGGAGCAGCTTCCAGATGGGCGGTGGTGAGCGAGTGAACGAGTGGCCTCTGGACAGGTGGGGGTAAGCGAGCAAGGGGCGGGGCTGGTTTCACTGGTGGAACTGGTTCTAAACGGCTCTCTAGATTTCTGGAACCTCCTCTAGTGAACCGGTTAGAACAGGCAGGAACCCCCCCCCCACACACACACTCATGTTGGCTTCTAGTCCTTCCTAAGTGCTTACAAATGTACTGCTTAATTGACTTTTCCAGGATTTTCCTTATCAAATTGATCCATCAGTAATTGCCTGTGTTCATTCCCCCCCCCCTTTTAAATATTGGAACCACATCAGCTCAGTCTCCTATGTTCCAGGAACTCTAATTCATCAGCTCCATTCCCCTATCTCCAAATTTCATTTGGTGTTTCTTTGACCTTGGTTCTCTAACCAATTCCTCACCTATTTTGACCTGTATTCTCTTATGTCCAAAAATGAACTACTGAATGAAATCTTCTGAGCTGATGAAAGGTTGAACTATTTTCTCCTTTTTCGTAAAGATAGATTCCAAAAATAAGTTAAGCAGTTCCACTTTATCCTTGCTCCCCATCATCTTCTTATCATCTTCTCCCACTAAAAGACTAACATTTTCCTTGACTTTTCTTTGCTTCTTAAATATTGAAATAAACTTTTCTGTTATTTTTGGCATTGTTGCAAGTCTTAGCTTATTTTAAACCTTAACCTTTTTGTTTCCATCCTTATAGATTTGGCTATCTGCTGGCATTCTGAAGTCACAAGCTCTCCCTTCTATTTTTTTACACTTGCCTTCAGCTTGTTAGTGAGCTCTGTGAAATATTTTATTTGATGATCTGATCAAGTTTATCTTGTTCTTCTTTCTCTATAATTTCATTTCTTTTTCCCTTATTTTCACCCAAGGCCTTTAAGGCTTGGTCTTCTATGCGGTCAGAATTAGCCCTTCTGTCTCTTTAATTTTTTTGCTCTTAGCCATAGCTAACTGGTTTATCTGCTAGGTTTTTAATATATTGGTCTTTTTTTCTTTCATTTGGTTTTCCTTATAGGCCTATTTGATCTCTTTGACATTTGGTAACCCTTCATGGTATATTTGGCTTTAATGCATCTTTCTCATCATCTTTCCAATAGTCTTTTGTTCGTCCACTGTCTGGTGTACTTGCCACATTCCTTACACACTTATTCTCCTTGGTAAATAGCAGAGGTGGGTTTCTGCTGGTCAGCCCAGATTGAGCGAACCAGTAGTGGCAGCGGCGGGAGACTCCACCCACCCGTCTGGACCCTTCTGTGCATGCGCAGAAGTGTTGCGCAAGCAACCGCACAAACGAACCAGGAGTAAAAAAACTGGAAACCCACTACTGGTAAATAGAGTATGTCAATGTTGCTGCATGGGTGAGGGACAAAACTAATTACCATTATTTTTCTCATTTTCCTATCCAGGACTTTTAGTTTGGCTTGAGTCTAATGCAGCAGTAGTTGTCAACCTATGGTTATTCAGAATTACCTTTGAGACAACTGATCAAAAAATTGAAATGTAAATATTATATAAAGTTAGTTTCAATCATCTTTTGGAGAAATGTCAGGGTTTTTTTGTGGATTTTTGAAAGCAGATTGGTGATGTATATAGAAAGGGACAGTCCAAAAACTACAACAGGAAAAAAGCAACAAAGCAGCAATGAATACTTGTCAGGATGCCTGCAACTTCTCATCTTTCACATTGTGCAAGAGCTTCCATTACTTCTAAGTAAATTCTGTTGCTTTATTCCTTTTATTCTTCATATTTTTTTCTGTAAAATGTTTCAGAACAATACTTGGTAAATCTTTCAATTCTGTCTACTGGCAGTGAACTACAAATGTTTCCCATGTCCCATCTTTCAACACAAAACTGAAAATATAAGTGCAAAATGATGTGCATTGAAACTAAAAATCCTAAGTATTCATACAGAGCAATAGGATCACGGGATCTTAGAATAATGTTAAACAATTTGATAAAGATTTCAACATACTGAGTGAGCACCATTAAAAAAAACCAGCATGTTAGGGATAATAGTTGGAATTAAAAATTCAGAGACCAACTTCATAGTGCTTTTATAGTATGACTAATATATCCTGTGTACTTCTAGTCACCATACTTAATAAAGGATATGGTGATGGTGCAGAAGAATGCTACCAAGATGGTCACGTTTCTGAAACAGCTTCCATATGAGGAAAGGTTGCCAACATCTAGGGGTTTTTTTAATGTAGAAAGTAGGCAAATGAAAGGATACTTTGATTTGGTGTAAAAAATTATACATGGTGTGGACAAGGAAAAGGTATATTCTTTTTTTTTTAAAAAAAAAAAATAAGAACCAGAAATCACCCAGTGACATTAAATCCTGAAAGCATTAAGGCAGACAAAAGGCACCATATTTTGGGAAAGAAGGCGGGGCTTAGCAGTGAGAAGACGGACCTTCAGGCTATTCCTGAATGACCATCTATACCAGGGTCTTTTTTGGACGATTCGTTTGAATCTAAGCTGTCCCGTAGAGACAGTGACATGGGAGGAACTCCAGTGGTCCCAGAGATGTTTGCAAAATCTCTGGGAACCTAAGGAAAGCCTTCCTAATCCAGTGACTTCCGGATCAGCTCGGCTGACTACAACTGCAATAGCCCAGACAGAGAGCTGGATATGGACATGTCGTTTGGTATGAATTTTAAATCCTTTTTTCTTGTTGGAAAGAGAACACTCTAAATTTGGAAACTTAGTTTAAAATAAGGCTGATAAGTGAGAAAAGCGGTGGTGATAAATGTTTGCCATTTGGAAGTTTATTTTTCTGTTCCTTTTTTTTAATTCCTGGAAGCCGGGCTGGACTTTCCTGTAATTTAAATCGGCTTTTTGCATTCCTTCTTTTTGTTGTCGATACCTTTAACTTCGAATCTAATGGGGCACTAAATTTTAAACTTAAAGTGCTTTGAAGATCTGGTTTCTTTTTTTGTTTGTTTTTCTTCATTGCCTCCTAGCCCTTTTGATGTTTTTTTTTTAACAATTAGTAATTAACAAACGCCACGGAACGGTAAAACAAGCTATAAACTACAAATTACAAGCCAACACTGCCATCTTGTGGACTTGAACTTTGTTATTAAAATCCCCCCTGTAATGCATTTGATTTACGTATTTACGCAGCTGGGAACCTGTTAGATAAAACAGCAAGCTGAGTGTGACCTTGGAGAGACTCTTATCTTAGGGGGGGGGGGGAAAGAGTCCGGAATCATTTGTTTTAGCTTGTTGGCATCCTTTCATCTCCCAACACCATTTTCATATTATCTGCTGTGGAGACATCGACATTGAGTTTTTCTTTTTTGAGCATCACCATCGACCTTTTGATCTTTTACATTTTTTTTTCTTTTCTGTTTTGATTATTCTTTTTAACCTTTGGATCACCTCTTGACTATTTACATTTTTTCTGCTTTTTTCTTTTCTCACTTGTAGCTGAAGCACCTCTTCTTCCCTTTTTGGAGGGGGGGGTGTCTTTTTTTTCTTTTTTACTATTTCATATTCTTTTATTTATATATATATATTCTATTGTACTCTTACTGCATTCCTTTCATCTTTGAAACAAAAAAAGTTCCTTTTTCTTTCCTTCCTTTTCTCTCCCTTCTCCCTTTTCCTTCCCTTTCTCTTCTCCCCCCTTTTCCTATCTCCCCCCCTTCTCTGTGTACTTTACGTACTTAATCCACCATACTTATAACTCTCCATCCTTTAATACTAATTGGCTATGAGTAGAAAAGCAGCTGCCTCTGGCTTTACATCAACCCCTGCCCCCTCACCTGCGGGAGGCCAGAGGACAACACAGACGATGTCCCATCAGGAAAAAGAGAAGGAAGCCAACTTTGAAACACTTATACAAATGATGCAGAAGATGCAAGCAGGAAACGATACCCTTGTAAAAAAAATGGAGGCAATGGAACAACAAAACCAAAGCATAGTGCAAAAAGTTGATAATATGGAAGGAAAAGTAGAAAGTATACACAACTGGATGCTGAAATACGAAAATAGGATTCAAAAAATTGAAAATAAGATTCAAGAAGGAGAGAAGAAAACTGAAAAGCTAGAGATCAGACTAAGTGATGTAGAAAGAGAGAGCAGTGGAATACTAAGATGGGAGATGGACAGGTCTGAATTTTTTTTAAGATTTCAAAACATAGAAGAAGAAAAAGGAGAGGACTTAGTTCAGATAATTTCAAATATTTTGATAGATGTTCTGGGGATGTCCCAGGACCAAATAAAAGAAACAATTGATGAGACTTTTAGGGTATACACAAGATATGCAATGAGAAATGCTCTTCCAAGGGAAGTACATGTAAGATTTACTAAGAAAACAATTAAATCACAAATCTTACAGAAAATGAGAGATAGAAAATTAGAATATAAAGGTAAGGAGATTGTAGTACTCAAACAAATTCCAAGAGAGGTGAGAGAGAGGAGAAGAGAATATCAATTTCTGACTAAAGTATTGATAAAAAAAGGTGTTAACTACAGATGGCTCATACCGGAAGGTTTACTATGTACTTGTCAAGGACAAAGATACAGGATAGATACAACTGAGAAGGCAGAAGCTTTCTACGAAGAATACTTTAGAGAAACGGCGGAGAAAGCAGGGAAAGACGATGCAGTGATACAAATACTGGAACCACCTGCAACCGCGACTGAAAAAATAGAAGGAGCAGTAGGTGGAAGTGAGAAAGAAGGGGAGACAGGGAATGGGAGCTGCAAAGAAAAATGAGAACATAGATCTACTAGAGCGATAAATCCTGTATATAAAGTATAAACATGGAAGAAAGAAAAATGATCACAATTAACATTAATGGACTTAATTCGGCAACTAAAAGGAAGAAAGTATTCCATAAATTAGAGAAATTACAACTTGATATAATCTGTCTGCAAGAAGTACATATTCAAAAGAAATATGAACATTTACTAACTCAACCAAAGCTTGGGAAAATGTTTTCATCATTGGCAAATTGTAAGAAAAGAGGAGTGGTCTTTTATATTAAAGGCAATATCCCAACAAAAGTAGTCTATGCAGAGGAAGAGGGGAGAATTTTGATGGTGGAAATTATGGATACCAAAAAGACACTCCTAATTGGAATCTATGCCCCCAATGAAAAACAAGATGAATTTTACAAAAAAACTACACAAAAAAGTTTTGGAACTAGACTATGCTGATATTTGTATGATGGGAGACTTTAATGGCATTGTGAATCAAAATATGGACTATAAAACACATAAAACAAAAAAATCAAATAGGAAGCTCCTGCCGAAATCTTTTTTTAGGATGACAGATGAACTAAATCTAAAAGATATGTGGAGAGAAAGAAATGCTAAAAAAGAACAATATACCTTCTACTCAAATAGACATTCTTCGTTCTCCAGAATAGATATGATATGGGTCTCAGCGGAGTTGAGCTCCAATATAAAAGAAATTGAGATTGAAGCAAGTACCTGGGCGGACCACAATCCAATTTTAACTAAATGGAAAGGCCAAAGGGCAAGATCTAGATGGACACTAAATAACACTATATTGAAAGAAAAAGAGTTTGTACAAAAAATGGAGTTTGTACAAAATATTTTCCTTAAAGAAAATAGGAAAGAAGATACGTCGTTGCAGAATCTCTGGGATACAATGAAGGCTGTTATCAGAGGTTTGACAATAGACTATACAAGGAAGAGAAACTCAAAGAAAAGACAAATGCATAAAGCTCTAGACAATGACTATAAAATACTTGAAAGAGATCTACAGAGAGCACCACAAAAAAAAGATGTTAAAATAAAAATGGACATAATTAAACACAAAATGGACCTATTAGAAAAGGAAGAACTGGCACAAAAAATTAGAGGTGCCAAACAGAATTATTTTGAAAATGCGAACAAACCAGGCAGGTGGTTGGCATGTAAGTTGAAAAAAGAGAGAGAAACAAAGAAAATACTTCAACTAAGAGATAAACAAGGAGAAATTCAGTATGGAAATACCGGGAAAAAAAATATTATACACGACTACTACGTTAAACTCTATGAACAAGAGAAGGTGGAGGAGGGACGAGTCAAAAAGTATCTACAAGATGCCAATCTTCCCCAGGTACCAGATGAAACTAGAACAATGTTAGAAAGTAAAATAACAATGATGGAGTTAACAGAGGCACTTAAAAAACAAAATAATGGGAAAGCCCCAGGACCAGATGGCCTACCCGTGGAATTCTACAGAACATTTGAAGAAATATTGACCCTCCCACTCCTACAAGTCATGAATGAAGTGATGACTGAGAACCAAATACCGAAGTCATGGTCAGAAGCGTATATCACATTACTACCCAAGGAAGAGACTGATTTAACACAAATCAAGAATTATAGACCAATTTCTTTATTAAATTCAGATTACAAGCTATTTGCATCTATACTAGCTGAGAGACTTAAAAAATACTTAAATGGCTTCATCCATTCAGATCAAAATGGCTTTTTACCTAAAAGACAAATCAAAGACAATATGAGAATAATTTTGAATACCTTGGAATACTATGAGGCCCACCCAGAAAAACAATTGGCACTGATGTTCCTCGATGCGCAGAAGGCCTTTGATAATGTGAATTGACAGTTTATGTTTTTGCAACTGGAGCAGATGAACTTTGGCAAGAAATTCACCCAAACTATACGAATGATATACCAGAAACAAGCAGCAAAGATAATGGTAAATGGAGAACTAACAGAACCGATGGAAATAAAGAGAGGTACAAGACAAGGCTGCCCATTATCACTGTTACTCTTTGTCCTAACACTAGAGGTCTTAAATAGAAAGATCAGAGAAGAAGAAGAAATAGGAGGAATGAAAATTAAGAGAGAAGAGTATAAATTGCAAGCGTTCGCAGACGACTTAGTTTTTATTCTTGAAGATCCATTAGAAACCGCACTCAAATTGTTAGAAAGAATAGAGGAATATGGAGAAGTAGCAGGCTTGAAAATAAACAAAGATAAAACAAAGATCATGACAAAGAATATTCCAGCTACACAAAAGGAACAGTTGTCAGAAATGTTGCAGATTCAAAACACAAGTAAGATTAAATATTTGGGGATACATCTATCACCTAGATGTAGCACTCTTAAAGAGGATAATTATATCAGATTAAAACGACAAATAGCAATCGATTTGGAGAAATGGGAAAACTTGCATTTATCAATGATGGGAAGAATTTCCACAATTAAAATGAATATTTTACCTAGAATTCTATATCTGTTTCAGACAATCCCAATCAGACTGGGTAAGGATTTTTTTCTAGATTTAAATAAAATAGTTTTGAAATTTATTTGGCAAGGGAAAAAAGCTAGAATAAAACTTAAATTACTACAAGATGTTAGACTAAGAGGAGGTTTTGGGTTACCCGATTGGGAGTTATACTATCAGGCAGCAAATCTGATGTGGATTAAGGAGTGGATATTATTAAAAAACTCTAGATTACTGAACGTAGAAGGTCACGATTTGCTGTTGGGATGGCATGCTTTCTTATGGTATAAGGGAACTAAACCACATGGTTACTTTAGAAGACATTATATAAGGGAGGCGTTGTTGTTAAATTGGGAAAAGATTAAAAAATTACATTATTCAAAAATTCCAGTCTGGACATCAACAATTGAAGCATTTTCGTATCCGATAATACATAAAAAGGAACAAACAGTTAGATATACAGAATTATTGAATATAAAGGGTGAGCTCAAATCTAGCCAAGAGTTGAAGCAAGAAGGGATGGAAATGAACTGGTATTCATATGTACAGATACAATCTAGATATAATGAAGATAGAAAAACTAAAGGTCTCTATAATAAAATGACTGAGCTAGACAAAATTCTAACAGGTACTGATGAAAAAGTAATTAAAAAACTATATGGATATTTATTGGAGTTTAAATTGCATGAAGAACAAGTTAAAGAAACTATGATTGCTTGGGGAAAATTTTTTAAGTATGGGATTGATTTAGAGAATTGGCAGAAATTGTGGTCTCAAAATTACAAAATGACAATGTCTACTGCATATAGAGAAAACTTGTATAAGATGTTTTACAGGTGGCATCTACCCCCGACCAGAATCGCAAGAATGTTCAAGAATAAATCAGAAAAGTGTTGGAAATGTCACCAGATACCTGGCTCATACTACCACATGTGGTGGACTTGCACTGAAGCCAAAAGATACTGGACTAAAATCCACATGTGGTTGGAGAAAATGATACACAAACAAATAGACTTTAAACCAGTCTTTTTATTGGGAATTTTACCAGAAACCTACAACAAAGACTTAAAATATTTGATTGTAAACGTGTTAACAGCAGCCAGAATTGTATTTGCAAAAAACTGGAAAAATGAAACAATACCAAAAGAGGAAGAAGTTATTCGAAAAATAATGGACTGTGCCGAAATGAGTAAATTGACATTTGAAATTAGAGAGCAAGAGCATGAACAATTTTATAAGATATGGGACTTGTTTTATCAATGGCTAAGGGAAAAAAACAAAACTTTGGAAATGAAAAATGATACACTTATGCCTTAGTTGGAAAAAGTAAATGATGATATAATTATGCTGTGAAATAATTTAACAATGATATAAGGAAGTACTAATATAAGGTCTGGTGATATAATGTATAAGGTTAAGAACTTACTATAATGATATTACGCTGCGGATAAGGCAACTCTAATAGGGGAACAAATGAAAACTGGTATATATAGGCAGCGATGACTTGTTGAACAATGAAGGAATAAGATCTCTGTTTGAAGGTATGAAATGCAAGGTTAACAATGAATAGAAGTATATTCTCTGGGGGAAAACAATGCTAATGTTAACTGAATATATGTTGTAGAAGGAAAATGAGGCCTTTAGTTACATTAGAGGAAATATCTGAGATGGTAAATATTATTTGAAGATGTAGATGTTAAAACAACCGTAACCAAACGACATGCTGCATGTGATGATGGTTTTTTTTTCTTCCCCCCCCCCTTTTTGGATTTTTTTTCTTTTTCTTTTTTTGGCCTTTTTGGCCTCCCCCCCCCACCCTTTTTTTTTTAACCCTAGTTTATTGTGGTGTTTATTAAATATACAACAGAGAGATACGGGATGTATATGCACCTGTGATCAAATGACATATTGTATGTGAAGATGGGTTTCCCCTCCCCCCCTTTTTCTTTCTTTCCCTATCTTCTCCTTTTCCCATTGTTGTCTGTGTAATAAAAAAATAAAAATAATTTAAAAAAAAAGGCACCATGTTTTTACAGAACATGTAATCATACTTTGAAATTAACTATCATGATATGTGGTATTAGTTGAAAAAAAAAGCTGGGCTAAATCATGGTGGTCATGAGAATCAATGATTATTAGCCTTAATGACACTATCACTGCCTCTGAAGCCCAATTGATAGACTTATGGGCTTGCTTGTAGTATACAACAAACTAGGTGGGCTAGGGGTTCAATCCAGCAGGATATTCCTTGTATTTTTATGTTTCATTCCTATCTTTATATATATTTCCAATGCAGGGATGGGTTGCTAATCCCGTTCCAACCGGTTCGGTTGGAATGGGGCCGGCGGCGTCCTCGTGCACGCGCACAGTTCACGCATGCGTCTTAGCGCCTGCACGATGCTCCAGCTGCTCGCGGAGACTCGCGCAGGCGCTGTATGTGCCATGCCCCTGCGTGGAAGCGCAGAAGCCTTCAAAGACCGGTAAGGAGCACGGGCGGGCAGGTGGGCCCTTCGCCGTTCCCGGAAGTTACTTACTTCCGGGTTCGCTGACCAACCGGTTTGCGGGGACCGCTGCGAACCGGTTGAAACCCACCCCTGTTCCAATGCATGAACACCAAGAAAATATGTGATACATACATAGCTTCTCATGTCCAGCTAATTGGGAATGATTTAAATGATGAGGATAGCACATAGAATAATTCTTGTTGCATCTGGTTTTCCTCTTTACATTGTAATTTGCACATGTTGCAGAATCAATGACAGAGACATCACTTTTCACTCAGGGACATCAAATTGCATTCTCTGAAGCTTGCCAGGACAGTCTGTGTTCAGATTCAGGTGAATATGCTGATGAGAAAGGCAAGTTACCAATATGTGCTATGAAGAATTACAAGATATGCTGTTTCAGTGACCTTATATTATAAGAACAGCAATGATAATTAAATTAATAGCAGTAGGAAGGACATAATGCTATAATGCAAAGGTAACAATCTGAGGTTCCAAAGTGGGGATGTCAAAGAATGTACAATTCCCAGATCTATTTTGTTTGCACTCTGGCACTCTGGGTGATATATCTAATTACAGTGGCTGAAAATTGATCACATTATTACATATAATTTTGGGATGAGAAGCAAAAAAATAGTATAAGCCTTAAAGTAGTTCAAGAAAGAAAAATAAAAAGTCCCACATTGCCTCAAAAATTCAATGAAATAGAATCCAAAAAATATTGGCATCATCTACCTTGTATCATAATTCTAACCAATGTGTCCTTTTCAGTCACTCGTGAAATGTAAGGGGAGTACTAAAATTGTGCAAAGCATTTTGAGATGCAATTCGTAAATCATGACTCATGAGCAAATAACATCTCACTGACCCAACTGCAATATTCTGATGGTATGGTAGAGTTATTTTGAGGACCTTTCTAGATTGTCTCTGGATGCATAGCCATTACACTTAGAGATCAATCACCCTAAAGTACACATAGCTGACCTGGGGAAATTGTGCAGTACTTTTTTCCTAAGCTTTTGAGAAAATGGCTGTTTTGGAGTATCAAGGAGTGGTTTTGGGGGAATATGCAGATGGAGGAAGGAGTAGAAAGTAATTCACAAGACTTCTATTTCTATGGAGCTAGGAAGATAAAGTACTGGAGGAGGCTGATAATTGAATTATGTAGGAGGAGAACAGCTATAGAACCTACATACAGAAAGATGAATTGGATTTGTTTGAGAACAGATGTAACATTTCTAGATGTATAAGAGCTCCATGAAATAAAGCAAATACAAGTTAAATTAGAGGAGAAATTCTTATAAGATGCAACCAAGAATTGAAACTATATCAAGTTTAAGTGTAATAAATCAATATAAAAGGAATCCTCTAATCAGTTATGTGTAACTATTTTAAAGTAGAATAAAATATGAATTAAAATATGAATGAAGACATGGCATAAAAGGGACAGTTAGAAGCTTGCTTAAAGGGACAGGGAAATGTCATCAACCTCTAACCAAAAGATGTTCCAGCCAACATCCCTACGTCAAAAGTCCAAACCACAAGGTTCAATTAAAGTTTGCTAAAGAAATGTAGTCCATACCTGTGTCCCAAGAACAAAAAGAGAAGTAAGACCCCCATCTACTTATAAGGCTTTCCCCCCAAAATAACCAATAAGAAATGAGTTAAGTATTTCCGTGTTGCGCCGCTTTTGAGAATGTATAAGAACGCGTGCTCCGATAATGAAGGTTGTTCAGAATTTCCAATGCTAGCTAAGTGTTAGCTTTCTGAACCTGGCTGCCAAATAAACTCTTCCTGTATTTTGAGAAGTCTAAGCCTGTCATTTTCTGCAACAATTCTGGCGACTGCAGCAGGACTTAGAGCGATATTTCGCTGAGGACAGAATGGACCGACTGGTGCCCCATCGAGACCATCTTGACTGTCTTCAGGTGCCGACGGAGACCTTTCTCCAGAAGAGGGCTGATGAACCTCTCTCGGGCATCCGGAGAACACCACCGATCCAAGAATCTGACCAGGATCAGGACGAGTTAATAAAATTATGCCGACTGAGAAAGAAAACGCCTGCAGGCAAGTATTGTGGAAATTGTAGACCCACTTGGTTAAGAGTAGAAGAGGGGGCCCGATCACCCCCCTGAGCCCGGGATAGTGTCCCTTCCAAACAGAACCGGTGTATCCTAATGAGGCTCTAGGTTTGTGTGGGAGGTTAATCTGCTGCAGTTCCTATTGGTGACCATGACCCAGGTCAGCAGAAAGTGTGTTAGAAATAGAACATGGGAGGGGGAGGGAGCGTTCCTCGTATGCCCCTCCAATGCATGTGAAAAAAACTTTAAGAAAGTTTTAGTAAAGTCTCTGGCAGAGAAATTATCCTCACCCCCATTGTACAAACCTCAAGGAGGAAAGAAAAAGAAAAAGAGTCTGAAAGAAACATTTAGTTCCTGTGCTGTTTTAACTTGGTTTAGCATGGTTGTCCTTGATGATCTGTTTAAGTGTTTTTTGTTTTGTTAAAAAGAAAGAAAAGAGAGAGTTTATGACATCAGTGCCCTCCACCTGTGTATCTGTGTACATGAAATGGTTGACACTGAAGAAGTAGGAGACCAAGGAAGACAAATGGTTGAATCAGATATTGGTTAGGAAGAAAACCAAAAAGGTTATTGAAGGGATCGATCAAGTGGACCACAAACCTGGTCCAAGGGAGCAGTTGAGATAAAAACTCAAATTGCCCCTAAGGGAATTTTATTTCCAGAAGCTGAGGGGGAGCTACATAAGGTGTGGATATATGCTCCATTCTCAATGGCTGATTTATATAATTGGAAAAATCAAATTCCTGCTTATAGAGAAAATCCAGATGAGATGCATGTCCTTTTTGCATCCATTTTTCTGAACTCACCAGTCTACTTGGGCTGACATACAAAGTCTGATGGAAATTTTATTAACCCCAGAGTAAAGAAGACTGGTGAAGGTAACCGTGAATAAGCCTTTGCAGAAGGATCATGCAAAAGATCCAGACTGGACTGGTTACTGGTGGAACCAGATTGGGAACCTAGTCCATTCAGCTGCAAAACTATTGTACCTTAGTTTTGTTAGGATTCAAACAAAAATTAAGAATTTAGGGAAGGTCTATTAAATTCAACAGAAACAGGATGAAAATCCAGGGGAATTCCTAGAATGCATTTATCAAACTTTTAGGCAATATACCACATTAGATCCTGAGGTTGAAGAAAATAAGAGAATGGTCAATATGATCTTCATTGGTCACTCTGCAGATATCATTAGGGTAAAAAAAAATTACAAAAGACAAAAAAAGAGGGCCAGGAAAGGCATCTCTGAACTTGTGGAACGAGCATAGAAAATGTATATTAAGTGGGCTCAAAATCTCAGAGAAGAAGAAACTTCAAAGGGCAAGAAGAAATGTAATTTTTCTCGCCGAGGCCCTTAGACAGGGAAAAATGGGAGGCCAGGGGAACTGCCAGAAGAATTGTCGAGGAAGGGCCAGTAGTTAGAATCCCACACCTAGTCAGAGAAAGAGCCCTCCAGTTAGCAAAAAGGAAGCCATGAAGGTCTGTGTGGCTTGAATAAAAGGAAATGGCAAATGTAAGGTCAAAAAGAGTCATCCCGAAAAAAGCCTCTCCTAAAGACCGCGCCCTATGAAGAGGAAGGTCCCCCTCCATATGCTCCTCATCATACAAGACAGCTACATAATAGTAGAAGTAGGACAAAGTGACCAAAGGGAAAAGCAAAAAGTGGAATGTCCTTTTAGCAGACCTCCCTCTCCTGCAACCCAACTGACTTCTCCCATTGCTGCCCGAACCAGAAGTCAGTTCCTAGCTCCACTTCGCCAAATGAATCAAAGAGTTATAGATGGACAGGGACAGGCAGAAATTTGGCCTCTATTTCAATACGTCCTGTTCACCACTACAAATGGGAAACAACAGGGTTATTATCAAAACCCATAATCCAACCTGGCAGGATTGGAACAGTTAATTACTACTCTCCTTAATGGAGAAGAAAAAGAAAGATTATGTAGTGCCATTGGAAAAATCCTAAAGCCCACAGACAGGAAGCCTTCAGGCTGTGTTAAATTTATGGTTTCCAAGATAAGATCCACAATGGGATCTCTGTGGAGACATGACCCCCCTCTGGGACTATCAGGCACTAATTCTTAAGGGTTTAGAGAGGCTACAAAACCTCCAGTGAAAAAGTCCAAGCCTTCTCTTGTAAACCAAAAAATGGATGAGAGTCCCGAAGCCTTCTTCCAAAGGCTGGTTGAAGCATATAAAATCTACACCCCAATCAATCCCCTGGATTCCAAAAATGCCCGCATGCTAGCCATGGCTTTCATATCTCAGAGTGCCCCAGACAATTAATGGAAATTGCATGAAAGGTCTTTGTGAAAAGTAGAAGAAAGAAAGAAAGATGACAGGATGCAATGTAAAGCTGAATTGCTGACAGTTGCGTTGTCAAATAATTCCAAAGCCCAAAGCAGAGGTCGATGTAATTGGAGTAAGGAAAAAGGCCACTGGCTACAAGAATGTCCCAAGAGACTTGAAGTCAGAATAAGGGGACAAGGAAGAGGACAGAGGTCAATTGAATCGAGAGATCTGAAGACTGAAGGGGACCAGATAGGGGGTAATAATATGACTCTAGGGGCATCTAGATCAGTAATTACAAAACCCATGGCTCCCTTTTCCAATAATGTACTAAATATCCAAGGGGTTGATGGTCTGACAAACAGCTGCCCTGTGTTGAAGCCTTTGAAATGTTCCCTAAATGGAAGAAATATAGAACATTAGTTCCTGCACATACTGAATGCCAAGTTCCTCTTTTGGGTCATAATATCCTATGCAAAATAGGAGCTACACTGTCCTTTGAGGAAGATAAAATGGCCCTAATGATGAGGAATCTCCCAGATGAGATATGGCGAGTAATGGTGGTTCAAGAAAACCAGATCCCCAATACCTGGAAGGAGTTCGAGGTACTCCAGTTGTGGGCAGAAAATAATCCACCAGGCCATGCATCTCATCATGCACCAATAATTATACAAGTAAAGCCTCTAGCCATGTCTGTCCGCCTACACCTTCTTCACCATCTCAAATACATAGAGACAGCCAAAAACTGTTTGCTTTGGTGTGGGAAGATCCAGTAACAGGTCAAAAGAGGCAATTTGCTTGGACTAGGTTTCCCCAAGGATTTAAAAATTCACCTACGTTTTTGGCGAAGCCTTAGCCTCAGACCTAGAAAATTTCCAGCCTTGCAAAGATGGAGATGTGCTACTCCAATATGTAGATAATATCTCAGTAACCGGATAGACAAAGGAGACTTGTTGGGGAAAAAAATACCAATCAATTGCTTCATCTGTTAATGGATAAGGGACATCGTGCCCCAAGGCAAAAAAGCTCAAAGGGGAAGGGAATAAATAAGACAAACAACAGGTTAAAATACACACAACATTCATAGTTACCGTGGGGCTGGATACTTCAACCGGCCCCCGGCCTGCCGGAGTAGCCAGGACTTAGTGGCTTTACGGAAGGCCTGGAAGGTCATAAGGGTCTGGATCTCCATGGGGAGCTCGTTCCAGAGGGCCGGAGCTGCAACAGAGAAGGCTCTCCCCCAGGGGGTCGCCAGCCGACATTGGTTGGCAGATGGAATCCAGAGAAGGCCTAGTCTGTGCGATCAAATTGGTCTTTGGGAGGTAATTGGCAGGAGGTGGTCTCTCAGGTACCCAGGTCCGATGCCATGAAGGGCTTTATAAGTAACGACTAGCACCTTGAAGCGTGTCTGGAGACCAATGGGCAGCCAGTGCAGCTCATGGAGGATAGGTGTAACATGGGTGTACCTAGGTGCACCCACAATCGCTCGTGTGGCTGCGTTCTGGACTAACTGAAGTCTTCGGACACACTTCAAGGGCAGCCCCATGTAGAGCGTGTTACAGTAGTCCAGTCTTGAGGTCACGAGGGCGTGAGTGACTATCCGAAGAGCCTCCCGGTCCAGGTAGGGTCGCAATTGGTGCACCAGGCGAACCTGGGCAAAAGTCCCCCTGGTCACAGCTGACAAATGATGTTCTAATGTCAGCTGTGGATCCAGGAGGACTCCCAGATTGCGAACGCTCTCTGAGGGGGGTATGGTTTCACCCCCCAGGCTAAGGGATGGAATAGCTGGACCATTTTTGGGAGGGAGCATCAATAGCCACTCGGTCTTGTCGGGATTGAGTCCCAGCTTATTCGTTCCCATCCAGATCCTAACAGCCTCCAGGCGCTGGCACATCACTTCCACTGCTTCACTGAGTTGACACAGGGCAGACAGATACAGTTGTGTATCATCTGCATATTGGTGGTATTTAATCCCGTGCCGTCGTATGATCTCACCCAGGGGCTTCATGTAGATGTTAAATAGGAGGGGGGACAGGACCAAACCCTGCGGCCAAGGTGGCGCAGTGGTTAAATGCAGCACTGCAGGCTACTGCTAGATCAGCAGGTCAGCGGTTCAAATCTCACCGGCTCAGGGTTGACTCAGCCTTCCATCCTTCTGAGGTGGGTAAAATGAGGACCCAGATTGTTGGGGGCAATATGCTGACTCTCTGTAAACCGCTTAGAGAGGCCTGAAAGGCCTATGAAGCAGTATATAAGTCTACTGCTATTGCTATTGCTATTGCGGCACCCCATAGTTGAGGGGCCTAGGGGTTGACCTCTGCCCTCCGACCAACACTGACTGCGACCTGTCCGAGAGGTAGGAGGAGAACCACCGTAGGACGGTGCCTTCCACTCCCACCTCCCATAACCATTGCAGAAGGATACCATGGTCGATGGTATCGAAGGCCACTGAGAGGTCAAGGAGCACTAGGATAGAGGAGTGACCCTTACCCCTGGCTCGCCAGAGATCATCGATCAGTGCGACCAAAACAGTTTCCGTGCTGTAACCAGGCCTGAAACTGGACTGAAAGGCATCCAGATAATCGGTTTCATCCAGGGACCGTCGGAGTTGAGAGGCCACCACTTTCTCAACAACCTTCCCCACAAAGGGAAGATTGGAGACTGGACGATAGTTGCTCAAAATGGCTGGGTCCAGAGAAGGTTTCTTCAGGAGGGGTCTCACCACCGCATCCTTTAGGAGGAGCGGGAAGGTTCCCTCCTGGAGAGAGGTGTTAACTATCATCTGGATCCAGCCACGTGTCACCTGCCTGCTGGTCGAGACCAGCCAGGAGGGGCACGGGTCCAATATACAGGTGGAGGCACTCACCGCTCCCATGGCCTTGTCCACTTCCTCAGGAGCAACAAGTTGAAACTCGCTCCATAAACTCCGCTAAAGACCTTCCCCCGGTACCTCGGCTGGTACCGTGCAATTGGAGTCCATCTCTGTCTGAATCCGAGCGACTTTATCCATTAGAAACTGAACAAATTCCTCAGCTCTACCTTGTAAAGGGTCATCCGCATCCCTCCCTTTCAAGAGGGAGTGGATTATTCTAAACAAGGCGGCTGGGCACGATTCAGCGGATGCAATAAGAGCGGCAAAATGCACACATTTCGTATTGCCACGAGATAGGCTCTGATATAGGCTCTCATCAGTGCTCGGTCTGACTCAGATTTACTGGCCCTCCAGCAGCGCTCTAGGCGTCTCTTTTGGTGCTTCATCTCCCGGAGTTCCTCAGTAAACCAAGGAGCTCTTCTGGATCCGCTATCTTGGAGAGGTCACAAAGATGCAATCCGGTTTAGCGCCCCCGCCGCCGCTGAATTCCAGGCAGCGACTAAGGACTCCACCGGACTGTGGGCAAGAGCGTCAGGTATTTCTCCAAGCGCCGTCTGAAATCCCATAGGGTCCATCAGGCGTCTGGGGCGGAACCACCTAATCGGTTCCTCCTCCCTACAGTGGGGAATTGGTTTCCGAAAGTCAAGCCTCAGTAGGAAGTGATCAGACCAGGACAAGGGCAAGATCTTAATACCCCTCAACTCTAGATCACGCCTCCACTGCTCCGAGAGGAATACAAGGTCAAGCGTGTGACCCGCTGAGTGAGTCGAACCCCAAATTACTTGGGTCAAGTCCATGGCTGTCATGGAAGCCATGAACTCCTGCGCCCCATCAGAGCGTTCACCGAGCGAAGGTAGGTTGAAATCCCCCAGCACCATAAGCCTGGGGAACTGTACTGCCAGCTCGGCTACTGACTCGAGGAACGAGGGGAGGGCTGTTGCAACGCTGTTGGGAGGTAAGTACGTTAACAACAAGCCCACTTGACCTTCAAGGTCCAACTTCACCAACAGGGACTCACACCTGACAAGCTCCGGAGCAGGGATCCTACGAGGAACTAATGACCTTTGGATGATGACGGCCACTCCCCCACCCCTTTACTGGGGTCGCGGCTGATGGAGCACCTGAAACCCTTCTGGGCACATTTCAGTGAGGGGGACTCCTCCCTCCTGGCCCAGCCAGGTTTCAGTAATACATGCCAGGTCTGCCCCCTCGTCTAATATTAGGTCCCAGATGAGGGGAGCTTTGTGAACCACAGACCTGGCATTTAGCAACAACAGCCTGAGACAAGGGCCCTGACAACTCTCGTCATCCGCATCCCTCCCTGGAGTAGAACTAACAGGGCCGGAAGGAGGGATCGCTGTGACGTAGTGGACCCTCCTTCCCCGGTAATGGCTAGCCCTGAAGTTCCCGTCGTACCTGTCCCTCCCCATCATGACCATAATGCTCCGGCCCACTCCCGCATCCGTAGACCCCATTTCCTCTCCCGTAGCCTCCGCTCTCTCCGGCAGGTCATTTATGTCAATCATTCTAGGATGGGATGTGGGCCTGGGCCCCCTACCACTTCTGCAATAGCACTCAGTGGAGGAGGCACCAGGCTGTACTCCCAGTCCTCTCATACATACACAGCCGCTCACCCATACAGTCTCCACATAAGTCAATTTAAAACATACAAATACAATGGTAATAAAAATTAATAAAAATGGGTACAGGCATCAACAATCACACCATACACACCTCATTCATAAAACACAAAAAATTGCGATTGGTGCAGTTTGGAGATAAATAAGTCAGTAATAGGACAAGAGAGGAAAAGTCTTTACGCTCGGGAGTTCCTCTTCTGCTGGATCAAATAGAAGGGACAAAGTTCTACAGTTTAGGCGGGGGGTTAATCCCGGTCACAAGGGGAGAGGGCAAATTCCCTACTCACGTCCTCTTTGTCCTCCGCTTTCCTTTTCTGCAAGAATTGTAAATACAGAATGGCATGCAAAGCTCTCGGCGAAAACGGAGATCAAAGAACTCCATGGCCGAGCAGCAGCAGCCAGAGTGGCAGGGGTTGAGAGCGGCCGAAAGATGGAAACAGTTCAGGGAGGCAGCGTCGTCTGAAGAAGGCAAGCCAGGAACAATCACGGATGGTAGCAGCAGTGGTAGTGGGAGTCAGAGGCAAAAGTCATCCACGGGGATCACAAGCCAGAATTGTAAAAGCCGATCCGTGGCAGTGATAATTAGATGATAATTAAAGTCAGAAAGCCGCAATGGGGGGGGGGGGAAATGTGCTAGGATTAACCATGGCAACGACGAGAAGGCCAGTCACATGGATCCATAGTGCAGAGTGATAAATTCCCCAACCCCCCAGGGCAGCAGCAGGCCCAGCGGCATCCCGCCGATGAAAACAGGGCCACAGCACTCTGAACTCAAACCAAAACAAACTGCCGCTGGATGGAAAAACCGTCGCTCGCAGGGGGGCACCCACAGATCATTCACCAGCACCCCCAGAGACCATCCACAGCTGCCAAAGTACTGCCCCCAGGCAAGATGTCACTCTGCGGCCAAACTCAGGCAACGCCATCCCGAATTCAGTCTAGCTTTTTGACAGCCGGAGAACCGCCATTCATGAGGGGGGGCACCCATCCCACAGGCCGCTCGACGACGCCCGCCCATGCTGCAAGATCGTTCAAGCCGCAAGATCGTTCAAAGCCACAGCAGCACTTTCCAAGAACTTTCCAAGAACTTTCCAAGGTAACAAGCAAAGCGCCGTCCCGAACACAGCCAGCGCCGTCCCGAGTTCAGCCAGGCTTGTCCCCAGCTCATTGCCAGCTGGGAAGCCACCGTCCATGTGAGGGGGGAGGGGGGGCGCCACCCACAATGCCGAAGGCCGCTCGAGACCATCCGACAATGCCGAAGCCCGTCCCCAAGCCACCAGGGCAGCATTTCCCAAAATAGTCACCCCTCCAAGATTGTCTCAATTTCTCCTCACGCAATTCCGCTCTGCCAGGGGTCTAGCGTTCAGCGGGGGCTCAATTCTGAGCAATTTCAGCTCTCTTCCAGCCAGAGCGAAAAGCTCAGGCAGCCATCTTCCCTGCGCAGGCGCAACATGAATTCTCTTGGCTATCGGGAATAGGTTGGATTAAACAAATGCTGTTTCTTTTGTTATGTGGGATCACAAGCTTAGCCTTCCTCCTTTGCATAATGCCCCTACTTAAGTAACTCAATAGCTCATACATTCAAATTGCACTCTTAGGAGTGGAGAAAATACTTCCGGAAGATAAGCACTAAGATGTGTATTGCTTGTTTCCTTGCTTTTTTGCTGTTATGTACTCTGCATGCTTATATTGTTAATCTAACAAGCTAGACTCAATTGTGGGTATTAATAGAGTCTGGAAGGGGGGATAAAATAAAATAAAATATTAATTAAAATATAAAAGTGAAGACGTGGCATAAAAGGGACAGTTAGAAGCTTGCTTAAAGAGATATGGAAATGTCATCATCCTCTAACCAAAAGATGTTCCAGCCAACGTCCCTATGTCAAAAGTCCAAACCACAAGGTTCAATTAAAGTTTGTTAAAGATACATAGTCCATACCTGTGCCCCAAGAACAAAAGGAAAAGTAAGACCCCCAGTATTTGTGTGTTGCGCCGCTTTTGAGAATGTATAAGAATGCGTGCTTTGATAATGAAGGTTGTTCAGAATTTCCAATGCTAGCTACGTGTTAGCTTTCTGAACTTGGCTGCCAAATAAACTTTTCCTGTATCCTGAGAAGTCTAAGCCTGTCATTTTCTGCAACAATTCGCATTTTAAAGTGAACAAGGCATTTCAGACATGCACTTGTCATCTCCTTCTTAAAGAAACTAGATATTTTCCATGACATACAGATGATCTTTGAATTATGTCCATTTAGCAATTGTTTGAAATGGAAAGGACAATGGGAGGAGCTAACGAGGAAGCAGTCCATTACTTTACTTTTGTTGGGACTGCAAGGGACCAAACCTGGAAAGTCTTGGATGGGAGTAGATCCTTCACTAATACTGGCAACAGAGAGTGCCAGAATTGTCACTGCTAAGCAATATATTATGTGACATGACCATATCACATAGCAATGGAAATTCTAGTCCCAATTGTGGGTTGAGGGTTGAGGACCATCTGTGTATAACAGCTGTCCAGTCTCTGGAAAATTGTTTTGAGTTGAGATGACAATAGAGTATGACAACCTTGCCACAATCTTTATTGGCACCGCCTTGACTTAAACACATATTTTCTTTTTTCACTTCTGACCTGAATAGTTGCACATTTCTACATCTCACACATGAGGAGTAGCGGGTTCTGAAAGAAATATGCAGTTGATTTATATCCTGTTTCAGTAACAGAGAAATAATATGCTCTGAATGATACGATGAGAAATATGAAGAATTGAAGGGATAAGCAATCAACTGTTTTGCCAGTTTTTAATTCTTTTTTCCTGAGAAATGTTTTTTTCTTTTGTCTTTGAAGTAAATATTAAATTTTTAATGCACTAATGCTGGTAATATGTTGTTGCCTGCTGAGTTCCTAAATAGCCAACTTGTCAAAATGTATTAGAAATTGTTTAACCACTGATTTAAATTATTTGTATTTTATATGTATTAAAACTTTTGATTCATTAACAGGGTGTGTGTGTGTGTGTGTGTGTGTGTGTGTGTGTGTGTGTGTTTGTGTGTTTGTATAAATACACTGGTACATTGGTACTCAAATGCTTTGAAACTCATCAAATGTGGTACCCAATGCATTTTGATGTAAACATTTTCTCCCAGTGTCCATTGTTTGTTTGGTACTTGATGGACAAGCTAGAACTTGTTGTTGTTGGTTGCTTGTGACTCACTACATTATTCCTTATGGGAAAACTTTGTTTGGTACTTATTGTGCTTCCTAGAAACAATTAATGATGAGTACTGAGGTATCACTGTACTAAATTCATTTAAGATTTCATTTTAGATGTTTTGCATAATGACATTAAGTATAAAAATACTTATTAACATTTGCTTGTGCTTAAGCCTGAGTTCAGCCATGCAAACTAATTTTTGCTTTTCAGTCAAAACTTTACTAGATTTCAGAATGTTTTTAGCTAGGTTTATATACTTTGTATAGCCCATTTTATAGCACATTATCTAAACCAAAAAGAATCTATCAAATACAGTGCAAGAAAAGTTATTCTGAATAAGAGTACAATAGGCTTGGAACAGTTCATTTAGTGACCGTTTAAAATTACAACAGTACTGAAAAAAGTGACTTATAAACAGTAGTGGGATTCAAAAATTTTTACTACTGGTTCTGTGGATATGGCTTGTTGGGTGTGGCAGGGGAAGGATACTGCAAAGTCCCCATTCTCACCCCACTCCAAGAGAAGAATATTGCAAAATCTCCATTCCCACTCCACTCCAATGGAAGGATACAGAAGTGGTATTCAGTAGGTTCTGTCCAGTTCTGGAGAACCGGTAGCAGAAATTTTGAGTAGTTCAGAGAAGCGGTAAATACCACCTCTGACTGGCCCCACCCTGATCTATTCTCTGCCTCCTGAGTCCCAGCTGATCGGGAGGAAATGGGGATTTTGAAGTAACCTTCCCCTGGAGTGGGATGGGAATGGAGATTTTACAGTATCTTTCCCCGGCCATGCCCACTAAGCCAAGCCCACAGAACCGGTAGTAAAATAAATTGAATCCCACCACAGGAAGGAAACTGCAAAATCTCCATTCCCTCCCCACCCCACTAACCTGCTTTCCAGCTCTGTTCTCCTGCACAGGCAACAAAAGAAGACTCAGCAGATCAGACGGGACTTGGGAGGCAGAGAATAGATGGGAGTGGGTCCAGCCAGAGGTGGTATTTGCCATTTCTCTGAAATACTCAAAATTTCCGCTACTGGTTTGCGAGAACCGGTCAGAATTGTCTGAATACCACTTCTGCTCATGACCTTTTCCCACACTTATAACCATTGTGGCATCCCCATAGTCAAAATTCAGATGCTTGGCAATTGACTCATATTTATAACTATTACTATCCCAGGGTCACATAATCACCTTTTACAACATTCTGACAAAGTCAAAGGGGGAAACCCGATTCACTTAATAACTATGTTACTAATTTAACAACTGCAGTGATTCACAACAATATTGGAAAGGTCACAAAATGGAGCCAAACTCATTTAATAAATGTCTCATTTAGCAACAGATATTTTGGATTCAATTGTGGTCATAGGTTGACGACTACCTGTATAGCAATTTTCAGCTTTCGATAAGTAATAGTTGCATTTATAATAGTGGATTTCATTGGAACATGTGAATGAGAATTGTCCCATGCCAAATATTGGTTTCTTTTTGACTTAGTATGTTGTGTGAGAGAAGTCATCTATAGGAATTTGAAAACCATATTTTATAGTTCAGTTCAGACAGGATGGAAACTTCCTTTGGGAGTCCTTCTACAGGGCTCATACCCAGATGCTGTGTGGCAAATAGATTTCCCCAAAATTTCCCCAGAAACTGGGAGTTAGGGATCTCTTGATTTTGTGTGTACTTTTTCTGGGTGGGTTGAGGCTTCTCCATGCCATACAAACAAGGCTGGATAAATAGCTTGCATATTACTGAAAGACATTGTGCCAAGATTTGGGATGCCTTTGTATATCTCCTCAGATTCTGGCTCATACTTCACAGCTAGGTGACACAAACTGTTTCCCAAGCTCTTGGAATTAAGTGGCAACTTCATGCTGTCTATTCCCCTCAGCTTAGCACGGTTGTTGAAAAATTTAATGATTTGATTTAACGACAGATATCCAAACTCTGTCAAAAAGTCCAATTAATGAAACCCTAAGTTAAATACTTAGGTTATACTATGTCAAGGCCAGATATCTATAGGGCATGAGAGAAAGGAAGCTATGTGCCGAATTGCAGACCCAACTAATAGGAGAGAATTGCGGGTTTTTTGGGGGGGTGCAGCAGGATATTGTAGAATATGAATACCAAATTTTGCCCTGCTAGCCAAATCACTCTATGAGTCCACAAAGGGGGAGAAAAGAAGCCCTTTGTTTGAGAGCAGGGACAAAAACAAGCCTTTGAAACTTTAAAGTCAAAATTGTCTCAAGCTCCTGTTATGGGACTTCCTAACCTGGAGAAACCATTTAATGTCTTTGTAGACTCGAACAGGGAGGTATACAGTGGAGTTCTCCAAGGCTCTGTTTTAGGCCCAGTACTAATGATATGAATGAGGGGATAAATGGGGAACTCATCAAAAATGCTGGAAACATTGGGGTGATTATTGAAAGAAACTTTATGACCAACTCTCCCTATAAATACTTATGACCCAGTCCCAAAGTTATGTATGTTGTGGAACTGATGGTCATTTGCCTTTACGACTGACTGCAGACTTTGCAACATGCCCCCCCTCCTATTTCTCCCCTATCCTGCCCAGCCAGGACCCCACCAGTCATCACTGATTGCTTACTTACTTTACAAAGAATTCCAGAGCTCAGGAGTTAGGGGTAGGGAAGGAGAAGAGGCTGTTTCATTGCTAGGCTATGTGGCAGGAAAGTGGCTATCTTTTTCTGAGATGCAAAATAGATGAAAAATCTATTTTGTTGTTTTTATTTTGTTTCTTATTTTGTTGCTAGACACTAGCCTTCCATTTCATAGAAAAAGCAAATGGCAAGGGAGAGGAATCTTCCTTCCCTTCCTTGCCATTTACCTTTGGTCCCTTGCTAATAGCAGGTAGAGGGGAAAAAGCAGAAATAGCCAGAAATCTTTTCCTTTATAGTAAGCTTCTCTTAGATTCTCTGCTTATTAACATGTACATCTACTGGTGGATGGAGGGAAAACATGGAAATAATCAGAAAACTTTACCATTAGAATGAGTTTATTAATTAATTTAGTATTAATTTATTGAATTTATACTGCTGCCTATTCACCCATGGCGACTCAAGATGGCTTACAGAATATAAAACCATATTTAAAACAATAACAACTAACAAAATTAATCAAACAAATTAATATAGTACAATATAACAATAATTTCCCATAGACCCTGGTCTCTCTGCAAAATAACACAGGTACAGCTACATAGTGGCCAGAAAGATGATTTTGTTCCTGTACTAGGCCACTCATGGTCTTCCCCCATCCCTGAGGCATCCCATGCATACTTAAACACCTACATCCATGATGGCAAACCTATGGCATGCGAGACAGAAGTATGGGCACACGCTCCATCGCCCCAGCTAAGCCAACTGGTCATCAGGTTTCTGAGGCATGCATGAGCGCTGGCCAGCTGGTTGTTGCATTTCTGAAGTGCTCATGTGTGCTGGCCAACTGGTCATTGGGTTTCTGCCACTCTGGCACCTGTGCACCTTCCAGTTTGGGCACTCTGTGTCTAAAAGGTTCACCATCACTGACTTATACATTCATTTATCAAATGGGGGGACCAGAATAAGGGCTTTTTCACTCAACACGATTCACTTAACATCTTGATTTGCAAATGTAATTGGCAGGATCCATTACATTTATAACTCGACAATTACTGATAGATTTGATGAAACTTGTTTAAGCAAAATGACAGTCATGGTTTAAGATTCTGGGGCACAAATTTTTATGATCTTATGTGCAATATTTTATTATATGACACATGTTGTATATCTGTCTTATATCTTGTATATTATTTCCACAATTTATATTTGTAATACACTTAATGGTAATCCTTTTACCATTTGTTGTCCCTTTATCATTTGCTAATCCCAATTGGAACTAGCAATTCTGTCACTATGTAGCATGGTCATTGAGCATCACATCATGTGACTGTGGTGGCTATCAGTTCTGGCCATAGTTATAAATGAATCAACATGGGTAGTTAAACATGGCTTCAAATGACTGCAGCTTGTGACTTCTTGCCAGTTTCGCTATTAACCTTGCTTGTGGCAAGGTGGCTATAAATGTTGCAAATGATAATCACTTAACTGTTGATTATTGCACCTGTTGTAAATGTAGATCAGTTTCCAAGCACCCAAATCGTTTGTCAAGGTTCCAAGTAATGAACCCAAATCAATCAGCACTCCAAGACTTTCAGCTTTCTCCAAGGACTGTTTTATTGAGTACATCATTTTGACATGAATGGAAATAGAATCAGTTCTAGATATGGCTGCATCAGGCCTGAACTGTTTCGAAGTTGACAGTTGGATTCCCTAAAAAGTAAGAAGCATCTGGAAAACATCAAGCACATCCACACATTAATAAAATCCAAGATCCCCATTTCCCCTAGGGAGGTCCATTGAGTTTCTAGGGATACTTCCATGGAATTTCCTTACTTTATGATCTGCCTTCACATTCTGTACCTTCACCTACCGTGTTTCCCTGAAAATAAGACAGGGTATTATTTTCTTTTGACCCATAAAATATGGCTTGGGTCTTATTATCAGGGGAGGGCTTATTGTTTTGGGGTTGCTGGACGGCTGCTCTCTTGCCAGCGGGGTCCCAAAGAGCAAGGCACAGCCTCAGGGGTGAACAGACAGCACAACACAGTAGCCATGAAGCAACCACACTCACAAGCAGCCACACAGCAAACCCCCGTTCCAGCCGGGCACAGTGCCATTCACTGATATAGGGGTACAGCCAAGCTGCGGGAGTGCCTGTTTACCCCCGCCAGGTTTCCATGGCACCTTTGAAATGCCAGTGAATGGTGTTTTGCACAGCTGGAGAGGGGGGTTGCGCGAGCGGCTGTTCTGCTCCTGCTCATGCATCTCCAAGCCTCACAATGCCCTGGCCCAGCTCTCCCTGTAGAACCAGAACACCTCCACTCCCACTGCCACTGCCACCACCATCCCAGCATGGCTTTTTCAGCGGCTTCCAAACCGAGTCTTCTGGCAGTGGTCGCTCTGGGTATATGCTCTATGGTTGTAGACCAGCTGCCAGCAGAGTGTACTCACAGACACTGTTCCCTCTAAGGTGCACGCCTGCGCGGCCGCGCACGTTGCAACAAAACCCCACGCAGTTTTTATCTGCCGCGCAGAGATTTCTTAAGAAAATGTATGGAAGTCCTTTGCAGGCGGCTACAACTGAATCTGGCAGTGCTGTTGCCTGTTGGAGGAGGAGGAGGCGAACCAGCCTGCCACCACCGCCCACCGCCAGCCCTGCTGCTCTTCCCGCCCCCTTCTCAGCCCCACAGTCCAGCGGTTGCAGCAGAAGCAGCCCCGGGGCTCCGCTGCCGCTCCCCGCATTTTCTGGACGGGGTCTCGCAGGAAGGAATCCCCTCTCCAAGGGATCCCCGTCCAGAAAATGCGGGGAGCGGCAGCGGAGACCCGGGGCTGCTTCTGCTGCGACCGCTGGACTGTGGGGCTGGGAAGGGGGCGGGAAGAGCGGCGGGGCTGGTGGTGGGCGGCGGTGGCAGGCTGGTTCGCCTCCTCCTCCTCCAACAGCACTGCCGGATTTCCGCCCAATGCTGCGGGGGCACCAGCGGGAGCTTTGGCGGCTTCACCTCAGCCGCAGTGCTGGGCAGCAAATGTGTTGGTGCTGTTGTAGGAGGAGGAGGAGGAGGAGGAGGCAGCAATAGCACCTGAGGACAGGACAAGAAGCAATGGAAACTTGTCAGAAGGAGACTCAAGCTGGAAATAAGGAGAAATCTGACAGTAAGAACAATTAAAATCAATGGAATCTTAATTCATTTGCTACAGGTTTTCAAAAGACTGGACGGCCATTTGTCTCAGATGATATAAAGACTCCTGCCTTGGACAAGGGGCTGGACTAGAAGACCTCCAGTATCCCTTCTGATTCTATGATTTTAAAAACCACAAGCTTTTTACAGCTCGCTTGCAACTTTACCAAATTTAATTCAGCCATTTCCTTTTGTTATTAAATGGGTATTTTTAATTCAATGCACATGCACTCCACTTTTAAGATGCTGAAAAAATCCCCATGACCTGCAACAAAATTCATTCTTCTACTCTTATCTTGCCCTAACTTCTGATAGGTTCCTGAAATATAGATCTATAAAATTTAGTGAAAATATTTCTATCTATTTTAATACAGACTCGTAAAACAGATTGGGACAAATGACATTAGTGCTCTGGGATAATAGCAGGTTTACTCTATTTGGATTTTCAGATAAAAGGTATCTTTTGTGCTAAGTTCTAACAATGTAGTTCTCTAATGTAACTGTGAAACAGTCCAAATATATAATTCCCCTCAGGGAGGAATTCTGGGAGTTGAAGTCTACAAGTCTTAAAGCTGTCATGTTTGAAGACCCCTGGGATTTTTTTTCCCTAAAGGGTTAGGGGTGCAAGGGTCTTGTAACAACAGCTTTAAGACTTGCGTGCTTCAAATGCCAGACTTTCTGAGCCAACATTTTGGTTGCTAAGCAGGAGCGTTGTTAAGTGATACTGATATTATATAACACTTTTAATTAAGCGGGTACCTTGAATAAACATAACTTTGAGTTTCAAATAATACTGATTTTGTTGTTGTCTTAGGTGACATATGTGAAAAAAATTCAGGTGCTCAGGAATGAAAATATGCCGCTCAGACACTATACTTTTCTGCTCACACTGAAAAAAAATTAGAGGGAACATTGCTCACAGAGCGTACAACTATAGAGAATACACCCAGAGCGGCCACTGCCAGAAGACTCAGTTTGGAAGCCGCTGAAAAGCCATGCTGGGATGGCAGCGACAGCAGTGGAGGTGCTCTGGCTCTGCAGGGAGACCTGAGCCAGGGCATTGTGAGGCTGGGAGGTGCACAAGCAGGAGCAGAACAGCCGCTCGCACAACCCCCTCTCCAGCTGTGCAAAACACCATTCACTGGCATTTCAAAGGTGCCATGGAAACCTGGTAGGAGCAAACATTCATTGGCATTTTGAAGGCACCAAGCCACGGGAGCTGGGCGGCAGTGAACAGGCACTCCCATGGCTTGGCTATACCCCTAGGTCAGTGAATGGTGCTGTGCCTGCCTGGAAAGGGAGTTTGCCGGGTGGCTGCTCATGAGCATGGTCACTTCATGGCTGCTGTGTTGTGCTGTTGGTTTGCCCCTGAGGCTATGCCCAGCTCTTTGGGAGTCTGCTTGCAAGGGAGCAGCTGCCCGGCAACCCCCCTCTCCAGCTAGGCACAGCACTGCTCACCAAATTAGTGGTATCTCTAAAGTGTCAAGCAACCTGATCACCTTTGCCTCCTCCCTCCCCGTTCCTGTGGCTTGGCACCTTCGGGATACCACTAGGTTGATGAGCGGCGCTCTGCCTGGCCGGAGGGGGGTTGTCTAGGGGGCTTATTTGTGGGGGAGGGCTTATATTTTTGCCCACCAGAAAAATGTGGCATGGCCTTATTATCAAGACATGTTGTATTTTTAGGGAAACATGGTATCTATAGCAATAGCAGTAGACTTATATACCGCTTCATAGGCCTATCAGGCCTCTCTAAGCGGTTTACAGAGAGTCAGCATATTGCCCCCAACAATCTGGGTCCTCATTTTACCCACCTCGGAAGGATGGAAGGCTGAGTCAACCCTGAGCCGGTGAGATTTGAACCGCTGACCTGCTGATCTAGCAGTAGCCTGCAGTGCTGCATTTTAACCACTGCGCCACCTTGGCTCTTTTAGCCTCTGATAGCCTCTGATATTAGATATCCCTTCCATTGAACTAAATATTGGAGCTTGCTTTTATATAACCTGGAATCCAGGATTGTTTTTACCTTGTAGTGTGTCTCCCCTTCCACTATGATTGGATCTGGACCTACCCTGGCTATTGGCCTCAGTTCTGACCCTACCATAGGTTTAAGCAAACTGCAGTGGGTTTCCCAGTAGGCATGGTAGTTTTAATTCCACTTCACCAGGTTAGTGATTTTCACTATGGAGAAAGGTGCTATAAAGTTTGAACCCAACTTTTGGCCAGGGCAGCTTCAGCTACTTTCTGGAAAGATATACTTTCTCCCCAATGTGGAATGGTCACTGGAGTAACTGTATCTTGTCTGCCTGCACTTTGTATGCTTCCATTGCTTTAGCCAGTGCTCATTTTACATTTCTCCAAGCAATTTGAAAGGAACCCACTCAGTCTCCGAAGTGAGGCGTAGGAAGAGTCACACATGGGTATTAACACAGCTTTTTTGCCCTGGAGACTGAGGTAAATCTTGAGGCCACACCTCCATTCCTCCTCTGACCTCCCAAATTAACCTCAGTCTCCGGCCCTCTTCCCAAATTAACCTCAGTCTCCTGCCCTCTTCCCTCACTTCGAAGACTTAGGAATTTTTTACAGGATTTTTACCTTTTGGATCGCTTCACCCCTCCTTGCTGTGCTCAGTGTCGCTAGCCAAGCTGCGCCACTGGTTAGCGTGAACCCAGGTGACCAGATGGTTGCATAATCGGGTAAGGAGGCCCCACGCCGTGTGGTGCGCTTCATAGGGCTCTACACACCCAGGAGGCCATGGGAGGACCGGGGACCCAGCAGAATCTTCCCCCAATGTTCCTGAGCTTCAGGGAATCGGGTAGTAGATCGGCGGCTGCCATCTTAGTCCTCTGCCATCTTAGGAGCATGTGAGTGAGTGCGTGACTGGCATTCCTTCTACGGACGCCGAAAGCACTCAGAAGAGACACTGCTGAATCCGGAAAAGGCTTCGAAGGTCCTAATTCCGCTGGCAATCTGGGGAGGGCCCAATTCAGACGGTGCACCGGCAGTCGGGCCACAGATCGGCGGCAGGGAGCACAAGAGTGCAGAGCCTAGGTAGGCAATGTGCAATACAAGCGAGGCCAGCAAGAAGAGAGGAGGCGGTGAACAGCGTAACTGTGAGTACTATGGCAGAGGCGGCAAGGCGCGGGGCTGCCAGGCCCAGATCATCAGGGGATTCGGATCCGGGTTAGGGGAACTCCAGGGGGGTTCCCCCAGTCACCAGAGGGAGGTCCCCCACCAAGAAAGGCACCCCCAGGCCCCATAGGAAGGGAACCTCTGGGAAGGAGGTTCAGATTACCAGGGCCTCTGCAAGAAGGTTTAGGGCCACCATCAGCCTCTCTCCTTCCAGATCTCGCTCCCCCCGCAGGCTCCCTGTTCTGGAAGAGTCCAGGGTGGCATCCCTGGGTTCCCCAAGGGGCTCAGGCAGAGGGTGCAGCTCCCTATCGCCCCCCTATCACCTGCCCATCCATCGGAGGCTAGGGGAGACCCCTTTGGGTGCAGGGTCCCCAGCCCTGCCAGACACCAGCTGGCACCACAATCCCCTGAGCCAAGGTAGTTTCTGCAACCCCCAGAGCTGCACCCCTCCCTTCCAGAGTTTCCTGATAGCTTCCAGGAGGTGTTAGCCAGGGCATACATAGCCCAAGGGATTGCTTCTGGAATGAAACACCAATCCCAGGGTTCTAGGAGTAGGTCTTCCCAGGACCAGTCTAGGGGTCATCAGGACCTCCCCAGGTCCTCTGCCACCAGAGAAGCCAGGTCACACTCCCCATCCATGGTCAGTGAGGTTTCGGATCTAGAGGAAGGGGAGTTGAAGGAGGTGGGGTTTTCTGAGGATGAGGGCGCCCAGGCCCCTGCGGTGCCGAACATCACTGGGCTTTCCCCCCCATCCTTGTTTAGTTCCTTACTTCATAAGGCCAGGGCCACAGCAGACTTGGACACCTCTCCAGAGCCCAGTACTGCATTTGCCACCCCCAGCACTAGCAGAGGGAACAAGAAGGGGCCCTTCCACAGGCCCCAGGTGGAGGAGATCCCCACTCCAGAGATGTTCCTAGAGGTGCTTAAGTCCCAGTGGGTTAAGCCAGGGTCTTTTCCCAATCCGGGGGGCAATGAACGTAGATTTTATAATCTCAATTCTACCTTCGCCCAAGCTCTGCAGATACCTTCAATGGACACTCCAGTCGCCAGCCTAGCTTCAGCTTCTACGGTGGTGACTGGAGACACAGCCAACTGTCTCAAGGCAGAAGACAAGAAGGTGGAGATGGTTATGCATAAGTACTTTCAGGCTATAACCTGGCTATTAGGCCGGCCACGACCACTTCCTTTTTTAACAGGTCAACAGTACTATGGCTGGAACAGCTAAGAGACAGGACTCCGGCCATGGAAGTACGTTTGCTACAGGACATCTCCAAGGTGCTGGCAGCCACCCAGTTTTCGGCCGCCGCCACACTGGATGCAGTTAAGTATGCCTCGCGAGCTTTGTCATCCTCTGTAGCATCCAGGTGCCTGCTGTGACTGCGTCACTGGCAGGTGGAGTCTCTTGCAAAGTGTCACCTAGCAGGAGCTGACTATACCGGGGACAAGCTGTTTGGTTTGTTGCTGGATTCCATCATGGTGAATGAGTGGAAGGTCTTACTGGCCATGACCAGAAGGTCAGATCACTGACCAGCTCCTTACCCTAGGAGAGCATCTTACCGCCTGCCTGACATGGACTCCCAGAATCAGAGGTACCCGGTTCCTAGGTTTCACAGGCAGGGGGACAGGCAATTCCCAAGGGACAGATTCAGAGGCCAGCAACAGAACAAGTGGCTCTTTTGAGGAGAGGGCGGCCATCCTTTCCACAGGTTCAAGTGATCCAATCGTGGATCACCCCATAGGCGGTCACCTCTCCCTATTTGCGGATGCCTGGGATTGCGTCACATTGGACGAGTGGGTCTTCAAGACAGTTAAGCTCAGGCTCCAGCTGGAGTTTCACTCACAGCCCCCAAATAGATTTGCACTTTCGCCTCCTCCAGAGACCCGGCCAAACGGGCCCTTAAGGCTAAGGCCATCAAACACCTGTTAGACACCAGGGCTATAGAAATGGTACCAGAGGGGGAGAAGGGTTCTGGATTCTATTCAAACCTGTTCCTGGTCCCCAAGAGTTCAGGGGGGTGGAGAGCCATTTTGGACCTTAAACTGCTCAATTTCAGAGTGGTCTACTGTAGGTTCAAGATGGCCTCTCTGAAATCCATCCTAGAGGGCATCAGACAGGGTTACCTGGCCTCCATCAACCTCACGGAGGCCTACCTGCACATCAGAGTCACCCCAGAACATCGTAGGTTCCTCAGGTTTTCTCATGAAGGCAGCCACTTCCAGAATAGAGCCCTCTCCTTAGGGCTGGCCTCAGCTCCCAGGACCTTTACCAAGGTGCTGGCCGTGGCCGTGGGCCACCTTCATTCCTTCCCAGTCCCACTCCATTGTATCTGGATGACATCCTCATCCTAGCCAGGTCCCCAGACACTGTTAGGCAAGACCTGGGTCTCACCATCGACACGCTAAGATCCCTGGGGTTCTCGATCAACCTCGAGTAGAGCCATCTAGCACCATCTACCAGGCTCCAACACCTACAGTCCATTATAAATTTGGTGTCTGGAGAGGTATTCCTCTCCCGGGAATGTAGGAACAGCATCATTTAGCTGGTTCCGGAGATACGCAAGTTACGCTCTGTCCCTGTGGTTCTTCTTTCCAGGCTCCTTGGGAAATTCATTTGTTGCATAGGGATAGTGCCTTGGGCTCGTTTCCATGCCAGGGAGCTCCAGTGCTTCCTGCTCCCACACTAGAGAGCCAGGACGAGCGACGCCAGCTTCAAAGTTCGAGTGTCATCCCAGGTCCTCCTATCGCTCAGTTGGTGGTTGACCCCAGACCTAGATAAGGGGTCACTCTTCAGAGAACCAGCAAGGAAGGTGCTCATGCAGACGCAAGCCTGTTCAGCTGGGGAGCACAACTGGAGGCCCAGATAGCCGAGGGCCGCTGGACTCCAACAGACCTGCGCAACAACATCAACTGGTTGGAGCTCAGGGCCATCCATCTGGCTCTACACCACTTCAGGACTACTGTGATTGACCACTATGTCCTGGTCTTGATGGACAACGTGGCAGCCAAAGCCCACGTGAATAGACAGGGGGCAGCCACTCCAAGGCCCTGCGCGACGAGGCCCTCCAGTTGGGGAACTGGGCAGAGAGGAACCTCTGATTCATCAGAGCAGAGCACATCTCCAGGATAGATTATCAACAAGCAGACTGGCTCAGCAGGAATACGGTCGACAGTGGAGAGTGGCAACTTCATTCCAATGTCTTCCGACGGATCTGTGAGAGGTTTGGACGCTTGGCAGTGGATCTCTTCGCAACTCCAGCGAACGCCCAGCTGCCAAGCTTCATATCGAGGTTCCCATCCAGGGGCGCCATGGACACAGATGTTCTTCATTGCAGATGGTCGCCCGGTCTCCTCTATGCCTTTCCTCCCCTTCCCCTCATCCCCAGGGTCCTGAGGAAGTTAATGTCAGAGAGAGCAGAGATGGTTCTAGTGGCCCCCTTCTGGCCATGTCGTCCCTAGCTAGCAGACCTGGTGGAGCTCTCCTCAGCTCCCCACTGGAAAATTCCCCAAGGGGAGGTGTCTCTGCACTAGGGGTCTGTGAAGCATCCGGACCTGGAGTGGCTCCATCTGACTGTCAGGCGATTGAGCGAGAACAGCTAAGAGGGGGTCATTTCTCTGTGAAGGTCATTAGGACCATTGAAGTGTCCAGGAGGCAGTCCACTACTCGCATCTACAACGCCTCCTGGGTTGCTTTCGCAGAGTGGTGCCAAGCAAGGAACTTTGGCCCTGCTTCGGCTTCACTGCCTCAGGTTCTGGATTTTCTTCAAGAAGGTTTGGAAAAGGGTCTGGCCCCCCAGCACCCTTAGGAGACAAATCTCTGCCCTCTCCACAGTCCTGGGGGGGTGGACTCCCCGCCCTTGTCCCAGCATCTGGTCCTAAGGTGCTTCCTCAAGGGAGCGACGAATCTGAAACCCCTGGTGGTTCATTGTTTCCCAACCTGGGACCTGCCCATGGTCCTCCAGTCACTGACGGAGGCACCTTTTGAACCCTTGAGGGAGGTTTCCCTCCAATTTCTCACCCTTAAGGCCATTTTCCTGGTTGCCATAACCTCAGCCAGGAGTATCCAAGCTTAATGCTCTGTCCAGCAGGGAGGACCTCTGCACCTTCCTGGATAACCGGGTCATCCTCAGACTGGACCCCACATTCATGCCTAAGATCAACTCTCCCTTCCACAGGGCATTAGAGATAGTCCTGCCGGACTTCTGTCAGCAGCCCTCCAGGGATAGAGCAAGGTCATGGCACCAGCTGGATGTTAGAAGAGCGCATCTACCTGAAGCGCACAGCACCTTTTAGGTGTTCAGAGGCTCTCTTCGTCTCCTTTCAGATGTCTACCCGGGGAGCCAAGGTTTTCCTGGCAACCATTAGCAGGTGGATCATAGCCATTTCCAAGGCTATGAAGCATGAGGACTCCAGGTCCCAGAGGGCATTACTGTGCACTCCACCAGAAGTGCGGCCACCTCAGCGGCCTGGGCCACTCAGGCTCCCATAGAGGAGATCTGCAGGGCTGCCGCCTGGTCCTCTCCATCACCTTTCATCAGACATTACCGGCTAGACGCGTACGCCTCCACGGAGGTAGCTTTTGGGAGGAGGGTTCTTCAGAGAGTCTTGGACTCTCGGGGGGCTCAGGCCCATTGATTCCATCCCAAGGACATCTAGCTTTGATATGTCCCATGTGTGACTCCTCCCACGCCTCACTTCGGAGACTGTCAGTTGGTCTTATCTGAACTGCATGTCTCGAAGATGGCATGGGAGTAGTCACTTCCCCCCTTTTTAGGGCACCCCGCGCCAGGGGGCCTGAATTCAGTGGTCAGGCAGGGCCAGGCAGGAAGGATGTTTGTGTGTTCTTCTCTCAGTGAAGGTCTCCGGTCCCTAAGGTCTCCTCTCGTACTGCTTGCTGTTGGTTCTCTCCACTAGGGCTTTCAGTCAGGTTACAACTGACTAAGTTCCAGGATCTGCTTGGGCCACTCCCTGCATCTCCTGCACCAGGCCCATACCGGGCTGGGCTACGGGATCTCCTCTTCATTTCATCTCTATGATCTTCTCTGAGTCTCCTCCATCCTTGCAAAAGCAATCAGTTAGGTGGCTGGGGCTAAGGACCCTGGAAGTTTGATTGCTAATTAAAGCTTTAAAAAGGTAGAACTGATTTAATGTCAAGATTCTGAATAATGAACCAAAACCAATCAGCACTCTGAGACTTTCAGCCTTCTCAAACGACTGTTTTATTGAATACATCATTTTGGCATGAATGGAAGTAAAATCAGTGTCAAAGCTCTGACTAATAAACCCAAGCCAATCAGAACCCTGAAACTTCACACACACAGAGAGAAATTGGATTGGATTATCTCTCCTACCCCTTCCCTCTCTCACTCTCTCTCAAACACACACACACACACACACCTACATAAAAATCCAGCCCAGCTTCACTGACTACAAGGTTTGAAAAGGCAACGTGGCTCCCTCTGCAATCAAACTACACTTGGGGAGGGAGAGCATGAGCGAGCACTGAGGAGACCACAGGAGGAGGCAGGAAGCCAGGCAAAAAGTCATGCTGTAGCACACACACTTTCCCCCAGCCCTGTTCTTTTGGAAGGCTCCGATCAGCTCCCCTCTGGTTTCTCTGCCTCTCCTCTCACCCCAGCCTGCCAGCAGGAAATAAGTGAGTGGGCTTTATTGCATTCCAGTTATTACCAACCCAGACAGCATGCTGCATTTGCAATTGGGGCAGTGTTTGGGGAAGGCAGCGGGGGAATGGGGGGATGGCAGAGGAGCTGTTTTCAAGCCATTGGGAGGGATATCCAATCCAACTTCTGTGTGTGCACGCACCCAGCTTCACTGACTGCAGGCTGCATCAAACTACACAAGGGAGGGAGCTAGCGAGGGGGAGAGCATGAGCGAGCCAGGGCCCTTCCCTCCAGCCTTTGCCCAAAGCCCCACACCACACCAGGAAGATGAAGTTTGAATTCCTCCCCCCTCTCAACCCACACGTACCTTTTCCAGCTGCTTCAGAGAGAGCTTCAACACTGCTCTTGCCTCGGGTCCTCTGAAGAAGCCCTGCCCTCGCTTCCGTTCTTTCAGAAGTGCCTTGCAAATGGGGGCAGGGCAGGGGAGCATACCAGTATTGGGGCAGGACCATGCTGCCGTGGAATGGGTACACAAAAATACAGCAAATTTGTGGCACCGGTACACCTGTAGTGGTGCGTACCAGGTGGAACTCACCTCTGATACAGCAACCCTATAAAATCACACTTTGATGGTCTAATTTCAAAAAATATGAATAACTTATCATGAATTGTATACATGGGTTGAAAATCAGAGGAATTACGAATTTGGTTTTATGGGGTTTATATTTTGGATTTTCTATATATTTGTGAGCCCTTGGTGATGGTTTGTTTGCAGACGTTTCACTACATCATCAGTGTGTTATCTAGCTGGGTAATGAAATTTCCACAAGCAGACCACCAAGCTGAAACACCAGCAAGAACTCCACAGTTCAACCCTGAATTACATATATTTTCTTCTAGTTCTATACATTGGTAGTTTCATTTGGAAATGGAGTTTCTGTACCATTTCAAGAAAAAAAATCATACAGGAAAATGCTTTAGGACTTCATTGTAAGAGCTGTTCTACCCAGATTCAGGCATCAGTCCTTAGATGCATTGTGAATCTGGATATGCAAGTAAAATAATCGTCTTTGAAGACTTCTGTTTATTTTGTCAAAGGAAAAGTTTATATCTCTAATTTTGGGCTAAGTAAAATGAATAACAGTACATTCATCGTAATAGTGCAGAAATGTGCAGAATCTATGAATCAAGATCTCATGTAATTGCATTCATTAATAATCTGAAAAATGATGAAGATAGCTTCTATAAATTTCTATATTTTGTCTAACAGTTATTGATAAAAGAGTAATGTTTTCAACAGTATTCATGTCATAACCTTTCTTAAATTAGCAACTTTCGTGACTAATTCATTCTGATTTACATCAGCAGCATAGCTGATGCTAAATTTACTGCATTTCTTCTGAGAAATGAAATTAATATGTATGAGTTGTTAGATTGGGAAAGATGGATGACAGTAAAACTACAATATTAATGTCAATTTCCAGAAAGAAGCCTAAATCTTACAGATGTTCCTTTCTTTACGTTATACATTTTTAAACTTTAGATGTAGTAATTATCCAAGACTCCTTGTAATCATTTTTATTAACAATTTCCTTGTTAATAAGGAAAATAAAATATTAATTTCATTTCATTTAGAAATGAGTATCTTCAAATAAAATATATTAACCATTTCTCTCCATATTCATTAAAAATGTAGATTTCACCATGTATTTGTGTGTGTGTGTGTGTGCATGTGTGTGTGTGTACAGTTTTTAATATTGTCTCAGAATACATTTTTCCTGCTAGTATAATTAATGTTAATTTACTGAAAAAATAAGTTTTACCTGTTTAACTCTCTAAAATGAATAATAGCTTAAATCCTCATTCCCTTCCCATCCCAGAGCAACCACAATTCCTTCACTAACCTGCTTTCCATCTCCTGTGTGCAGGGCAACAAAAAAAGGCCATGTGAGTTCCAGTTTTAAAAAAAGTGCAATCAGACATTCCAACCTTGTGGAAAAAAGATCTTACAAAGTTAGCAGGTCTGATTGAACTTCTTTTTACTGGTGGTCACATGGTCTTCTTTGTTGCCCTGCATGCCTGAAAATGGAGCTGGAAAGCAGGTTAGTAAGGGAATTGTGGTTGCTGCAGGATTTTGCAGGAAGCTGTCTTGGCTGAATACAGAGTGTGTGTGAGGGGGAACATCCCCCATGCCCCATTTTTGCTAGCAGAGGCACCACTGACCAGTCTTTGCTATTTCCAGACCAGCCCCTTGGGTCGGATCTAAGCAACCCATGGGCTTTGAATTTGACACCCCTGATATAAGAAAATATTGAACACAAAACAAGAAAAACAGATGAAAAAATTGAAAACATCCAACAAATGATGATGAAATATGAAGGCTACAAAAAAATTGAAGAAAAAGATGACCAAAGAGAGAAGAAAATTGGAGATATCGACAGCAAATTATGTCTGGTGGAAAAAGACAACAGTGGAATATTGGGATGGAAGATCAAAAGGTCAGAATTCTTTCTCAGATTTCAAAATAAGAAGAAAAAGGTGAGAACTTGGTACAAATAATGACAGAAATTTTGATAGACATTCTGGAGATAACCCAAGAGAAGATGATGGATGGTATAGACAAGATATTTCGAGTCTATACAAGATATGCAGTGAGAAATGGTCTCCCAAGAGAAGTCCACATAAGATTTACTAAGAAAGCAGTTAAGACACAAATACTACAGAAGACAAGAGACAAAAATTGGAATACAAAGGCAAGGAGATTGTAGTTTTGAAACAAGTACCAAGAAGAGTGAGAGAGATGAGAAGAGAATACCAATTTTTGACTAAAATTCTACTTTAAAAAGGTGTTAATGCGGCTTCATGGTCTTTTAAAGCATCATTTAGGTGCAAAAAGGTTAAAGCATTTTGGATAAAAATATGGTGGATTATGCAAAATGTTCTTTAAAAAAGGATAAAGTTTACCCCTCAGTTATTCTTGTTAGGTATAACTACTGATTGTACTGTTATAGAGACTAATTTGATCTTGAACCTAACAAAGGCAGCAAGACTGTTGGTGGCGCAATACTGGCAGAAGGAAGATTTGCCTACTATTCAAGAATGGACATTAAAATAACAAACATAGCAGAGATGGCTAAAATATCAGCATTTCTCAAGGATCACTCAGACGAGAAATATAAACTGGAGTGGAGAAGATGGATTGATTATATTCAAAATAAATATGGGACTAAGAAACTCCAGATAGCCTATGATTGAAGAAGCAAGGAATGACATAATTTGTTTAGAGTTAGCCTAACAAAAGAGGAGTTAAAGTACAAGTGAGGATGATGCTAAAGTTTTTTTTAGTTTACTTTAGAATATGATTGTTAAAGATTTATACCCTGTATTTGCTCTGGGAAGTCAGGGGGGAGTTTGGGGGGGGAGATGGGTTTGGGTGGGGAGGGTGGGGAGGGGAGGTAAATATTTGTAAAACCTTTTTAAATTTTCAATAAAAAGGTGTTAACTATAGATGGCTTATACCAGAAGTCTTATGTTTGTATGGCAAGGACAAAGATACAGAATTGATACAACTGAGAAAGCAGAATCATTCTTCGCAGAACATTTGAGAGGGAAGACTGAAGAGGCAGGAAAAGAAGAATCACTGATAGAATCCTAACAGGTGTCTACAGTTGAGAGTGAAAAAGAAGAGGGTGCAGTAGGCAGCATTGACATTAAAGAACTATGAGAACCGAGATCTATTAGAGCAATAAATCCTACTTATAAAATATAAATATGGAAGAGAAAAAATTGATTACAATTAATATAAATGGACTTAATTCAGCAATTAAAAGAAGGAAAATATTTCATAAATTAGAGAAATTAAAATTGGACATAATCTGCCTTCAAGAAGTGCATATTCAAAAACAACATGAACAAATATTGGTGCAGCCAAAGTTGGTGAAAATATTTACTACATTAGCAAGATGCAAGAAAAGGGGAGTGGTTTTTTACATTAAAGATACAATTCCAGGGAACAAATCTATATAGATGACGATGGAAGAATTTTGATGGTGAAAATTATGGACAATAATAAGAAAATACTTTTAATAGCAATTTATGCTCCTAATGACAAGATGAATTCTACAGACAGTAAAATAATTGACTTGGACTACGTTAATATTTGTATGATGGGAGACTTTAATGGAATTGTAGATCAGAATATGGACTATAAAATTCAAAAAACAACAAAATTAAATAGAAAGTCTCTCCCAAAATCCTTCTTTAAAATGATTGATGAAATAGACTTAAAAGATATTTGGAGAGAAAGAAATCCCACTAAAAAACAATATACCTTTTACTCAAATAGACATTTATCATTCTCCAGAATAGACATGATATGGGCTACAACTGAATCGATCTGCAACATACAAGAAATTGACATTGAAACAAGTACTTGGGCGGATGATAATCCAATGACAATTAAATGGAAAAAACAAAGGAAAAGATCTAGATGGTATTAAATAATACTATATTAAAAGAAAAGGTCTTTGTACAGAAAATGGAGAAAGAACAGGCTTTCTTCTTTAAAGAAAATAGAAAAGAAGATACATCAATGCAGAACCTCTGGGATACAATGAAGGCCTATACCTAAGGTGACCAGACATCCCAATTTTGGCGGGACAGTCACGATTTCTAACAATTTGTCCCGTGTCCCGGGGCATTTTTAAAAAGTCCCGATTTCTGGCTTCATGTTGAAAGCCCAGTGGATTTGCTTAAGAAATCCTAACCGGGGAAAACAAAAGACACCCTGTCTAGTCCCTCTCTATGTCTCAGTACTTTCATTGAAGATATTAAAACATTAAAGCAAGAAAATGGACCCCCGCGCCCCTTTTACCTCATTTTATAAGAAAAGATGACCCAGTACCATAGATAAGGTGACCAGACGTCCCAATTTTGGTGGGACAGTCACGATTTCTAACAATTTGTCCCGTGTCCCAGGGCGTTTTTAAAAAGTCCCGATTTTCTGGCTTCATGTTGAAAGCCCAGTGGATTTGCTTAAGAAATCCTAACCGGGGCAAGACAAAAGACACTCTCTCTAATCCCTCTCTATGTCTCAGTCCTTTCATTGAAGATATTAAAACGTTAAAGCAAGAAAATGGACCCCCCACGCTCCTTTTACCTCATTTTATAAGAAAAGATGACCCAGTACCATAGAGCTGCAGGAAATAAGGCTAGAGTAGTAGCGACTGTTCCTTTCTGGATTTCTCAGAGGGGAGGGGCATGGAGGTTGGAGGTCAGCTCGTGTGGGGAAAAATGGTGGGTCCTCATTTTTCTTTGAAAAATATTTCCCTGGGACTATTTCACCATTTTAATTTGCTCAATTCTTTGTATTAACATCTACATCATTCTGGATTGACTTGAAATGCTCACTTGTGCCTGCTGGTAAGTGAGCTGGGTTTTTTTCTTTTATTTTTTTAATGTATTTTAAAATAATATTTTATTTATTGTGCATAGGATTTTTTAAAATACTTTTATTCTGCGTGGATTCTTTTTTTAAATTGTCTTAGACTATTTAAAAAAAGATTCTATCTAAAATAAATTGAAGTGAAACGATTTTTTTTTTAAATATTTTATTCAATTTTCACATTCCATTTGCAATCATTTATATACAGGGTATTTACTATAAGAAAAGAAAAAAAAGAAAAAGGGAATAAAACGAACAAATAAAAAGGAAACACAACTCATCATTCACAACCCCACCTAACCCTTTCATCCTCCATACACCCCATCTACCCCCTCCAACTTTCCTTTCTCCCTCTAACACTCCCCTCCTACTTCCCTTTCCCCTCAAACCTTCCTTCTCCCCTTACTCCCCGGACACCCTCCTTACATTTCCCTTACTCCTTCCTTACTCCTCCCTCTTCTTTCCCTCTACCTCCCTCCTTGGTGTATGCCTTTATTCGAGTGTTGTTTGATCTGATCAAAGTAAAATGAACCAAGGAAAAAAAAAAAAAAGGAAAAAAAAAAAAGAACCACCGTATATAAATACATTCTTGTTCTTATTAAGACTATGTTAACACCCCCACCCCACCCCCCACAAATCCCCATCCCTAATCCTCCCAACTTCCCAGGGCCCACACCTGGCACTACCTCTGTCTAAAATATCTTGTATACATATGGATTAAAAAATAAAAGTAATATATCAAAAGAAAGAAAAAAAACAGAGAAAAAAGAAAAAAAAGAGAAAAGAAAAGAGAAAAGAGAGAGAAAAAAAAAGGAAACCACTCTTTGTGTTGATCTCAGCCCCCCATCTTTATCTATGCTTAAATAGTATAAATCATTCTATCTATATTTTATTCTCGTCTCTTACTTCTTTGCTATTTACCCCAACCTTCTGTAGATTCTCCCGTTCCTCTTCCTAAACCTCATGATCCCTTCCGATAAAATTTAAGCAACGTGGTTCATGCCATATATTCAAATATAACTTTACAGACAAGTAATCAAACTTTCCCTTCTAGTAAAATTTAAACAGCGTAAATGATCTTTCTTTACCCCCTTTTCAAACAGTAATTCAAAATCCCCTTCTTAGTAAAATTAAACAGCGTAGATCAAATATTACTTTACACAGGAATCAATTTCTATCTTAAGATAATTCCAACCGACTTCCTCTTCTGATAGGATTTGAATAACGTAGTTCATTCCACATGCATTTTACCCTCATCCCTCACTTGTCTGATATTTACCACTATCAAATTTATACTAGCATTTGTTTAAAATATAACTCAAAGCGGTTTCAACCAACTTTCCCTTCAAATAAAAGTTAAGTAGCATGGATCATTCCACATATTCAAATAATACTTTCAGCAAGAGTCAGTTAACCTTCTATTTTAAAGTAATCCCTTCTAACAAAGTTTAAACAACATAAATCATTCCGCATTCTTTTTACACTTATCTTAAGATAATCCCAACCGGCTTTCTGTTCTAATAAGCTTTAAACAACGTAAATTTTACCCTCATCCCTTGCTTGTCTGATGTTTACCACAAATAACATAGTTCATTCCACATGCATTTTACCCTCATCCCTTACTTGTCTGATATTTACCACTATCAAATTTATACTAGCATTTGTTTAAAATGTAACTCAGAGCGATTTCAACCAATTTTCCCTTCAAATAAAAGTTAAATAGCATAAATCATTCCACATATTCAAATAATACTTTCAGCAAAAGTCAGTTAACCTTCTATTTTAAAATAATCCCATCTAACAAAGTTTAAACAACATAAATCATTCCACATTCTTTTTACATTTATCTTAAGATAATCCCAACCGGCTTTCTGTTCTAATAAACTTTAAACAACGTAAATTTTACCCTCATCCCTTGCTTGTCTGATGTTTACCACTATCAAATTTATGCTAACGTTAATTTAGAATCTAGCTCAAAGTAGTTACACCCAGCTTTCCCTTCTGATAAAAATTAGTCCGCTTCTTCTACCGGAGAGAGGTCTCAAACCCCCATTCAGTCCTCAACTTTAGCAAGCATTTTGAAATGTCTAAATTCTCGATCTCCGTTTTTCTGCTTCTCCGAGAGAGGAGGGGCTACCCCCTCCATCTTGCAGCCACATGGCCAGCCGCTTGCCTTCTCCTTCCGCTTGTCTCTCCTCTCTTCCAAGCGCATCAGGAAGTCCCGCCTTCAGAATCCTACAATAGAAATCTTGAGCCTCCGAAACAGAGTTAAGACGAAATCTTTGATTCTCAAATGTAACCGTGATACCGGCAGGGGCCTCCCATCTGTATCGAATCTGTTGACTCCTAAGCTCCTTAGTTAAAAAGGTGTAGTCCCTTCTTGCCTTCAGCATCTGAAAAGGAATATCTTTGAAAACAATCAGGTCTTGGCCGTCAACTCGGAAACTGTTATTATGAAACTTTTGCACAATCGCATTTCTAGATTCTTTTGTAGAGAAATGTATAATTATGTCCCTCGGGAGCTGTCGCTGTACCGCTATCAATGAGTTCTGGCGATAGATTTTCCGAATCTGCCAATCAAAGTTAAGTCCCGGGCTTCCCAGCGCATGGCTGAAGGCTTCAGCAAAGGTCTGTTTCAGATTCTCTTGCTCCTTTTCACGGAATCCTCTGACTCTTATTGCAAATGCCTTCCTATTAAAATTTATCATCATAAGCTGTTCTTCGTTATTTCTAATTTTTTGTTGTAAAATTTGAATATTGGTAGTCAAATTAAAATTAGCCTTCTCCAAACTTTCCAAGTGAAGTGAAACGATTTTTAAAAATTCTATGCACAATACTTTGAAATATATTGTGCATAGAATTTTTTAAAATGGTTTTACTTCAATTTATTCTGTGTGGAATAGTTTGAAATGTTTTACTTCAATTTATTCTGTGTGGATTCTTTTTTTAAATTGTCTTAGACTATTTAAAAAAAGATTCTATCCAAAATAAATTGAAGTGAAACCATTTTTAAAAATTCTATGCACAATACTTTGAAATATATTGTGCATAGAATTTTTAAAAATAGTTTTACTTCAATTTATTCTGTGTGGAATAGTTTGAAATGTTTTACTTCAATTTATTATGTATGGATTCTTTTTTTAAATTGTCTTAGACTATTTAAAAAAAAGATTTTATCCAAAATACAAAATACCAGCTGCAGTTATTCACTTAAGAACTGTGGCAAGAAAGGTGGTATAGTGACCAAAGTTACAATGGTATTGAAAAAAGTGACTGATGACCATTTTTCACACTTAGCGACCATTTTCACACTTAGCAACCGTTGCAGCATCCTCATGGTCACATGATCAAAATTTTGATGTTTGGCAACAGATTCATATTTATGATGGTTTCAGTGTCCTGGGGTCTTACAATTGCCTTTTGTGACCTTTTGACAAAGTCAAATGGGGAAACCAGATTCACTTATGTTTCTAACTTATCAGCTGCAGTTATTCACTTAAGAACTGTGGCAAGAAAGGTGGTATAGTGATCAAAGTTACAATGGCATTGAAAAAAGTGACTGATGACCATTTTTCACACTTAGCGACCATTTTCACACTTAGCAACCGTTGCAGCATCCTCATGGTCACATGATCAAAATTTTGATGTTTGGCAACAGATTCATATTTATGATGGTTTCAGTGTCCTGGGGTCTTACAATTGCCTTTTGTGACCTTTTGACAAAGTCAAATGGGGAAACCAGATTCACTTATGTTTCTAACTTATCAGCTGCAGTTATTCACTTAAGAACTGTGGCAAGAAAGGTGGTATAGTGACCAAAGTTACAATGGCATTGAAAAAAGTGACTGATGACCATTTTTCACACTTAGCGACCGTTGCAGAATCCTCATGGTCACGTGATCAAAATTTTGATGTTTGGCAACAGTTATAATTTATATTTGTAAATTGTAGTTATGTTTAAATAAAGAAAATTACAATACTATTTTTGCGTTGTATGAAAATTTTTGTTGCGCCATATAAAAATTTTAATCAAGCCCCCCCCCCCCTCCCGGGTCAAAGGTGTCCCACTTTACCAATCTGAAAATCTGGTCACCTTACCTATACCAGAGGTTTGATAATAGACTATACAAGGAAGAGAAATTTAAAGAAAAGACAAGCCTTCAAAGTACTAGATGATGACTACAAAAGACTTGAAAGAGACTTACAAAAATCTCCACAAAAAAGGATATTAAAATAAAAATGGATGCAATTAAATATTAAAATGGGGTTAATGGAAAAGGACGAATTACCACGAAAAATTAGAGGTGCTAAACAGAACTATTTTGAAAATGCAAATAAACCAGGTAGATAATTGGCATATAAATTGAAAAAAGAGAGAGAATCAAGGAAAATATTGCAATTAGTAGATGATTAAGGGCAAATTTGTCATGGAAATGAAGAGAAGAAAAAAATTATACAAGATTATTGTGGCAAACTGTATGAACAAGAGAAGATAGAGGAGGAAGGAGCTAAACAATATTTACAGAAAGCCAATTTACCCCAGATACCTTAAGAAACTGAAATGATGTTAGAAGACAAGATAATGATGATGGAATTAACTGAAGCACTTAAAAAACAAAATAATAGAAAAGCTCCAGGTCCAGATGGACTATCAGTGGAATTTTATAAGATACTGCAGGAATCTCTGTGTCTTCCATTACTAGAAGTTACGAATGAGGTTATGTTAGAGAGGAAAATACCCAAATCATGGTCAGAAGCATATATTACACTCATGCCGAAGGAGGAGACTGACCCACTTCAAATTAAGAACTATAGACCTATCTCCCTGCTAAATTCAGACTATAAGCTATTTGCTTTAATATTGGCAGAATGACTCAAAAATACCTAAATAATTTTATTCATCCTGACCAAAATGGGTTTCTACTAAAGAGACAAATTAAAGATAATATGAGAATAATTCTGGACACTTTGGAATATTATGAGGCACACCCTGAAAAACAAATGGCTTTGATATTTTTAGACGCACATAAAGCCTTTGATAATGTGAATTGGCGATTTATGTCATTACAGCTGGAACAGCTTTGGTAAGAAATTTACTCAAGCCATACAAACTATATACCATAAACAAACAGCAAAAATAATGATAAATGGAGAATTGACAGACTCTATTGAAATAAGGAAAGGGATAAGACAAGCTGCCCACTATCCCCTCTGTTATTCGTCTTAACATTAGAAGTTTTAAGCAGAAATATTAGAAAAGAAAAAGATATAAAAGGAATGAAAATTAAAAAGGAAGAATACAAATTGCAAGCATTTGCAGATGACCTGGTCTTCATTTTAGAGGATCCATTAGAAACTGCACCTAAATTGATAGGAAAAATAGAAGAATATGGAAAAGTAGCAGGTTTGAAAATGAACAAAGAAAAAAACGAAGATTTTGACAAAAAACATAACTTCAAGACAAAAGGAAAAATTTCCAGAAGATTTGAAGATTCAAGTCACGAATAAGGTCAAAGGGATGCACAGAAATCTTGTAACCAACTGAACTGTTTGTAATGGAAGATGGTTTTATGTTTTTTGTTTCGTTTGCTTGTGTTTGTCTAAAAATAAAAACTTTTTTTAAAAATCCAATCTTTAATTTTCTACACCCAGCTTTCTCTCAAGTAATCCAAAATAATTCTCTCCCCATCTTCACTGTTGTCACTGTCTTATCTGGCTCCAATTTTTGTTTATTGTCCAAATCACTCAAACAGTCCTCTCCTCCATTCTTTATTCCATTCCATTCTCAAGTCACTCCAAGTCGTTCTATTGCTACAGGAAATTACATTCCTTTTCTCCCTCCTTATAACCACCTGATATTGAGCTGTATCCAGCTCAATTCAAAGCTTTGAAATTCTAGCTCAAAGAGTTTTTAGTAAAGTTTATACCATTTTAGTTGTTTTAAATGTTCTCACCAATGCTGCTGTGTTGCTATCTTCTCTCCTTCATATGCGGCTGTAACCATTCAAGATTGGCCATAGATGCCAATTTCTTCTCTGGTAATTCCAAGGGCTTTCTTTCGTCCAGTAGGGAAGTTGCTTGCCACCTTTCCATCTCCCGAGCATTCCTTCTCTCCTGTTGATCCCTCCAGGTTCAACTTTGTTCTTTTTCAAGATCTTCACTGCAGAAACTCAAGCAAAGCTAGTGGAGCCACCATTCCTTCACCCGCTCCGAACTGACATCACTGCAGGAAGTCTGGCTAATGCTTTTTCATTTCTCCTCTGGTCACTATCATCCAGGATTGCTGGTAGATTAGTAACAATCATCCACAACTCCTACCTTTGTAGATACACCTCCATCTTCACATTTCAGGAGAGGTAGTTTGTCTCATTCAACAGAAATATCAGGAAACCTTCTCCCATTATGCCAACTGAGACCATGTTGCCTGCTAAGCATGATTTAAACCACTTACTCTGGTGCAAACTCATACTGGATTACTTCTCTCTCTAAGCTCTCCAGTCACTCTGACCCTCTTTCTGGACTGGGACCATAACCTGTCAGAGTTTTGGCAGCATGACTATTATTATGAGATAAACCCAGGACAAAAACAGACACACAGCACACAGAGCCTTTAGACAATTAACAGTGGTTTATATATACAAATATACAGACATATGCATGGTAGATAAATTCCTTACTACTCAGCTATGAACACAAGAAGAAAAATGAGATACACAATGAAACAGAGAGAAATGCATTCTAATGGCCACCAATATATAGTCACCTCACCAGAGTGTCCACCCCACCAGCATCTTAAAGAGGTGATGCATGCATTGCTGATTCATCCTCATTGCATCAACCTACAGATTACAATTTACAATCTTACATCAGCTGGCAGCTATTAAATCCTCAGTTACCTGACAACTGTGTAAAATGAGTAATTTTGCAAGCAAATTGGCATTTGATGACAATTGTAGCTTATAGAAACTTACAAGTTAGAATATTTGCAATCAATAAATGTTAAAGAGCAGGAATTAATAAAATAAAAGAAACAAAAATATGTATATTGTACATTTGTAAAACTAAGGAAGGATAAGCAGATGTATAAGAGAAATTTAAATCCAGATGTCACCATCTGTTAGGAACTGGTCCAAATATGAGACCTTTCACTTTTAACCTCCTCTCTGCTAGATGAGGGTAAGGACAAAACAATCCCAAGCACTATCCATCTTTATCAACATTGCCTGCCTATAGAACTATTTAAAGAGAGCCAACTTTGTGCTATTGATTTCCTTTCTCACTGGAAAAGGCAAAATATGGTCAAAGCTTGTAGTAGTTTGACTTAAAAGTATTTTAAAGTTGGGAGTGCCTTCAAGTAAAAGCTCCATGCAAACTGCCACAACTGATATTTAATCTGCCTCTTAGTTGAATAATTTGCCAGTTATACAACTGCCAAGTATTTCTGGGAGATTTGAAGATGGGGTGGGGAAGTATAAGACTTCAAAATGAGTCTTCATTTATTGCCCTTTGGGCCAGATGCTCTAAACATTAATATCTACCAATAAGAATATGTGTATCTATGGATTCATTATGAACCTTTGGTTATATATTAAACTAAAAAAGATCAGAGAGATGCTTGGTTTATGTTTTAATCAATGTTAAGTGCATATTCAAAATTGAAAACATTAGCAGGCACTGAGATCAAATATCAATCACAGGTACATTGAAAGTGATCCTTTAAAGAACAGAGCTTGCCAAATTATATGCATAAATAACTTTGAAATCCTAAAATGTATATCTTTCCATAAATAAATAAAAGTTAAGTTTAAGTTTAGCATTTGAAATGTAAACTCTCCTAAATAGACTTTTATTATTTTCTTTTTTCTTTGTGGTGAATATCTACTTGTTATAACACATATCTATTACGATCTGAAGATTACAAAAACCTTCTTAATCTGTACATGTCTAAGGGTACATGCCAAAAGACACCTGGTTATTCCAGCTTTTATCCTGTTTCATTCTGGTTGAAAAAGCTCATTATCCCTGTTCAGGCCTGTTTGTACAAACCAGCAATTGACAACACCAGCTGAATTTATTTTGCTCTTGAAAACACTCTGTATTTATACTGTCTTTCTACTCAAGATGTTTTATATTGTTTTCCAGAAGATGAAAAAGTTAAGCCACTAATAAGTACTACTAAGCATGCCTATGAAGTCATACCTACTAATATTAAACACAGTTTGGCTCTTACAATCAGGTCTACAAAGATGACTAGGGCAAAGAGTTTTGGACAGATTTTATGAAACATGTATCTTTATGTTTATCTTTATCATCTTTGAATGATCCACAAGTTTAACTCACCTGAGAACCTCACAAGGTGATTTTTCAAGTTGAATTCCTCAGCTTAAAGCAGGATAAAAATCTGATTAAAAATAAGCTCATTGACTGTATACCTATTGGAGCTTGGAGAGATACCTGACTCCTTTGCCCACAATCCGACTGAGTCCTTGGTCGCTGCTTGGAATACAGCGGTGGCTGGGGCATTAGATCGGATTGCGCCTTTGCAGCCTCTCTGTGGCAGTGGATCCAGGAGAGCTTCTTGGTTTACCGAGGAACTCCGGGAGATGAAGCGCCAAAAGAGATGCCTAGAGCAATGCTGGAGGGCTAGTAACAACGAATCCGACCGAACACAACTAAGAGGCTTTATTAGGACTTATTTAGTGGTGATACGGGTGGCAAAATGTACTCATTTTTCCGCTCTTATTGCACCCGGCTGCCCTGTTTAGGATAACTCGCTCCCTCCTGAAAGGGAGGGATGCGGGGGAACCCTTACAGGGAAGAGCTGAGGAATTTGCCCAGTTTCTGTTGGACAAAGTCACTCAGATTCGGATGGACCTGGACTCCATTTGGACAGTGCCAGCAGAGATGCCGAGGGAGGGCCTTGATCAAATTTTGGGGAGTGAGTTCCAGCCTGTCACTCCTGAGGAAGTGGACAAGGCTATGGGAGCGATGAGTACCGCCACCTGTTTGCTGGACCCATGTCCCTCCTGGTTGGTCTCGACCAGCAGGAAGGTAACACGAGGCTGGCTCCAGAGGATCGTGAACACCTCTCTTCAGGAGGGATCTTTCCCGCAACCTTTGAAGGAAGCAGTGGTGAGACCCCTCCTCAAGAAGCCTTCTCTGGACCCAGCTGTTTTTAAAAACTATCATCCAGTCTCCAACCTCCCTTTCTTGGTATCCTTCTGCGATGGCTGGAAGAGGTGAGAGTGGGAGGCACCATTTTACGCTGGTTCTCCTCTTACCTCTCTGGCAGGTTGCAGTCGGTGTTGGTCAGAGGACAGAGGTTGACCCCTAGGCCCCTTAAATATGGGGTCCCGCAGGGCTCGGTCTTGTCCCCCCTCCTATTTAATATCCACATGAAGCCGCTGGGTGAGATCATTCGCCGGCACGGGATTAAATACCATCAATATGGGGATGATACCCAGCTGTATCTCTCCACCCCGTGCCAACTCAGTGAAGCAGTGGAAGTGATGTGCCAGTGCCTGGAAGCTGTCAGGGTCTGGATGGGAGTGAACAAGCTTGTACTCAACCCTGACAAGATCGAGTGGCTATGGATGTTGCCCCCCAAGGATAGTCCAGATATTCCATCTTTAAGCCTGGTGGGTGAAACCTTACACCCCTCAGAGAGGGCCCGCAACTTGGGTGTCCTCCTGGACCTGCAGCTGACACTAGAACACCATTTGTCAGCTGTGACCAGGGGAGCTTTTGCCCAGGTTCACCTGGTGCACCAGTTGCGGTCCTACCTGAACTGGGAGGCACTTCAAATGATCACTCACGCCCTCGTCACCCCAAGACTTGACTACTGTAACGTGCTCTACATGGGGCTGCCCCTGAAAAGTGTTCAGAGACAATTGGTCCAGAATGCAACTGCGCAAGCGATACTGGGTGTACCGAGATACACCCATGTTACACCCATCCTCCACAAGCTGCACTGGCTCCCTATCGGTCTCCGAACGCGCTTCAAGGTGCTGATTATCACCTTTAAAGCCCTACATGGCTTAGGATCCAGATATCTACAAGACCGTCTTCTGCCACATACCTCCCAGCGTCCGATAAGATCACACAGGATGGGCCTTCTCCAGGTGCCGTCAACTAGACAATGTCGTCTGGTGACTCCTCGGGGGGGGGGGGGGGCTTCTCTGTAGCTGCCCCGGCCCTATGGAATGATCTACCCCCAGAGATCCGGACCCTCCCCACTCTCTTGGCCTTCTGAAAGTCTATTAAGACCTGGCTATTCCGGCAGGCCTGGGGCTGTTGACCTCATGAATGAGGTCCAGATTGACCTCATGAGGTCTAAGATTGAGTGCATGATGTGTCTTTTTAACTTGCTTTCCCTCTCTATTTTAAATTTTTTTCTTAGTATTCTTTTTAGAGCTGTTTTTATGTAAGCCGCCCGGAGTCCTTCGGGATTGGGCGGCATATAAATTCATTAAACTTTGAACTTTGAACTATTTGTTCTAATTTGCAGAAGAAGATTGGAAAAGAAAAGAACACTATAGCATTACAAAATACTACTGTTATAACAATCAATTTCTGGTATTATATTCTTTTTCTTTAAGGTAGTTCATTGCTGACATGAGATGAGTTACAGCAGGGGTGTCAAACTCAAGGCCTGCAGGTCAGATCTGGATTGTGATGTGGCTAGATCTGGCCTATGGGGCTGTCCTGGAGACAGTGACCTGGACACTGTCCTGGAGACAGTGACTCTGGGGCTGAGGAACCAGAGACTGGTGCCTCAGCCCAAGCCCAAGCCGGCTGGGCACTTGATCTATAACTTGCTGGCGGCCATCTGGGCTGGAACACAGTCAGCCTTAGATCTGCCTGGCTGCCTTAGAGCTGGTGAGGGGCTGTCCCTGCTCCACCCCTGCTCCACCTCTGAGCATGTGCAGAGGAGGCGGTGAATACCCGCAGAACCTGGCGTCCCTGGGAACCTTCTGTCAGCTTTGGAAGCCATATTAATACTGGATGCTTCCACACTACTTTGTGCAGGCAGACTGCATTCTGAGTGTTTCCCTTTCATCCAGGATGCCAGCGCTCTCCATCTCTTGTGTGCACACCCAGGGGGCAGGGCCAAGGCAGCAGAGCAGTGTCTCAGTGGCTCCAAGGCAACTGTGTGAGTCAGATCAAAGGCTGACAATGTTCCAACCCAGATGGCCACACCAAGTTGTAAATCAGCATCATGTGTGTTGTGGCCCAGCAGGAGCCGTTGGAGCTGCCAACAGACTCTGATAGCAAGGGACCCTTTGAGTCGGCTCTGGACAATGTGGAGGACCCTGAGCAGGGTTCAGACTCTGAGCAGGGACCAGAGAGGCTGGTTGGCCAGCAGGAGGTGCCTGAGGCATGGAGCAGCAGTGAAAGCCAAAGAGAGTTTGTCCCTGACGTCAGGCCCTGGAGCAGTGGGGAGGAGCAAAGGGAGTTGGTCCTGGACCCCAGACAGGCGATAAGCACCAGCAGCAATTACAGAGACTTAGAAGATAATCGGGCCCAGGTTGTTGTGATAAGGCTCCTCCCAAGAGAGTATATAAGAAAAGTCTTTGGGAGGAGACCTTTTGCAGGACACAACCGTTTTACTAAAGCTGAAGAAGCTGTGTATTTCTTATCTGTGGGAGTCTGCCAAAGTCTTGTCTGTGAGTAATTACTGTGAATAAATTGGCTAACAGTAACCTTGTGTCAGCATGACTCACCGTACAGAGGGAGGGGTCAGAACAATGCCCATAAAAATGTCTCTATGCCCCGCTCACTGACTTGGCCCTGCAGCCACCTTTCACTGGGACCAACCCATCCCAAGTGAGAAAGTTATGGCCAGCAGTGACACAGCCACTGGCAGCTCTGCCAATTTCTCCCCATCCTCTTGTGCCTTCATGAGTGCAGAGGAAGGAAGGAGATGAGAATGAGACAAAAAGAGACCTTTAGGACTATTGTGCTTCTGCCTGCCAGTATGCCATGGGCAATCGGTGATCATGGGTTATGGGGGGAATGCGACAGGTGATGGTGCTGGTGTGTGACGTCTAGCATTGAGTGGGATGGAAGCAGAATTCCCCCTTTGGCTTCAGGTGTAGAGCCAGTCCAGAAGGATAGGTGACAAAAAGGGAAGCCACTGCTCAGCAGGGTTTTTTTTTAACTGGCAGAGGTGTCAGGGTTCCAAATAGCATCCAAAATTAAATCCGAGTCCAAAGCAATGTATTGCTCAAAGTTCCAATTTATTAAGAGAGCCACATTGGTACATCTGGGAAAACCCAAATTTGAAAGCTTTCCAGTTTTCCCCACCCCGTTGAAAGTTCATGATCTTTCTCTCACACCCACAAGTCCATCATATGGCCCAATCTTCTACTACCATGCTAGCAGTTCCACCCATCCAGTTCTGGTCAGGTGCAGAGGTACAGAGACAAAGGATGACCTTGGCTTTCTAGAAAGGAATTTTATTTTGGCTACATAGCATTTAACTCTGTACAATCCCCCTTTCCATTTTCCCACAATATAAAAGGTATAGTGGAATACTAGAAAGTGTGGCAGGCCAAAGATCCAAAAGGAATATGGCTGCAGGCCTGACAAGAGGCTCCGGGCAGAGGCTTTCCATTTTGACCCCTCCCCCATCATTGTCTCTGTGCTTGATAGGTCTCTACAGGCTCTCAGCTCACCCTCCCCAGACCCATGTTTGTGTGTGTGCGCGCAGTGGTCTCCTCCCTTGCAGCCCCACATTGTGACATTGGGAAAGAAAGGAATGGAAGAGATAAGAGAAGCTGAGATGGGAGCTTCTTGCAGCTTTCCATGGGACTGGGGGCAGGTCATGATGTGATTGGCAGCAGGTTGGGGAAGATGTGCAGTGCACAGTACATTGAGCACACAGCATTAATACACAGTGGTATTAGATGAAAAAAAGAAACAAGCACTGAAAAACACAGCTGTCGTTAGTTTTCAGCCTGCCATCTCCCCCACATACCCCCACACATGCACATACATAAATACGTGGGTGGATCTGGGCAGGGACGTGCAGTCAGGGGAGGCAGAGCCTCACCACTGTCATCATGAAAAGAAAAAAAATGTAAAAGGAAAAAGGCAAGAGCTGAGATCAGGCTGAGCTAGTTGCTGCCAGAGTCACCGTGGATGAGTCTGCTTAACTGTTTAAAAAAGCCTATAAAAAGCGCCCTCTACAGGAGGAGGCAGGAGAACGACATGCCTCTAGTCTGACTTTAGGCATTTTATGATCACTCGAGCAGTTAAGCAAGGGTTAAAAGCCTAAAAATTCCTGACGTAGGTGAGGCATGCCGTTCTCCTGCCTCCTCCTGTAAAGGGCGCTTTTTATAGGCTTTTTTAAACAGTTAAGCAGAGTCATCCACAGTAACTCTGGCAGCAACTAGCTCAGCCTGACCTAAGCTCTTGCCTTTTTCCTTTTACATTTTTTTCTTTTCATGATGACAGGCAAGAGCAGAGTTGAAATCCTCTCTGAAACAGCTGGAAAAGATACGTGTGGGTCGGAGGGAGGGGGAGGAATTCAAACTTCATCCTAAAGTGTAGATCCCTCCCCAAGTGTAGTTTGATTGCAGGCAGAGCCACGTTGCCTTTTCAAACACACACACACAATCACAGTCAGACAGCTGGATTAAACTATATAAGCCCAGCTTCACTGAATACAAGTTTGAAAAGGCAACGTGGCTCCGCCTGAAATCAAAGGCTCGGATCGGCTCCCCTCCGGCTTCTCTGCCTCTTCTCTCACCCCAGCCTGCAAACAGGAGACTGTATTTGCAATTGGGAGGTGTTTGGGGAAGGCAGCAGGGGAATGGGGATGGTGGCAGAGGAGCTGCTTTCAAGCCATTGGAAAATATATCCAATCCAACTTCTGTGTTTGTGTTTGTTTGAGACAGAGTGAGTGAGAGAGGGAAGGGGGTAGGAGAGATAGTCCAATCCAACTTCTCTGTGTACATGTGTCTGTTTGAGAGAAGGGGGAGGGAGGGAGAGACGGAGGAAGGAGGGGGAGGGAGAAGAAAAAGAATGAAGGAATTTTTTTCGCAAAGGAGAAAAACAAATGCTGTTGCTTTAAATCGGAACTGAGCATGCTTGACTGTGGAATTCTGGGAGTTGAAGTCCACAAGTCTAAATAAATTTGAAACCCACCACTGTACAGTGCCTCACCAGCCATAAACCTAACCACATGTCACTGGGTCTGGGACAGGTAAGCTGAGAGCCACGCAGAGGCCTGTCAGGCACAGAGGCAATATATATTGTGCATATACTATACTATGTCCATAAATTTTGGAAAAGGGTGATAATAATTATGAGCATGTGGTAAACTTTTGTATTCAATGACAGCCACCTTTTATAGTCATAAAACAGGCTAAAGGTTCCAAACTCAAACCAAAATATGAGAGACGATTATGGATTTTCTTCACAAGTTCTTCAGAATGTCTTAACTGACTAAAAATAATCAATTGATCATTATCTTAATTAATGAATTAGTATATCATATCTTAATCTAATTGTTAAAACAGAAAACATGTTTTAAAAATTAAAACTGTATTACATTGAAGTTTCTGCTGTGTCCAGTTTATCAGACTGCATTTCTAATTTCTTAGTTAATATTCTGATGTTATTCAGTATCTCTTTATAAAAAACATATTTAGGAAAAAAAGAGAATTTTGGAGACATTATAACAATATAGTTGTGAACATTTTAGCATCAGCCTGAAACAGTGAAATTAGACAATAATCCACAAGATCTCTCTAGCCTTCAAAATCATAGTTATAAAAGGAATAGGAAACATCATTTTCAATCCCCAGCAATATAGGAACAAAGCAGTATTTCGTACCAGTCTGTAGAAAACCTCTGTGCCCTACTCCCAAAGTAAGTCCTACTTAAGTGCCTGTGCACCTGCCCACCATTTCATCTGATTATTTGCATTGCTGCCAACATGAGGTCAGGCGAAGGGGAGAGGTAAGGAGGCAAGGGGTGGGAACTGCCCTACCTGTCCTGCACTGGCTTGCCTCAAGCTCCCAGTAGCCATCTATGCCATGATAACTGCCTCATAGTGGCCCCATTAACATCTGTATCCAGCAGGAGCCTGCATGCCTACTGGCCTGCATCTTCTGCTTATTGTGACCACAATGGAGCAGAAGGTTGAGCAACATACCCCATGCGCCCCGCACTGGCTTGCCTCAGGGTCAGGGATGTGCAGTCACTAGAGGCAGGGGAGGCGGGGCTTCACCAGTCTCCTGAGGGAAAGGAAAGAATTTTAAAGAATTTTTTAAAAATAATTAAAGCCAGGGTAGTTGCTACCAGATTCCAAGTCACAGTGGCTTGGTGTCTGCTCAGTGTTAACTATGGGAGGAGGCCAGAGAACTCAGGGCCTCCTTTGCATAAGGAATTTTTCGCCTTTTAAAAGTTAAGAAAGGGTTAAAAAGCAAAAAAAATTGTATGCAAAGGAGGCACTGATTCTCCTGCCTCCTGATCTGGGAGCAGCGAATCATGCCTATGCAAGGGCACTTGAGCGACTGCGCTATCTAGCAGTTTCCATCGAGGGTGATTCTGGAGAGGTTGCTCTGGGCTGCCAGCCGCCCTTTCTTCAGCAGCAATTTCTTCTCTGCCTGGCATTTTCTACTGGGTGGCTTGGCGCCTTTGCTGCAGACCCAAGTCTTGGCAGCTCCCGCAATGCAAAGTGCCCCACTGGGCACATTGCATCGTGGGAGCCGCCAAGCACTGACATTCCTGCTGCCCTGGCCTGCAGCCAGCCCAGCACCGAGCGGGGAGGAGGAGGAGGAGGAGGAGGAGGAGGAGGAGGAGGAGGAGGAGGAGAAGACCAGTGAGTCCTTGTGCTGGCTGGCTGGCCAGGCAGGGAGCAGGTCGGGCAGGGGGTGGGTGGGCTGGCTGTCTGGGGAGGGGGTATCATGGCCACTCAGGTGGCCCTCGCCACTGCTGATAGATGCTTGGGTGTCCCAGCACTGTCCAAGCTGAAGAAAGCGGAGGATTGTTTGTCAGAGGAGGTGGGGGGACAAGGCGGTGGAGCGCAACGGCGGTGAGAAGCAGCTTGGACGGAGCCGGAACACCCAAGCTGCTGTCAGCAGCAATGGGGGCCACCTGAGTGGCCATGATCCCCCCTCCCCAGCCAGCCCACCCACCTCCACCTGACCTGCTCCCTGCTTGGCCGGCCGGCCTGCACAAGGACTCACCGCTCTTTTCCTCCTCATCCTTGTCCTCCTCCTCCCCGTTCGGTGCTGGGCTGGCTGCAGGCCGGGGCAGCAGGATTGCTCATCGGAGGAGGTGGGGGGGCAAGGCAGCAAGCGCGACGGCGGCAAGAAGCAGCTTGGACGGAGCCGGGACATCCAAGCTGCTGGCGGTGGGGGCCACCTGAGTAGCAATTATCCTGGCTCTGCTGCTTCTCGGCAGCGCCCAGGGTCAGCTTCAAGGTTAGCACTCCATTCTGACAAGGCTATGGGTAATCCCGAAGGGTTGAACCCCGGGCCTCTGCTCAACCGCCGTGGCCAGAGTGGCGACGGTCAAGCCCTTTGCCCTGGTCACCTAATCTGTGAGGATGGGTCCGCGTCTTGAGGACCGCAGTCCAGGAATTCTTCTCCTTGATCCCCCACTCCCAGGCCCTTAAGTCGGAGACCCGCATGCCTGGTTCGTCCGGACGTGCAAGGCGAGGGCGCAGAGAAACAGAGCTAAAGGGGAGGGAGGTTGCAAGCCCGGGTCAGCGGGGCACAATGCTCTGGCAGCGGAGGAGAAACACCTTCGATTTCTTTGCATGGTTTTTCCCCCCAGCTCAGTCGGGGAAGGTGGAAAAGCTCCCCGGAGTCCTTGCTACCCCTCGTCTCGATTCGCTTTTCCCCGCCCCAACTTTGCCCACCCGCAAACTGGAGTGATCCCGCTCTCCTAAATACTTTTGTCAGGTTGCAATTGTGGATTTCCACGTGCCTTTCTCCGTAGAAAGTCAGTCTTTTGGAATGTCAGCAGGGACGGAGGAGGCGGGGGGGGCGAGGTGGCAGAGCATGGCAACAGCGAGAAGCAACACTCCCGCTGCTGTGTCTAACAGGCATCTCGCATTTATGTCCACCATAAACGCTAGACGCCTGTCGGACACAGTGGTGGGGATGTTGCTTCTCGCTGCTGCTGCACTCTTGCCTCACCAACGGTAACCCTCACCGCACGTCACTGCTCAGGGTCCTTGCAGCCATCCACACCATGAAAACTGCCTTGCAGTGGCTGCATCTTAATGAATTAATGATTTAATGGTTTAAAGGGAAATTTAGTTTGACACACCCCCCCCCCAGGCAAGATGAGTGTAAAAAGAGTTCAAAAAAGGAATCATGGAGGATTCTCAGGGCAAGAATCTTATAGCTTTCTGCAAAGAGAAGAAGTTGGATCTCCATATGGTCCAAAAATGGCGAACAGAGTACGATAACCTCAGTCAACAGGTGCACAAGGGAAATGCTAAGAAACACAGGTGTGGATCAGGTTGGCAATCATTATTTCCTCAAATAGAAGACAGCATCTCTGAATGGATTGCTGACAGGAAAGCAAAGCCTTTGGTTGTGCCAGGGCTGATATCCAAGCATTTGCCCTTGCAATGGCACCACAGTTACAAATTTTCCTGGAAAAATTCAAAGCATCACAACACTGATTGGATGGCTTCCTTCAGTGATGGACTGTCTCTAAGAAGTCATGCTGCTCACACTTACCAAACGTGCACATGCATTCAAGTCCTTCATTGATGGCATTGACTTTTCTAAATATCGACTCTTCACCATGATTGCTAGGAATGAAACTGCAATGTTTATGGGCAAAGAATCTCAAATGACAATTGATCAGAGAGTTGCCTCATCAACCTATATTCCCTCCACTGGTTACAAAAGGGCATTTGTTACCTGTATTTTGGCAATTTGTCTGGATGGAAACAAAGCCCCATCTGTAATCATTGCTAAGGGCAAGAAAAAAAAAGATTCTATGTGTTTCAGGGATTTGTGTTCTTGAAACAGAAAAAGCTGGTGCACACAAGGAATTATAAGGAAATGGATCAATGTAATGCTGCCACTTGTTGTGCAAGGTGGTCAAAGAGTTCCATATTGCTGGGATTCAGCCAGCACTCACTGTGCTAAAACATGAAGAAGTTCCTTGCACACAGAAGAATAGATCAAATAATGATTCTAGACTCTTGACAATGCAATAAACAAGCTATTCAAAGACTATCAGCACATGGAAATCAAAATAGAATGGAGAGAAATTGAAAATAAAATGGAAAGAAATCAATGTGGAAACTTTGTGAAGCATATCCTGCCAGAGGTGACAGGTGAAGAATTCATGGGGTAAAATCAGTGACACCTGTGTTGCCAATGCACTACAAGCAGGCTACATGGACAAGAAGTGCTCATTTAAGGATATTTTTTTATTGCTAGACATCAGAGATTGGGACCAATGGTTTTACAGGAAATGGAATCACCAGAAATTCAGATTGGAATTTGGAATTTGAAGAGTTATGATGATGTTCCAGAAGATGATGACATGACTGTATTTGAATAAATGTAGATTGTTGTATAAGAGCATTCTGGTTTCCCTGTATTGGGGTTTAGTGTTTGCAATTGTGGCTGCCCTGGGGTGGTGATTGGGATTTGCAATTGTGGTTGCCATGGGATAGTAGTTAAGGTTTGCAATTGTGGTGGCCTGGGTTGGTTAGGATTCGCAATTGTGGTTAGGGTTAGCGCTAGGATTAGGCATTGTGGATTAGGATTATGGATGGGTGGCTTGGGTTCTGGGACCCTAAGGCAAGCCAATGCAGGACACATGGAGCACATCGCTCAGCCTCCTGCTCCATTGTGGCTGCAATAGGTAGGGATGGTGGTCACATAAGCTCCTACTAGACACAACTTCCAGAGCCACTGCTGAAAAGCAGTTGTTGAGGAATGGATGGCTGCTGGGACACTGAGGTCCCACACTGAGGGTGCATGGGGTGCATCACTCAGCCTCCTGCCCCCTTGCAGCTGCAATAAGCAGAAGCAGGCAGGCAGCCATGTGACCTCCTTGTGGATGTGGCTGCTGGAGCCGCTGCTGCAAGGCAGTTCTTATGGCATGGATGGCTGTGGGGATCCTGAGATAAGCCAGTATGGGGCGCATGGGGCAGCTCACCTTCCATCTCATACATGGGGGGCGGGGAGGAAACATCCCCTGAAAATAAGCCCTACTGCTGATTTCAGAGGGCAAAAGAAAATAAGACCCTGTCTTATTTTGGTGGAAACACGGTAGTTGAAATTTCTTAAATTTCTTAAAATGCTTTAGCAGCTCAAAAGAATACATTTTTGCCTGAACAATTCTTATGTGTGAAATAATTTTATAATATTATTTCAGCCTAAAAACTAGTACTTTAATAGTTATTTCCCTCTCATTCTCATCCATCTTACTAATTCATTTTCAATAAATACATTGCCTTGTGTTTAAGAACAATTAAACTTTTTTAGAGTAAGGTGTCATAACATTCTGAGGATGATTGTTTCACATAGTTGATCCAAATTATCTTAATTTGATTTTACAAAATGTCACATACTATTTTTTTCTTTTTACCCAAAAAATAATTGCACAAGTGACCTCTGATATTTGTCTTATGGGAATTTCAAGCAATCTCTGTATTTTCAAATTATGTGAATAAAAAAATATCAAAATCTTCACCCATTTTCTGAAATTACATTTTAAAAGGAAAACATTCAATTGCCTTCTTAAAATAATCCAGTAACTTTTTGTTTAAACAATTAATAATGTTAATTATTAATAATAGTCATGATTAGATAGTTCTTTCAAACTTTTTATAATTATTGATCTGATCTACTAAAGAATGAGAATTCTGTATCACATCTGATGATTGCTTTAGAAAGGATAAATTACATTTTATATAGAAAAAACACATTATTTGTATATTATAATAAAGCAAAATGAAAATACATAGGATTTATAACATCAACTATTATTGATCCATTTCAGAGGAAACAGGTTTTGGCATATTATACCTTTCTTTTAATGACATTGAAAGATAACTGTGCCTGTGTTTCTGAGAGTTAATCTAGCATTTTTTAATGTATTTTTAACAGCATAAATTTTAAATAACCTGTTTCTAAAAGATTCTGCAAGCAGACATTACTACTTGGAGTTCATGTAAATTTTTCCAAGCTGACTAATTGTTATGGGTTTTTTTCTTTGTCATCAGTAAAAGGTACTGTATGTTGAAAGTTAATCTTCCATGGGATTTTTGTTTGCTATTTTAATTGGGGTTTTTTTTTTGTCTTCAACTAATGAAACTACAAATAGATAAATCTGAATTTTCCAGATTCAGATATATTGTACATAAATTCACTTTATTCTTGCATGAGCTTAAAGTAAAAATGCATAATAATTCATACATATTTTGTAAATTGAATATACCAATGCTATTGTTAAGATTGGACCACTTTGCTTCTTTCAAACCTTAATGCTTTTCAATTTGCCAGTAAACTGGGAGAGGGAAGGGGGAAATGGAGAATGTATGCAGAGATCATGAGAATATGGAAATGATCAAGGTAATCACTGCAGGTGCTTGAGAAAGAGATGGACTGTTCCCATAACAAAAGAACATCTCATAATTGGACAGTATGATCACCCAGGGGTGGGGAGAAGGGGGAGTTATTGTTTAACTGGGCAAGCATACACCAGAGCTGGTTTTGTTTGTACCAATAGAATATATCTAATAAAAATTTACTTTTGGGAATGCAATTCTCCTGAGATTGTTTCCTTGTTTTGGGTTCACTAGTTAGAGAGTTGACATTAAACCAACTCTGCCTTTCCCCATCTTCCTCTGTGCGCATGCCCAAGATGGTGTCCTGTCGTGTTTGAGGAGAGCTTCGGGGAGATGATTGTCCTTCTCGGGGGCTTGCAGGGGTACCCTATTCCATCGTTAGTTCCAGGTCTAGCTATGAGAACTTCCTGGGACCTCGAGGATACCCTTGAGCTGCGATTTACTGATTCGTAGCTGGAACATCGTGAGTGAAAGGGGGCGGCTGGCGGTGAGAGGAGAATGAAGAGTGTCAGCGGCTGCTGATGTGGGTGCAGTCAGTGGCGGTGGCGGGATGCCCGGCTTGGGATCTCTGCAGGCGGTGTGGATCGGCTCAGCACCAGTTTCCCGCTACCCCCCTTGAACACAGCTGGCATGGGTGTGGTCATCGGAATGCCCAGCCTGGGGTCTCTGAAGCCGGCATGGGTGTGCTCAGTGGCAGCAGCGGCAGGTCGCCCGGCTTGGGATCTCTGCTGCGGGCGTGGATGGGCTCAGCACCAGCTTCCCGCTACCCCCCTTGAACACAGCTGGTGTGGGTGTGGTCATCGGAACGCCCAGCTTGGTATCTCTGCAGCTGGGGTGGGTGTGCCCAGCAGCAGCTTCCCACTACCCCCCTTGAACACTGTTGGCTTCCCCCCCCCCGCCCCTGGACATGTCATCTCCTTATTCCATTTCTCCTTGATGTCATCCCATTTGGTTGATGCCACACTCTCCTCTATGCTATACTGCGGACAGAACTTTATTCCCTTCGGGAACTCCCCTTTCCCAGGAATGGCCTTCTTGCCTATCAAGACGCTTCCTTAATGATGGATCTTGGAATCCCGAGAGGTGGCATGTGAAGAAGAGACTTTTTAAGGGTTTTTTACAGGGGTTTTAAAATCAAATTTTAAGGGGAGGGGGGGGTTGATACGGATTGCTCAGACAGGCTTGGGGGGAAGTCTGCCAGGGCACAGGCCAGAGCTAACTAATGGGCGCGGGTCAGGAGTGCTGGGAAGGGTTGGGATTCCGGGGGAGACATTAAGCCATTCCATTGGGGGGGTTCACCATCTCTACTATTGGTGGGAGAGGCAGATATGGTGGGGGCTGAGGGCCAAATTATGTTCAGGGGATGCGTGTCCGTTGTTTAAGAGCGATCGCGTGTTCCAACCCTCATTACCCTTCTCACACCCCTGGGTGCTCGGGATTACAGGACCCTGGTCTCCGGCTGGTGTCGCTTAACGCCAGGTCCGTAATACTTAAGGCTCCCCTCATTTACGACCTCATACAAGAGGGTAGAGCAGACCTGGCGTGCATTACAGAGACCTGGTTGGGCCATGAGGGGGGGTGTTCCCCTTAGTGAATTATGCCCACCCGGCTTCCGGGTGTTTCAACAGCTGAGAGCCCAGGGCAGGGCTGGAGGGGGTGGCGGTGGTTATTAGGGAAAGTCTCAGACCTCAGGAGGTCACTGTGCCTCAGATAGGCAGGTGTGAATCCCTTTTTGTGAAATGGGGCCTTGGAGTTCAGGTGGGCCTTTTTGTTACGTACCTGTCTCCCTGCTATGTTTCATCGGCCCTTCCAGAGCTGCTGGATGTGTTAGCTGGATTGGCAATTGATTTCCTCAGGCTTATGATCCTGGGGGATTTCAATCTGTGAGACATCTGAGTCAGCTTGGGAGTTCATGGCTTCCATGACGGCTATGGACCTAACTCAGTTAATTCAAGACCCCACCCATAATGGGGACACACGCTCAACCTGATTTTTGTCTCTGGGCAGTGGATGAATGATCTAGATTTAGGGGATATTTCTATCCAACCTTTGTCATGGTCGGATCATTTCCTCATCAGGCTTGACTTCCATACTGCTACCCCTCACTGCAGGGAGGCGGAACTGACTAGATGGTTCCGCCCCAGGCGCCTGATGGACCCTGAAAGGTTCCTGATGGAGCTTGGGACTTTTCCTGAATCCCTTGCTCACAACTCGACTGAAGCCCTAGTGGAAGCCTGGGATAGGGCAGCCACTGGGGCTTTGGATCATGTTATGCCTTTGCGGCCTCTGACCTGGTGTCAATCCCGGGTAGCTCCCTGGTTTACCGAGGAGCTCCAGGAGATGAAACACTGGAAAAGATGCCTAGAGAGTGGTTGGAGGACCAGCTGGTCCGAATCTGATCGAACACTAGTAAGAATTCATATTAAATCCTACTTAGTGGCGATAAAAGCGGCAAAATGGCAACATTTTTCCACTCTTATCGCATCTGCAGATAACTGCCCAGCTGCCCTGTTTAGGGTGACCCACTCCTTGCTTAACCAAGGAGCTGGGAAACACCCCTTGCAGGGTAGGGCTGAAGAATTTGTTCAGTATCTGCAAGATAAAATCGCTCAGATCCGGACAGGCTTGGACTGGGTAGATTCGGGTGAGTCGACGGGGATGAATCTTGTGAAGACTATCTGGGATGAGTTTGATCCTGTGACCCCCGAGGGCATGGACAGGATTATGAGGAGACTCAGTGCTGCCACTTGTGTGCTGGACTCGTGTCCCTCTTGGTTAGTCTCAGCTTCCCTGGAGGTGACACGAGACTGGCTCCAGGCGATTACCAACGCTTCATCGAGAGAGGGGTTCTTTCCCACCACCTTGAAGGAGGCAATGGTGAGGCCCTTTCTTAAGAAGCCTTCCCTGGACCCAGCTTCTTTAGCCAACTATTTTCCGGTCTCCAACCTTCACTTTGTAGTGAAGGTTGTTGAGAATGTGGTAGCACGTCAGCTTCCCCAGTCCCTGGATGAAGCTGTCTACCTGGATCCGTTTCAGTCGGGTTTCAGGTATGGATACAGCACAGAGATGGCATTGGTCGCGTTGGTCGATGAACTCTGGTGGGCCCGGGACAGGGGCTGCTCCTCTGTCCTGGTCCTATTAGACTTCTCGGTGGCTTTTGATACCATCAACCATGGTATCCTACTGGATGACCCGAGGGGTTAGGAGTGGGGAGCACCGTTTTATGGTGGTTCTCCTCCTACCTGTTGTATCAGTTGCAGTTTGTGTTGACTGGAGGGCAGGGATTGACCTCAAGGCGCATCACTTGTGGGGTACCCCAGGGTTGGTTCTCTCACCCCTCCTGTTCAACATATATATGAAACCACTGGGTGAGATCATCCGTGGTATTGGGGTACAGTATCATCAATATGCTGATGATACCCAACTTTTCATCTCTACCCCAAACCACCCAAACGATGCCCTCGACGTGATGTCCCGATGCCTGGAGGCTGTAAGGATCTGGATGGGGAGGAACAGGCTCAAGCTCAATCCCTCCAAGACAGAGTGGCATCCGTCATCCCGATTTGTGCATCTTGTTCCATCTTTGATGATAGGGGGAGAAATTTTAGCCCCCTCAGAGAGGGCCCACAATCTGGGCGTCCTCCTGGCTTAGTTTAGAAGAACACATGACAGCCATGAAGGGGAGCCTTTTACCAGGTTCGCCTGGTACGTTAGTTACGCCCCTTCCTGGATCGGGATGCTCTGTGCACAGTCACTCATGCCCTCATCCTTTCTCGCCTGGACTACTGTAACGCTCTCTACATGGGGCTGCCCTTGAAGAGCACCCGGACTTCAACTAGTCCAGAATGCGGCTGCGCGGGTTATCATGGGGGCACCTAGGTGCTCCCATGTTGCACCCCTTTTAGATGGCCTGCACTGGTTGCCGGTTGTCTTCCGGGTGCGAATCAAGGTACTAATTATAAACTTTAAAGCGCTCCATGGCTTAGGCCCAGGTACCTGCGAGACCACCTACTGCCACCGGTAGCCTCCCATCGTCCAGTGCGATCCCACAGAGTTGGCCTCCTCAGGGTGCCGTCAGCCAGATAGTGTCGGCTAGTGACCCCCAGGGGGAGAGCCTTCTCTGTGGGAGCACCTTCCCTCTGGAATGAGCTGCCCCCAGAGCTTCATATAATCCCCAACCTCCGGTCCTTCCAATGTGCCCTAAAAAGTTGGCTTTTCCAGCAAGCCAGCTTTTCCTGAACAAACCAAAATAAATTATTGATCACTTTTAATTTTAATTTTTTTTTAAAAAATGTCATTGTCAATTTTAATTGGGTATGGGATATTCTATTTCGTTTTTTAAAAACTTTTGTATTATGTGTTTCTTTTAATGTTGTACGCCGCCCTGAGTCCTTGGGAGAAGGGCGGCATATAAATCTAATAAACCTAAACCTAAACCTAAACCCATGCAAATGCTGACTACAAGAACTTAGAAGCCTTAAAGACCCCAAGGAAGGTGTCCCCTAAGCAAGTGTGATGGGGTCAGTAATTTAATTGGTTCAATTTCACCCTGCAATATTTCATTTTTATCATTTTCCCTTTATTTGTATGCTGCCCTTTTCCCTGGGGGGACTCAGGGCAGCTCACAGTTCAAAAAAAGGGGGGGAAGACAAACAATTTTCCAACATGAAGACAATACAACATATTAAAAAGAAAACACAACAGTCACACAATTCGAGTGGGGTTAGACTCTTAACCCCAGGCCAGCTGGGACAGCCAGATCTTTAGAGCGGCGCGGAAGGACTGGAGGGTGGTGAGGGTCCGAATCTCCACGGGGAGTTCGTTCCAGAGGGTTGGAGCAGCCACCGAGAAGGCTCTCCTCCGGGTAGTTGCCAGTCTACACTGGCTGGATGATGGAATTCGGAGGAGGCCTAATCTATGCGATCGTATCGGTCTAGTGGAGGTAATTGGCAGTAGGCGGCCAGGGAAAAGAATTTCCTCACTGATGTGATCTCTTGGATGCCCCAATACAAAAGCACCTGAGAGAAAATAGTTAACTCCATCATTCCCTCCCATCAACTGGCAGCACAGGTTTCAGCAAGAGTTTGAGATACCATCTGACACCAATGGGGTGGCAGAACAAATTATGCAATAGTGGAGCAATACCTACATTGCTATGTAAACCAAATGGTTGGTGCTCCTACCTTTTGCAGAAGTGGCTTATAATATAATAGTAGCACTGAATTCACTCCTTTCAAAGTGACCATGAGAGTTGAGTTTGTGCCAGTGCCAGAGTTTCCAAGGGAACCTCCTCCATCAGTAACAATAGTTGAATGGATGGATACCCTGAAATCTATTGCTTAACTGGGTAACCATTTGGGCAGGGAAACCAGAGCTAGTTTTGTTTCTTCAGCATGGTGTATCCAATAAAGTTTTACTTTTAAGAATTATCCTGAGATTTTTTCCTTCTTTTGGGTTCGCTAGTTGGGCAGTTGATAGCTATACATTTTCTTCTATTTATTCAGTATCTCTTTCACTTTCTACTCCTGGCAAAAACATAATACTTTTGCCCCTATTTTCTCTACACATGAATGTAGGACAGAGTCACTGGCCCCAAATCACCTAGTCCAATAGAGGAGTAGAACTCATAGTCTCTTGGATTCTAATCCAGTGTCTTAACCACTATAAAATACGTATTTTTTCAAAGTAAACACTTTTCCATACATTTTAATACCTTGGTATTAATACCTTTAATACCAAGAATTCCACTGTAAATTTGCAGAAAAATAGAATATATCCTAACCAGTGACATGTAGTGAGGTTTATGGCTGGTGAGGCAGTCTTCTCCCCCCACATCCCACTGTCTAAAGGGCTTTCTTTCTTTCTTTCTTTCTTTCTTTCTTTCTTTCTTTCTTTCTTTCTTTCTTTCTTTCGACATAGCAGCGGGAAAAAGAAAGCCAGCAGCGGGATGGTGCTTTCTTTCGCCCACCTATCAGAACTCATATAGATGTCGGACATAGCGGTGGGCAAAAGAAAGCCAGCGGCGGGATGGTGCTTTCTTTCTTTTGCCCAGAGGCTGCAGCCCGCATGAGCTGCCCGCCTCTGGGCAAAAGAAAGAAAGCAGCAGCCCGCCAGCAGAGGGAGGTAAAAGACCCGCCTCTGCTGGTGGGCTGCCCTGGACACAGAGAAAGAAAGCTGGTGGGCTGCCCTCCCAGCCTCTCCTACCCCCTTCCCTCTCTTCACTCTCAAACAAACTCTCTCTCAAATTGAGAGAGTTTGTTTGAGTGAAGAAACAAACACATGCACACACACACAAATTACTTACAATTACTTACAAATTACATTAATTTTGAATTCCTCCCCCTCCCTCCGACCCACATACCTTTTCCAGCTGTTTCACAATCACAGAGGATTTCAACTCTGCTCTTGCCTGCCAACATGAAAATGTAAAAATGTAAAAGGAAAAAGGCAAGAGCTGCTGAGGTCAGGCTGGGCTAGCTGCTGCCAGAGTCCCCAATGGATGACTCTGCTTAACTGTTTAAAAAAGCTCTAAAAAAAACACCCTCTACAGGAGGAGGCAAGAGAATCATGTGCCTCATCTACATAAGGAATTTTTCGGCTTTTAACCCTTGCTTAACTCTGCTCTAAGTGATCATAAAGTCAGACTAAATGAGGTATGTGGTTTTCCCGCCTCCTCCTGTAAAGGGCACTTTTTAAGAGGCTTTTTTAAACAGTTAAGCACTAAGCAGAGTCATCCACTGTGACTCTGGCAGCAACTACCTTAGCCTTTTTCCTTTTACAATTTTTTTCTTTTCATGATGACAGTGGTGAGGCTCTGCCTCCCCTGCCTCCCCTGACTGCACATCACTGATCCTAACTGACAAATTGATAAAATACCTAATAGGTTGGTTCATATTAAAATATAAACAACTCCTCATACCTCTACTTTGAATTATTTGGTTCCTGAATTAATTCTGCTCAGAAAGAATATAATCTAGTCTAGCAATACTTTAATTATATAGTCTTCATTGTAATTGTACAAAATAAATACAATGAAATTGGTTAAAATGTCCTTGTAGCCAAATGTCCTTGTAGCCAAAGGGGTGGGGGAGTGGCCATTGTTATCCAGGAGTCTTTAGTTACTCGTAGGATCCCTGCTCCGGAGCTTGTCAGGTGTGAGTCCTTGCTGGTGAAGTTGGACCTTGCGGGTCAAGTGGGCTTGTTGTTAACGTACCTGCCTCCCAACAGCGTGGCAACAGCTCTCCCCTCACTCCTCGAATCAGTAGCCAAGCTGGCAGTTGAGTTCCCCAGGCTTATGGTATTGGGGGACTTCAATTTGCCTTCGCTTGGCGAGCACTCTGATGGAGCGCAGGAGTTCATGGCTTCCATGACAGCCATGGGCTTGACCCAAGTAATTCAGGGCCCGACTCACTCAGCGGGTCACATGCTCGACCTCATATTTCTCTCAGAGCAGTGGAGTTGTGATCTTGGTTTGAGGGGTAGTGAGATTTTGCCCTTGTCATGGTCGGACCACTTCTTACTGAGGCTTGACTTTCGGAGGCCAATCCCCCACTGTAGGGAGGAGGAACTGATTAGGTGGTTCCACCCCAGGCGCCTTATGGACCCTCTGGGCTTTCAGACAGCGCTTGGCGTTATACCTGATACTCTCGCCCACAGTCCAGTGGAGGCCTTGGTCGCTGCTTGGAACTCAGCAGCGTCGGAGGCTCTTAACCGGATTGCGCCTTTACGGCCTCTCTGAGGTAGCGGATCCAGGAGGGCTCCTTGGTTCACTGAGGAACTCCGGGAGATGAAACGCCAAAAGAGATGCCTAGAGCACCGCTGGAGAGCCAGTAAGTCCGAGTCAGACCAAGCACTCTTGAGAGCCTGCATCAGAGCCTACCTCCAGGCAATTCGGACATCAAAAAGCGCATACTTTGCCGCTCTGATTGCATCCGCCGAGTCGCGCCTAGCTGCCTTGTTTAGAATAACCCGCACCCTCTTGAAAGGGAGGGATGCGGGTAACTCTTTACAAGGTAGAGGAGTACGTCCAATTCCTCGCGGATAAAGTTGCTCGGCTTCGGACAGACCTGGACTCCAATTGCTCAGAGCCAGCCGAGGTACCGGGGAAGGGTCTTGAGCGTAATTTATGGATTGATTTTCAACTTGTCACACCTGAGGAAGTGGACAAGGCCATGGGAGCTGTGAGTGCCTCCACCTGTGCTCTGGACCCATGCCCCTCCTGGCTGGTCATGAACAGCAGGGAGGTGACACGGAGCTGGATCCAGATGATTGTTGCCACCTCTCTTCGGCCTTCGATACCATTGACCATGGTATCCTTCTGCGGCAGTTGTGGTAGGTGGGAGTGGGAGGCACCGTTCTTCAGTGGTTCTCCTCCTATCTCTCAGACAGGTCGCAGTCGGTGTTGGTTGGAGGGCAGAGGTCGACCCCTAGGCCCCTCAAGTATGGGGTGCCGCAGGGTTTGGTCCTGTCCCCCCTCCTGTTTAACATCTACATGAAGCCACTGGGTGAAATCATTCGGCGGCATGGGATAAAATACCATCAATATGCGGACGATACACAGCTGTATCTGTCCACCCCGTGCCAACTCAATGAAGCGGCTGACATGATGTGTCAGTGCCTGGAAGCTGTTAGGGTCTGGATGGGTGTGAACAAGCTTGCACTCAATCCTGACAAGACCGAGTGGCTTGTGTTTTTCCCTCCCCCTAATTGGCCTTGTGTTCCATCTCTCAGGCTGGGGGGTGAAATTATACGCCTCTCAGACAGGGTTCACAATTTGGGAGTCCTCCTGGATCCTCAGCTGACCTTAGAACACCACTTGTCAGCTGTGACCAGGGGAACATTTGCCCAGGTTAGCCTGGTGCACCAATTGCGGCCCTACCTGAACCGGGAGGCACTCAGAACAGTCACTCACGCCCTTATGACCTCAAGACTGGACTACTGTAATGCGCTCTACATGGGGCAGCCCTTGAAGAACATTCAGAGACTTCAGCTTGTCCAGAATGCAGCTGCGTGAGTGATCGTGGGTGCACCTCGGTACACCCACATTACACCTATCCTCCGCGAGCTGCACTGGCTGCCTATTGGACTCCGGGTGCATTTCAAGGTGCTAGTTGTTACTTTTAAAGCCCTACATGGTATCGGACCTGGGTACTTGAGAGACCGCCTCCTGCCAATTACCTCTCTATGACCAATTAGATCCCACAGATTAGGCCTCCTCCGGGTTCCATCAGCTAGCCAGTGTCGACGGTCGACCCCCCGGGGGAGAGCCTTCTCTGTGGCTGCTCCGGCCCTTTGGAATGATCTCCCCGTGGAGATTCAGACCCTCACCACCCTTCTGGCTTTCCGCAAAGCCGTTAAGACCTGGCTCTTCCGGCAGGCCTGGGGCTGATGAGTTCCCAGCCCCACTCGAATTGGTGTGCCTGTTGTGGAGTTTTAATATGTTTTTTGTAATTGTATGTCTTGCTTTGCTTTCGTGTATTACCCCCTTCCCCTATGAGTTTGTTAGCCGCCCTGAGTCCCTTCTGGGAATAGAGCGGCATACAAGTTTAATAAACCAACCAACCAAATGTAACATATTATATAATTATATAATCGTGAGATGGAATGATTACAGAGAATTTCGATTAAAACACTGATGGAGCAATAGAAAGTAGACAGATTACACTTGTTAGAGATGAATATTTTTCTAAATTTTGGGTAATTCTTGTACTAACAGTTACTAACAGGTAACTTCAAATGAGAAACACTGTGAAAGCCTGAAGAATGATGGGGGAGTCCTTGTTTAAATGCTAGAGAAGTTGATCCAGGCATCAAGGTGAGTTCCTTTAGGTTTCTGGAATTAGCTGTTCACACATTCCTCCCCTTTCATCTCTCTGTAGTTGACTTATGTATAATTTTCAAATTTCATAACCCACACTGCACTACACAGTTCTATCACTTATGCTCCTTCTGTTCTAATTGGTTGGTTTCATATAGTGTGCTGGATGGGATGGAATTTAAAATGTTGCTGCTGCTGTTGTTATTGTTGTTGTTATCTATACCATTATCAGATATTCCCTGCTTTTAGGAATACTGAACTTGGGTTCAGTACACTGGTTCAGAGTACAGTAAAGTCAGGCAATTACTGCCATCAATGACTATAATGCATACAGTAGCATGGAGGAGAGATCATGTAAAATATGGCAGTTGCTGAGCAATTCTGGAGTAAGAATCAACAAATCCTGCTACCTTTATGAATGAGCCTGTCAGATCCCTTATGTGATATTGCCATTCAATTGGGAGGAGGGGAGCCTCAGAGTTAAATCACTAGCAGTACCTGTAACAACTGAGATTTACAATTTTTACAACTGGCTTCCTGTTGACGGAAGATTGGAGGTCCCAGCACCTCTGGAGGGATGTTTATGATGGCCATGTGGGATATCTTACTTTAATGTCTAACTAGAGATAGCATTCTGACAAAGTGGAGGGGTTGTTATCAGTTTAATCCCTTGCATTGCCTAAAGGGTTTCAGATGCTGCTTTGCCTCTAATGATTTCCATCCTGCTTAATTAAAGGTTCCTTTTGAAATAATCCATTTCAAGAGTCTTTACTTTCTTAAGTTAGGAGAGGAGTCATTACATAAAGCAGCATCTCTCTGCAAAGTGGTCAACCAGGAGAGACAACATTTTACTCTACCAAGGGGACCCTGATAACCATGTATGAGCATAACAGCAAACAAGGGAAACTGATTGCTGGAGGGGGATGGAAACCCCTCTCCTCACAACCAGAGACCTGTTCCTTGTACCCTGGCAGAGACAACGAGGTGAGCCTGGAGGACCCCAAAAAGCTCCACTGGTCAATTGGGATTGGGACAAAAGACGGCTAGGATGGGAGAACTAGGGGAGTCACTCTTAACCATGGTAGCTGAAAACCAGGGTGGAAATTGGAGTTAGAAGCCCCTCTGACCAGGAGGAGCTAAATGAAGCCTCACTGAGAGAGGATCCTCTAAAGAGGCATGTAACCCAGTTGGTGATGGAGATTTTGGAAAATCTCAACATTGGGGGGAGCCAGACCGGCAACCAAGAAGCGTTGGAAGGGTGACAAATGTAGATGATGCCAGGGAACTAACCCCCTCTGGGCCCTGCTGATCAAGCTGATGGCACAGCAGCAACAGATAGAAACCCAGCAAACCCTCCCCCCAGTTGGTGTGTGGGTTGGGTCTCACTCCCAACCAACCCCAAAACCTGCAGTTAGAAAGGAAAACTCCTTCCCTGGGGGTAAAATTTGATGGGAACCCGGAAAAATTGGGATTCTTTGTGGCACACGTGCTCACCTACATGCAAGAATATGGGTGTGATTTTGAAACACAAGGAGCCCGAGTGCGAGTGGTTACCCTAGCCCTGGGAGGAGCCGCCATCAGATGGACAGTGACTTTACATGATGCCGATGCACCAGAACTGCGGGACTTTGACCATTTCATGATGGCCCTGAGCTGATGGTTCGAGGACCCCCTCACAGACTGCAAAGCACGCGACTGCATTAAAGTTGTGAAGCAGGGACGCCGACCAGTGGCAGAGTATACCAAAGAATTCCAAGACCTGGCATGTCATGCGAACTGGCCAGGTGATATCCTGATACGCTGGTTCAAGGATGGGCTGAGTGATGAACTCTACAATGCCTATGTGGCCAGAGGTGCCCCAAACCACCTACATGAGTTGTATCTCATTGCTGAAGAGGCAGAGATTGACATGGCCAGAAATTAGTACTGAGCAGGACAAAGGTGGAAGAAATCCCCACCCCAATGGAAACAAGAACCTTTTAAACTGCAAACTGCACCTTCTCCGAAATCCTTAGCATGTTTCAAGTGTGGAAAAGAGGGGCACCGAGCTGCAGAATGCAATTCTCAAGCACCAGCTAAGAAACCAGATTGGCCATTGGGGGCAAAACCTACAAAACCTGGCCAGCATGGAAAGGAGACGGCCCTGAGGAGTAGGGAGACTGCAGAATCACCACCCCCTCGCCTCTTTGAGGAGGAAACCCCAGCTTCGCAGCAGGAGGAACCATACTCATCCAGAAGTGAACCAGAGGTTGAACCACTGATAAGCAAACCAATGCTTAAACTGCTTACCCTCCCACTAAGACTGTTTATCCCCAACTGGGAGAGGGGGATGAAAATCTCAGCTTTAGTGGACTCGAGGTGCACCCGCTGTTTGATCAGCCGAACCCTGGTAAAGAAGTTGAGGATTAATGTACGGAAGCTGAAATGCCCCATAGCTTTTTGCCAACTAGATGGGTCAATAGCAGGGGGGAGCCAGCTTCATTTGCCACTGAGCTTCTACAGATAGGCATCAGAAGCCACTAAGAAATGCTTACATTTATAGTGGCGCCCGGCATGGAATGGACACTAGTTCTGGGTCTTGCATGGCTGAAAAAATGGAACCCCCAAATTAATTGGAAGCAAGGCACCATAAGAGTGCAGATGTACGTGACTTTTGCTGAGAATCCAGACAAAGAAACTGAGGGGGCAGAGCACCTAGAAACAGCAATGCCTGCTTACACTATGCCAACCCAGGGTATACCCAAAGAATATAAGGACTTGGCTGAGGTTTTTAGCGAAAAAGCATCTAATGAGCTTCCACCTCACTGCTCCACTGACTGTGCAGTAGAAATTCTACCCAGAGCCAAACTCCCTAAATCCAAAATATATAGCATGTCTCCAAGGGAGCTGGAAGAACTGAGGGCATTCATTGAAAAAACCTTGCAAGGGGTTTCATGGAACCAGCCCGACCAAAAATTGCAGCCCCAGTGTTGTTTAGAGAGAAAAAAGATGGCTCAGAATTGTCTTCTATCCATATCATATTCATTGTATGGTTAAGATTGTGGTTGAATCCATTTTTATTCATTGTTTCCACTTAGCTCCATTCAAGTTTCATTATTCCTTTTTCTTTGGGGAAACACCCTCTTGGGAGGAACTATCAACTAAAAGTTGCAGCTCCAGTGTTGTTTAGAGAGAAAAAAGATGGCTCCAAACGCTTATGTGTTGATTTTCGACATTTGAATTCTATCAGTGTGGAGAATATATATACTCTCCCATTCATGAAGGATATGCTAGCACACCTCGCTAAAGGGAGAATTTTTTCAAAGCTGGATTTAAGGGAGGCTTACTACCGTATCAGAATTAAGGAGGGAGATGAATGGAAAACGGCATTTAACAGCCCTCTTGGATGCTATCAGTTCAAAGTGCTACCATTTGGGCTACAAGGTGCCCCTGCAGTATTCATGCAATTAATAAATGAAGTGTTGCAGGAGCATTTATATAAGGACTGTTTGGTCTACATAGACGACATTTTGTTATATTCTGAGACCAAGGCAGAACATGTAAAACTAGTCCGGGCAGTTCTGAACAAACTTTGGTCTGCAAAACTTTATGCTAAACTTTCCAAATGCGAATTCCACCAAGAAAAAATTGATTACCTAGGATACCACATTTCACACTAGGGCATAGAAATGAATCCTTCAAAAGTGCAATCAGTACTTGACTGGGAACCACCCAGAACACGCAAACAGTTGCAAAGCTTCCTGGGATGTCCAAACTTTTACTGGCAGTTTATCCCCGCTTTCGACCAGATAGCTCTCCCCATCACCAAACTTTTAAAAATGAAGGGGGAAGGTAACCCAAAACCGAAGCAGCCTTTGAACTGGACAATGGAATGGCAAGCTGCATTTGAAAAACTTAAATGGCTGTTTTTGGCAGAACCAATCCTAAAGCACCCGGACACAGAGAAACCGGCAAATGTTAGCGATGTAGCAATAGGAGCGGTCCTGCTTCAGAAAATGAGCAAGACCAATTAAACCATGCACTTACATATCCAAAAAACTGAATGAATCTGAGCAAAGGTGGGCCATTTGGGAGAAAGAGGCTTATGCAGTTCAATGGGCTCTTTTAACCTGGAGACATTTCCTAGAGGGGAGTAAGATCTCTTTTGAAGTCTGGATGGTCCATAAAAATTTAGAAGCCCTAATGACCCCAACTCTCTCCTAAACCAGTATGATGGGCTCAGTACTTTAAACGGTTTGAATTTATGCTCTGATACCTCTCGAGGGGGGGGGGGGTTCTGGCAAATGCACTATCCAGGAAACCGCAATAAAATAGTATGAAGCCAGATGTAATCAAACCCATGATACAAAACAATCAACTAGCCGCTAAAGTAACCACCAGATCCCAGGGAAAATGAGACACTTTGGAGGACAATGACATCACCCAAACTTTTAAACAAGCTTTTACAACTGATGAATGGTTTTTGAGCCACAAAGACAGCTGCCTGATGAAAGATAACTTAGCTTGGATAAGATAAGATAAGATACTTTATTTGTATGCCGCCCTTTTCCCTGGGGGGACTCAGGGTGGCTCACAGTTCAGGGGGAGGGGAGGACAAACCAAGTTACATATAAGACAATACATCATTAAAAGCACAACATTCATACTATTCGGGCAGGGTTAAGGTCTTTAGCCCCAGGCCTGTCGGGACAGCCAGGTTTTAAGGGCTATGCGGAAGGTCTGGAGGGTGGTGAGGGTACGAATCTCCACGGGGAGTTTGTTCCATAGGGTTGGAGATGCCACAGAGAAGGCTCTCCTCCGCGTGGTTGCCAGTCGACATTGACTGGCTGATGGAACTCGGAGGAGGCCTAATCTGTGGGATCTAATTGGTCGAGTGGAGGTGATTGGCAGTAGGCGGTCTCTCAAGTACCCAGATCCAATACCATGAAGGGCTTTGTAGGTGACAACTAGCACCTTGAAGTGTACCCGGAGATCAACAGGTAGCCAGTGCAGCTCGCGGAGGATAGGTGTTATGTGGGTGAAACGAGGTGCACCCACAATCGCTCGCGCGGCCGCATTCTGGACTAGCTGAAGTCGCCGAATACTCTTCTAGGGCAGCCCCATGTAGAGCACATTGCAGTACTCCAGCCTAGAGGTCACAAGGGCACGAGTGACTGTTGTGAGAGCCTCCCAGTTCAGGTAGGGACACAACTGGTGCACCAGGCAAACCTGGGCAAATGTCCCCCTGGTCACAGCCGACAAATGGTGTTCAAAAGTCAGCTGTGGGTCCAGGAGGACTCCCAAGTTGTGGACCCTGTCTGAGGGGCGTAGTATTTGACCCCCCCAGCCTGAGAGATGGAACACTTGGCCAATTAGTGGGAGGGAAGCACAGCAGCCACTCGGTCTTATCCGGATTGAGCACAAGCTTGTTAACCCCCATCCAGTCTCTAACAGCCTCAAGGCCCTGGCTCATCATGTCCATCGCTTCATTGAATTGGCACGGGGCGGACAGATACAACTGTGTATCGTCCGCATACTGGTGGTATTTTATCCCGTGCCGTCGAATGATCTCGCCCAGCGGTTTCATGTACACATTAAAAAGTAGGGGGGACAGGACCGAAGCCTGCAGCACCCCATATGTTAGGGGCCTAGGGGTCGATCTCTGCCCTCCGACTAACACCGACTGCGACCTGTCCGAGAGGTAAGAGGAGAACCACCGTAGAACAGTGCCTCCCACCCCCACCTCCCGCAGTCATCACAGAAGGATACCATGGTCGATGGTATCGAAAGCCGCAGAGAGGTCCAGGAGTACCAGGATAGAGGCATGGCCTCCATCCCTGGCTCTCCAGAGATCATCGGTCAATGCGACCAAAGCAGTTTCTGTGCTGTAGCCAGGCCTGAAGCCAGACTGGAATGGATCAAGATAACTAGCTTCCTCCAAGCACCGCTGGAGCTGAAAGGCCACCACCTTCTCAACAACCTTCCCCACAAAGGGGAGGTTGGAGACTGGATGATAGTTGTTTAGAACGGCTGGATCCAAAGATGGTTTCTTCAGGAGGGGTCTCACCACCGCCACCTTAAGAGCGGGGGGAAAGGCCCCCTCCCGAAGGGAGGCGGTAACAACCGCCTGGATCCAGCCCCGTGTCACCTCCCTGCTGTTAACAACCAGCCAGGAGGGGCACGGGTCCAGCACGCATATGGAGGCACCTACAGCTCTCATGGCCTTGTCCACGTCCTCAGGGGCAACAGCCTGAAACTCAATCCAGCGATGACCTACCAGATTATCCCCTAGTGCCTCGGCTGGTTCTGCAGGGTTGGAGTCCAAGTCCACCCGAAACCGAGCAACTTTATCCGCGAGAAACTGGACGTAGTCCTCAGCCCTGCCCTGCAAAGGATCACCCATATCCCTACTATTTAGGAGGGAACGGGTTATCCTGAACAGGGCGGCTGGGCGTGACTCAGCGGAAGCAATCAGAGTGGCAATGTAAGTTCTTTTTGACGTCCTGATTGCCCGGATGTAATCTCTGATGCAAGATGTTAAAAGTGCTCGGTTCGATTCGGATTTATTGGATCTCCATTGGTGCTCTAGGCGTCTCTTCCGGCGCTTCCTCTCCCGGAGTTCCTCAGTAAACCAAGGGGCCCTCCTGGATCCACTGCTTCAGAGCGGCCGTAGAGGCGCAATCCGGTTAAGAGACTCCGTCGCTGCCGAGTTCCAAGCAGCAACCAGAGTCTCCGCCGGACTGCGGGCGAGGGTATCAGGAATAACCCCAAGCTCCGTCTGGAACCTCAGAGGGTCCATAAGTCGCCTGGGGCAGAACCACCTGGTCGGTTCCTCCTCCCTACAATGGGGGTTTGGTCTCCGAAAGTCAAGCCTCAGTAGGTGGTGGTCTGACCACGACAGGGGTACGATCTCACTACCCCTCAGACCAAGATCACAAGTCCACTGCTCCAAGAAAAATACGAGGTCGAGCATGTGACCCGCCGTGTGGGTTGGGCCCCGAATTACTTGGGTCAAGCCCATGGCTGTCATGGAAGCCATGAACTCCTGCGCTCCATCAGAGTGCTCACCGAGCGAAGGCAAATTGAAATCCCCCAGAACCATAAGCCTGGGGGACTCAATTGCCAGCTCGGCTACCGACTCGAGGAGCAAGGGGAGGGCTGCTGCAACGCTGTTGGGAGGCAGGTACGTTAATAGCAGACCCACTTGACCCTTGAGGTCCAACTTCACCAGCAGGGACTCACACCCGACAAGCTCCGGAGCAGGGATCCTACGAGGTACTAGAGACTCTCGGATAACAATGGCCACACCCCCACCCCTTCCCTGAGCTCTCGGCTGATGGAGCACCTGAAAGCCCTCTGGGCACATCTCTACAAGGGGGACTCCTCCCTCCGGGCCCAGCCAGGTTTCAGTAATACATGCCAGGTCTGCCCTCTCGTCTAAAATTAAGTCCCGGACGAGAGGAGCCTTATGAACTACAGACCTGGCATTTAGCGACAACAGCCTGAGACCAGGGTCCTGATTACTCGCGCCATCTGGCCTTGGAGTGGGACTCATATGGCCGGAAGGAGGGATCTCTGTAACGTAGCGAGCCCTCCTTCCCCGGTAATGGCCAGCCCTAAAGTCCCCGCCATATCTGCCCCTCCCTGTTGCGACCGTAATGCTCCGGCCCACTCCCATGTCCGTAATTCCCCCGACCACCCCAATGACCCCCGCGTTCCTCGACAGGTCCTCCGAATCAGACATACTCATTCGTTCACCCCAAGCAGTCCCCACGTAATAATTAAAACACAAAAAATACAACAATAATAGGCAATAAAAAAGGTGGGATCATTCACTCAATCACATGCAAATCCCATACACTTGCCATACCAGTTAAAAGATTGTGCAACCGTGCGAAGTTCGTACAAGGCTTATATCAAGGTAGGAGAGGAGGTCTTAATGATCTTAGCCTTCTCCTCTGCAAAGTCCAGTAAAGAGGACACGGTCCGAAGAGGGCTGCTCCGCCCCTCTCCCTTCTTCCAAGTCCCAAAAATGTACCCAAGGCCAAAGGTTCAGAGTCCGCGTTGGATAAGATGGTTGCAAATGGAGGGGGGAGGGCGTAAACACCAGATTTTAACAAGCAATAGCTTCGTAGTCTCACCCCTTCCAGGCCAGGATATAATCCAAAACAGAAGCCAACAACGGTCCATAGAAGGCATGTAGATGTTATGCAGGGGAGTGCCTTGTCTTCCCCCTCTCCTATAGGCCTGAGAGGGTCTAAAGTCTGGGGGTGGCTGGAACAGGTTGAAAGAGAGGGGGGTGCGTCGGTTGTTAGGACGCCAAGTCCCCACCCATATTTCTGCCATCCTCTATCGCACCTTCCATGAAACGGATGCACCGCAAAAACACAGTCCATGGCGCCCTGAGAGTTGTAATTAAGTGGGCGCTATCCGAGTTGGTATTCCAGGGGCAGTGACGGATGGCAATGCGGTCAGAGGAGGTCGGATGTTGAAGGCCATGATCAGATGGTCATAGGCCAGGATAGTGGGGAGCCAATGCTAGGCAAGGGAACAGAGGGAAACTTTGCAGCAGCGGAGGCAAACAGAAGGAAAAATATTGCCAAAGGACAAGCCCGGACTCGAAGAGCAAAGGGGGAGGCTGCGACTCCCTCAAGGCTCACCAGTCATTTGGCTCGGATGGGAGGGAAGTTGTATGTTCCAGCTAGCCAAAAACTGTACTTAATGGAAAGGTGCCATGACTCCAAACTAGCAGGACACTTTGGTTTTGTAAAAACTTTACATCTAGTTAAAAGGCAATTTTGGTGGCCATCACTAAAAAAGGACATAGAGATCTATGTAGTTAGCTGTCCAATTTGTGCAGCAGCTAAAAGATGCCAAGGCAAAATGCCAGGACTGTTACAGAAGGTAGCTGAGCCTTCAGAACCTGGAAGGAGATTGCTATGGATTTTATTGTCGAACTACCAGAAAGCGCAGGGAATACTGTCATTTGGGTCATAACAGATGTGTTTTCAAAACAGACACATTTTATACCATGCCAAATGATCCCAACTGCCAAAAGTCTAGCCAAGTTATTCCTGATACACATTTATCGCCTTCATGGAGCTCTGCAGAGAATCATCTCTGACAGAGGGGTCCAATTCACTTCAAATTTTGGGGGGGCATTCTTAAACTTACTTGGCACCGCCCAAGGACGAGCTCCAGTCACCATCCTTGCACCAATGGTCAAACTGAATATTGGAATATGGTTCTAGAAAAATACCTAAGATGTTTTATTAATTTTCAACAGGATAACTGGGTTGATCTTTTACCTTTTGCAGAAGTGGCCTTCAATAATGCTATGCACTCAAGCATTGGTTTCACTTCTTTTAGAGTAGCAACAGACCAGGATTTCAACCACATGCCTGAACTACCCATAGAAGAACCCACTATCCCCTCACTAAAAGAATGAATAGACAACCTACGAAACACATGGCCAGTAGTTAGATTAGCTTTACAGGAAGCTAGAGAGGGTTTTAAAACTAACAAAAAAAGAGTAGACCCCAAACCTTTCCAGGTTGGAGATAAAGTATACTTATCTACAAAATTTCTGAAGTCATTGCAGCCATCAAAGAAATTAGGGTCAAATTTCACCGGACCTTTCCCGATCAGCAGAGTTATCAACCTAGTAACAGTAGAATTACTCCTTCCAAAGACACTCAGGCAAGTCCATCCAGTGTTTCACATTAGTTTACTCAAACAAGAAGTAATTCACAACTCAGACCACCTGCACCTATGCCTCCTGTTCCTATCATGATAGAAGGCAAACAACATTTTGAAATTAAGGAAATCCTGGACTCTAGGACCCACAGGGGGAAAACACAATACTTAGTTGCTCGGAAGCATTTACCTTCAGCCCAAAATAAATGGGATTTTGTGAGAATTGTACAGTAGGATTAAGCTGCAATGTAGACTTTGTTCAAATATGCCCCAAGGAATATGCTAGTGATTTGGGCTGGTGGTGTTCAGCTAGCATATTTTAATTTTTGAAATGTTTGTGATTATTTTATTTTCACTCCATTCAATGCCAAGAGTCTTTTGTTGAGATAGATGTCATAAATTGGATGGATGGATGGTTGAATGGATGGGTGGACATAAATAAATAAGCAAGCAAGCAAGCATTCATCTATGTAAATTCTTAGGATACGGACAGTAGATAATTTCCACCAATACAATCACTGTTTAAATTGGACACTCTTATTCTCTGTGATTCATATATCTAAAAAGGAAATGATTCATGCAGCTTGAAAAAAGCCTACTATTTTCAGTTCTATTAAAATTAAAATTTCATTAGTAGTCATCATGGCATATGTGATCAACCATGAGAATAGTGGTAGTTCTTGAGATAATCATATTCTATCAACCTGCTTTCATACAAAATGTTTTGTACTTTTCTTGTCATGGAGTTACTGAAGCACTATGTACTGTTTTAAATAAATAACAACTTATTCCAGTATTATTTCCAATGATGAATCTTTGCCTTAAACTTTACAGTTGTGAAAAGCATCCAGTCCAAAGGAATGTTCCATTCTTTTTCAAAAGAATGAGGCAGGCATGTTTTCAGAAGACTCAGCCCGGCTGCTCCAAAGCCTTTTTCAGAATATCTGTTCATGCTTCTGTTCTGTTTCTGCACCCAAGTGTCTGCCATTAAAGCAAAGGGACTGTGTGTGTGTTGTTCTGCCTCAAGCATTGTAGGCTTGCTCAGGGCATGCAGTTAACTCCACGCTTAGGAATCTCATTCAGATCAAGTTTATTATCAGGCACTTTTAATAGCAAAACTTACAGTGCAGTGTTAAGATATTTCTGGCTTTCCATAATCTGTCCCATCATGTGATGTAAAAAGATGATGATTTTACTCCCCTTCTTGAGAGAGGGGGCATACATGTTACTTCCCCAGTCGAGTTGATATTCAAAGTGCCCAGCTATTATCTCTGCACGCAGGCAGAATGCCCCAGTGGCCAATCAGAAACACAGATGTGATCACATGTCATGGAACTACATTTCTCATAAGACAGTCTCTGCCTACATTTCCCAGGAGGTAGTTTCTTAAAAGAGACAGCTGTTAATTCCTACACTATCTATATACTGCTAGGGCAGCATACTCCCCACCTGGAATTATAAATTCCACTAACTTTTAACTAATAATGCAAAAAATGAGGTAAACATAAAGCATGCAAAGCTTGAGGTTCAATCTTCTAGTTTTGTCTTTGTCTTTGTCTTAGCAGCAGTACCAGGTCAGTGATTAGTCAGGTGTAGAGCTTTTTGGCAAAAGTCTGCTGGTCGTGACATGACTCCAACGGCTTTGTGACCTGAACTTCCACCTGGCGAACTACTCCATCACTACTGTGTAAGACTTGGTGCACAAGTCCTATTGGCCACGAATTCCGAGGTATGTCCTTGTCTTTTAGCAAGACAAAGTTTCCTTCTTTGAGGTTAGGCTCTTTGTTCTGCCATTTGTGGCGATCTTGCAGGGTGGACAAGTATTCCTGCTTCCAGCACTTAAAGAATGGCAAGCAATTAAACTGTTGGCAAGCAATTAAACTTGTCTCCTTCGGAATGAAGTTCCCTGCTGGTGGTGGCCAGTCACCTGTCTTCTGGGTCAGCAAGGTGGCTGGGGTGAGGATAGTTGGGTTTTTAGGATCTGAAGAAACTGGACTCAAAGGTCGAGAGTTGATGATAGCTGCCACCTCTGCCATGAGGGTGGTGGGGATCTCATGTGTCAGTGTAGGTGTCTTTGTCAATATGGAATCGAAGATTTTGCAGGCTGTGGCTATCATTCGTTCCCACACTCCTCCCATATGGGATGCCTGTGGATGATTGAATGTCCATACACAGTTTTGGGCCTTCAGTTAGCCATCAATTGCTGGGTCTAGGTGAGCACTTTCACCTATCTTCAATTCTTTGCAAGCTCCTACGAAGTTTGTGCCATGGTCCAATCTAAGCACCTTGACCGGTCAACTGTGTGCCTGGAACCACCTGAAGTTGATGAAGCAGGAACTGTCCATGGATTTGATGACTTCGATGTGGACAGCTCGAATACTGAGACAAGTGAAAAGTACAGCCCAGCATTTGCTGCTAGCTTGCCTACCTCTGGTCCGACAGGCAGACATGCACCAGGGGCCAAAAAAACATCTAAACCTACATTGGTGAAAGGAGATTTGGGACTAAGATGTTTGGGTGGCAGGTCGGCCATCAGCTGGCATTGTGTTGCACCTCCTTGCTTGCAACACTACAGGCACTTGTGTAAGACAGTAGTGATGAGACTCTTGGTGCCTACAACCCAGAGTCCGGCAGCCCTCACAGCGCCTTCTGTGAAGTGCCTACCTTGATGGTGGACATTTTTATGATGGTACTAGACCAGCAGGTTTGTCACATGTTAGCGGGCAGGAAGGATGATAGCATCCTTGAGATTTGAGGTTATTTCAGCCCTATCTAAACGCCCTACTACCCAAAGTAAGCTGTGGCAGTCGAGAAATGGGCTCAGTTTTAGAAGTGAGCTGAATTTCGGGAAAGGCTTCTTACCCTTTAGGTTTACCCTTACCCTTTAAATATTGCAGGGTATGCATCTTGTTGCACACTCCACAGAATGGCTCTCTCTGCTTGGATATGATGGTCTGAGGAGCTCATCTTGTAATGCAGGAAACGGATGATCACTGCAACCCCTAATACAAGAGATCTCCATCTGGAGAAGTGTTCAAAGTGAGCTAGTTCAAGGGGGTGGTTAAGGAGCCCTTTTCCTATCTCCTTTACTGCTGTCGACAAATATGTGGACCAGACAGTCATCTTTTTGTCCTGTCTGAGAGATTTGTCTGGTACCTCAGGTCGTACATCAGTGTCACGATCTGGGTCTTGAAGCTCATGTTCTGATCTCTGCAGCATCAGGGTGTCTGGGCAAGCCAGAAACTCTGGGCCCTTCAGCCAGGTCAATTCTGCCAACTGGGATACAAGAATAGAGCACATGGTATGGTCTGCTGGGTTCTGATCTGTTGGTACATACCACCACTGCTCTGGTTTGAGGATTTTCTGATCCTGTCTATTTTATTCCTTATGTAGACATAGAAGTGTCCGCTTTGATTGTGAATGTAGCTGAGCACCACCTTACTGTCTGTGTAGAAGATGGTGGTTTGCAGGTCAAAGTCCATCGCCTTTGTTATCAGGTCTGCAAGCTCCATGGCGAGTATGGCACCACAGAGTTCCAACCTTGGCATGGTGTGACCTTGTTGTGGTACTAGTTTCACCTTTTGCATGACAAAACTGATGTGAATGTCATTCTCCCCACTATAGACCCTGATGTATCCTATGGCTGAAATTGTCTTTGTCGACGCATCTGAGAAGATATTCAATTCTTTATTCGTTGCGCTGGTGGGCAAGATGATGGGCAAGAGTACATGTGCTGCACATGAACACTTTGGAGACAACTCAGGGAGGCTTGCCATGTCTCCCATTCTTGCTTCTGCTCTGGTGGAAGCAACTGATCCCAGACTTTGGTGTTTGGGGAGAGTGTGCACAGAAGGAGCCCCCCCGGGATAGTTACAGATGCTGCAAAACCAAGGGGATTGAACAGGCTGTTCACCATTGGCAGGACTCCTGTTCTTGTGAAAGCGGTCTTCTGGGCTGGGGCTTTGAAGGTGAAGATGTCCTTCTTCAAGTCCCAACAAATACTGAGACTGTGTTGGATAAAGGGGGTATTTGTGCCAAAGTCAAGTACCTGCAATCCCTTAGCATAGTCTTCAGGATTGAAGGCTGCTAGTACTTTCTCACTGTTGGATGCAATTTTATGCAGCTTAAGGTTGGATGTCCCTAGCATCTGGTGTGTCCTTTTTAAAAGGTCTATGGCCTCTGATGGGGTGGACACGGATTTTAGGCCATCATCCACATAGAAGTCCCGTTCCACAAATCATTTGGCATCTGCACCATATTTGGCTTTGCCCACACGAACAGTGTTTTGTAAGCCATAGTTGGCAATTGCCGGGGAAGACCAATTTCCAAAGATGTACACTTGCATTTTGTACTCCATTATCTGTTGGCCTTGCTGTTCATCACCAAACCACAGGAAACATAGGTAGTTCTGAGGATCTTCCCTGACAAGGAGTGAGTAGAATATCTGCTAGATGTTGGCCATGATGGCTGTGGCTTCCTTTCTGAAGTCGATGAACACGCTGAGCAGACTGTTGGTGAGGTCAGATCCTGTGAGAAGGACTTTGTTCAGAAAGAAGCCTTAAAATTGCACACTGGCATCGAAGACTACTTGGATCTCACCTGGCTTCTTTGAATGATACACTCCAAAGAATGGCAGGTACCAGCATTCCTCACCATTTCTCAGAGGTGGAGCAAGTTCTGCATGAGTTAGAGCCAAGGTGGTGCAGTGGTTAAATGCAGCACTGCAGGCTACTGCTAGATCAGCAGGTCAGCGGTTCAAATCTCACCGGCTCAGGGTTGACTCAGCCTTCCATCCTTCCGAGGTGGGTAAAATGAGGACCCAGATTGTTGGGGGCAATATGCTGACTCTCTGTAAACCGCTTAGAGAGGCCTGAAAGGCCTATGAAGCGGTATATAAGTCTACTGCTATTGCTATTACTATTGCTATTGCATGTCCGTTTTGGACCATCTTGTCCATGAACTCCACTAAATGAGCTTTCATTGCAGGCTTCCTGTTCATAAGTCATCTCAGACTGAAGAGGCCAGGGAGAGTTTGCTCATCGTTGTGTGGAAGCTGTTGCCTGGGTGTTGTGGCCCAGCAGGAGCCATTGGAGCTGCAAACAGACTCTGACAGCAAGGGACCTTATGAGTCAGTTCTGGAAGAGGTGGAGGACTCTGGACAGGGTTCCGACTCTGAGCAAGGTGCAGAGAGACTGGTTGGCCACCAGGAGGCGCCTGAGGCATGGAGCAGCGGTGAAAGCCGAAGAGAGTGTGCTCCTGACATCAGGCCTTGGAGAAGTGATGAGGAGACAAGGGAGGTGGTCCTGGATGCCCAGCAATGCCGGGCAGATTGACAGAGAGAACAGCTATGCAGATACAAAAGATAATTGGACCCAGGTGGTTGTAATTAGGCTCCTCTCAAGATAGTATTTAAGGAGAGGCTTTGTCAGGAGTCTGGTTACAGGATTCAACTTAATTCTCAATGCTGGAGAAGCTGTTATCTGTATCTGTCGAAGTCTGAGTTGCTGCCAAGGTTCTTATCTGTTCGTTGGTTTGGGCTTTCAGCTACCGAGATTTATGTTTCCTGCTAATAAAGAGTTGTAGCATTCCAGCTAAGCTTGTCTTGGCATTCGTTACTGGATGGAGGAGGGGGTCAGAACACCTGGATATGTGAAAAGATAGTGGAGCCACCCAACTATTGGTAGCATCCTGTTGAAGTTCCTTGTCCATAAACCTCAGAAGTTCTTTGTCCTCTAGCAACAAGGCCAAGTCATTGTCTTCTTTGCTGGTCTGGAACACTGTCGCTCCTAAAATTGGTTTGATTGATGAAGTCGTGAAGTGTTCTTGGCATGGTTTCAAGTGGGATGTTCTCCCATTATTGAGAGTGGAAGTCATGAAGACATTCACCTGGATTGGGGCCTGCAGCCGATCAACACAAACCATTCCTGAGATGACCCATCTGAATTCTGTTTTGAGGGTGAGTGGAGAGCCTTTTGGGCCTCTGACCATTCCATGACAAGCGAAAGGGGCATCCACTCCCAACAAGAGCAGGATTTCAGCTTCAGGGTCTAGGGCAGAAAAGTGATTAGCCATGTGCCTCAGGTGAGGTATGATGGCGCAGTGGTTAGGGTGCAGTACTGCAGGCCACTTCAGCTGACTGTTATCTGCAGTTCAGCGGTTCTAATCTCACCAACTCAAGGTTGACTCAGCCTTCCATCCTTCCGAGGTGGATGAAATGAGGACCCAGACTGTGGGGGTGATATGCTGACTCTGTAAACCGCTTAGAGAGGGCTGAAAGCCCTATGAAGCAGTATATAAGTCTAACTGCTATTGCTATTGCTATTGTTTGCTAACTCTGGTGTCACAATCTGATTGCAATCATCTGGTAGGTCGTCCCATTCTAGTAATGGCGGCAGTGGGATCTGTGCACCTCCACCTAACACTTCTATGCAGAATCCATCGACTTTCCTCCCCACCGTGCACTGGGACCCAGTGCACGTTGATATTGTGAATTCTGTCTCTTTGCTTTGGACGTCGAAGAAATCCAAGAATGCTGACCTTGCTAACGATTTATTGCTTTGTGTGTCTATGATTACATAAATCTTCACGGCTTCTTCTGGGCATGTAGCAGGGTAGATTTTGGATAGGCAGATCTGGTGGCATGTGCAAGGTGATGGAGAACTACCACATACTGTGGTGCAGTAAGGGTCATCTGACGCTTACATTTGTGGTAGCTTCTGGGTGCACTTTGGCATCATGTGGAGACTTCTTGTTTGGAGGAGGGTCAGGAGTCAGACGTTGCATTATCTCAGAATTTGGATGTAGGGCACTTGGGTATCTGTCATTCTTTCACAGGTGACATTGCACCTTAACAGTTTTTGGCCATGTGTTCTGTAGATTCACCACATTTATAGCAGACTTTGTACTCCCTAATCAGAGCTTTCCTTTCCTCCATGGGCTTCTTTCCAAATTCTCTGCACTTGTTCAAAGTATATGAAGACTTGCGTGGACATAATGGGTCTTTATTCATTGTGATCAGAACTGTTACTGGGGTTTTAATTGAAATTATCCTTGATAGTTGTACATCTGAGTTGTTCCTGGTGGAGTTGTAGACTTGTGTTTTGTGTACAGGTTTATTTTCTTGCATTTTGCACTGGACTGTTAGTCGATCCATAGTTTTGAACATACTTTTTGGCAGCCGGGGACCTTTGTCCTCTAAGGCCTTAAATTTGAGGATCATTGCATGTTTTTGTTGGTTCAGCAACAAAATCTGCAAAGGCAGCAAAGGGAGGATCTTTCCCTTGATTGTTGCCCTGTACACATATATTTTGATCCATTCTTCGACTAACTGTTTTGATAGCTTTTGAATGATATGCTGCTGCATTGTGTACTGGTTGAGGCATGTCAGTCCCTCTAGGTTGGGATCCTGTTGAGCTACCCATAGTTGCTTAAGGAGGATAGAGAATGACCATAATTGTTCAGGGTTGTGCAGACTGTTGTCAGGGAAATTGTTGACATGCTTCAAGAGTGCAGTCTCCATCAGCATTGATGTGCCATACTGTTGATCAAGTTCTTCCCAAACTTCTTTGCAGGCTGTGACTAGATCACTCAGATAAGTGTGGTAGATTTCTGATACTACTTGTGCAGACTTTGGGCCTACCTAAGCCTTCATATGTATGATCTCCAAACAGCACGTAAGAAGATATGCTTCCATATCTGATATTCTCGGCCTGGCTTGTCAGAGAACTTCTCTGTCCCTCTAGATGCCAAGTCCAACTTCCTCTGGCAAGGTTGCCATTCTGCCCCAGTGTTGTATGCTGGGGGAAATGGTAAGGTGTGCCCCACAGCTTTGGTGGGATCAGGATCAGTGCCCCCCCCCCCACGTTGGTTCAGACCGGTATGGTCTGTAGGAGAAGGCATGGTTGCCGATGACAGCTGGTATTTTTCTACAGAAAAGTTCTATGCAATTTCATCTTGCCATGGCGTGGACAAAGGTTACTTTCATTGCTGCTCTGCAGGATGATTGTGTTTATTACCCTGTTTGTTCGTGTCTGAGTTGCCTTGAAGTATTGGCATCCTTTGCCTCGATGTTGAGGTTATTACTTGTGGCTATTCGTGTTCCTGCTGGCTAAGGATTATTTGCTATCTCTGGTGGATTGCAGTGATTACCCTGTGTATCTGGGTTTCCAATTTCAAGGGAGGGAGTCTAGTGATCCAAATTCTATGACGTTAACTGTCTCATTAGCTTGTAGGTTTGGTGATTGTCTCTATTGTATAGCATGTTGGCCATCTACGTAGGTTTTGACACATGTTTCCGGGTTCTCTTCTTCCAACTTTATAGGAGTGAAGTTGCCCTGTAGAACATTGGCCTGTATTGTTTTTTCCATCGCTTCCCGCTTGTGCTGAAAAAATTCAGGTTGAGCCCGAGCTTTGGCATTATGTAGGTTCGTAGCGGCTTCTGCAGCTGCCCTCTCTTTCTGAGTCTGTGTCGGTTTCAGCCATGGGGTTTGGCATGTCTGACCCTTCTGCCAGAGAAGATTCTATAACTAGGATTAGCACAGGAAATTTCCTGAATGTATTATGAATTCTTTGAGTTCAATCACTTTTGAATGCCATTAGAATGCATTACAAGACTGTAGATGCAGGCGTAGTCCACTTGTTGTCCACTAGGATATGTTGCAAGACTTTGTAGATGCAGGTGCAGTCCACCTGTCAGCCACTAGGGTGTGGTTGCATGCATTGGCTTGATATACTGGATTGTAGTTTGTAGAGGAGCCACCAGAGGACACTGTTTGTGACTAATGTTTGAAGTAAGTGGTAATGGTGTTTTTCCTTGCTGAGGTTTGTAAAGCTAACTGTCCAGTTTTGAGCTCCCTAAGGGTCTTTAACCTGACTTAGGACTCATGTTGGACTGGAAGCCTGGGAGAAGCTAGTTTTTACCTTAATCGCTGGGTCTCCAAGGGAATCTCTCTCTTGGTTGCACTGTTTCAAAGACCGCTGGGTTCCATTGAACTTCAACTGGAGTTTTCCTCCTGCTATCTCTTCCCCCTCCTCTTTTTCCTCACTTTCTTCCTCTCCCCTTCCTGGCACCCCAACAAACCTCACGCTTTGCAAGCTCTTCAGGTTTGCAAGCCAAACCAAGCGTGCTCCAACTTGGTTTGGAATGGGGGAAGTGGGAGTGGAGAAGTTACCTTTCCTCTCTTAAGCAAGTGCTGTGTCTCCAAGGGAATCCCTCTCCTTTGCACTTTTTCCAAGACCGCTGGGTTTCCATTTGTTTTGCTGGAAGGCTTAGAATTGTCTCTTCTCCCCCATCTTCCTTCCCACTTTTTTAGAAGCAGAAAGTCACAGGTGTAATCTGGAAGGCAAACACTGTGCTGAACCATTGAAAAGTGCAGGTAGTGGTCATTCACTGGGTCTTTGATTGGGGGATTTCTTCTGGAGCAGAAACAAAGAGCCTCTTCCACTGAAGATTCTCTATGCAGAACAAAAAAGCCTTTTGCTGTGAAGGCTTTTCCATGTCCTTATTCTGATTTTCCCCTGGAACAAAAGAAAGCCCTTTCTAATGAAGTTTTCCCCGTTTGTTCATTCTGATTTTCCTCTGGAGTGGAGCAAAATTATCTGGTGGCAGGCCTTAAGTAACAATCCCACACTTATTTTACTCATTGCGTGGCCCACACACTTTTTAATTTACTACTTCTATCTGTGCCTCTTTTCCAAACTGTACACTTGTCTCTGCCACAGTCTCCCTCCCTCCATGCCCCCCCCCTCTCTCTCACGCACAGACGGGTTGATGGAAAAATTGTCTTCCAATTGTTAGAAGAAATGTCCATCTGGGTTCAGTTCCAAGCAAGGAGAAAGACACTGGAAACATGGAAGCTATTTGGAAAGATGGTTTAATGGTGGACAGGATCACATGGTTTGAAGTCCTGGGCAAAATGAGTACATGGGAGAGGGGGGGAGGGAGGGAGACTCCCATGTGGCCATGCAGAGATAACTTTGTAGATTGCCTTGAGTCCCAGCCGGTTGAATCTTGCTAAGTGATGCAATCTCCCTAGGTGCCATATGGTGAGTTCAGTTGCTAGATGGGTAGAGGTCCTGAGGGTCATGTCTTAATCCCATCACCCTGGAGCTGAAAGGGGAGCAGGGAGCTGCAGGGAGCTGCTTTGTCTTTAAAACATGTTTCTTCTTTTCTCATCCAAGGAAATATAATATTCTGCCTTTTTAATATTTCCTAAAACATTTCATTCTTCTAGGAGAGAGGTGGGTACTAACTTTCTTCAATCCCCCTTTTGGGCAATAAAAGTGTGGGTTGAACATTTTTTCTAGACCAAGATTAGGAATTGATCTGATCAGAGAGACTTGATGCATGCTTTTAATTTTTCTGATGCAAAGGGTAAGGCATTGATAGAGGCAGCAGAAGAAGATTTCCTTCAGTGGCTCCCAAAAGGAGAGCTTTCAACCATGAAAGTCTAGCAGCCAGAGGAAAAGTTCTGAAAAGAAATTTACAGTATCCAATTTTCTTTTCCAAATATTTCAGGTTAGATATCACTTTTTGTGAGCTTACAGTCAGGTTTCAAGCAAACACAAGCCCCAAAATTCTTCACAGCTTTAGTTTTCCTTTAAATTACAGGCTGCCCATTTCCAAGGGATGGTTACTAAACCTGCCCTAGCTCTTAGTTTCGAGGGTTTGTGAGTCCAAATTGGGATTAGCCAGTGTGCAATCCAAGATTTTTAGTATTTTTAAAATTACATACTGTGAGCCTTGGGACTCCTACTCATGAGACCACCAGTGCAACATATCCTGATTTACTGGTCAACTGGACAGCATCATTTGTGAGTCACAGTCAAGGCTTGGGTTTTGGAGATCTCTTTTCTGCTATTTCTTCAAGTGAGGGAATTACCTAAAGTCTCCTCTGGAGAAAGTATCTGATTCAGCTTCCACAGATTGCAGAGTCATCTGCGTAGAGCTAAAACAAATCACCTCCCCACTTTGTAGATAATTCTCCCAGAAAAGGCATGGTTCATGGTTGAAGGATAAGCAATGGAGAAGTAGAGTGGGGGGGGGGAATACATAGCTTGCAAGCAGAGTTTGAGGGAGGGACATCAGTACTACAGTTCTTAAACAGGTAAAGCAATTCTAACAAAATTGAGACATCACAGATGAGGAAGGAAAAAAACCTGGATTCAGGAAACTGGATTCAGGAAAAGGATGTACAGTTGAAATCATTTAAACACACAATAAATGCAAGGATGAAACTAAGCCCAGCCTGCAACTGGTGGGCTGGAGTGGGCTGGAGTGGGCTGGAGTGGGCTGGAGGTGAAGCTGCAGGCTCGCGTGCACTACGCGGCTGAAGCTGGGTGGGGGGTGGTAGTGGCGGTAGCGGCAGTAGTGGCAGTAGCGGCAGTAGCGACAGTAGCGGTGGTAGCGGCGGTAGCGGCAGTAGCGGCTGAAGGCGGGGCGGCGGCAGCCTAGCTTTTTCTCCTTTTTTCATACAGGGAAATATAATATTCTGCCTTTTTAATATTTCCTAAAATATTTCATTCTTCTAGGAGAGGGTCGGTGCTAACTTTCTTCACATGAAACCAGTCCCTGTTGCCAAAAATTTGGGGACCTCTGAATTAGACCATGCAGGGTCCCTACCAGAGAAACCTTTTAAGGATTATGTATTAGCAACTAACTTAGCTCTGTTCCTAAATGCTAAATATGTTGCATATAAAAAACAGAGGAGCTCTGATCAACTATCACAGCCTCCATTTTGACAGTTTTGCTGTAGTGTTGTCTGTGGATGCCCCCATTAAATGCAAGCATGAGATAAACTGAGCCTGATTTGTTTTCAGCCTTTTAAGTGGCCACAAACTACTAGTAAAAGTGGCATTTGATCACAAGGCAAGGAGGCATCAAGAAATGTTTCCTTTTGCATTTCAGCATCCAAGAAGGGACAGGAAAGGAGAAAGGGGAAGAGAAAAGACAAAGAAAAAGAAGGAAAGAGGGAAAGAGAACAAGGAAGGAAAAAAGGAAAGAGGGTGAGGAAGAAAGAAAGAAGGAAGAGGGAAGGAAAAAGAAGAAAAGGGAGAAGGAAGGGAGGGAGGGAGGGAGGGTTTTCCCCAGCCCTGCCCAGACCACCACAGACATCCCCCAACATGAGTAATGTTGAACTGGCCACTCCCACAATGGCCTGCCCCACACAAGGTCTACACAACCCTGATGTGGTCTCAATGAAATTAAGTTTGACACCCTGACGTAGACCAAATAAACAAGTTCTCTGTTATGGGAACTATTTGCCTCTATTTGATACCTGTTAAGACATCCTTGAAAAGTTTCCAGTTTCCCACAAGCCTCAGTGCAGCTGTAGTAGTTTCGTTTCTGTAGTTAACCCATTCGTAACCAACACTCCTCCCACTTTCTCTAATGACAATTTGAGAAAAGGTACATAGTTGCCATTTCACTCATCAGCAGTATTCCAAGTGTGATATTAAAAAGGCTTTGTAAAGCAGTACCAAACCTTCATCTGATCTTGATTCTATCCCTCTATTAATGCAACCTAGGAATACATTAATAGTGCTGTGCACTGTTGGCTCATATTTAATTGATTGTCCATTAGGATTCTAAAATCCCTCTCACAATTACTGGTCATTAAGCCAATGTTCACGTAGTTTGTACTACCTATGCACTTGCTTTCTTACCTAAGTGTAAAAACCTTACATTTATCTACATGGAATAAGCTGGTAATTAGATAGGGCCCTGGGTTCAAGTTTTTCAAGGTCTTTTTGGATCTTGAGCTTGTCTTCTGTGGTTTTGGCTATGCATGCCAATTTAGTGTTATCTGCAGATTTGATGATTTCTCCTAGTCCCTTATCTAGATCATTTATGAAGATATTGAAGAATATTGGGCCCAAAATGGAACTTTGGGGTATGCACCCCAAGGTAGCAACTTCTAGCATTTTTTATTTATGAAGGTGTCCATGCACTCAGTTTGCCTCTTACATTGTTCTTAGACAATAAACATGGACAGAAAAAATACATGTGATGAGTAAAGCTAGAGGGGGTTCTGAGAAATTGATGATTTGGAACTAATTATGGTTGTCATTTGGTGCATGGCAGTGTCAGATGCCACCTCAACACTCTACTACTGTGCTTTGAGAACTTCTTTCAGGACTACTGTGCCTTGAACTCAGGGGGGCAGATGGGAGGGGGGATATACTTCGGGAGATATTCCTTTCCAAGTGCAGTCTCGAGCTCAGTTGCTTGGGAATGGAGCACAACTGCATTCCTCAGGAGACAGTCTTTTAAATTTGATTGGAGATGAGGGGACCAACAATGGGAGGCACCTTCGGGAGGGAAAAGTTACACTTTGGATTTTGATTGCAGTTCTGGCTTTGCACTACTGTATTTCACTTGGTTTCTAGTAAACTGTACCTTTCTCAACCTGATGATGTTAAGGATTGTTCTTACTCAGTGACGTGCAGTCAGGGGAGGCAGGGGAGGCAGAGCCTCACCACTGTCATCATGAAAAGAAAAAAAATGTAAAAAGAAAAAGGCTGAGCTAGTTGCTGCCAGAGTCACATTGGATGACTCTGCTTAGTGCTTAACTGTTTAAAAAAGCCTCTAAAAAAGTGCCCTCTACAGGAGGAGGCGGGAGAACCAAGTGCCTCATTTAGTCTGACTTTATGATCACTTAGAGCAGAGTTAAGCAAGGGTTAAAAGCCAAAAAATTCCTTATGTAGATAAGGCACGTGAGTATCTTGCCTCCTCCAGTAGAGGGCGTTTTTTTAGAGGCTTTTTTAAACAATTAAGCAGAGTCATCCATTGGGGATTCTGGCAGCAGCTAGCCCAGCCTGACCTCAGCAGCTCTTGCCTTTTTCCTTTTATATTTTTACATTTTCATGTTGGCAGGCAAGAGCAATGTTGAAATCCTCTGTGATTGTGAAACAGCTGGAAAAGGTATGTGGGTTGGAGGGAGGGGGAGGAATTCAAAATTAATGTAATTTGTAAGTAATTTGTGTGTGTGTGTGTGTTTGTGCATGTGTTTGTTTCTTCACTCAAACAAACTCTCTCTCAATTTGAGAGAGAGTTTGTTTGAGAGGGAAGAGAGGGAAGGGGGTAGGAGAGGCAGGGAGGGCAGCCCACCAGCTTTCTTTCTCTGTGTCCAGGGCAGCCTGCCAGCAGAGGCGGGTCTTTTACCCGTCTCTGCTGGCAGGCTGCTGCTTTCTTTCTTTTGCCCAGAGGCGGGCAGCTCAGGCGCGCTGCAGCCTCTGGGCAAAAGAAAGAAAGTGTCAGCTGGCCGCTGGTTTTCTTTTGCCTGCTGCTATGTCCATCTATGTGAGTTCTGACAGGCAGGCGAAAGAAAGCGCCATCCCGCCGCTGGCTTTCTTTTGCCCGCCGCTGTGTCGGACATAGTGGTGGGCAAAAGAAAGCCAGCGGTGGGCTGCTGCTTGCTTTCTTTTGCCCAGAGTTAGTTCATATCTCTGTGGAAATGATTTCAAGATTGCTATAAAATATAAATGAGGACTAACTTTAGTTTGGAGAAACTATTATCATGGCACTGTTATGGGATGTACTACATTTTAGGTTCAGGTAATTTATATAGTGAAATTTGGAACATCCCTGATATCCTGTGTTCCTTAAACTGCATAAAATGTTTTTTCAGGTCACTATATTGCAATTTTGCCAAGTTCTTAAAGATATGGGAGTACCAGCCATCTTATTTGTCTCTTGAGAAACCTATATGCGGGTTAAGAAGCAACAGTGAGAACTGGACATGGAAACACTGATTGGTTCAAAATTGGGAAAGGAGTTCAGCAAGGCTGTATACTGTCACCCTGCCTATTTAATTTTTAGATAGAGCCCATCATGAGAAAGGTGGGGCTAGATGAATCACAAGTTGGAATTAAGCTTGCCGGGAGAAATATCAACAATCTTAGATATGCAGATGATACCACTCTAATGGCTGAAAGTGAAGAGGAACTAAAGAGCCTCTTGATGTGGGTGAAGGAGGAGAGTGCAAAAGTTGGCTTGAAACGCAACATTAAAAAAACTAAGATCATGGCATCTGGCCCTCTCAATTAGATGGCAAATAGATGAGGAAGAAATGGAGGTAATGACAGATTTTATTTTCCTGGGCTCCAAGTGTGGACTGCAGCCAAGAAATAAAAGACGCTTGCTCCTGGGGAGAAAAGCTATGGCAAATCTAGACAGCATACTAAGTAGCAGAGACATCACCCTGCCAACAAAAGTGTGTATAGTCAAGGCTGTGGTTTTCCTAGTTGCAATGTATGGCTATGAAAATTGAACCATAAGAGGGGCTGAGTGCCAAAGAATTGAGGTTTTTGAACTATAGTGCTGGAGAAGACCCCTGTGTGTCTCTTGGACTGCAAGGCGATCAAACCAGTCAGTCCTAGATATCAACCCTGACTACTCTTAGAAGGCCAGATCCTGAGGATGAAACTCAAATACTTTGGCCACCTAATGAGAAGGAAGGACTCCCTGTAGAAGAGCCTAATGCTGGGTAAGATTGAGGGCAAAAGAAGGGGATGATAGAGAATGAGGCGAAGGGATAGAGTCACTGAAGCAGTTGGCGTGAGCTTAAATGGACTCCAGGGATGGTAGACAGGAAGGCTTGGAGGAATGTTGTGCATGGGATCGCGATGAATCAGACATGACTTCGCAACTAACAATATCATATAGCATTATCTTTATATCTGGTTAAATTCAACTTCAAATTGTTTGATGGACTGTTATGGGATTACTTAATCAAGTAATCAAAATGACATCTTTGGTCTTCTTGTAATAAAAGTTTTGTTGTGAATTATCTCTGACAACCTTCCCATGCTTCGGAACATTTTCAAATACCTAGGGTAACTCTAAACTCTTGGTTAAATTTCTTTCCAAAGACTATGTTTTGCCACAATACAAGCCACACATACATTTAAGGTTATGTCTGTTTCCTATGCCATTGTCATCCCACAAAGCTTTCCTGTCAAAGCTTTACCCTCCAAAATAGAAACTTCTTCTCAGTATAAGGTGACCAGATTTTCAGATTGGTAAAGAGGGACACCTTTGACCGGGGGGGGAGGGGACTTGATTAAAAAATTTATACAGAGCAATAAACATTTTCATACAACGCAAAAATGGTATTGTAATATTTTTTTTATTTCAACATAACTTCAATTTACAAATATAAATTGTAACTGTTGCCAAACATCAAAATTTTGATCACGTGACCATGAGGATGCTGCAACGGTCACTAAGTGTGAAAATGGTCGCTAAGTGCGAAAAATGATCATCAGTCACTTTTTTCAATGCCATTGTAACTTTGGTCACTAAGCCCATTATACCACCTTTCTTGCCACAGTTCTTAAGTGGATAACTGCAGCTGATAAGTTAGTAACATAAGTGAATCTGGTTTCCCCATTTGACTTTGTCAAAAGGTGATTATATGACCCCAGGGCACTGAAACCATCATAAATACGAATCTGTTGCCAAACATCAAAATTTTGATCGCGTGACCATGAGGATGCTGCAACGGTTGCTAAGTGTGAAAATGGTCACTAAGTGTGAAAAATGGTCATCAGTCACTTTTTTCAATGCCATTGTAACTTTGGTCACTAAATGAACTGTTTGAAAGCTAAGGCTAGCTTGCATTATAATGCCTTTTGCTAGCTTACATTTTCAAGAGAGAGAAGCTAAACTCCTTATTAGAATTGAAATAGAAATGAGTAGAGTAGAGTAGAGTAGAGTAGAGTAGAGTAGAGTAGAGTAGAGTAGAGTAGAGTAGAGTAGAGTAGAGTAGAGTAGAGTAGAGTAGAGTAGAGTAGAGTAGTTTATTAGCCAAATGTGATTGGACACACAAGGAATTTGTCTTTGGTGCATAGGCTCTCAGTGTACATAAAAGAAAAAAATACATTCATCAAGAATCATAAGCTACAACACTTAGTGATAGTCATAGGTTACTAATAAGCAATCAAATTATACTAGGAAACAAATTATTGGATTTTTAAATTATTGGATTTTTTTTCCAAAGAAACTCAGTATGTGCTTTCTGATTATTAAAAGTGCAAATTCAGTGTCAATGACTCCTGACTATTTAAAATATAGTCTAAGACAATTTAAAAAAAGAATCCACACAGAATAAAACTATTTTAAAAAATCCTATGCACAATAAATAAAATATTATTTTAAAATACATTAAAAAAAGAAAAGAAAAAAACCTGGCTCACTTACCAGCAGGCAGGCACTTCAAGTCAATCCAGAATAATATAGATTTTAATATCTGCGGACCACCAAAATTTTCTCACAGACCACCAGTGGTCCACCATGGACCACTGGTTGGGGACCACTGCTTTAAAGCAGAATCTGCAGAGGGGAAGCAGGGGGACGGTTCCTAAATAGAACGCCCCCTTTAAAAAAAGTAAGTTTTTTTTAAAAAATGACTCAATGCAGCCAAGGTCATTATATGGCATCATGCAAGCCTTGTCACATCTTATTATGCCATCATCGCTAAATCTCTTTAGAAAGTCTACACGAATATAGTTTGTAAATCCCCCTATATTGCTCCTTTCCCATGACTCCTGACGCTGGCAGGTAGACTGTTCTTGCCCACAGAAGCTCAAGAGGAGAAAATTGGATAAAGCAACCTTAGTCATGCTGGATGAAAATTTAAATTTCTAACTTGCCTCTTTTTGGGAGGTGAGGGGAGGTGTCAAGGCTGCCCAGGAAGACCAGCAGAATAATAATTTTAAAAAAGAGATAGACTTAATACGATAAATAGAGAAATGTGTAGAGAAATGTAAAGAATGAAGAGGGATGGATGGATGAAAAGGGGGAAAGATGGATGAGTTTTTAAGAGTCTGGGGCTGCAAAACAGGGGTTATTAATCTGTGTGTGTGTGTGTGTGTGTGTGTGTGTGTGTGTGTGTGTGTGTGTCCAGCCTTCATTCCTGCTCACTTCACACTGTATGCACAAAAAGAGCAGTCAAAATGTGTGTGTGTGTGTGTGTGTGTGTGTGTGTGTGTGTGTGTGTACGATTTTTACCATCAACAAAAGGGGAATTGCTAGCAGCTAGCAGGTTCTTTTATTTGCAGCTGTTAAGTGCTTGGTTACAGCAATTACGAGATCTCAGGAGGAATGGGGAACCTGGGGTGGGGGCGCGGGGGAGGGTGATCAGAGATCACAAGGTAGGAAAGGGATAGATTAAAAAAATAAGAGGGGATCATACGCCCCCACCCACCCACTCCCAACCCCATCCGACAGGAGATGAGAGAAGAGCAGCGGAGAGAAGGAAATCTCCTCCATCATGAAACCAAGTAAAATTCTACTGTACTGAAAATTTGAATTAAATGGCAGCTGCGGTTACTATATGCACATCAGGCAACTTAAAGGCAGCTGTGGGTAAATTGACCTACAGTATAAAATATGAATTTGCTACAGCAAAAGAGCTAGTATTTCTTATATAAAACCCAGGGTCAAATGGTTCTCTATAAGCAATAATTCTCAACAAATAAATGGCAAGATTAAGGAGATAATGAAGATAGCTACATCCAGAATGAGAGAAAATATAAAAATCCTTTTTATGTGACTAAAATGTCTGTATTTTTCAATAAATCTGCTTAAGTAACTCTCCATGTTTTTTCCTTAACTTACAATAACCTTCTCTCTCTCTCTCAGCATCAATGCTGATAAAGTTATTGATTCCTTGGCTTCTGAAATCCTAAGGAAAATTTATAATTAGCAGCATGCATCTATATTTCCTTTGGACTTTTAAATAAAATTTATTTTCTTGTTTCATTTATTTCTCATGTACATTTAAAAAATAAGGTAGCAGTGCTAACTAGAATTATATAATATAGCCCACATGCTGCCTTTCATATGTATGATTTAGATTTGGTTTTACATTAAGCATTGGAGGTATACCTGAATAAAGATTTGACAATTTCCATTAAAATTGTAAAAATGACTTCCAAAGGATATAGCTTCTTTATCAGGAAATCTAAATCCTGCACCATTTCAATTTAGACCACTACATTTGCTCTGATTATAGCTTGGGAAATTTAGGTGGCAGAAAACCAGAAGCAGTTACTGAAACCTGATTAAGAGCTCTATGTTTGAGTCTACACATGGCAATCAAAGCAGCATCTTATTTCTCTGCACTTATGATGTTCAGCTTCCTGGCAACCCTCTACAGAGTAAAGATAACAGGACACAACCAATTCCTACATGCACACTAGATGAATTGGTAGGTTCCTAAACAGATCAAGTTACCTGTTTCATTCTGGGTTGTGTGTTTCACTGTAGTTAACTAGGCAATGACTTGTATTGGGATTCTTTTCTCCCAGTAGCATCTGAAATGTGTTATGGTCCTGTTGCTTGAATGCTGCCACTGTGGATGTTCAAAGCTAGCTGTGGGACGTAGTTAATGTATGTCAGAAACAATATGTAATACTTTTGTTTAAGGAGATAGTAGTATACCATGAATCTGAATTCCCTCTAAAAAAAGTTATTGTTGCCTTTCCAATTTCCACTTCCCTATAAAGCTAGGTGAGAAGATGGTTGCAAATCAACTACAGAAGCCCACAAATATAATGGACTAGCTGATAACCCAGCCTTTCCCCGGGTATTTACTTCTCCTAATCCTATATTAGACAGGAATGATGTCAAATGGCAAAGTAAGTTGCTGCAATTCCTGAAGTGGTGATGGCAAGAGCAACTTCTCTCTGAGCCCTGATTTCAGCGAGTTAAAATTACTATATTTTTCAGAGTATAAGACGCACCTTTTTATTCCAAAAAAGAGGATGAAAATCTTCACAAAAAACAGGGCATGAGGATGGTTTGAGATGCCTGCAGTGTTCCTGGGAGCCGGGGGGGGGGGGGGGAGCAAAAACTTTTTAAAAAAATTACCTCTCCAAAATCTTGGGCCGTCTTATACTCCAAAACATACGGTAGTTAAAAATGTTTTTGCTGTGCCTCCAGAAGGATCAAGAAAAATGATACCAGCTTGTTATTTTGCTAGCTAATACATGATCATTTGGTATGCTTTTTGCTGATCTTGAATTAGAAGTGGCTTCTTATGAACTAAGCCAGAGATGGTGAACCTTTTTTGGCTCGCGTGCCATAAGAGGGGAGTGCAGGGTGGTCATGCACGGGTATGCCACATCTATAATGCAATGCGCAACACCCCCCCAGTGAGCATGCGCGCATGAGAGGTGCTTCCCCCCCATTTTTTGCATGCTTTTTCACCCTCCCCAGGCTCCAGAGGCTTTATAGGAGCCTGGGGAGGGCGAAAACAGCCCCCTTGTCCCCCCCCCAGAGGTTTCAGGAATCTTCAAAAGGCTTCCCTGAAGCCTCTGGAGGACTAAAAATGACCCTACTCATAGGGTCAGTTTAAGCCCTCCGGAGGCTTCAGGGAACCTCCTGAAAGTCCCTAAAGCCTCCAGAGGGCTTAAATAACCTTACGAGCAAACCGGAAGTCTGTTCCCAAACTTCCGGTTTGCCCATAAGGCCAGTTTTTTTGTGCCCCGAAGGCTTCAGGGAACGTCCTGAAGCCTCTGGAGAGCCTTGGGGAGAAGAGGCTCTTTTTGCCGTCTCCAGGCTCCTATAAAGCCTCTGGAGCCTGGGGAGGGCAAAAAATGGCTTTTAAAAAGGCTGAACTCAGCTGGCCAGCTAACAGGGCAATGCCTTGCGTGCCCTGACAAATGGCTCCGTGTGCCACCTGTGGCATGCGTGCCATAGGTTTGCCATCCCAGCACTAGGCTATTAGACGCTGTAGTTCTTTTCTCATATGTAATCTGAGTGAAGTACGTCATAGTGGTGCAGGCAGGCTGAGCTGCAATAGTATTTTATTGATCATGGCCATACATTTGTCCTCAAGAATAATCAAGCTTTGTGGAAAATGTCCAGACCAAACATTTTTAATATTGGATTTTCCCCCTTCCAGAGGGAGCCCCCTTGTGGAGTACTGTGAAGCCGCTACTATGGCACTGCGCTGTACAGTAGAAACCATTTTACAGCAGTAGTCATTTGAAGGCACAACAGGCTGTATCATAACAGAACACATACCCTGAGGGATGTTAGGAGTGTCTTACCACCATAGTATTTGTTTCCAGAGAGTAAGTCATCTGTGTACCAAGTTTGGTTAAAATGGCTTGAGGCATTCAAGAGTTATGCTGGAACATACACACGCACACAGCCATTTTTATACATATAGATTATCTCAACCTTTTTAGTCATGATTTAAAAGTTGGTTATGAAATGGAAATTGATCTTGCTAGTTCATAACCTCATTTGGGATCTTTCTTGAAAAAAGGAAGGAAAAAAATCCTTCTTAATCAGCAGGTAAAAGTTATGACCAAGGAAGCCTTCGCCCATCTTCACTTAAGCAAGTTCACCCAAGCAAGATGCTCTGGCAATTCATACTTGAATCACAATTAGCCAGACTACTGGATACACTCTATATTGGGTTACTTGGACAGCTGATACAGATCTTTTCTTTATTTTTTCAACAAAGTTGAATGAACTCACATGGACTACAGTACTGGAGCCAATTTTATTAGGTCATCCCAATATCTACTGACAGCTGTCAATCTTGGAAAGGTTTAATCTGAATTTATTTTGGCCAATCCAGAACCTCATGAGCGTCAGGACTGCACAAAAGACTTTGCTAGCAGTTCCAGATTGGCCCAGAGTAGCAATGTACAATGCAGCAGCTAGATTTCTAACATAATTCCATTAGATTGAAGTAACACTGGTTTTGTTAATGCTATTGTTTACCACTAGGCTTCTGATTCCAGTTCAAAGTGCCAATTATTGTCTTTGAAATAGTTAACAGCACAGCATCTGTATCATTGTGACATGCAGTATAAAGTATTTTGTAGAACTCCAGAAAATAGTTACGTGAAACACTGGCCAAGCTATTAAAATTTAGTAATAATATAGTAAGCTACTTATTTGTATCTCGTACTATTATTACAAATAGGTCAGGGTGGTGAACGCATATGAAGTTTCTTCCTCTTTTCCCTATAACCACCATGTGAAGTGAATTGGGCTAAGAGACTTAGCCAGCTTTTATGACTAAGTAGAACTAGAACATACGATCTCTTTGTCTCGTTCCCCCTTTTCCCTTGTCTTTTGTGAGCCGCCCAGAGTCCTCCGGGAGTGGGCGGCATACAAGACAAATAAATAAATAAATATCCCATTTCTAGCCTGGTGCCTTAACCACTCACTGGACCAAATTGGTCTGAAGATGCCTAAATATTGTTTCTAAGAAGTTATCATGATGGGACCCAAGTTTTTATACTATATTGGGATTGATGAGACAAGGGATACACTACAGAACAGTTTGGTACAAAAGAATCTTTGGCATTTGGAGCGATATGGAAGTTTATAGAGTTCTCAGGACAATTTTCAGACTTTACACATACAGGTGAAACTCGAAAAATTAGAATATCGTGCAAAAGTTCATTTATTTCAGTAATGCAACTTAAAAGGTGAAGCTAATATATGAGATAGACTCATTACATGCAAAGCAAAATAGTTCAAGCCATGATTTGTCATAATTGTGATGATTATGGCTTACAGCTCATGAAAATCCCAAATCCACAATCTCAGAAAATTAGAATATTGTGAAAAGGCGCAATACTCTAGGCTCAAAGTGTCCCACTCTGCTCAGCTAAATAAGCTATAACACCTGCAAAGGGTTCCTGAGACTTCAAATGGTCTCTCAATCTGGTTCAGTAGAAATCACAATCATGGGAAAGACTGCTGACCTGACAGTTATGCAGAAAACCATCATTGACACCCTCCATAAGGAGGGAAAGCCTCAAAAGATAATTGCAAAAGAAGTTGGATGTTCCCAAAGTGCTGTATCAAAGCACATTAATAGAACGTTATGTGGAAGGGAAAAGTGTGGAAAAGGCGCACAAGCAGCAGGGATGACTGCAGCCTGGAGAGGATTGTCAGAAAAAGGCCATTCAAAAGTGTTGGGGACTTTCACAGAGTGAACTGAGACTGGAGTCAGTGTATCAAGAGCCACCACACAGACAGATCCTGGACATGGGCTTCAAATATCGTATTCCTCTTGTCACGCTGCTCCTGAACAACGAACATCAGAAGCATCTTACCTAAGCTAAAGAAAAACAGACCTGGTCTGTTGCTCAGTGGTCCAAAGTCCTCTTTTCTGATGAGAGCAACTTTTGCATCTCATTTGGAAACCAAGGACCCAGAGTATGGAGGAAGAATGGAGAGGCACACACTGCAAGATGCTTGAAGTCCAGTGTGAAGTTTCCAGTCTGTGTTGATTTGGGGAGCCATGTCATCTATTGGTAGGCTGTGCTTCATTAAGTCCATGGTCAACGCAGCAGTCTACCAGATATTGGAGCACTTCATGCTTCCTTCCACAGACGAGCTTTATGGGGATGCTGACTTCATTTTCCAGCACCTGTCCACACTGCCAAAAGCACCAAAACCTGATTCAATGACTGTGGGATTACTGTGCTTGATTGTCCAGCAAACTCGCCTGACCTGAACCCCATAGAGAACCTATGGGGCATTGCCAAGAGAAAGATGAGACATGAAATCGAACAATGCAGAAGAGCTGAAGGCCGCTATTGAAGAATCCTGGTCTTCCATAACACTTCAGCAGTGCCATAGGCTAATAGCTTCCATGCCACGCCGCATTGAGGCAGTAATTGCTGCAAAAGGGGCCCAAAACAAGTATTGAGTACATATGCATGGTTATACTTTTCAGAGGTCCGATATTGTTCTATGTACAATCCTTGTTTTATTGATTGCATGTAATATTCTATTTTTCTGAGATTGTGGATTTGGGGTTTTCATGAGCTGTAAGTCATAATCATCACAATTATGACAAATCACGGCTTGAACTGTCTTGCTTTGCATGCAATGAGTCTATCTCATATATTAGTTTCACCTTTTAAATTGCATTACTGAAATAAATGAACTTTTGCACGATATTCTAATTTTTCTGAGTTTCACCTGAACTTATTCGTAAGATATATTGCAGAACCCACTAAATTCTAATTTCAAGAACTACCCAAGTGGTAGTTCACTTGTAAACCACTTGTTAGCAAGTGGTTTACAGTAATGGCCAAAATTGTGGAAACCTTTTGGGTACAGTATTTTTGAGGCTTGATGGCTAATGCCACCACTTTTTTTGTAGTAGTAGTAGTACCATAAAACTACATATCAATGGAAAGATAATTTAATCAAGAATGAATAGCAGGTTTTTTTCATGGAATTCTAGATTTTAGGCTAGATTTTAGATTCCTGCAGTCTGCGTCAAACAGTCCTTGCACTCAACTTCACATTGCATTGTGCCATTCGCTAAACATATTGGGAAAGCCACAATTAAGGCAGAATTCCTCCTCTTAAAGTTTACCTGTCAGTTTTTAGTTTCCTGGACTTACAGTTTCTGAATACAGTTGAAGTTAGCTAGTTCTTCTAACAATGAGAGATTAAAGCAGCCACACTGTGTGATGGTGAACCTATGGCACGTGTGCCACAGGTTGCACGTGGAGGCCTCTCTGAATGTGAGCTGTCCCCCAGTTGAGGTCCACCACACATGTGTGCGCGCCTCGCACCAGCCAGCTGTTTTTCAGGTCTCTGTGGCGTGTGTTGTTTAATAAAAATGCAGTTAAAACACTATATAAGCCATTGAGAATATAATTATATACATCCAACAGAAACAAGAAGTGCCTCACAGGAGCAGATAGAGGTAAATCCTAGAGATTTAAGGAAAAGCATCACTGAACAATAGAGATGAATGCTACAGAGGAATAAAGCTGCATATAAGGCAAACATCTGTAACAGCGTAAGCATGCACAGGGTGGGGGAAGTGACCCCCCCCCCATTTTTTGTCCCAGGTGGCTTTAGGGAGGCCTGCTAGGCCCAAAATGGGGTGCAGGAAGGTGGGGGTGTGCATGAGCAGGGGGAGGGTATTGCACATGCATTGTATTATGGGTGTGGGCACAATGTTCACTGCATAAAACACAGACATTTCCACCCACTTTTTTTGAAATGGAAAAGTGTGTCTTATACTCTGCAAAATATGGTATCATGTTTGCTGTGAATCATATTTACTCAGCAATATTTTCAACTTCAAATAAATAGAAGACTTCACCCTCCACTTACGTAAATTAACTGATTTGATTCATAAAATTATAACAATGAATAACTGTTATAACATTAGGGCAAAAATATATGAATTTGTATTTCACCGGATCGCAGTGCACATGTCTGAAATAACTTTTTCACACGACAAAATGAATTAAAAGTTTACTTTAATTCTGAACCATCTGAATAACTGTTTTCGTGAAGTATCTGTATCACAGCAGGCTACAATATTGGATAAAAGGCAATTGATAAATTGTCCAATACAAGGTTCCATACAATAATTTTTATTGACCTCTATCCAGCATTTCCAGATAAAATTTTTGATTAGAAACAGGAAATAGATCCACTAGCTTATTTTAAGCATATTAAAAAGGAAACTAATTGGACCATTTCTATTTGTCTAACTGTTTTTATACAAAAGGGATACATAATGTTACACTTTTCTGAATACAATTAGAGTGATTATGAATTAGTGTTCTACACCATTACTCAATCCTTAAAAATCAGAAATTGCTATAGCATGTTCACTATAACTTAAACACAGAGACTTAAAAACCCTACAATTACTGCAAAAGATAAAACTACTTTGAAAGCAAGCAAGGTCAGTACCATTACAGTTATTTAAAAATTAAAAAAAAGTTTTAAACAAGCAAGGCTAGAGTTTGATAAATTTCATCTTGTGATTCATTCTTGTGCATTCTTCTATTTCATGAGTTACTCCCCAAATCCATTTGTTACTCCTCGACCAAAAGGACCAGAACAAAAAGTTTACTTCAGTTGTTCCCATAGGAAACTCAGCTTGGTTAGTGTGTCAGGCACTTTCTGAGATACTAGCCCACCCCACGAGCACTCTCAGCAACTCTACAGGCCAATTACAATGCAAGATCAGAAAACACAGCTGTGTAAAAAAACAAAAAACAAAACAGAAGTTAGATCAATTATGATGAATACTCATGTTAAGAATTGCATCAAACTTGCATCAAATTTATGTTAATCATGTTTACATCTCAAATTTGATACTTATTTCTGATTAATTTGAACCAACCCAAAGCAATTCCTCCCTGCCAGGCAACTTCTCAGATTGTAGATACAGCTTCTTACCTAAAAGAATGATTTACAGATCAGTATCGAACCAGGCCAACTGATTACTGTCACCTGGGGGAAGCCCATCCATAAGGTCCTGGGCATGTCCTAGATCTGGTAGTCCATCAACCGGGTAGTCAGCACCAGGGTGATGGCCACCCATTTCATGTTCCATCATTGGGTCCATACCCAAGGTATCCTGACCATATCCTCCAGAGTGGAAAGTACGATAGGTAGGATCTAACAAAAGTTAAGGTTGCAGAGGGGAAAGGAGGGGAAAAGCTGTCAATATGTTACATGCAACAGAAATTCCAGGTATCAGTCTGTGACTTTCATAATTTAGCCACACTGGTCATTTTCTAGACCAGATTCATATGGATAAAACATCCTTTCCAGTACTATCAGAAGTATAAGCAAATTTCAGCCTAGCCATTGGTCTGTATATTGCTATAAACCTTTAACACAGACAAATGTGTTCTTCACATTTGTACAACTGACATGTCTAAAAATATGCTGCTGATACAAATAAATCTGTACCCTTCACATGTTAGAATACAAGCAGCTAATATTGTCTTGGTGAAGTAATCACTAAGGTTTCAATATACATTAAACAGTTATCACTTAGTGGCCACTTGTTTAAAGACTGTTCAAAGATAAGACAGCAATGAAAAAGGAAACTTATGGCTAGCCCTTGCAGTTGCAATTGCCATACAATTATGGTCATAGTATCCTATGGTCAATGATTACCATCTGTACCATTACCAACTTCTGATAAGCAAAATTAATAGGGAAGCTAGCAGGATATTGCAAGTTGCAGTCATGTTGACAACCTGCTGGCCTATCCACTGACTGGAACTGGAACTGCCATCATAAGTTCGCATTTATTATTGTTCCACCAAACAATACAAATAACTAAATTCATTATGTGGTCAGCCAGTTCACATTTAATGTTTTGATTGAGTCAAGTCAGCTGCACAACTGATACGTACCATCTGGGCGATAGCCAAGAGGTTCTCCTTGTGCACCAATGTCAAGGCCCAAATCAGCACTCTGTAAAATATGAAAAATGACATCTGAACTAGGTACACAATTTCAAAAAGAAGTTATTTCTATGTAGTCATAGAATGGACAGTTCCAGTTACTTTTCTATATAGCTAGTCTTAGGGTTAAGCCAAATATCTCATTAAAAAAAGTTTTACATTACCTTTTCCATGCAAAATTGTTCCTGTCATATTTGCCATACACAGTTAAGGTCTAATATTGGATGCTTTGCTTTCTTATATAAAAATTTTATAGGCACATCATTTGGAAAAGTATTCCAGTGATATATTGTAACTTTGCACTGAAGATTAATCCATACAGAACATAAAGAAATATCTGGCAAATAGGCCAAAGGCAGATGAAAATAAGCATTAGGAACTCAATCGAAACCCTGATTACTTTGTTTGCTGTTTACATGTAATATGTGACTTAAAAGTTTAATTTGAAACTTTTTATGGAATTCAAAGAGAATTATATGAACAGGAAGAAAGATAAATGGAGAAAATTTAGCACTCTAACCCACCTCATTCCAAGCCATTGGTTCAGTCCTAAAAAGAGAACTGGTCAGTTCTACTGACAGACGTTTCTTATAATCCTGTGGTTTATCTTCAGACATTCTGAACAATACCGCAGCTGCATATGTTGCTGTCCAAGGAAAAAAGAATGTTAGCAGAGGAATTTAAAATCAAAACAAAGCGAGTCCGTATCTATTTCACTTACCCACACCCTCGTTTCTAGAATGTAGTAGTTCTGTTAATGGTGCTGTAGCTCCCTCTGCTTCAATTGCCTCAGCTGCTTCTTTATCTTGAGCCAATTCACATAGTACACCTGCAGCTACTCTCTGGATGTTCTCAATCGGGGAATATAGCAACTAGCGGTAAGAAGAAAAATAATAAATTTAGGGTATTTTTAAAACTCAAATCATTAATAACTAGGATGATGTCTGGCTAATATCAGGAATCCAAGTTGTGGTAGGAACCTTCATACTGAAATTACAACTAGACTATAGTTGCAATGGAGCAAATAAATAATGAATCCCTTGCAGGTTGTCCTGACTTATAACTGGGAACCTTTAGATTTCAAGAGTATTTTCATTTTTTTTTCCAATTTTTGTATTGACTACCAATCTCTGAACTCAGATCATGTTTTAAAAAGCATATGCAATGTATTTTCATTAGATCATTACTAGCTTTAGTAGCTGTCAAAAGACTTCACCTACCTGCACGAAGAGTGGAATGGTGTTTAGACCCCTTATTACAATCCGATTGTGGACGTCTCTAGCTAGGATATGAAGAGCTCCAGTGCAGCCCTCAACTATTTCCTCCATACGCACACCCTCCTGTACAAAAACATAATAGATTTAATATTCATAAGCCAAGAGTGGTTGATCACTATTAACATCACAATATTACCATTCTTCCCCATCAGATAAACATTTTCATTTACTCAGCTGCTGTCATACAATTTAGTTATCATATAGATTTTCTGGTTAATCACACATTTTTGGCTTTCTGAGGGCTTCAAAGGACATACATAACACTGCAACAGCAACAGGCAGGGATAATAGTTCACAATTCCTATTTTTCATATTGGGAGGAGGACAATTAAGGGAGAAAAGTGAAGTTTCTGAGTTGAAAAGTTGAGGGGCTGATTTTTCTATTTAGAAATCTTAAGAGGAAAAATCAGCCAAATTCATTAATGGTTTTAATAATATTATTAAATTTGTAAGATCTAATAAATATTCTGTCTTTTAGCGCCTCACTCCCAGAAACAAATAAGACATCCAAATTTTTCATACCCTATTTAGAGGAAATTGGAGATGTGCACATGGATTTTGGTCTCACAGAAAGCCCATGGGTAAGAACTTCTACCTAATATAGTCTATTAAGTCAATAAACATTGATGCTCTTTTTCCCCACATTGCAATACAACTTGTGAATTCATTGGCAATGAATTTAAATCATGTGGATCTACAATGCTCTGGGTACAAATCTTTGGAATACTTTCATCCTCATCATGACCATATACTTGGTTTACCCTTATTGAAATTTACTTCTAAAATGTTCTTGGTTGCCTAGAATTAAGATTAACAGTTACCAATACTTTTAACAAGTAAACATTATTAGTTTAACTCCTACAAGATCAAGTTCTGAAAAAGAAAACCAGATGAATTGGTTTTAATTTTTAATTTGCAATAATGATTCTAATATTCAGGAATATTACCATATTTTTTTTAAACTGGAGATACTATCTGAACTGGGGATATCTGCTGCTATAGAGTTTACCTATGTAGGTGAAGAGTCAGAATTTGAACACTGAGATATAAAATCTCTAAGACTGTAGTTCAAGAATGAAAGAACAAAGCTTTGATAACAACCATGTTTTTAAAGGCCAGTATTTTTTGGCTGCAGTACATATCAAAATTATTCTGAGTGCACACAATTATTATAGCATGGAGATTATGAAGATCATGTCAGAACACATTTTCACACATTAACTCAGCATAAATCAATTGTGCAAAAGGTGTTTATGAATTTTGGTAGAATTATTGTGTAGTCTGAAAAACTATAAGACTACCCAATCACAACAAAATATTTTCTCTTTGCTGTCACCTGATGGTCAACTGGAGTTCTATAGCCTATGTACTTAAGAGCCCCCGTTTCATGTACTGTGTTTCCCCGAAAATAAGACAGGGTCTCATTTTCTTTTGATTCTCGAAATAAGGGATTGGCTTTATTTTCAGGGAGGTCTTATTATTTTTCAAGTGCAGGGGTCAACAAGCCCACCAGCCCTACCCTCTCCATCCCACCACCTGCTTGCCTGCAGTCCCAATAACCCAAGTTCTCCTTGCACCCTGGCCTTCCTCTGCCCTGCTTGCTTGCCGCCGAACAGCTGACAATGCTGTTCTGGCCTTGCAGAGGGCTCTTCCTGGCAGAACACACACGCATACAGAGAGAGAGAGAGATCCCTCACGCACACCCTTCCTCTCCAAGGCAGCCACATTCCTTCACTAACTTGTTTTCCAGCTCCATTCTCCGCTCCATGTGCAGGACAAAAAAAGTAGTCTGTGACTATGGTAAAAAAATACCAGAAGATACCTTCCAACTTCTCACAAAAAAAATAAAAAATAAATCTCGCAAAGTTGGAAGTAGTCCCATAAACTACTTTTCTTGCCCTGTACGTGGCAGTGGAGAATGGAACAGGAAAGCAGTGGAGGGATGTAGCTGCCTTGGGAGGGGTGGGGGTTAGGGCTCTCTCTCTCTCTCTCTCTCTCACACACACACACACACACACACCATCCTTTCCTTGGGACCTCTGCACAGACGCAGAGAAGGCTTCGGATAGAGTATTTGGGGGATGTGCGTCTGCACTGAGATCCCAAGGAAAGAATGATTGCTAGGAAAGGGATAAGAGGATTATTTCTCTTATCCTGTTCTGACTCTGTGCTGAGCTTCAGAACAGGGTAAGAGGAAGGAAAATCTCCTCTCCCCATTTTCAAAAATGCCCCATTCTGAGTCTTCAATGCTGCAATCCTGGAATATGCTGAAGGCTTGGAAAGGAGCGTTTTTGCAAACCGCTTGAAAATGGGGAGGGGAGGGAGAAGCAGCCCTGCGGCCAAAGTGCAGGAAATCCCCCCCCCCACCTGCAGATCGTCCTTTCAAAGAGAAGTTTCACCAGTGCGAAGAGGTGCCGTTTGTGTCTCCTTCATCCTGGTGAATCTCCTTTTTGAAAGGACGATCTGCAGGGAAGGGGGGGGGGAGATTTCCTGCACATCAATAGCGGCATCTCCTTGCAGGGCTTCTTCCAATGTCCCAGGTGTATTGATTTCCATGACTTCCTTTCCTGTTCCGTGGATGGAATTGCCTGCTGTGACTATCACCGTAAGGTAAGGAGAGTATAAGGTATGTGAGTTGTGTTGTTTGGCCTCCAGCTTCTTTTGCAGCCACAATTGGCTGCAAAAGTGACCGGTGCTTGCTGGAGGCAGAGATCTGAGCGGCACCTGCAAATCAGCTGTTTTGTGAATGGAGTGGCTCAGCTGATCCGATTAAGGGACTAAGAAGCCCTGAGGTGACCGGGGAAGGGAAAGGCTGCCTCTTGTTCTGGCTAAACTCACCCCTTCACTAGGGCTTATTTTCACGGGAGGGCTTATATTTTTGCCCACCCCAAAAATCTGGCATGCACACTTACATATAAACCCCATTCATTACTGACATGTCAAATGTATTGAGGAGATTGTGATCTAAGGTTATCATGATCCAAATAATTTAAAAAATCTTACACAATATATGGGAATGAGTACTAAGCCTCAGGACCTTAGATATTACAGTATTTATAAAGTGCCACAATTTATTTATTTTTAATTTTATATAGCTACTCATTTCATAAAACAAGTCATCCTGACTGGTAGATCTCACTTAACAATAATGGGAGCCCGAATTTCTTTCATTGCAAGTGATGCAATTGCAGAGCAATGTTACATTACCATACTGCTTAGCAATGGAAATTTCAGCATTTCCAGTTGCCAGTTAAGCAATCATAGCAGTACATTAAGCAAGGGTTTCAACTTTGCGACTTCCTGCCAGCTTCTTTATTGGTTTTGGTGGAAAGTCACAAAGAAGGGCACTAATGGCAATCAGATAATTGATTTAGCAGTTTTAAATGTAACATATATTTTTATTTATATACTAAATTTTATTTCATGAAATACTAATTTGTAATAAATAGATCAACAACTAAGGTTGAAAAAAATACTCGGCTGATTAAAGTAAATAGAACTTGAGTATCAGACCTGCAAGCCAACTTTTCTTTTGGTTTGGATTTCAGCCCTGCCACACTTTCTACCGTGGGAAAATGGGAAGGGGTGGGTGGGATACGTAACCATAGCAGCATTCTTCTTAGAAAGTCAGTCGCTTTTGTCTCTACACCTGGACGGATGTGGATGGGAAGAATCTTTCTTCGTGGCAGTGGAAAATTGGACCATGTGATGAACTTGTGTGTGTTGGGGCAAGATCTTGAACTTTCAACTAGGTGGGAAAATCTGGAAGCTTTCCCAGATGTGCCAACATGACATCTCTAATAAAGGGGAACTTTGAGGAAACACAAGCCTCGGAATTTTATTTTGTTTTTTGGGACTCTGACAGATCTTTTCTACCACAAATCCCTGCAACACTAATTAATGAATCAACGCAACACTAATTAATGACACTCTGCATCAAGAATCACATACCACAAACTGCTGCTGTGTACCACCCATTGAAGTTCGACGTTGAGTATCTTGATGTGCTCTAACTAGTAGTTGCACTAATCTTGGTATTGCCCCTTGTTCACGCAATGGAGCATGATTTGCTGGGCAGAGAGCAAGATTACGAATCAAGCCAACAGTTGCCTGCAAATATAAGGAAAACAATTAGAAAGAAATTGCATGTTGCACAGTATTGCAGAATTTAGCTCCACAACTCAAGTTTAATTCAAGCCCCACAAACTCAACTTTAAAATAATTTTAATTTATTGCGTTCTTGTAATATATATTTTAGAAGCCATGTAGATTTTGTGCATCCTTCCTGTTTCAAATCAAAGATAATACTGATATCCATTACCAAATCACCTTACCTTTATAAGAGGCCAGTGGGAAGGTGGATGCAAGAGTTTAACCACCACAGGTAGACCATAATGAAGGCGCACTGCATTTTGGGCCATTTCAGCTTCCTGATGTCGACTGGTGAGGTGGCGGAGGGCACAGATAGCTGGCTCCGTAATGTCTTCCCTATCACCAGCACGGAGAACTGTGCGCACAAGGGCTTCAATTCCACCAACTTGGCACACCATCATTTTATTCTTGTAGTTATTGCAAGTAAGATTAGAAAGAATGCCAGCAGCACAAGTCACAACATTGATATCATCTGATCCTAAAAGCTGCACAAGTGTTCCCAAAAGACCTTCCATGCCTTCCTGTAAAAAGATTTAATATCAGCTTTTCTTTAAGATTGTATGCTATCATGTATGCAATTATAGATAGTCCACACAATTGAGTGTGGAATTTTGGTTCTAAGTTGTAGTGGTTGTTAAATGTATTATCACATGACTCAATTGTCATAAAGCCTTGTTGCTGTGGTTATTAAATGAATTATATGATTAATAAGTGAATCAGCATATCATTTCTTTCTACTTTCTGCTAGAAAATGGCAAAAAACATGGGAAATCACAATCATGTGTCCGCAGGATGATTCAACTGGTTGTAAATGTGAGCCAGTTGCCAAGCACCTGAAATACAATCACATACAATCACTGTGAGACTGGCAGTGGTAATGCTGTGAAGTAGCTTTTTTGAAATCTTGTCACAACAGTTGTTAATTAACTGGTAATATGGCAATACTACCTGCAGAGGTGGGTTCCTACCGGTTTGGACCAGTTCGGCCGAATAGGCAGTAACCTGGCGGCCTGGATCAGGTAGTGACTCAGGCCTGCCACATCGCCAAACTGGTTCTCCATAGGCGCCACCATCTTGGATTTTGCTTCTGTGCATGCGCAGAGCAATTTTTATTGCACTACCTGGCTACTCCCACCTGCTCTGACACTCGCCCTGCCTTGCCTTCGTCACGTGGATCCACAGAACTGCCTCCTCCTGCCTACACACAGTAAGCAGCATTTGTGCTAGCCTAGCCTCCCACTCCCCGCCGGCTGCAACCCAGGCCCTGCCTGGTCAGCCGGCCAGGAAAACAGCAAGTGAGTGGCTGAACTGGCCTGGCCTCCAATGCTCCTTTTGGCAGGGGTGGCAGTTGTGAGCAGTAAGGGAAGCAAGTCTCGGGCTGGCATCCCTTCTTCCTTCCTCTGAGAGCTGTGGACGCTGGGTCGCTCAGAAGCCTGTGCGCTGCTGCCATGTGATTGCTCTGGCCAGAGCAGGGGAGGCGAGAAGGGGAGGGGTCGCCTGGTGGGCGGGGGCAGTTTCTCTTTCAGCCTGCGAAACCGCGTTTAGCTGGCTCAGCTGCCAGGGATGCTTTCCCGGCCGACTACCAATTTATAAACAGAAATTAACCATCTTCTTTTAAACTTTCATTTTCAATGAGAATTTAAAGTTTTAGAAAAATTCTTATTGAAATGGAAATTTTAAAAGAAGATGGTTATTTCTGTTTATAAAGGTCACGTCGTGGCGGCATGCAGGCTGCTGACCAACCCACCACCGCAGGGCTGTCCCATAGTGTTTCCCAGTCGGGAAGAGGGACAAGGAGAAAGCAGGACTGCCAAAGGGGCAGCTGCTGCAGCCGGCAACAGAGCACGAAGAAGCGGCCGCCCAGTAGAGCCATGAGCGTCCCCAGGTTGGTGGGGAGATTGCACAGGGCTGGAGGGGGTGGGGATTGAGGACACCCTGGGCGCCTGCAACAGGACGCTCTTTTATGGGTCCACAGAGGCTCGACTGCAGCAGCCCAGCCCCTACCTTCCCCCAAACCTGGACAGCGCAACTCCCCGGTGTCCGAACTGCAGCAAGCGAAATGCCACTTCAGCAGCAGTGGTCTCCAGGTTGCAAAGCACGGGGAGCAGAGAGCAGCCACGCCCAAAGAAGCAGAAAGCAGCCATTGCCACTACTACCCCACTGTTGCCGCTGGTGGTGATAGTAATAGTAGACATGGACGTATCCTTGTTGTAGGTCCCGCCATAACCAGTCTCGTGGGAGGCACAATGGGAGGCAGCCCGCCGACAAAGGGAAGGGCATAGCGGTGGGAGAGGCTAGCCATGGGGGCTCGATTCCCTCCTTCCTCCGAGAGCCAGGGGTGGCAGGAAAAGGGAGGCTTCTTTCTTTGCCAGCCTCCCAGCTGGCAAAGCAGAAATTTTCACGGTTCTGTCGGCATGGCTAGGTGGGGGGGCATATGATTGAATGGGCATGTGTGTGAGTGACATCAAGTTGGCCACGCCCATTCAGTCACATGCACTCCCCACCTAGCCATGCCCACAGAACCTGTAGTAAAAAAATTTGAAACCCACCTACCTGACTATCTGTAATAACCCTGAAATATGATCTCTGCCACACTCCATATCTGCTTGACCCACTCTAGATTATTGGTTCTTTGGTAAAAATACCCTCACCTGTGGTTTCTATCAAGAAGATAGCTTTTTTGTATTGTTTTATCAGCAGTATTGCAATTAACAGTCCTTCAAGGAACAATAATTTCTCATAGGTGTATATCCTTGTTGTTTTCTAAATAAAGGCACTTAAGGGCATTGTTGTACTTTGAAGTTAGTATAAAGATAAGCAATTGTTGAGGAATAACTAAGAATTTACATTTGTCTTGCAATTTCAATCAAATCCATGAAATTATAATTTTGCTTTTTAATTAATTAATCTGGTTCAATATGAACACAGGAAATTATAGAAGACCTCTTAAGATTATGGTGAAAATCTTATTTAGCATTCTGTCTGAATTTATCATTAAGTTATTCCCTAGAACTATTCGTTATTTCAAACTATTTTTTAAAAAAGATCATAATTTCAGTTTTGAGCAATACCACAATAACAGTATCAACTAAATGTAATAAAAATAATTTTCAAATATAATGGAACATTAATAATCTTTTAAAGTGGCAAACCCTTACCTGTTTAGTTGCAGCATCTGAGAGATTTCTAAGAGTCCAGAGACAATTCTGAACAAGACGTTGGCTTGGATCTGTAAGATGGAGTCCTAAGGCTTGCATTCCACCTAAAGATCAATTAGGATTTACTATCAATATTTCAACCTCTTGTTATGAAGGAAATATTGTTAATGTGGTTACTACAGTACAAGGTCAGTTACTGTATTCATGTACCATGATGAAATTGAAGTATACCCACTATACAATGCTCAGGAAGCTGTGAAGCATGGCTGTCAAATTCACGGCCCAGATGAGTCACATGCTGGCCACACCCATACCCAGTTTAATGAAGGGGGGAAAGTCGTCATATGTCATGTGACACCCCTGGTGTAGAGCAATTCTTATCTCTGATCTAATTTTATTCACAATTCCATATGTATACTTGAAATAAGTTCTCAACATAAGACATATACTTCTGACTCTAACACATTACATGTTTGGCAAACCACTAAGCAATTAACTGGACCATGGTAAAAGTAGTTACAAAATAAAATGATGTATTATTGGCCTAATCTATCTAAAAGCCCAAATATTTGGACATATCAAGATTACTAAAAAGTGTTAAGAACAAAAACTGCAATAGTAGCATCAAAAATGTACTAAATACGTTTTAACAGCCATTAAAATTTCAAGAATTGGATTTTTGGAAAAATATCTGCTATACCAATAGTTTTTAGCTTACTTAGCTGATAACATTATTGATACATTCCACCCAGTTTAGAATATTTCCTATACAGTATAAGAGTGTAATTTTATTACCTACTCCCCGCAAAGGAAATTCTTAGTAATTTTTGCATAAGTCCAAAACAAAAAACAGTCCTGATTTAATGAAAACTAAAGCACTTACCAGCTTCCACAATTGCTGGTTTGTTACTAGAACAGACTGATAGCACTTTCAGGACTCTACTTGTGGTCCACAATAATTTCTCATAGGTGTAAGTCCTCATTATGTTTACTAGAGCCTGGGGTCCACCACTTGCCAAAATAATTAACTGCCAAAAAAAAGGATTTAATAAGAGTAATATAGGCTATCCAGGATAACCTTTTAAAGATAGAATTTCAATTTCTTCATGCTGTCTTGCTGTCAGCATATCTGTGCATACAGATATGGAGAAATGGCTTTTTCTCCTTGAATCTCAGAAGAGTGGAGTGTGCGTATGTGAGAGAATGTATACGTACCTACCTACATATGGATGTATGTACATATATGTAATAAATAAGTACTTTATATTATAGACCATTGGCTAAAACCAATGACAATTCTTTTTAATGGTACTATGTATGCATGAACTTGAGGTCATCTGCATGTGAAACTTGTGTTTTATTATTGACATAAATTTAACTATTCTTGAAGTTCAAATCATATACACAAGAACAAAGTATGGGATTAGGTTAATAAATTGTGTGTCCCATAATTGCTCAACTTACTACTTATTCACTACATAATATAATTTCAAATATTACCTTGCTTTCTTGATTACCATATGCAAGAATCTGAAGACAATCTGTTGTAATTGCCAGAAATTTAACATTTGTCTTATTGAGCAAGGCAACCATTTTTTGTAAACCTCCAGCTAGGCGGACAGCCATTTTAGCACCTTCTTGATGCAAAAGAAGATTGTGCAGAGTAGTAATCGCATAGAAAAGCACAGAATCCACTGGAGACCTATAAAGAGAAAGTCAAATTAACAAATATCACACCCAAGGTCAACATATAGTGCATAAATACATAAAATCAATTAATTTACATACCCAAGCATTTTAACCAGAGCAGGAATACCTCCTGATTTGAAGATTGCCAGTAAGCCTTCACGATGATGAGATAGGTTATGTAGTGTACCTGCAGTACAACGGGCTGTTTCTACATCATTTGTATTCTGCATAGTACGCACAATGGCAGAAACCATTTGAGGAGAACGCATGATAGCATGACGAGAAGCTTCTTTTTTGGACAACTGATGGACCATAACTGCTGCTTTGTTCACCACAACCTAATAAATGCATTGAAATTTAACATTTTCAAAATTCAAAAGTTCACCAAGTGATGCCTCTAAGCAATCACAATAAATATAAGCTGAATCAATGTGCACATACCTGGTCCTCATCATTTAACAATTTGGTCAATTCTGGGATGGCACGAGTTGCTAGCTCTGCATCATCTTGGTAGTTTATCAAATTAACCACAGCATGTTTTAACATCTGGGAAGGTTCAGCAAGTCGTTGTACATTTGTTGGATGTGCAGCATCAAACTGTGTTGATGGGATTTGCATGCCTTCATCCAATGTTTCTGGGAACATGGCAGCACGTACTCTCTGTGCTCGGGTCATAGCATATTGTCCATCAATATCTGGAACAAGAGTAAGCTCTTTTTAATCTAGTGATATGCAGTTGATTAATATAATCACAGAATTCTACTTACCAGCTACCTGATCTTGAGTGAAAGACTGAGAGAATCCCTGTTCCCATTCATATAGAACTTGGGTGGTATCAACATCTTCCTCTTCAGGATTTCCCTTGCCACTCAAAGAGGGAGCTGTGGTTGTGGCACCAGAATGGATGCCAGAATCTAGGTATGACTGTTGCTGCCAATGACTGACAGCTGCTTTTCTGTCTGGCTCCATTGCCATATCCAACTCCATTAAATCAGCTGCTGGCAATAAATTGGTTAAAAACAAGTTGCTAAAGTAACAGAAAACATTTGGCAAAATTTTATTACAATTTTAATTTAGAAACACAAATTGCATGCTATATATAAATTTTCTTAAGATAGTGGAAAAATTATCTTGTAAAATTCTCTTTTAACAGTGAAATAATATATATTAAAGGTAAAGGTTCCCCCGTACATGCATACTAATTGTTTTCACTCTCGGGGCGGTGCTCATCTCTGTTTCTAAGCCAAAGAGCCAGCGCTGTCCGAAAACATTTCGATGGTCATGTAGCCGGCATGACTAAATGCCAAAGCCACATGGAGCGCTGTTACCTCCCCACCAAAGTAGTCCCTATTTTTACTTGCATTTTTTTATTTTTAAAAAGGTTTTATTTCTTTTAAAAAACACAAATATTTCATCATTCGTCAATCATTAAAACATTGAAGTACAATTTTTTTTGTATGCCCCTCCCTCTCTCCACCCCCAACCCCCCTCCTCCTTCCCCCCCCCCCGACTTCCCAGAACCCGTACACGGTATGGATTTTACTTGCATTTTTATGTGTTTTCCAACTGCTAGGTTGGCAGAAGCTGGGACAAGGGAGCTCACTTTGTTATGTGGCGCTAGGGGACAAGCTCAGTGTCTTAAACAACTTTTTGTGATAAATTATGTGACTTCCTTTCGGGGTGTAAGAGATGTTTATGGTGATGGCCAAGTAAAAAAAGACAAGGGAGGAGAAGATTTGCCCTTTTTGCCCCATACAGATTTCATTTTATTTGAAATAAAAAAATGAAGGTTCTAGATTTCAGTTCTACTAAAGCATGGCTGATCTGAAATAATGTGGCATAATATGTAGAACCCTGTGATTGTTGTTTCATATCCAAAACAACTTCTTCCCATTAAATGTTAACCTACCCATTAACCTATGTTTCATTAAAAAAAAGTTTTTAAATGAGTTACTTTAAAATTTCACTTAAGGTTAGGTGGCTTAGCATCTCTGCAAAGGTGCAAAGCAGAACAAGTATTTGTTCTCTTCATCATTAAGCATCAAATTATGGTAAGATAGCAGAATTTTATATGTACTTGCATATATAAATTCAATTTCTTGATATTTTTAAGAACTGAAAATTGGTGATTATACCCAAGTAATCACAATTTATTTAATTTTCATCTGGATTATACTAATCCATACCTTGAGTTGCCATTTTTTTAATATATTCCCAGAACTGTGGTCTGTTTCACTTCAGACCCTAAATCAGGAAGACAAAAATATAATTAAGTTAACAATGTTAAGTTTCTGATGATAAAATCAAGTAAATGTTTACTTAAAAAGCAGCATAATTTATTTAGAGAAAGAGTTCTTAATCGTTTTGAGCGAAAGAACCTTTAAGAATCTGGTGAAAGCTGATTCCTTAAGGGAAAAACATAAAAAAAAATTGTTCTTTGGAAAAACTGCACCCAAATGAGTTATCAAAATATTTTAGATAGATAATTGAAGTTTATTATTTTTCAAATCTAGAGACAATAAATTGCTTATCGCCTATTATTGAATTAAATCCTAAATTCAGTTAGTTTAGTAAAAAAACTAAAATAGTAATTTCTTTTCCTATCCAGGTTGTCGACTATGGACCCCTTGTTAAAAAAAACCCTCTGATTTAGAGGCTGTCATGTATACAAAGTTATTAGCTAGGACGGATGTCAGCAACCCGCAGCTCCAGAGCCGCATGTGGCTCTTTCCGCCCTCTGCTGTGGCTCCCTGTCCCATCACTGGCTGGCCCCACCCCTTGCCCTCCCCTGGCCTGAGAAGGTCAATGGTGGTGGATGGAGAAGCGGCTGGGGCTGATTCTCCAGTGCCTCACTCTTGTGGTGCTTCTTCCGGCCCTTGGTGCTGAGCGTGCCTTGGGAAGATGCAACCCAAGACACTGGCATGACCTGGTGCGGCCAATGTCAGCCTCGCTAAGAGAAGGGCTGGCGGGATGGGAATGGGATCTGGGAGGATGGGACTTCAGAAAGGGGGACGGGCCAGCAGTGCCCAGCCATGGCTTTAAGAGGTTAAGGACAGCAAAAAAGGGAGTTGGCCCCTCTGAACCTCACACACCTACCCCTGTGTTCAGGCTAGGAGAAAGCCTTCCCCAAAGACGCTCGCCCATCAGCTGATCATCCCATTTCTCAATGTGTGGGTGTGTAACTCTCTTGTGCACTCTCTCTCTGCATCTCTTCTTTCTCTCTTTGGGAAAGTTGTGATTGGGTCAAGTTAGAAAGCTCTCCTTGGGGCACTTTGCTACTCCTTTTATTTCTTCTTTTTGGAAATCTGGGCTGGTTGAGCAAAGGGACGTATGATGGCTGCTTGCTTGAGGGTCTCCCCGCATGTGTGAACCCTCCTGGCCCCGCCACAGCTGGCCAGGGTGTTGCAAGAGGAGGAGGGTCGCCCAAAGGGAACTCTCTGCCACAGCTGGCAATCGTTCCTCAGCCAGCCCAGATTTCCAAAAAGAAGAGTGTCATGAGAGAAGGCCGAGGGTGGGGGGGGAGGAGCCTTAATGCAGGAGAAGATGTGTCCTTTGAAGACCCTCCTTAAGCGAGCAGCTGCTGCCCCGCCCATGCCTTTGCTGCGCTTTACAGAGAGAGAGAGAGAGAGAGAGAGAGAGAGAGAGAGAGAGAGAGAGAGAGAGAGAGAGAGAGAAGAGAGAGAAAGAGAGGTGAAGAGAAAGAGATATGGGGGAGAGGGAGGGAGAGAAATGAGAGAGGGACTGTCAAGGCAGCCTCCCTCAGCAACCAAGAAAGAAACCACTCAACTCCATTTTGCAGAATTAAGAGTACTTTTACTGGTCATGAGTAGATAGCAGCTAAGCAAAGCAAGGTCTGAGGCAAAAGCACGTGTAATCAAAAATATCAATATGTGACCCAACTCCCTCCCCCTGGTAACCCCATAGTCCAATCCCCACATCCCCCAGGTGTCATGTGGGTGTCATCTTCAAAAAGCATCATCAGGTTGGTATGCCGGACAGTTGGCCTTGGCGGCAAATCCACTATCTGCAGCATGCGCAGTAGTTGGTGAGAATAACTCCCTTTTTACAATCACTCCTGTACTGAAAACTTCCCCTCCTAAATACCATGCCTCCCCCTCCCCGTTTCAATGGCAGCCAAAAGCAAGTAGCGAAGCAGAGGCTGACATCGACAGAGGGGGTGGGAGAACATTATTGACATTGTAGTAATTATGCAATATCCTTTCAAACAGTGTCATGCTCAAGTTATTCACAAGCCATGTTAAGAATTCATTCTTGTGACTAACCCAAGCAACAACTTTAGAGTGAATAACTTTAGCATATCATGGACTTCTTAAATTGTTTTCTAATCCAGAACATGTAGTAGATTATGTATACTGGTCTACAAGATAAAATCAAGCAAGTTTAAAAATCAAGCAAGGTGACACTTAAAGTCAATATACATTTAAGAGTAAAGCAACAGCAGAATAAAAACTTTATTTCTGGCAAAAAAACTAGCACCAGCTGTACTCTTTACAAAATAGTATTAGGTATAGAAATACATTTTTAGGAGCTCCCTAAAATGTAATAAAAAGTGGTACATAAATTTAATAAAATTTTATGGAAAAAGAAAGATTGATTTGTTAGAGATAATCCATGACTTATGACTCATTGTTTTACAACAATCTCAGAATGAAAGCATCTCCGGCCATTGTAATTGGTCATGCTGCCACCCTGGTTATGTGACCACATTTTGGGGTCATGACAACAGGTTACCACCAGTTGCCAAGTTCTCTGCAAACATGTGATAATCATTTGCAATTTCTCTGTTATCTGTCCCACAATCAAGGAGAGAGGAAAACACTAGTTTCCTGAAAGATTAAGAAAGATGGCAGCATTCAAAAAGATGGTGTGCTAGCATTTGGAAAGGGAAAAAGGCAGCAAACAACATTCTTCTGAGCTTTCCAGAACAATGGCGTTTGTTAGGGTTTTCATCAGGTAAATGCAATTTGGAGAAGAAGTCTCCAAAACTATTATAAGAATGGGCATGATGCAGGATGGAGCAGGCAAACCTGATAGTCAGCAGCTGAAGAACAATGCAAAAGTTAAGTGGACCCAGGCGTGGCAGGGTGGGGAGAAGGTGCAGAGATTCTAGAATAGCGAGAAGCCTGGGTCCTCTCCCTACCCCACCACACAAGAGGCCTTAGCTCACTCCCCAGTACTCCACTAAACAACCTGCATGGTGACTTAACAACCAAATTGAGAGAAATGGGGAAAGCTATTGAGCACAAACATTAAACAGCATTTCATTTAATGTCTACTGTGCAACAACTGAGATTGTGCGCCCAATTTGGCTCTTAACAGAGCATTATTTGACTCCTGGCAACTGCTTAGAAAAGTTCCTGCAGTTTTCTTGCCAAGACTTTCAGAAGTCCTTTGTTACTGCCCGCTTCCAAAGTGGAGGGAGGGAGGGAAAGAAGGAAGGAGGCAGGTAGGAACTCAAGATCAGCCAGGTGGCTCTGTGCTGAAAGCAAGTCTTGAATTTATGATTTCCCAGTTTCTAAACTTCCTGGTTTCTAGCATAGTGTCTTAACCACTACATCAAACTGGGTCAATTTGATTTGTGGAATATTTTGACTACATTTTATGCTTCATTTGTCACTTCCAGTTATGTTTACAAGGTATTACTTTCTGATTTCTATCTCTCTCACATGCGCACGTGCACACACAGAGCTTTCAAATATTCAAACTTGAATCTTCTTCATCAGGGATGTCAAGCTCAAGACCCACGTGCTGAATAGTGTTCATGAGGTGCTTAAATCCATGGGGCCAGCCTGGAAATATCAAAGGACCGGCCTGCCTGCTAAAACGATTCACATGCAGCCTCACATGTCCCATTTGGCCAGTAAAGTGGTACAGGAGGCAGTTCAGGGCAAAAATGGAGCAGAGGGGGCCGCATGGGGGGGGGGGGGGAGGCATGCCGTTTTGGCCAGCAGGGTGCTACAGGTGACGTCTGTCCTGTCTCCCATCCAACCATCCGGCCCATTGAGAACTACAATGCTAATCTGGCCCTCAAAGAAATCCAGTTTGACACTCCTGTTCTACATGGAGCACTCTAACAAGAAAATCCTGTGAGACAACTGAACTAAACCTGTTCACTATTTTGTTAACCAGTCAATCTAGATTTTCAACCTAAGAACCTCAGCAGCCATATATTACTGTTGACCTATGCTAAATGAAGCTTCAATTTACAACTTTGAATATTATAAACTTACATTTATTGGGGGGGGGGTTGTGTGAAAAAAAATTAGGAACCAGTTTGCCTAGTTTTTTTCAACACAAGTGTGTTTAAAATACTCTCCTTTACTCAACAACTGTTCCTGGACTGTACATCTTACTGCTTTCTTTTCTACAATATAAAATTATCAGCAGCACACTCTTAAAATAGTTAAACAATGTTATGTTTAATTTAACCAGTCAGGCAAAATCACCATGTCATGTTTTTAGGAAAAAAAAACTGCTCAAGGCAAGAAAAAGTTTTTAAGATAAATGAACTATAATTGGGTAACTTTTCAACAACATATGCAATTTGTAAGTTTTTATTTTATACAAAGTTCTTACTGAAATGCTTGTACCTTATATCTTACATATTTCTTTTGTTTTTAGTAATATATGTATTACTGTAAGTTGCCCAATTTAAGATGGCAGCTATATAAATGCAAACATCATCATCATCATCAAATTTTACATTAAAGGGGTGTTAGTCTTACCTGAGATGTCCTTTCTCATGGTGATCAACGGGAGAGTCCAGGATGGGTAGCTCTAGTCTGATAGCTCTATTGACTGAGTTAAATTCTGAGGACATGCCTCTCTGACAACCGTCCCGTTGAACAATGAAGTTGAAGCGAATCTTGTAGTCCGGCTCCAGTCCAAGCTTTTTCCTTCCAGGAAACTGGATCAAACAGTCAACAGGGTGGGACTGGACTCTCCTGTCGAGCACCACGAGAAAGGGTGTCTCAGGTAAGACCAACACCCCATCTCCATTGGATTCACTAGAGAGTCCACAATGGAACATACCAAACCTTTGGCAATCCTATGGGCATGAACTGTTCTGGTCCAAAGTCCTGATCTCCTCATGCACTCGCTACACAACAAGTCCTGCGCGGAAGAATACATGTCCAGTCTATAATGGCGGATGAATGACTATGGAGATGACAAATTACTTCTACAGAAGCCTGTGTAGCCCAGGCCACCGTTGTAGCCACACTCCTAATGGAATGTGCAGTGATCCCTCGAGGCACCGGGAGAGCCTGGAGCTCATAGGCCCTGGCAATGCGTGCCTGTAGCTAACAACCAACCGTGGAAGGTGTCACTATGTGGCCCAGAGTTGACGGCTGAAAGGATACAAACAGGGACTCAGTCTTCTTAATGGAAGTGGCCCTTGAGATGTGAATACGGAGGGCCATCCTAACATCTAGCTTATGCCATTTCTGTTCCAAGGCATGCCAAGGACAGCAATCAGGCAAGATCAACTCCTGTATTCTGTGAAACAAGGAGTTTGAAAGAAAGGCAGGATCCACCTGCAGGACCACCCTGTTTGGATAAAAAACACAGAGGTCCTTTCTCATCAATAATGCCACCAACTCTGATATCTGTCTGGCAGACATGATGGCCACTAGGAAAGCCACCTTACACGAAAAAAGAACCTCCCTTAAGGTTTCAAAGGGTACCATGGTAAGGGCCTGCAAGAGCCTGGGCAAATCCCAGGTTGGGTAGTGGTGTACTGCTGGGGACTTCAAATTAGATGTGCCCCTGAGGAAGTTTTGCACCCTTGGGTGGTGAGCGAGGGAACCTAAATCCCCAAACCTCAAAACTCTAGTCAGGGCTGCAACCTGTCACCATAAGGTGTTCAGAGATAGCCCCTTCTCCAGGCCTTCTTACAAAAATTCCAGCACATCCGCCATTGAGACCAAGGAGAGGTCTATATGGCCCTTAGTCACCAGTCACTGAAAATCTTCCAAGTTGTATTATAAGTGTAAGTGACAGAGGGCCATCTGGTCACCTGGATCGTCCCAATGACCCTATTTGAGAACAACTCCCATTTCAAAAGCCTCTCCTCAACTGCCAAATGGTCAACTGTAGCCACTGAGGGTCCGGATGGACGATGGAACTCTGGCTGAGGGAGACTCTACAGGAGAATCCTCCAAGGTCTGGAGATCGACAAACCACGGTCGTCTGGGCTAGTGGGGAGCTATCAACAGGACCTCAGCCCTCCCCAACACCTTCCTGATTAGGGGAAAAGGGAGCAAGGCAATATATACAATATAACGCATACACAGAAACACATTTAAGATGGTTTGAGCACATAATTTAATAAACTACACCCATTATGGTGTCCAAAACTACAGCCTTCCAAAGAACTAGGAAACAACTTTGCAATAATTGAAGTTAATATCTCATCTTGACTATCTATATACATGTTCAGTTTCTGATACCGTGTTTCCCCAAAAATAGGGCATGTCGTGATATTAAGCCCAATCGGGCATTTCAAGACATGGGCTAAAATAAGCACCCCCAACTCGAAAGAAGGTTTTTTTACAAAGTGTTTCCCTGGACACAAGGGTGAGGAATGAGATGGATACAATAGACCCCTGGGAAATGGGCTGTGTAGCACATCTACTACTTTTTCCCTTGGTACTGGGAACCTTGAAAAGAATCTGGGAAGGTGAGAGTTTGATGGAGAGGTGAAGAGATCTAGAATTGGGTGGATGAACTGTTCTGATAATTATGGGAACAGACCGGGATGCAGACACCACTCCGAATGTTTGACAGTGGCCCTGCTCCCACAATGTCCTCTGCCCTGATCGATAACAGGTGTGCCTCCGCCCACCGGCACAATGTCGCTGCTTCTTTCATGGACTTGGACTTTGACTGAGTCCCCCCCACCCCTTGCTGATTGACTTTGGCCTTTGCTGCCACATTGTTGACACGTCCCGAAACCTCCTGCTGGAATGCCGAGGGCCTGGTGGGCTGCCCTGAGCTCCAGCCAGTTTATGATGTGTCCTATCTCCTGTGGTGTCCACTGCCCTTGGGCCACCTGTGATCCGAAGTGCCCCCCCCCCCCAAATGAAGAGCCTGACATCGGACATAATCATCAGTCGGTCTGGTTCCTTGTAGAGACAGCCCCATTTGATGGCTCGCAACCCCCACCAGCGGAATAAATGAAGCACCCCCATTGGCACTTGTACTCTTGCCGTCGAGGTACTGCGACTTGCCCTCTGGTAGGGAAGTAGAAACCATTGGAGGGGCCTAACGTGGAACCGTGCCCAAGGCACTATGGCAATACACAATATCATTTTTCCCAGCAGTTGGGACAACACCACCAATGGTCCTACACTCTCTGCACGAACCTTAGGCATAAAGCTGGCTCAATGACATTAGGCCAATAATCAGGTGAGTGTGAGTTCTACTCCTGCCTTAGACATGAAGCTGGCTGGATGACATTGGAGCAATTACCAGGATACCTGGATTAGTAGATAGTAGATTAGTCTATATAGCACTGGATCTGAATGGGTAAGGATCTGCAGTATGCAGCCAGAGCTGCCATAATCTTGGTGAAAGTCCTTGTGGCTCATGCCAGGAGGGCGGGCTGCATACTGGAAACAGCACCCAGCATAACAAACCTCAGAAATCACCTGTGATTTGGACATATAGGGACATTGAGGTATGCCTTCATCAGGTCTACAGAAGTCAAGAAGTCTCCTTCACAGTCTGAAAATTCCCCCTCCCCCTGAAGCTCCTCCTCTGACAGGGAAGATTAGCTTTCGGCAGAAAGACCATTGGTTCTTACCTGAAGGGTCCTTCTCTGCACACTGCGGGAGAGTCCAAGAATGGGTTATTATCACAGTCTGCTTGCCCTGGACTGAGAAGTCTTTTCCCTGGCCACGCCTCCTTGCGTGGCCACGTCTCTCCAGAAAAAATGGAAGTAGCCAAGTCCGTGAGGATGTCACAGTAAGGTAGAGTACAAGTCCGTGAAGATGTCCTGCTAGGAGACAAGATCAAGTCCAGAGGACACACAAGTCACAATTCTGAGACACAAGATGATGGTACTAACACCCCCGGGACAGCTGGGTGGGTTGGACTCTCCCGCAGTGTGCAGAGAAGGACCCTTCAGGTAAGAACCAATGGTCTTTCTCCTGCACACTGCTCAGAGAGTCCAAGAATGGGACATACCCAAGTTACTGTCCATCAGGGCGGGTAAAGGAACTGTCCCGGGTCTCAACCGTCTGAACCACCGCCTGTAACACCCTCCCGCCAAAGGCCGCCTCAGCAGAGGCGAAGGCATCCAGCTTGCAGTGCCCGATGAACGGGGAAAGTGAAGACCATGCCGCCCCCCGACAGGTCTCTTCGATTGAGGCCTGGGCAGCCCAGGCTGCGGAGGTGGCGGCACTTCTTGTTGAGTGGGCCATGATGTTTCGAGGGACCGTCTTGGCCAGACTTTCATAAGCGGAGGCGATGCATGCTCTGAGCCAGCGCTCCACAGTGAACGAGGAGACCTTCTTGTCCAGAGAGCCAGGAAGAAGGGAAATGAACCAAGGCCTCTTACTGTCGAAACTCTGACGATCGATGAAGGCAGGCCTTGAGGACCCACCTAATGTCCAAGGTATGCCACGAGCGCTCCCGAGGATGGGAAGGACGGGGACAGAAACTAGGGAGGATGGCCCTTTGAGCTCTATGAAAGAGTGAATTGTCCTTCGGGAAGAAAGAAGTGGACAAGTCGTAAAAACGACCCAGTCGGGATGGACGATGTAGAGGTCCTGACGCATCGACAGGGCTGCCAGCTCAGAGATGCGACGTGCCGAGGTGATAGCGATCAAAAAGGCTATCTTCAGCGTCAGGTGGCGAAGAGAAATAGAGCTGAGAGGCTCGAAGGGTGGTGCGGTGAGTGCCTGGAGCACTACGGACAGCTGCCAGGAAGGATAACGGTGGATGGGTGTGGATTTGAGGCACCTTTCAAAGGATGCGCACCTTGGGGACCTTGCCTAGGGTCAGCGAAGAGTCCTCAGCCCAAACTGTAGCCAAGGCAGCCACCCGGCGACGCAGAGTGTTGGGAGACAAAACTCTGTCCAGTCTCCCCTGCAGAAAATCCAAAACGCGCTTCACGGGCACAGTGACCGGGTCCAAAGGCACCACCTGGCAAAGGAGACCCACGTGGCGACATAAATCCTCGTCGTGGAAGGACGACGAGCAGCTTGAATGGTACATAGTACCTCGTCCGAAAAACCCTCGCTCCTCAACAGGTCCCCTTCAGGTGCCAGGCGGCCAACCGCAACCAATGGGAGACGGGAAGTACGACTGCCCCCTGGCGAAGGGAGACCCGATCTGGAGGAAATCGCTACAGAGGAAACACCGATAGGCTGACCAGGTCGGCGAACCACAATCTCCGGGGCCAATGAGAGGCCACGAGAATCACCTCCGCTTTCTCCTCCATGACCTTGGAGATTACCTGAGGTAGAAGCGGAAGCGGAGGGAAGGCATGTAATGGGCCCTGGGCCCAGTGGCACCGCAAAGCGTCCGTCCCTTCTGCCCCGAGACTGGAGGTGGGAGAGAAACCTTGACTGCTGAGCGTTCTCCTTTGAGGCAAACCGGTCCATCTGGGGTAGGCCGAACTTGATGGACAGACGACGGAAGAGGGCGGGTCGAGTTGCCACTCGGCAGGGTCAATGGTTTTCCTGCTGAGTCAGTCCGCGCGGTGTTGCCTATGCCCGAGATGTGGCCTGAGCGGGTGGACTCCAGATGGAGCTCTGTCCAGCGGCCCAGGGCTTCCACTTCCGTCATCAGGCGTTTTGACCTGGTGCCACCCTGGCGGTCGATGTGTGCCCTGGTGGCCCGTTGGCCGTCATGAGCAAGACGTGCCGCCGACGAACCCCCCCGGTGGAAGTGACGGAGAGCTAACCTCGCTGCTCTCAGCTCCAGTAGATTGATGCTGCAGCGGGATTCCGATGCGGACCACTTCCCCTGAACCACGAGATGGCCCAGGTGCGCTCCCCAGCCAGAAGACTGGCGTCGGTGGTGACGACCACCCGGTCGGGTTCCTTGAAGGGGAGGCCCTTGCGTAGTGCCGGTGATGCCCACCATCGGAGAGACCTCTTTACGGGTGGAGGAACGGTGATCAACAAGCTCGAGTTGCTCTTGTTGGCCCTCTGGTGGGGTAGAAGGAGCCACTGCAGAGTTCCTGAGTGCAGCCCGGCCCAAGGCACGATCGACAGGCAGATCATCCTCCCCAATAGCTGAGATAGAATAATCACCTGAGTCTGCCTGCACGGAGCACCTGATGTGTTACGGAACGGGGGGCCACACCCTGTCTGGGGAGAGGAAGACCCTGCAACAGGAAGAATCTATCACCGCCCCCAGGTGGTTGAATCTGGTGTAGGGGGGGAAAATGGCTCTTTTCCAGATTTAGGGAGAACCCGTAGTTTCTGAGGGCTCTCATGGTTATGCGCAGGTCCCGCAAGACCTGCAGCCTGGACGATTCTAGGTAGCATTGGAGCCGTATGGGTCTGCACCGGAGGTGCGCAGCCACCACCGCCAGAACCTTTATGAAGGTCCTGGGGGCCGACGACAGGCCAAATGGAAGGGCCCGGTAGGAAGTGTCGGGCGGCGTAGAAAAGGTACAGGAATCTCCTGTGCTGCAGGCGAACGGAAAAATGAAGGTAAGCCTCCTCCAAATCTATTGAGGTCAGGAAGTCCCCCTGGCAGATCCCTGCCAGGATGGATTGGAGGGGCTGCATCCTGAACCTCCGATAGGCGATGAACCGGTTGAGGTTCTTGAGGTCCAAGATGGCCCTCCTCCACCACCCCGAGCTCTTGGGGGCGAGAAAGAGAATGAAGTAAGAACCCCTCCCCTACTGCCGAGGGGGCACCCGCTCTAAGGCGTCATCTCCAGGAGTGAAGGACCCCCCAGTCCATCCGCTCCCTATTTACGGGACAGGAAGGGGTTGGGCACCTGATGAAATTCCTGGGAGGGGGGAAGGGAAATCCAGAGAGAGCCCCCCCCTGATGGTCTGAAGTACCCATGCATTCTCTGCTGTCCGGGCCCAAAGAGATGCAAACAGCTGGAGGCGCCCCCCTATGGGAGATGATATCGGGAAGTCACTTTGACTTGTGAAAAGGCCTGTTAGAGGCCCCGCCGCAGTTAAACTTGCAGAACCAGAATTGCTGCCCCCCCCGTCGCGAAGGAGGGCCTCTCCTGCGCCCTCTCCCCTGATTGACCCGAGGACCGGTTAGCGGGGTTGAAGACGGTGGAGGTGGAGGGCTCTGAGGCACAAAAGGACTGCCTCCTTCGAAAGCGAAAGGGCCTACAATCCTGCTTCTTAGTAGTAGAGGGCAGGACCCTCTTCTTATCCCTGGATTCAATAAGGAATTTATCCAGCACTCCCCAAATAATTTGGCACCCTTGAAGGGCGCTGCGGCCAACTTCCACTTATGTTTTTTGGTCCGCCTGCCAATGGTGGAGCCAAATAAGTATACGGGAGGTTACGTTCGCAGCCAAGGCCCTGGACGCAAACCTGGTGGCGTTAAGAGAGGCGTCCGCGGCGTACTGGGCGGTCGCAATGGTCTTGGACACGTCCTGATGAAGACGTCTGTCTTCCAGAGGAAGTTTACGCAGGAGCTCCCTCAGTCAGATCATGACTGCCCTATTGAAGGAGGCAGATGAAGCCGCACTAAGGCCCAGGCCGTCGCTAGGTGAATCTTGTGACCGGCCTCTTCCGCCTTTTTGTCTTCCGCCTGAGACCCTCAAGGAGATCTGCGGGAAGGGGCGTGTTGGAAGTGAGAGCAGTGATGGAGGGGGTCTACTTCCGGGAGTACCAGAAGGTTCTCCAGAGCCGGCTCCATGGTATAAAACTGTTTGTCCACCCCACTGGGGGAGGAAGAAGTGGCAGGCTGATCCCATTGGCGCTGAAATCAAATCAAGGAATAGTTCAGGGACCAGAACCAGCTGTTGGTGAGAAGGAGGGAGTTTAAGCATCGCCGCATTGGGGTCCGCCGGGGCGGCCCCAGTGGGAGGAGGAGCTGGGGTGGGTTTATCCCTTCACCAGTGGCCACTTCCACCTTCTGTAATATAGATTTAAAAGGTGAAGGCTTGAAAAAGCCCCGAGAAAGATGGGGCGTCAGATGTGAGATCGTCATTGTCATCTGACGATTGAAAGAGATCCAGAGTCGGATCCTCAGGAGCCGAGGTCCCACTGACGCCAGAGGATTCAAGAGAGGAATGGCGCACCCGCTTTGGCGGAGGCGGCTCGGTAAGGGTGGACCTAAGGAGACCTGATACTGGGCGTTCACGCTTACGCATGGCAGCCTCCACAGCCCTAGCAATGGCCCTGTCCATCATCCCCTGCATGCTAGGAGAAACTCAGCCTCAGAGTCAGGATCCAAACCCATGTCCGGATCCACTTGATCTCCCTGAATGGGAAGGGAATATCCTGAGGGAGGGTGATAGGATGAGCCACTGATTCCTGCTCTTGGTCATAGGACCAGGAAGGAGAGGGTGAGGAAGGGCAAGGATCTGCCGGGGGATAGATCCTGTGACTCAACCTCCTCGGCCAACATAGCTGCGGAATCCCTTCTGGGGGGGGAGGAGCCAAGGGAACCCCAGGGGTAGAGGAGAGAGCATCTCTCTCCGCCAAGCGCCTGGCTTACACAAATTGTTTGTCAAGGGCCCTCTGGTGCCTCTCAGCATCCCTGGCCTTGGCCATAGAGTGGGTCTTAAGGGTTCACCCTGACTGACCACCCACGCCCTGCCTGAACCAGCCTCCATAGCTTGGGAAGAACCCATGCTCGGAACCTGCGGGGAACCCTGTCTACCATCAAGGGAACCTGAGACAGAAGAATCCATGAGGAAACACACAGGTTGATCAGGCAATTGGCAGAAAATATACAGGCCACTCTGATAGACTGCTCTGCAATAGGAAAGAATAAAAGAATCCATGAGTGAGGCACATCACAATACAGATGAATGCACAATGACAAGGGAAATAATGGAACAGCAGAGCAGAGAGTAAGGAGGATACAGAATGTTTAGCTTAAGAAGCTAACATTCAACTAGGCTCGAGCAGGGGCCACCCACAGCCAGCAATGAGGAGGGAAAAAAAGGGGCCTCTCCTACTTCTTTTAAAAATATTGCCAATTTGCAGGCCGGGGCCTACCTGCACTGAGGCTCAGGCCTGGAGCCCAAGAGCCAGGGCCGCTAGAACAATGAAGAGGATGGTCTGGGGGCAGTTGAGGGATGGGAAGAACCCCCGCTGATCCCACAACCATCCAGCGGCAGCCTAGTGAGACGGGGCTGAAGCGGAGGCCAAGGCCTTAAAAGGGCGCGAAACTCCCAGCCTTAAAAGGGCCTCCGCACAGCGTGAGGGGAAAGAGGAGAATGATCGTGAGCACGTGCGTCTGCTCAGCAGGCCCCGATCATCTCCGTGGCAGCCTCCCAAGCTTTTTTAGGGCCAAGGGCGAAAAAACCTCGAGAAAACAATAAAGGTGACCAAACGCAGCCCTGCTGCATTCCCTGAAGGCTTTGCCACCCGCTGTGCACTTTAAATAACAATCAGCGTTTTCTCCGAAGCCGGAGAAGCAACCCCCACCGTCTGCCTCCCAGCCTCAAAGAGGCTTCAAGCAGCAATCAGGCTGCTATTACAAGAGAAATGAAAGGAGAGGGAAAAAGAGGAAAGAATAAGGGGGAAAAGACAGAGAGTCCAAGTTAGGTAAAAAATAATTCAAAAAACCTGGAGCTCACATAGAAACAATCCGATCGGGCTGACTGAGAATTTTTTCTGGAGAGACGTGGCCACGCAAGGAGGCGTGGCCAGGGAAAAGACTTCTCAGTCCAGGGCAAGCAGACTGTGATAATAACCCATTCTTGGACTCTCTGAGCAGTGTGCAGGAGAATGTCCTATGGAAGAAGGCCTTTGGTAAGATAACTCGAAGTCTCACCTGCTGGCTGCCCAAGCTCAGGTTGCATGGTCTGGCCGGCTACTGGTATGGGCAATTCCTGACTGTGATGTGTCTCAGCAATTTTCCTGTCTGATTGCCTGAGATATCCAAAGCCTCAAAAAGGAAGGCATGTCTTGCTCCTCCCCACAGGCAGAGCCCCGCCGCTGTAGGGATAAATGTTTCCTCTGGAGTGTGCCTGTGCCCCCTAAAGGACTGTCTTCCTTTAGAAGCTGTCACAGGGATCTGTGATCTACAATGAGCAGCATTCAATTGTATGCCCTGACAAGCTGTCCTATACTAACTGCTCACTAAGGGCCCCTGGTGCTCTCCTTGTTGTACTGTCTGCAAGTCCCGCTCATTGAACCTGCACAAGGCTGGGTTGTCGGTCGTTTTGGGATCAGAGAGTCTCTGCCGATCCAATCCGTTTCTGACCTGTTAAACTCCTTAGCTAAGGTCTTTTGCCTCTGTTTGGCTGCCTTTTCCTCTGCCCTGGAGGATTTATTATGTGCACGAGCCTTAGCTTTGATTTTGGCTGCTGCTGCTAGACCAGCCAACCTGGGCTTGACTGGACCCTTACGATTCCTGTCTGTGTCATGCCGAAAAACTGTGTGGAGAATCTGGCCCAGCGCAAGGGAAAGGGCCACCGGATCGGAAAGGAAGCCAAAGTCACATTGTTTCTGCAGCGAAGGCTCGCGCTGATGATAAGGCACGTCTAGAGAAAAGGCTACCAGAGCGACGAGGGGGCTGGAGCTTCAGGGGCCGTTCGATGTCACAGGTCCCGTAAAGCACAAAGAATCCAGCTCACCACGGCTATTGAAAAGTCTCTGAACCCCTCCTGCCTTCTATCGAAGAACCAGGGAATTTAAAAAACAAAACAAAACAAATGTTTCCTCAGAAGCTCTGAGAGCTGAAAAGAGCATCTGACAGAGCTCAGACTGAGTTGAGAAACTGGGGACCGTTACCAGAGAGGCGTGTCTTCAGAATTTCAACTCAATCAATAGAGCTACAAGACTAGAGCTACCCATCTGGACTCTCCCGTTGATCCAATGGAGAATTTCAAATGTTTGAAGATTAAATTATCACTATTTAGAATGTACTGCTTAAGTTCTTCAATTACACTATGTCATAATATTTTTACTTTAGTTTGTCAGCTGAACCTGGATATCTGTAAATCATGATACATGCCTTTGTGAGATATGTGAGCTGAAGTCTTGGAAATTGTTAAGTGTCATTTGAAATTTTTATTCAATAAACTTAAATTTTCTCAGAGTAATCATGTACTCTCCACATAAACCATAATTTTCTCCTGTGGCCCAAGCAGACATTGCAGTAACATTTTTAGCTTGTAACTGCAGATGTAACTATAAAAAACATTCACCACACATCGGGCTTCTGTGACACTCTAAGCACCATGGCAAACTGGTTGAGCAAGTGCCAGAGGAAACTAATGGATTACATCATCAAACTCTATTCTGTTTAATTCTCCACCCATGTAAACATTAGTAACTATGCCTTTTTTTACTCCCTTTCTCTACAAGCCATTTTCATTTAAGAAAAAATATTGTAGTTTTTCTATTTTAATTTACTTCAAATGGATTCACTAGCACTGTATTGTTTAAAGGAAGGTGAACATAACCAAAACATTTCATTGGCAGAAAAAAACTGTTCATCAGTTACAAGCATATCATTCAAAAGATAGAAACAAATCTCCTACATTAGCTATAAATGTATTTTTAATTTATATACTACCTTTTATATAGGAGTTCCTCAATATAATTGTCTTAATGTTAGGCTAAAGAGTATGATAGGTCCACTTCCAGACTAGATACTGGCATAACAAACCACTTTGTCCCCAGCTCCCCCTCTTCTCTCAACTGAACAAGGGACTTCAATTTAGGGAAGTGGACATACTGATGCTAATGAAGAAGTAGTCTTGGTTAGTTCAGAGATCAGGAAACCCATATTAAGTTTTAAATGAAAATAGTTTGAATTTCAAAATAACTAACATGTCTAGATTATTGCAGTGTGCTCTACATGTAAACTCTAATTTTCAAAATTCTATATTATTTTAATCTGTTTTCTATCAGATACATTTTAGAATGGAGTTTTTAAAGTAAACATATATATATATATATATATGTATATGTATATGATGTATATGTATATGTATATATATATATATATATATATATATATATATATATATGTATGTATGTATGTATGTATGTATGTATGTATGTATGTATGTATGTATGTATGTATGTATGTATGTATATAATGGCCAATAATAAGTTAATAAAATATATTTTAATTTGGTAAGGTGGTCTTTAAAAATATGCATTTAAATAAATGGCTTGCTTAAACAAAGCATTGATTTTTTTTATGGACAAGCATGCAAAAATGTTCTGCTTTGTAGTTGTTAGAATCTGAAAAAGGCAGGCGATATAAAATTATTTATCTACACGTCTCATAAAATTTTCTAGAACAAATATTAATATTTTCCATGACTTATGGTAAAATTGGCAACAGAAAAAATTCACCATCACCCACGTCATGACATTTACTTTTGAAATAGGACATTTTGACTTTATTTTACTTGTAAAACCAATGGGAAAACATCAAATTTTAAAAATGAAAAAGCTCAAGTGTGTGACAGAATTAAAACTTTTAATTTGCTTTTTAAACCACTTACTTCATCTTTCAGCATTCATAAATTGTACAACAGAGCATAATGTCCATCTAATGTTGATTAGATATCACCTGATTTTGGCCTGTATCTTTAAAAGTACATTAAAGAAGAGCAATAGACTAAAACAAGCACAGCTTATCTTTCCACAGCTTATCTAAGACAGGTTTTATCATGAATTATTATAATAATTAATATAATCACAGAACATATTACCTATTAATATCAAGAGTAGCAGCCTAACAGGATTATTAGCCAACAGTTCCATAAACAAATCAGTATCTAAGTCCCCAGCTTTAAAGTAAAGGGAAGAATTACGGTAGATATATTAGCTTCACCCACAAAATGTCTTTTGGACTTATTCTATTAGGGATGCACTGTCACAGTAAGCAATGGACCTGCTATAAATATATGCCAAATAACTATCATGGATGACCCTATTTTTAAAATATTTAATAATATTTAACAAATACTGGAACAAAATGTTCATAATTGGCAGCAATATTTTTGAATGGCAAACAAGCTCTTTTGAGCAGGTAGTGCAGTTCATTTTGTCTGAACTTCTCACTTGATACTATCTGTAGCTACTAAAAAATACTAACATATTCCACCTCCCATCTGTTTTAAATGACACCATCTTTTTCTGGAGATTCTTTGCAAACTATCACTATCTTTTGGTAAAGATTCTTCTCACAATTATGATGAGCAACTATCTACAAGGATCTTTTAAAGCCGGAACAAAATTGGAACAGTCTGACTTCATTATTAGCATATGGGACTAGCAATAGTTCTTAGATTTTATACAGCCTTCCCAAAGCAGTTTATAAAGTCAGCATATTTCCCCAAAAATCTGGGTTTTCATTTTATCAATCTCAGAAGAGTTGGAAGGCTGAGCCAACCTTGAGCTGGTGAGAATGGCAGTTGGTCTTACCTGAACTGCTATTTTAGGAGTTGGGACGGGACTCTCCAGTAGTGGTATTATCACGCCCAATTGGCAACGAGACTGCGATGAAGATGAAGCCACGCCTCTGTGCTCCACCCTTGACTTCCAGTTTCATTGAAGCGAGCTCTCCCAATAACTGCAAACAAGGCACGAAGGAGAAACCTCCCTGTCCAGCAAGCATAGGGTTGGAACTGGAGACTCTTATCCTAATTCCTAAAATAGCAGTTCAGGTAATACCAACTGCCATTTTCCGGAGTGAGGGACAGGAGTCTCCGTAGTGGGACCTACCCAAGTTATAGTCCCATGGGGTGGGAAACTAACAATCTGCTAGGACCTGCTGTAGGACCCAGCAACCGAATGCCGCATCAGTAGATGAGAACGCATCCAGCCTGTAATGGTGAATAAATGGCGACAGGGAGGCCCACATTGCTGCCCTGCAAATGCCATTTATAGGCACCTGGGAAGCCCAAACCGCCGAGGTAGTCGCACTCCTGGTAGAATGTGCTGTGATACCGACCGGCACAGGCAACTTCTGAGACTCGTATGCCGGGGCAATAGCCAAATGGATCCGACGGCTAATGGTGGAAGAAGTGACCCGTTTGCCCAGTGACGAAGGCTGAAAAGACAAAAATAACTCCTCCGATCTCCGGAAGGCAGCCATCTGCTTCAAATATACACCATGGAAAGGTTCCATGTGGGGAACCTATGGAGTACAGGGGGGACGCAAATTTGAGACTCCCCTAAGGAATCTCCTAACCACTGGTAGCTGGTTGAGGGAAACTGAACCCTCACCAGGGATAACAATAGCAAGTGCAGCCAGCTGCCTCCGCACTATATACCATGGGACAGCCCTTTGTCCAACCCATCCTGAATGAAATCCAGGACCTGTGGGACTGAAGCCCTAGTAGGCATCACTTGTGCAGCTTGACATCAGGTTACAAAGGAGGCCCAGGTAGAGTCGTAGATCCTCATAGTGGACTGTCTACGCGAAGCCTCTATGGCCCTAATCACCCAGTGTTACAGATGCGCCTCCCTCAGGCGCTCCCACTCAATCTTCACATGGCTAGTTGCAGCCAGTGTGGCTCTGGGTGCACCATCCTCCCCTGATGCAACTCTATCTCTCCCTCCGGGATCCGCCACAGGGACTGGACCGACAGGATCATGAGGTCCACAAACCAAGCTCTCCGCGGCCAATGTGGAACCACCAGAATGACTTCTGCCTGCTCCCTGACTAACTTCTGAATGACCCCGGAAATGAGCGGAAGGGGGGGAAGCGTACAAGAGTCCGTCTGGCCACCTTGTACGAAGGGCGTCAACCCCCTCCACTCCTCGAGCTGGGAACCGAAAGAAGAACTGGGGGAGCTGCATGTTGGATGGAGTGGCAAAGAGATCCACCACTGGTCGCGCGAACCTCTGGCGGATGCTCCGGAACAGTTCTTGGGAGAGACTCCACTCCCTGTTATCCACCGTCTCTCAACTCTACCAGTCAGCCTGATGATTGTCAACGCCGGTGATGTGCTCCGCCCAGATGGACCTCAGATGCCTCTCCACCCAGTTTCCCAGTGACATTGCCTCTGTGTGCAGCGCCTTGGAGTGTGTGCCACCCTGCCAATTGATGTGGGCCTTCGCCGCCATGTTGTCGGTCAAGACCAGGATGTGACAACCCTCAAAGGAACCCTGGAAGTGCCGAAGGGCCAGATGGCTCTCCCGGAGCTCCAATCAATTGATGTTGTGAAAGAGGTCCCTCCATGACCACCGGCCCTGCGGCAACTGAGACCCCAGAGATGCCCCCTAGCCGAACAGACTGGCGTCCATACGACCAGACGCACCTGGTCTCTGAAGTCACACCCCTTGAACAAGGCTGGGGACAGCCACCACTTGAGGGAGACCAGTACCTGTGGGGTGGCCTGGACCTTGGCCGGCGAGCTGCTGGTGTTGGCCCTCTGGAATGGCAGGATTTACCACTGCAGAGTCCTGGCATGCAACTGCGCCCACGGCATTACCTCAATGCAGATGAGATTCCCCAACAAGCTGAGCCGAGGTGGCGCAGTGGTTAGAGTGCAGTACTGCAGCCACTTCAGCTGACTGCTAGTTGCAGTTCAGCGGTTCAAATCTCACCGGCTCAAGGTTGACTCAGCCTTCCATCCTTCCGAGGTGGGTAAAATGAGGACCCAGATTGTGGGGGCAATATGCTGACTCTGTAAATCGCTTAGAGAGGGCTGAAAGCCCTATGAAGCGGTATATAAGTCTAACTGCTAACTGCTAAGCTGGAGAGAAGGGCTATGGGAACATAATGGTCCCTACAGACCTGCTTAACCATTTTAACTAAACTGGACCTATGGTCCAGGGAGAGGAAAACTTTTCCTGAACAGGAATCTATAACAGCCCCCAAATGAACAATCCTAATGGACAGGGAGAGGAAACTTCTCAAAATTAATAGAAAACTCTAAACATTGAAGGATGTCTATGACCTGCAAAAGGTCCGCCCTTGTCTGACTGGCGACATCCCCTGGATGAGGATGTCATCCAAGTAGCAATGTAGCCTAAGGGGAAAACCCCTCAAGTGTGCCGCTACTACTGCAGCACCTTGGTGAAGGACCTGGGTGCTGATGACAAACCAAGCAGCAGGGCCCTGTATTGATAGTGGATTCCCATGTAAGAAAACCTGAGGAATCACCTGTGCTCTGGGAGGATGGCGATATGGAGGTAAGCCTCCGTGAGATCTATAGAAGCCATGTAGTCACCCTCCTGTATGCCTGCCAATATGGACTTAAGGGAGGCCATCTTGAACTTGCGATAAACTAAATATTGGTTCAAAAGCTTCAAATCCAGAATAGCTCTCCAACCTCCCGAAGCCTTTGGCATGAGAAACAGATTTGAACAGAACTCCCGGCCCGCCGGGACCAGCTCCACCACAGCTATGTCAAGCAGGTGTTTAATAGCCTGACACATCAGCCTGTGTTTCTTTATACTTTGAGCCGGAGGAAACGTGCAGAAGAAATTCAAGGGGATAGAAAGGAATTCTAAACGAAGCCCAGATGTGACTGTGCTGAGCACCCAAGCGTCAGAGGAAATTTCCACCCAGGCCTCAGAAAAGAGAGCCAGGCGACCACGAATGAGTGGGGTTGAAGACGACCTGTTTGCCCCGGCAGTAAGGACAACCACCTCTCCCTTGAAAGGGGTGCTTACTCTGCTGTTGGAAGCGGGGCCTATCCCTGTTGTAACTCCTCTCGGGCTGCCTCTCCAACCTGGGGAAATGAATACCTGCTCTGCTGAGCCTCCTGCTCCTGAGGTCGATATGAGGGCTTGCTGTAGAATGACATAGACTTTTGCTCCGCCTTCTTTGTTGAAGTAGGCAGGACCTTCTTATTTTGTCCTCCACGAGGATCGGGTCAAGGGAGGCTCCGAAGAGAGCCCCCTGTGTGGTCGGCCGACGCCAATTGCCACTTCGACTTGTCCGCCTGCCAACCCCGGAACCAAAGGCAGTGAGAGGTAACTGATGATGCCAGAGCCCTGGAAGCGAACTTTATTCCATTCAACATGGCATCAACCGAAAACTATGCCATCGCCACCAACTTGTTCAAGTTCTGGTGAAGGCGCACATCCTCTGGAGGGATGCACTCCTGGATCTACTCCGGTGAGTGGGCGGGGCTTCAGCAACATTCACAGACATTTCCACCTACTTTGGGAGGGGGAGTGCATTTTATATACCGAAAAATATGATATTTGAGGTAACTGGGAACAATGGAAGTTCACATTTAGAAAACGTATACTGTATAAAAATGGAACAATCTTCCTTTTATAGGATCAGAGTTGGAAGTAGCCTCAGAAACTATCTAGTCCAACCCCGTTCTTGGTATAAAATTGTAAAGCATCTAATCAGAATCTGCAGGTTCAAATCATTGGTTCTGATTCTATTTTTCAGGGCAAAAGAGAAGAAGCCACACCTTTCTGGATATGGCCTCATTCAGTGCATCTCATCCTAAAATATGTCTTTTCATTAAGGTAGTGCAATAAAAGAAGCATTCTCCAAAGTTGATTTCTACAAGTCTATGGTAATATCTCCTCTGCAAGGTTGAATTGAACTGTCTGCCCCTAGGAAAGATCTAAAAAATTATTCTGATAGGATGCTCTGTTCCAAAGATTCTAAGGTTTGGGGGATTTTTTTTTTTTTTTTTTGCTCATGTCCCCTTTCTGAGTTCTTTGACCTGTTATCTGGGGAAAGGATACTTTATCACTGTTTATAATTATATTATATATTGTAAATTTTCAGTATTATTATTATTATTATTTATTCAATTTATAAGCCGCCCTATTCCCGATAGGTAACATCCTAGAAATATAGTATAGTCCTTTGATCCACTCTGAGATTGCTGTTTTACTGCCCTCCCAAACTGAGATTAGGAGCTACTAATAATGATTATTTCCAGGTTAAACATCTAACTGATAAGTTCAGACACAGTGGGTATTATATGACTCTCCATACTATATTTTGCAAGTCATATAAAAGATGTATGTGGCAATTAGTCACCTCAAAAAATAATTCTAGCAATCAAGTCTGCTATTTCAAAAGGAGAGTGGGAATAAATATGATGAAGATGAACAGACGAGTAATAAGAACTCCAGATGTTAAAATTCTTTGCATTAGTGAAATCTACAATGCATTAAGGTTGCAAAGATTGGATAGCCACCCTCCCCACACCGCTCATCCTTATCAAAAGCTGGCCAAAGAAATGCTTCAATTCACTTTGTACAAGATGGGACACTCTTAATCTATTTCTTTCCTTCATTATAGGGGGGGAAAGCTGACTGGCTGTTGCTCGGCTCTCCCATATGAGAAACATGGTTGCCCTACCTGTAACCACTCTCATTCATGCACTTTCCTGCACCTATCACTTTCCTTCCTTTCTCTTTCTTTGGTACATAAAAGACATTAAGCAAACACCCATTCCCCCAATCCCATCAAAAGCTCTCTGTACAGAACATTTCTACTAGATAGTACTCAACTTACAACAGTTTGTTTAGTGACTTTTTCGAGTTATGTCACTGAAAAAAGTAACTTATGACAGTTTTTCACTTACTACCATTGCAGTATCCCTCATGGTCACATGATCAAAATCCAGCCTCTGTCAACTGGGTCATATTAATAACAGTTGCAATGTCCCGGGGTCATATGATCAACTTTTGCAATCTCCTGACAAAGTCAACGGGGAAGCCAGATTCACCTGACAACCGTGTTACTAACTTAACAACTGCAATGATTCACTTAATAACTATGGCAAGAAAGGTCTTAAAATGGGGGGAAATTCACTTAACAAATGACTCAGCAACAGAAATTTTGGAGTCAATTGTGGTCATAAGTCAAAGACTACCTATACTATAGTTATAAGGAAACATACTTAAAATGCTATCCAGACGCCATTTGTATTTTTGTTTAAGCTTGTTCAGATTTTCCCCTTTTGACCAGTTTCCTTTTTTCAGATTGCTCTAGGCAGGAGTGACAACCTAGTGGCCCACAGGCCAGTGCATCACTCACAGGTCACGCCCAACTCAGCTCCACAAAGGAAAAAAAACATGAGAAGTCACGTGATGCCAATGTGAAACAAGAATAATAATCTATACTTTTGCATTACCTCTCTTCTACACCATACAAAATGGAAATATTATAAAGATATTTATTATGGATAAAAAAGAACATGTTGCATACAAAACAAAGAGGTACTATATAAGGTACGGCACATAAAGTATACAATTTTTGAATTACATTACACTGGAAGCTTGAGTTAAAAAAATCAATTTAAATAGGACCCCGTTATTTAAAAAACTAAAAAAAGAGGAGTTATTACTTCTATAGTCTTTCTTTAATTAGTAAAGTTCTGTCAACCATTTTAATTAACTGTAAATGAAATTTTCTAAATAAATAATTCCATCTTATTCCAATTAATAAGTTCTGATATGAAGGCTAATCTAATTAAGCCTTTTGCTGTTTGAATGCTGTGCTACTTTTAAAGTACATAATGCAGTCTCTAAATTTAGACACCTATAAAATAAATTCAGTTTTAAACAACTTCAAATTTCCTCAAACCCTAATTGTTCCTCAGATATGGAAGTTAAATCTTCAAACTAATATCCTTTCAACCCAAATCTGTCATCAAAGTAAAAAACCAACTTGATTGTGGAGGTATTTTAAAGTTTTCTGCAAACATTTTATTTATATAAGAATTGCACTGCAAATAATTGTATTTACTGTAATCATAACATAACTGTACAGTGTACATTGAGAAGTCTCACATCTCGGATATAATTTTTTAAAGTATATTATTACCACCTGGAAGTCTGATTAGGCCTAGAAAGGCCTTGAAGCCTTCTTCAGTACATACACTGGAATCCATGTATTACTGTTTCTTTTTTAAGTCCTCCAAAAAAATACCATTCAAGTCAAATCTTGCATTATAATTCTATGCAGAGCATTTGCTGATCATTCTAAATATAACATGTGCTTGCCCAATCTATCAAAACAGTTTTAATAAAACATTTTAGCAGCCCTCATATTGGATCATTATACATAGTATCAATAAATATCTCTAACATCAATTTAAATGACTTTTTATTTAATGTTATATTTGATAAATGGTTTCTAATCAACCCTGTAAACTTATGTATAAAAACAATGTTTAAACGAAAAAAATCTACAATTCTGAGTATCTATGGGGCATATATATGTTTCAAGTTACAAATAATAAAGAAAACATTAATTTGCAACTCCAGGACATTTAAGCCACAATTAAAGTTAACTCTTTGAGATTTCTGAAAATTATCCAATTACCCAACTTATACAACTTTTGTGTTTTGTTTTCTAAATGGAGTTTAGATTGTCTAATTCATCTAATCTAGAGTTTACAAACATTTAAATCTGTAAACATTAAAATGATAAAACAAATAATAATAATCATTTAAATAAAGGGGGAGAGGGGACCATGAAATGCCTAGGGAGAGGTGAGAGGATCTTCTCTTAATTGTATAGCTATCTTTAAAATGATATTCTCCTCTTTGGGCCCAGGCCTACTGACACAGCCAGATCTTTAGGCCCTTTTGGAAGCTCAGAAGGATGGAAGCAGATCCCACTTTGGGAGGAAGCAAGATGTTCCAAATATAAAAGGATCTTCTTGTGGACCCCACTAGCCAAAATTCCTTAGCTACTATGTCTGCAGCATGCCTTTGCAGCGAACCAATCTCAGTGGAACCATGCTACTAAATGACGATAATCACAATTTGAATTGTCCTTGAAAACAAACCAGCAGCCAATGCAGCTTATGGAATAGTAGTGTAGTATGGCCCAACCAAGAAGCCCCAAGAACTGTGCATGCACTACATTCTTCATCAGTTAACTTCCAAATACTCTCCAAGGATAATCCCATGCAGAACACACCGCAACAGGGGATAAAAAATATATGTGCTCAAAACCAGCAAACCTATGTGCTGAAGCTGACCAGATTAAGGACATTAGCCAAATAAATACCTGGTAGGCAGAATTTTTCCCCCTATTTTTCTCCCCAAATCTACCGTGTTTCCCTGAAAATAATACAAGGTCTTATTTTTTTTACCCTCCAAATTTTGCTTGGGCCTTATTATCTGGGGGGGGGGGGGGCGCTTATTGGTTTGGGGTTGCTGGGTGGCTGCTTTCTTGCGAGCAGGCACCCGAAGAGCCGGGCACAGCCTCCAGGGCAAACGGCTGTGTTGAACTGTCCTAACAGCGCAACAAAGTCACCATGAGGTGCCCATGCTCATGAACAGCCACCCGGCAACGCCCCTTTCCAGGCGGGCAGAGCGCAACTCACCGACCAAGTAATATCCCAAAGGCGCTAAATTGCGTGGCGCTCTGCCTGGCTAAAGAGATGTTGCGCGAGCACTTGTTCTGCCTCCAGCTTGCGTGCCTCCCAGCCTCACCATGCCCAACTTACCCTGCAGGGCTGGGCCAGGGCGCCGCTGGTGCCGCCACGATACTCTGAGCATAACCGGCTTCCAAACTCTGGAGATCCACTGCTGAGCCAGCCCACAACCATAGAGCGTAGTCCCAGAGCGGCCACTGCCGGAACTCTTCAGCGGATCTCCAGAGTTTCAAAGCCCATTATGCTCGGAGCATGGCGGTGGTGGCAGCGGGGCGACGGTGGTGCCATGGCCCAGCCCTGCAGGGAAAGTTAGGAATGGTGAGGCAGGGAGGCACACGAGCTGGAGGCAGAACAAATGCTCGCGCAACCTCTCCTTCCAGCCAGGTAGTGCCACGTGGCTTAGCGCTTTTGGAATATTAATGAGTTGGTGAGTGGTGCTCTGCTCAGCTGAAAAGGGGCATTGCCCGGCAGCTGCTCGTGAGAGCAGCTGCCCAGCAAACCTCCCACTCCAGCTGGGCACAGCGCCACCCACCAACCTAACAGTATCCCAAAGGCGTCAAGCAATGTTGAGTGCATTCCCCCCCCCCCCCAGCTTCTGCAGCTTTGCCCCTTCGGGATATCACTAGATTTGTGAGTGGCGATCTGCCTGGCTGGAGGGGGAGGCTTATTATTGAGAGAGGGCGTATATTTTTGCCCACAGGAAAAATATGGCATGGTCTTATTATCAGGACATCTCGTAATTTCGGGCAAACATGGTAAGATGTGTCTTATACTCTGAAAAATATGGTAAATTGCACATTTAAAATATAGATGTTCTCTCCCTTATCTATTACTATATACCGTGTTTTTCAGAATATAAGATGCACCTTTTCCCCTCAATAAAGGAGGTGAAAATCTGGATGCGTCTTATACACTTTTGGCCCACCGAAACTCCACCCTCTTTGCAAAAATGGACCTGCAGCGGGTTTGGGAAGCTTGCAAAGTGCTCCTGAGGGCTGGGGAGGGCAAAAATGAGCAAAAAACTGGGCCATTTTTGCCCCCCCCCCCCCCCCGGAGCACTCGACAAGCCCCCCAAAGCTCTGCATGCCCTCCCTTTTTTTGCAAAAAATAAGGCATGCAGAGGGTTTGGGAAGCCTGCAGAGTGCAAAAACTTTTTTTTAAAAAAAATTACCTCTTCAAAATCATGTCTTTTCCTCTGGTTCGTCTTATAGTCCGTAAAATACAGTAATAGCAATATGATTGTAAAAATTCTAAGAACAGCATGGATTACAAATTATAGAGCCACTAAGTAACTTAGTAAATAAGTGAAGCCATTTGACAAAATCTAACATTTGTTCTTCTAAATGCAAAAAATATCAATGTGGAATCATACTGATTTCTTTATATCCATATTATTACTTCATAGAAATAACTGCAATGGTAACTACTTCGTTTACTCCATGGAATATAAAGTTGGGAAATCCTTTCAATGTCTACAGATATCTAAAAGCTAGGACTGGATAAGTTTGAGATGCCCAAATGTGGAGTCTTTAGAAGTTCAAATATCTTAGCCTAGGAGTTTTCTCTCAACAACTTAAAGAGGAGAGAACTTATTAACACCCATTTCTTTCTGCACTACATTCATGCTATGACTCATCACTGATGCGGATTGTACATGATGGAAACTCTGCATTACACCTCTGATGGGCTTCAAGTGTCTCAGTCCCAATTACAAAAATGTAATACAGCTAACAATGGAACAATTCAGTCAAATGTTGAGAGGGGTGGAAACTTTTCTATTCTCAAAACACACACATACATATTGACATATACACACATACATATATACACACTCATAAGGGCAGGTGACTTGCTTTACATGTAAATAAATTGCATCCTTTATGTTTAATTTAGAGTTTAAGATCTTGTTTGGAGAAGGATAATTTTCCATATAAAATTAAGAATAGCTGTTTTTTTTCAGGATCTCATAAGCAATACAATTCACAACATCAAAAATATAAACCAAAAACCCTTTTCAGCTGAATAGATGTGTGCTATCCAAATATATTACTGTAGGTTCTCTTTTTTAAGAATAACTGCTTACAAACAAAGCAGCATTTAAATTCTATCTTGAATGGAATTGAAAATAGGGAAACACAATTCATTTTGAACACAAAGTTGGTATGGCACTCATATGTCAATTTGTGGAACAAACTAAAATACTGTATTACATTCTAATCCTCATCATAGCATTGTTTTCCTGTACATAATATTCTAGATTTATTTTCTTCATCCAGAAACCAGTTTTCTGAAGCTGCACAAAATAAGATATATAGATGAAAAGTAAGCTAATATGTACAACTAGCTAGAACATGCTCTTAAACATTCTATAATAAATTTTGAGGATTATATTATAAATTTCTTGTTGAAAACTGTACCTAATTTTCAACACAAGAAAATGCTGCAATCCCTTTCTGGAGTCAGATTGCCTTATATTCTCCTAGGTGGGTTATAAAGATACTATTTCTGATTCAAATTAGGAGCTACTTAGAATTAAAAATTGATTTTAGTTAAACAGAAAATACTATTAAATTATTAAGTTCATAAACTTTTAAATGGCATCCACTGAAAGAAAAATCATGTTCTGTTCAATGACATTTTTCTATAGAATTTTACATAAACTCTATTAAGGACCAAGTTAAACACTTTTTGATTTTATTCTAAATGCTTATGATTCCATTACCAACTAGTCATTTTAAGGGGAAAATTTTCTAGAGTCCATGGTTGTTCAATACATTAGCAATAATCAAGGGCAATCATCCAAATTTGTAGACAATATTGTTGCACTTACATTCTTCTTCTATAAACCTTCATTTTTTTTAAAAAAAAAGTAACATTGAAAGATAACCAAGCAACACTTAGTAATGTTTCAATGTATTTTATTAAAAGAACAAATCGCAAACTTCTGAATAATAATAAACAGCACAAACTGAAGTTTCTTATTGAGAAATCTTAACTGTGCGGGATCTATTAACATCGAGGCCCTCGACTTGCACACCTATCAGCAAAACACCTTTCCTTCAATGTTGGAGATACCTCCATTCTTCTCCCCCATCTTCGCCGCAGTTACCCATCTAACTCTTTAAAATGTCTCGGTTACACCCGGATTCAGAACAGCGGAAATTCGAGACGCCCTATTTTGCTAAGTCAAGAGCTCGTCTCCTGCAAAATATGCACATTTATATTATAGTCGGTAGTACAAGAGATATCCAAGTTTCTAAATGCAACCATGCCGTGCGGACTATTTAAACAAACGAGACTTACCCCATCTTTTAGTCTTTGCAGACTAAAGCCACGAGTAAAACGAACGCCTTCAGTCTCAGCAGTTCCTACAATTACCGCCCCGCCCAACCTACCGCAGTTCAAGCCGATACTGCATAGAAAACCCCCGCCCCAAATTCAGGCTCAAGCCTGGGGGGCTCTGCTAATTTCGGTCCCCCGGCAACAATTCCACCCCACTTGGACTTACCGAGCCTCGTTTTGCCAGTACATCAAAGTACAGGATACCGGCTACCTCCACTTCAGTTCAGCGTCCTCGCCTTTCTCAAGCTTCTCCACCCAAAAGCCTTCCAAGACCCACGTTTACTTTTGCAAGGCCGCCTCAAAGGCCTTACAAAGGAGGATAGCAGAAGTATAAAAATATAGTGGAAAGGGACTCCTGACTACAGGCCCCCGTCCCGCACATGAAACTCACCCCCGCCCAGTCTCCAAAAGACACATAGGGCCCGGAGTGTATCCCCACCACTTTTCAGGGAAACCTTGCTTCCCGCTCTTGCACTCTTTTGATTTTAAGCATTTGAATCTATTCTTTCAGTTTTCATCATTAAAAAAGAAATCACAGGAGTTATTTACCCCACCCAGTCACTTCCTGTGTGGGATCAACATACTCCATCTTTCTCCTCCGCCCCCGCTGACGGCCCCGCGACCGAAATGATCCCGGGACAGGAAGAATCACCCTGAGACCCACGCAAGTTTCCGTGAGAAAAGTAAAAAGGAGCCTCGAAGAACAACAAATACCGGCGGGAAGGCGAAGCGCAAGGTCGTGCCTTCAGCTATGACTGCCTTTGTTGCTCTTGTTATTTTTCTGGGCAAACACGGGCCACTCAAGGAGTTTCCACCTTTCCCCTTTCTACGGAACTCGTACCGGTTCTCGCCGTCCGCCGCGGCCGCTATCGCTGAACCGTCTGAGAGGGTATAAGAGAGAGACTTAAAATGGCGCTGTTCACAAGGAGCTCCTTATAGCGACCGCAGCAACTCGATTGTATCCTGCCGCCACCTCGCCAGGCCTTACGCGCAGCAATCCACGGGCTACCCACCCAGTAGCGCGGAGGACGCACACACGCATACATACAAAAGAAGGTGGAGAAATAGTGCGCTTCTACCCTTCCTTTTTCGTTTGCGCGCGCGCGCGCGCACATAAAAACATGAACATAACCAGGAGGAGGGAGATAAACGGGGGGGAGCTCTTATGAGACACTCGTAAAGGAGTTTCGGAAAGACGAGGAATTGTGGGTATGGGCGGGGGAAGAAAACAATCTGTAGAACTAACCACAAAGGGTGCAGGGATTCAGCCGTGAATGGAGGCGTGATGAGGCTACATAGGGACGGCGGGGGGGTGGGGGGTTGATCACTCGCTGAGAGAAAGACTTTCCAGGGACTGGCGAGAATGATACTCGTACCCTGAAGGCGGGAGAAAGTTGTAGTAGCTGGCTGCAGAGTAAGCCCTCTTTAAAGGTGCAGGGAACCTCCCGCGATCAAGTCTACTGTACAATTGGTGTGCTTTTTCATGCGAGACTCATTGTAAGAGAGACAATAATGTTTCCCTCCTCATTTGGAGTCGCGAAAACGAGTTTGTTGACGAAATGTTCTGTTTTTCTTCTCTGAGTTTCCGACGGTACTGCTGCTAACTTGTTGCATTCTAGTTGGAGACAAATAAAATAAAACCGAAGTGAAATCTTCGGGATTGTATCGATTTGCTTAGTGCTTTTATTCCGTCTGACTGGACGAATACCTAGCTCCGAATAGTACCCCATCCCCATCATCTCTAACCGTTTCCGCCCTCTCCCAATAAGCAGCCCTTTAAATTTAAGTTCTGGACGGATTTCGGGAAAGGAGGTGGCGGCGACTTCTCACGTTAATGGGAAGCGCTTTTTGCAATTCTCTTCCCTCAATACTCAGCACGGAGCGGTTACTAAAGCACATAATCTACGTACTTTTCCATTACAATACAGCTACCCTGACGGGAGGGTGAATGAGTGGTCAGTGGAGGTGTAGATATTAGATTATAGTAACTGCAGTATTTCGATGGATTGTTTTGCAAATGCGCCTAGCATAGGTTAAGTATGCGATTTATATATATATAATGTCAGTTCTACATTCGAAGAGCCTATATTTACGTACGAATATCTACAGCCCTGAGAACATTTTCAGGCGTAAGCCAATTGACGCGAATTACATGTAATTTCTAATAAACACGTTCTCGATTCAAGGTTTTTTTTAAAAAAAAAACAATTTTATATATGCTGTAACACTTTTTAAAAATGCTGCTTCAAGCTGGAATTTTACGTTATCGTAGTTTTAACATTTAATAAGATTTGACATTTTGGTCGACTAATTAATTTGCAAATCTGGGACTACACTCCTATCAAAACTCTTGAATGTTTGCTAAATTTCTTCCTGTGGATTTCCTCCAAGACCATGTTCATTAATTTAAACTATAAACTACACGGAAATTACCCTTGCACGTGGAAACTCCACATGAACGTTTCGTTTATGTATCAGTTTATATTGCTGATGTGAACCGGTAATGATCTCCTTCCTGGCCATAACCTACATTTATTTGTCAGAGTCTCACTGAATTAAGAGATTGATGAATCTATAATCATACCAAACTTAAAAACTGACCAACTCGCTGCCTCATTCGGTCTACAGCAGATATTTACAAAAAAGGTGCGCTTGGCAAGGAAACCTGGCCAGCTTCCGGGCTCCTATGCGACTTCGACGCTTCCTAGGCGAGACAAAGAACTACACTGGGGCAATCAGGATTGGGACCCACCGGGCCAAGGGCGCTGTTTATTCTTTTTCCTTGGCTCCGCCTTTGCTCCGAAGCGAGGAGGAGTTCGAGGCCGGAACTGAGAGATTAGGGACTCTGGGAAGCCACGTGGGGAAACGGAATTTGCTACAGTATTATCTGCCTTCATCCGCTCCAGCATTTGTACCTTTGCACGGTCTGATCGTGTACTGATATTCTATGGGGGTGGACGCCACTGGGTTGCTGATCTCATTGAATTCAAGGGGACTTGCAACCGAGTAAACATACATAAGATTAGCTTGCAGAATTAAGCAATGTGTGCGTTATCTGTTAGTTATTTTACAGTCGGTTGTTTCTACAAATCTGTGTGTGTCGGCATACAGCTGTTATGCCACAACACAAACTTTAGAGTTATAGATTGTGTGCTATTGGCATATTCTTGGAGGGGGGGGAGAAATTGTGCTTTGATTAGTTCGAGATAATACTTACTATCCTTGCACATCTTGCAATAGATTTATTCGAACTATTTCTTTGTTGAAGCTGTTTTCCAATAACTGTTCGATCTTTAATGCATGTATTAAAAGAGAATTTAATATTTGCATAGACAACTCGGGGATGGAGTGCAATTGGTGCAGGGATCCCAAATACATACATTTGGGAAACCCATTGACTTACAATAATATTTTGTAAACTAAAAAGCTGCTGTGGCTGGATTGTTTAAGACTTTTAAAAATGGGAAATAGATTGTGGTGATTTGTAATATGAATATGCTTCTACTTGGGTTAGGGAATCATTGTCCATCAACATAATTGGTTGGAAAAGAGCACATTTGCAAGTGTTGTGTTAAAACTCACAAACATGTAGTACAAAAACAATTACAGCAGTGCCTCCAGCAAAGTGCATCAAAGCCTGCTTAAGAGGGTTTATTATTTCTTTTGAACGTGAAGGAACATATTCCAAAATGGGGACAGCCATTGACCAGTTTGGCTTTCTGGTCCGTTCTTTGCTCACTTTCTACAAAGTCAGATCTTTAGCAGTGCCCTCATGAAACACAAAATCATATAGGGTAGGACATAAACATGACACACTGCTTTAAAAATAACAAGTAACTAAATGCATTTTACTAGTCATTTATCTTGGATTTTAATAGTTGTATGAATATGTCATATTTTTCTAATACTTCCAAATAACCATTTGAGTAACTTAGGTTGGGGAAAAAGTTGGAATGAGAGCCTCCTTTGGGAAAGTTTGTGGGGAACTACCACCAATATTTTGCAATGCACAGGATGAAACATGGTTAACTCAAAATGTCTAGATCAGCTTTCCCCAGATGCTGTCTACTTCCAGCCCTGAATTCTTGGAAGTGTTCCACTACTGAAAGGTTCCCAGATTGTGAAAGCAAAGCAACCCAGTTAGTTAACCCAGGAGTTAAGATTGCCAGCCTTGATCTGCTGAAGCTCAGTTCTTTCACTTTATCTCTTATTTTGAGATGGAGAAGAAGAAATAGAACAAAATTTGCTAGGGCTAAAAGCTCCCTGGAAAATCACTCTCCTACTTACCATCTAACTCTCTGAGGAATACAATCTGCTTTTTAAATTCTGTTGAATCAATACATTTGTTTTGGGGACAAGATGCTATATCTTGCTCATAGAAAGTGATAGAAAGCATAAGTGAATATTGCAAAACATTGTCTCATGATAGCCAGGAGTGATAAATACCTATTCATTTCACTGCCATTCAAATTTATTCTTTATTAAAGTAGAGAGAAAAAAGTGCCTAATTCAACACACTGAACTAGAATAATTTAATATAAAATATGAAAATTTTCAGTGGCGTTTTATATTAAAAATTCTTTAATATTGCCATGAATATTGGAAAATATATGTGTGCATGTGAAGGATGAAAAAAAAAGGTTTACCCTTTCCCAAAAGTGAAAGTTTTTTTATTTTATAATCCTTAGTTATTCCAACCGTCCTTTAAAATAAGAAGCACTGGGCAGTGTTAATAAGCACAGATTGTCTTGTAATAACTGATAATTTTTTATATTACTTTTAGTAGTCTCATCTGGTGCAATGATTGTAAAAGTAAGCAAGCAAAAACATTGCCTTCTAACCTTAATGGCTGTTGATGGTTTATTAATAGCATCAATATATCCTTAGCTGCTTTAAGATTGTGCACTGAATGAGCAAAAGATTTAGCTTTGCAATCTTAGGTCCATTTTTCATCTTCATTAAAAATAGGTGCTGAGAGATCCATCTTTGGGACCTTTGGACAAAGATATGAGATATTCAGTTATTGCTTCCATTAGAGATCACTATCATGTTGTCAGTAAGTAATTCCACTTAGTACGTGATCACAACAGGAAAATCAGTCTACTGCCTTTGAACATTTCATGGTCCTTGATACCTTTCAGAAACTCTTTGTATATCATCCCACCCTCTGAGGTCTGAAGAGCTGGGGCTATTGAACTCTCGATGTTGCTGGAGTAGGAAGGATACTGTGGTACCTCATTCTCCAGACTCACTGAAGAAGGCTATGTGAATTGCCTACTAGACAAGTAGGTTTCTCAGCTTTTATTTTAAATTCATTTTGAGAGGCCTTTGTTTCCCCCTTTCCTTTTATATTTTTATCATTGCTTCTGCATCTGTAGTATAGTCTTTAGGACACTTTCCCATGTAAACAATGTACATGTTATGAAATTGGGGTTTCTTTTGTTTTATATATTACTTTTAAGTTTTGGATTAGGGTTTTTATTGTTTGTTTTATAGAGATCAAGTTGGTAAATTTGGGGGATGAAAATATTGGAAGTAACCCTGCTAATAATGAACTTGTACTGCTGTTTACAATTGAAATAATAATCCCTCACTCATAATATAATTTATACATAAATTAAGATCATTTATTGTGTTTTCTTTTTGCTAATTAGGCTTAAATCCCCATGTATCTAAAAATGAGTAACTCTGACTTTCCAAATGTATTCATAAGAATGCTGTTTGAAGTTTCCTAAGGGATTGGAGCGTGATAGGTTTGTAGTGTTGAGTAGATTTACTTTCCCTCCAGCTTTGCTCCGTAAAAGTGTCAAGGCTCTTTTTGATACTGTTATAATCTAGCTCTATAAGAAGAAATATACCTTTTAAGGAACTGACCTTTTTATTCTTTTGAGAAAAAGACATAAGTGTTTTTCTTAAGACGTTGATCTGTTTTTATTTATTGAAATTAGTTTTGTTTAAATTCAAGAAGCCAATGGATAAAATACAGAAAATAATGATTAAGATAAACAGAATTTGTTTTGATATAGACTGAAAATATTAAATTATAGTTATGTATATCTCAGGAGGACACTGAATTGGTGATCCTAAATAAGAAAACAGATTCCAAATACAGAAGTACCTGGCAACGAACTTTTTAAAATATGTATAATTAAATTCCAATGTTACATATTTGAGAAAAAAATCCTGTAAATAGAACAATAATGCAACTTTATTTTGGATCCAGTGTCAAACAGTTGCCTCTTCCAGATTCAAAACTGTTCCACGTCTATAAAAACAACATTCTAAGAGGTGGCATGAGGTTGCTTTCTTTGATGGTATATGAAAAATAGAAATAAACTCAGCAACAAAAGAATTTTTTAGAACTTAAACATTTTGCTTGCCCCATCCAAATAATCAAAGTAGCTTTCTTTTTAATTTGGAAATATATTTGAACATAAGGCAGAAGCTTGCTGTACAAGTAAATGGATAGATGGATGGACGGACGACAGGTAGGTAGGTAGATAGATGTGAGATTTGGTTACTAGGAGTTCTTTTCCTTTAGATAATAAATTGCATGATCAGTATTGAGCTTTTTTGAAAAAAATCACTCTTGAAATGAATACATAAGCCATTATATTTGAAATGTTCAAAACGTAAACATGCATGCATCTGAAATATACCCAGATGATTGGTAATCTGAAATGAATATTAAAAACGCCAGATAATTTCTCTGTGTGTCTGGAAACCTAGAGAAAAGGAAGAAAGCATATATTTATTTTTGAACAATTCAAAATTATCCTTAGGATGTCAGTATTCATCACTGAAAATAATTTTCTCCAATCATGTTGCAGTGAATACAATCAAATAGCCTAATGTGAAGAATAATGGTTCTTTATAATAATTGTTAACAAGAATTAGAATATGCTTTTGGAATATTGTAGGTTGGAAATGCGTGTGTGTATGTGTGTGTGTTCATCAATTTTTAAAATAAAAACATAAGATCTTTAAAATTTTTATATGGGTATTTTAGAAGTTATGTATTTTAATTTTGGAGTGATAATCGTAATGCAAGATGATTTAATAGTATAAAATAAACAGAAAAATGTAATGTTTTCAGATAAATATAAATACTGGTTAAACATTTAAAATGCTTATTGTATATTAACTGGGGGGGATTTTTGTAACTTTTATGATGATGGATTGATGGCATTATGATTCTTGTACACTTACATCCTAGTTATGAAGTGATGCTGTTAGAACTCTTCCTTCAAGCATTTCAAAATCTCATAATGAAAAATATTTTTGCATTATATATGTCCTTTTTATTTAAATCATTTTGGAATTCCTGTAGTTAGACAGCCTTGCAGAGAAAATAACATGACTTCAATCAAATAAAAAGCAGCAACATTTTATTTCGCTAATTCAATCTACTTCATTCTATTCTGTTCTAAATTAGATTGTTCTTTAAACATCAAGACATGGTATAGATAAATAAGTTCAGCAAAGAAGAATAATGAACAACAGTTTGAAAATAATGTTTCAATTTCTTCTGTTACTTCAGTTCTTTCTTGGTTAACAGTTACAGATTTCCTCCATCAGCTGCATCCCTCATAACAAAATGTTATTTTTTAAATTTTGATTTCATTAACATACAACCAGGAAATTCTGAGCTTCATATATGAAGTCTCCATGTAATTTATTGACCAGCTTAATTTTTCATAATTATTGTAATTTCATGACGAAAGGCTAAACTACTATAAATTCAATTTGAATGCCACCCAATGTCAGAACAATTGCTTATTCTCATTGCTAGATACTGCCCTAAAATCAACTATAAAAGAATAAAATGTGTCAGTGTGACAGTAAGGGGGAGGAAGTGTCTGAATTTCATCTATATTGTTAGTACAAACAGCAATTTTAGTCAAATTAAGAGCAAATCTCAGGTCTGTGAAATTTATCTCTGAGCAAATGTGCAAGATTGTGCATATTTCTGCAATTCAGTGGTGTTAACACATAAATGTCAGATGTTAGCTTTTAATTTAGTCATATGCAAGATGGTGATGATTATTGATGCTAGATGTATTTTGGGGTGGCATCCATTGATAGAAGATCAGTAATGAAGTTAGCAATAAGAAAAACAAAAGAGAATATCTATAGCATATTTTCATTCTAGTTTTTATTTCAATGTAGAATCAGTATCATTGACTCTTAGAATTCACTAGTCTTCCCTGCCTTCTTAAATTTCAAAATGGTTGTATATTTTGATATTATTATTCATGAAAAGTTAAAAGTGTTTCCCTTTTTCAAGGAGGATTGTCTTCCAGAGGATTTTGGGACTGCAGATGTACACTGCGGCAAAATCCTGAGTTTATCTGTCACAAAATCAAAATCTTTTCTAGACCCCAACTGCAAATTTTAAAATAGTTTTTCTAACCTGGGCACACTATGCCATGAAACTGATTTTAGGCTATTGCAATGATTGCCAGCAGTGGATAGCTTCACATCAGCTCAAAATTATTATATTAATTTTGAGCCTTTCCCTAAAAAGGACATGTAGGATACAAAAAATATATGATACAGATGTTTTAAAAAGCAAGAAAATATTAAGTGGAGGTGTTCCATATATATATATGTGTGTGTGTATATGTGTGTGTGTGTGTGTATTAAAGGAAACAAGATGGTTTCCTGGATTTCAAACAAAATTATGCTAAAAGAATAGCTGGTATGATTATAATCACATCATGCAAGGTCCATGGTTTCCATTTAGTGAAATTTCGCAGAGGGCAACTTCTTAAGAAAATCCCTGCTGTGCAGAGTGAAAGGCATGAACAAACCAAAGACAGAATTCATCTGTGTTTATATTTTACAGACAATGAAAAACCTACTCTTTGTGTGCCTCTCCATCTTATTTCATGAAAACTGCAGCATTTTCTCCACCACCCCCCTAACACTCATCACTCCAACACTGCAGTATTCAGTATTTTCTTCTTTTCCCTGCCCCCGCTCCCCCCTTGCAAATTCTGCACACGCCATCTTTGTTCATTGTTATCCTTTTTGAATTCGGTTGCCCAAAGTCTTTTAAATCTCTTAATAAATAAAAAGCAAAAATGCCAGAGAAAATAAACATGCTTTTCTCAATTTCCACATGCAGCCGGAAGCAAACCCACCCAGAAATTGTCTGAAGCTGCCATATACCTGTTGTAGACAGTGGTGCTGAAAATATTAACATAATAGCAAGAGCTGCAGCCTAAATAGAAGCTATGAGATCATTAATATGCTACAACAAATTACTTTGCTGCAAGTGTGTAAGACTTGAACTACATAATCCAAGCTATTTCCTGTTTGAATATAATTATACTCCCCACTCTTGTGCCAACCAAAAATAAACAAAATAAAATTTAAAGAGTGGTATCTGGCTGTTTTTCCATGCTTGTTATCAATATCAATCTCTCCTGAATATTGTAATCATTGACAAAAGAAAGGTTCAACTCCCAGGAAAAGCAGTTAGCAAATTTTAAAAGTATTTAAAGAAATTGGATGGTGTACCTAGCCTTGAATAAGAAATATCTCTAATACTCATGTAAACCTGATTGAAAATGGAAATGCACTGAAGCTCAAGAAGGGCATGTACATATGAGAAATGCTGATGATCACTGCCCAGAAGTGATAAATTCATTGCATTCTTCATTTGAAGACAAAAAGAAATAGGGCTGCAGTATGAACTAGGGGGCCAAATATAGATTTGTTGAATTCATTGAAACTCATGACTCTTTGAACAGGGACCTTTTGGGTAGGGCTGTATCCTTGATGTAGCAGAGCCTGATTCCTGTTTCCATCATCTGATTATATAATTGCAATGTAATACTTGAGATCTTGAGATCTCAGCCAGTTGAGATGACACAAAGTCCTGTCAAAGGGCAAGAATGTCTCTGACTTCAAATTGGTTGGAAGCACATTCTTGGAAATATGTAGCTGTTGTTCCAGTGAATGTTTTTATAAGTTCTGCATCTTATTGGCCACAGCATTATATTTCAAAGAGGAACTGAGAATAATAAATGGGCTTATACTTCTTAAAAGAGCTTGCTCTGCTTCTCATGATGACTTTGATTTTTAAAATCTTCATCAAAAAACTAAAGTACTGTGCATTTACCTGTTGTTAATGGTGTTACACACTTAATGTATTGATTACACTTCATTGATATTTTGTTTTCTGTTGATCTGAGTATCAGGAAATTCTTATAATCTTAACATTTGTATTGTCACGAAGCCACATTACTCTTATCTTTATCTTATAGATTGTGGTTGTAGAAATTGAAGCTGCAGTCTTAAAAAGAATCTATTTTTCTCTGAAGGTCATTGGCAGTCCCAGCCAGCCTCTTCTTGAGAATAGGTGTTTTAGTGCATTTAGTCATATATTTTGTTTCCCTATGGGTTTCAGTCATAGCCATCCATACATGTGCAAATAAAAAATGGAGTAAGTAATTGGCTGATTATTTACATAACTAAATTATATTCCTGGACCATAGACACTACTCAGAAAATCACTCATACTCTCCTTACTTCCAGAGAGGATTAGTGTAATGCAAATGGGCTATCCTTGAAACTCTTCAGAAACTACAACTGATGTTGAATGAATCTTGATAACCAATTATATGTGATTTTAGTATGGCAAATGTTCTCTGTTCCGCAAATTGAATTGTCTGCCAATTCATTTCAAGGTGCTGGTTTTCATTTTTAAAGTTTTATTTGGCATGAATCCAGATTATCTGAGGAACTTTGGCTGGAATTAAACAAAATCAGGAAGAAAATGTTCTCCCTCTTTCTAGTATATGCTTCCCATCTGGTGGGACCCAGATCAACATGTCTTTTCTGCTGTTGCCCCTGCCCTCTGGAAATAAATCCCCGCCTCCATTAAATTAGCCCTATTCCTGTAGTTTCCAGAAGGGTCTTAAAATTTTCTTCCAGAAATATTGGGGATCTCATAGGAACCTGTCTGATAGTTATATTATGTTTATATGAGTGTTCTCTATAATTTATTTTGTTCTATTTATTTTAAATAGTATTTTAGGAGTTGTAATCTTCTTTTTATTATTAGCTATATGCTGTCCTGAATCATGTTTAATGACATGAATGAATGAATGATTTAATTAATGGAAAAAATGAATAAAACACAAGGTACACACAAAACACAGTATCCTCTTTTGAAATGTGGGCCTATTCCAATTTACGATAGGAAAAAGAAACTAGTAGATGAGACTAAATGAAGCTCCATAGTTATTTTTTATTTTCCATTTTTAAATTTATTTCATTATATAAAATAGAAAAAAGTAGAAATAGGAAATTAAGGGAAGGAAAAGAAATAGGAGAAAGGGAGTGTGAAATACAGGGGGCGGAGGCATTGACTTCCAACTCTTAATACAGTATGAGGTAAAAACACTCCAACCTCAACTTTTTGCTTTTACAAATTAATATATAACTAGCCATTTCTATAACGACAAATCTTTTTTATCAACAAAACCAAAGTCAAAGTTTCATTTCCCCCCCCCCCACTTTGCATAAAACAACCAATTTAACCATTCTTGTTTTATCTTCCTTGCTATGGAAATAGTATATATTTTGATTTGTACCTAATAACCTTTGTGAACTGTCACCATTATTAACAAGATTCATTGTATTCTTTCAAATTCTTTGATCTTACTGGCAAAAACCACTACTCTTTTTTCACCCTTTGTTTAGATGCTAAACTTGAACTTAAACACATACATACATACATACAAACACACACACACACACACACACACACACATCTTCATGGAATAAAATATTTTTCTTCTCTGGAAGTTTTTATCAAGCAGTTATAAACATCTCTTTTTATCATGGAATCCTCAACCTTTTTAATATCCTTAAAGAAAAAGTCTCAAATGTGTCTTTTTTCTCAAACTCTTTTTTTAGTTGTGTTGAGAGATTTGTATTTAAAGTGAAAGATAATATCAGGTTCTTCCAAAACTGCAATGAACAACTCTGAATTTTCAGTTACTTGTGAAGGTCCAATTTTTTTTACTTCTTTTACCCTTGAAGGCTGTCTCATACCTGATACTGAAGTTGAACTTTGTTGGAATGAATGTACATAGAAAGAGATAGAGAACAGTATGGAAATGGAGAATAGCCTTCAAACTTTCTGTATAACATTACTTATAACATGCAGCAAATGCCAGAAGAATGGGACAAAGCAATATATTAATAGCACTTCTTCCTGATTTTATTTCCTGCCAAAGAAAATGCTTTTAGGAGCATTTATTATAGGATAATTAAATAATAACTTAATTATCAGATGAAATCAGTCTGAAATGAATTTTGAATTTGCATAATAATTTTTTTAATTAAAAGTTTTAATGTTTTACAATTATATACCTTTCCCCTTCCCTCCCCCCCAATCCCACATCCCCTCCCCCCCCCAACCTCCCAGAGCAAATGCAGAGTGTAAATAAGGTGACCAGACATCCCAATTTTGGCGGGACAGTCACAATTTCGCACAATTTGTCCCGCGTCCCAGGGCATTCTTAAAAAGTCCCGATTTTTGTGACCAGACCCGGAAGTAAGCCTGCCCCGCCCCCAGCCCTGTATACCCGTCCCGGCCGGCCGGTATTTTGTCCCTTCTGTCTCCCTGTTGCTCAGAAAAGCAACTTTGGGAAGGTCCTTTGCTAGCAGGCAGGTTCTAGGATGCCTGCCGCCACCAAAGGACCTTCCCGGAGTTGCTTTTCTGAGCAACGGGGAGACAGAAGGGACGCAATCTCCTTTCATTCTCCCTTTACCTCATTCACTCGTTCGGGCAGCAGAGAATGAAATAAAATCGCATAGCCGAGGACAAAGGAGCCTGCAGCCTCCTTCATTCAAACGTTCAGGCAGCGGGGATGGGGGAGGCTTTCTCGCATGCCTTCTTTCTCTGAAGCCACGCCAGATTCAGCAAACCGGGCAGCGCCTGCCCTTGGGATTGTGCAGCAGCCAAAGATCGCCTGGTTAAAAAGGAGGAAGAGGAGGCTCCGCTAGTCCGGAGCCCATCCAAGGGGGCAGGGATCCCTTTCGCGTTCCTCATCTTCCTGGATGGGCTCCTCCTCCTTTTTAACCAGGCGGCTATCAGAGAGAAGAGGGCAGTGCATGCCCATGCAAGAAGCGCAAAGGAGGAGCAGAACGGCCTTAATCATGTTGAGCCCAGTCAAAAAATCTTCCTTCTGTAGAAAAAAAAGGGGGGGGAATTCCAGAGACCGACTGAAAGAGGGAATCCTCAGCCAGGGCACCCTTTGCTCCGCCACAGCAACCTTTTCAAGCAGGATCAGACTAGTTTGAAAGCTTCGACTTCTACTTCGGCGGGAAAATTCCCTGCCACCCAGGCTCTGTCCTGCAGAAAAAATCCCCTTAATCAAAGCTCGAGAGGCAAGCACTGCCTCCGCCCGCCAGAATCTCTGGAGAGAACTTTGCAACTAGTTGAGGAGCGGTAAGCAGCGGAGCGTTGGAGCGTTTGCACGCATTCAGCCAAGGTCCTGCTGAGCCCCGCTACTTTAGATGACCCGATGGATTTTATGATGGATGTGCACCCCCGAGAGATGTTGAAGAAGGACAGGCAGCTCAGCCTGATCCAGGATGATAGGGGCTTACAGACAGAGGCAGAGGGACACACACACACACACACACACACAGGGAGGAAGGAGAGACAGACACACAGAGAGAATGACAGAGGGAGGGAGGGAGATAGAGGTAAAGAGCCACACAGAGAGTGAGAGAAAAACAGATAGATAGATGATAGATAGATAGATAGATAGATAGATAGATAGATAGATAGATAGATGATAGATAGATAGATAGATAAATGGGGGCTGAAGGAGTGTTTATGCACAGAAGGGGGATTTAAAAATCTTCAGAGTGAATCCAGGAAGATATGGAGCACTGGCTTTTCGCTCCGATTTTTGAGCCCCCAGCTGTTAGTGACGGACGAGGAGGAGGACGAAGGAAGGGGTTGCATTTTGTCAGGCTGACAGCTCATTCTGTGGTGGTTTTAAAAAGTCCCGATTTTTTTTTTAAGCACGAAAGGAAAAATCTGCAAAAAGTCACAGGGAGCCCCAGGAATTGTTCCTCGCAAAGCATCATGGTCGCAGAGAATGCAAATGAAGATGCTTATCTCCCCACCCAGCTCCATATCCTTGTATTCAAATCGGAATCACGCTGAGTCCCATTCAGAGGGTCGGAGGGACGCTGTGCCTTTTTTTTTTTTACCTATGTTCTCACAACCATGCAAAGGTGGGTTTTGTGCTACAAGGATCTTTCTTTCCCTGTCTGTGGTTCCGATTGCAGTCATCCTTTGCTTCGGATTAAAGCACTGTTTCTCATTCCTTGCAAAACTGGGGAAACTGCAGGACTGCCTCCCTCCCCCCTTTTCTTGCAGCACCCTCGGTTGCAAAATGTTCCCCTGATTTGGTTTATAAGTTCGCAGCAATGTGATCCAACAAATAGGAAAGTTTTAATAAGATCTTCTGACTTTATTTGGTCTCTGCTGCCCCCCAATCCTTCTCTGGCCGCCGCGGCCTCGGCTTTCCGTGCGGCTTCGCCTGCCGCTCCGGCTGCTGCAGCAGCAGCAGCCAGCAACAAGAGCAATGGGAGGAAACAGGAAAACAGGGCCAGCACTTTCGGCTTCAACTGCATGCTGCTGCTGGACCCCATTGGGGAAAGCAGTGGGCCACCTTTGGGGAACGGGCCTTTGGGGAGGCCTCCGGGCGCCCCAGAGGAGCCGGCCTACACTGGCACGCCGTGGAAGAAGATGAATTACAGCCCCGGTGTGGTGGGACAGGAAAAGAAATGAATTATATGGAGCGGCAGCTGGAGGCGCTGACGCTGGAGAAGGAGCTGGAGCTGCATGTGCGCAAGGAGTATTTCGGTATTTGTATCGAGTTTAGAAAGGGGGTATATGGGACCAGCCAAGCATGCCAGGCCATGGGGAACCTTTGCCATACCAACTGCTTTACATGCCTACTCTTGTGACACATGGCCCCCGCAGAGAGGGAGGACAAGGACAAGGAGGATGGGGAGCCTGCCCCCCACAACTATCACCAGCTGCCCAGCCGCCTCAGACTTCCTGCAGTACTCCCAGGCCCCGCAGAGGAGAAGAACAAGGAGAACGAGGAACTCCCCCCCAAACTAGAATAGAATAGAATAGAATTTTATTATTTGTATGCCGCCCTTCTCCGGGAGGACTCAGGGCGGCAAACAATTCAAGGGGGGGAAAGGGAAACATAAAAAACAAAATACAAATAATAAAAGTAAACAACAGTCGCACAACCATACATGTCGAGAGGGGAGGGAACTCATCACCCCCAGGCCTGCCGGCAAAGCCAGGTTTTGACGGCTTTTCGGAAGGCCTGGAGAGAGGTGAGGGTCCGAATCCCTGCGGGGAGTTCATTCCAGAGGGCCGGAGCTGCCACAGAGAAGGCCCTCCCCTGGGTAATAGCCAGGTGGCATTGGCTGGTAGATGGCACCCGGAGGAGGCCAACCCTGTGAGATCTAATGGGTCTGTGGGAGGTAATTGGCAGCAGGCGGTCTCTCAAGTACCCAGATCCAATACCATGAAGGGCTTTATAAGTTACGACTAGCACCTTGAAGCGTATCCGGAGACTGATCGGTAACCAGTGCAGCTCACGGAGGATAGGTGTAACGTGGGTGTACCGAGATGCACCCATAATCGCTCGCGCGGCTGCGTTCTGGATGAGTTGAAGTCTCTGAATACTCTTCAAGGGCAGCCCCATGTAGAGCGCATTGCAGTAGTCCAGTCTTGAGGTCACGAGGGTGTGAGTGACTGTTGCGAGCGCCTCCCAGTCCAGGTAGGGACGCAACTGGTGCACCAGGCGAACCTGGGCAAATGCCCCCACTGGTCACAGCCGACAAATGGTGTTCTAAAGTCAGCTGTGGATCCAGGAGGACCCCCAAGTTGCGAGCCCTGTCTGAGGGGCGTAGATTCTCACCCCCCAGCCTGAGTGATGGAATATTGACCACATTTTTGGGAGGGAAACACAACAGCCACCGGCTCCAGCTGCCTTGGACCCGCACTGAGTGCCTTCCCTGCGGGACTTGGATGAAGGTCCTTCTTTGCGGAGCTCAGACGAAGGCCCGGTTTTGGGCTAGGCTGCGGAAACCAGCAGAGGAGACCCCGTTCGGAACCACTGATCGGGGCTTCCAATCTTTTTACTGTTCCTAAATTATTTTAATTACCATCAATTTAGGAACTGCATTTTTAGCTAGTTTGTTGGGTGTATGAGTATATAAATGTGAGAGAAAATGTGCCCACTTTTAATTTAATTATTGTATTATTGTATTTTAATAACTATTGTGGGGTATGTCTGAAGAGAGTGTTTGATTGGTGAGTATGATAGGATCAGGAGTGCGACCTGGAATCCCCTCCACTGAGTGCAGAAGCAGAAGTGGATGGGGGCCCAGACCTGCCTCCATCCTCCTGGAGTGAATGGTATGTGTGGCCTGCCGGGAAGAATGGGGGCCATGGGGGAGGGGTGGGTGTACGGGGATGGGGGGATGTCGGAGCATTTCGGTTACGACTGGGAGGAGCAGATATGAACGGAGCTGTAGGGCTAGCCATTACCAGGGAAGGACTCGCTATATTACAGCGATTCCTTGTTCCGGCCCCTCAGGCTCAACTCAAGGACCTAGTGGCAGAGGAGTTCAGGGCCCTGGTCTCAGGTTGTTGCTGCTAAATGCCAGGTTGGTTGTGAATAAAGCTCCCCTTGTCCGGGATTTAATATTAGACGAGGAGGCAGACCAGGCATGTATAACCGAATCCTTCCTGGGCCTAGAGGGAGGAGTCCCCCTCTCAGAAATGTGCCCAGATGGGTTCCAGGTGCTCCACCAACCACGACACCAGTAAAGGGGTGGGGGAGTAACAGTTATCGTCCAAAGGTCATTAGTTCCTCGCAGGATCCCTGCCCCAGAGATTGTGGGGTGTGAGTCTCTCCTCTTGAAGTTGGACCTAGGGGTTCAATTGGGCTTGCTGTTGATGTACCTACCTCCCAGCTGCATCACGACAGCCCTGCCTGTGCTGCTAGAGGCAGTAGCCGGGTTGGCGGTGGAGTTCCCCAGACTGGAACAGGTACTGGGGGACTTTAATCTGCCGTCTCTTGGTGAACACTCAGATGGGGCACAGGAGTTCATGGCTTCCATGACAACCATGGACTTGACCCAGGTAGTTCAGGGTCCAACTCATAGAGCAGGACACACGCTTGACCTTGTATTTCTCTTGGGGCACTGGAGACGTGATCTCGAGTTAAGGGGAATAGAGACCTCGCCCTTGTCATGGTCAGATCACTCCTTGTTGAGGCTTGACTTCAGGATGCTACTCCCCCATTGCAGGGAGGTGGAGCCGACTAAGTGGTTCCACCCCAGGCGCCTGATGGACCCTATGGGATTTCAGAGGGAGCTTGGAGAGATACCTGACTCCCTTGTCCGCAATCTGGCCGAGTCTTTGGTCGCTGCCTGTAATGTTGCGGCGGCTGAAGCATTGGATCGGATTGTACCTTTGAGGCCTCTCCGCGGCAGTGGATCCAGGAGGGCACCTTGGTTTACCAAGGAACTCCAGGAGATGAAGTGCCAAAAGAGATGCCTAGAGCAACGTTGGAGGGCTATTGACTCTGAATCTGATCGATCACTATTAAGAGCCTTTATCAGGACTTACCTAGTGGCGATACAGGCAGCAAAATGTACACATTTTTCCGCTCTTATTGCGTCCGCGGAATCTCGCCCAGCTGCCCTGTTTAGGATGCCCCGCTCCCTCCTGAAAGGTGAGGAGGCGAGGGAACCCCTGCAGGGAAGAGCTGAGGAGTTCGTTCAGTTTCTGTCGGATAAAATCACTCAGATTCGGACAGACTAGATTCCGCTTGGGCAGTACCAGCCGAGATGCCGAGGGTTAGTCTTAATCGGATTTTCTGGGATGAGTTCAAATTTGTCACCCTGAGGAAGTGGACAAGGCCATGGGAGCAATGAGTGCCTCCACCTGTTTATTGGACCCGTGCCCCTCCTGGCTGGTTTTGACCAGCAGAGAGGTGACACGAGGCTGACTCCAGACGAATACTAACGCATCTTTGCAGGAGGGGTCTTTCCCGCAACCATTAAAGGAAGCAGTGGTAAAACCCCTCCTCAAGAAGCCTTCCCTGGACCCAGCTATTTTGAAAAACTATCGCCTATCTCCAACCTTCCTTTTTGGGGGAAGGTTGTTGAGAAGGTGGTGGTGCTTCAGTTCCGACGGACCTTGAATGAAACGGATTATCTAGACTCCTTTCAGTCCGGTTTCAGGCCTGGGTACAGCACGGAAACCGCTTTGGTCGCCCTGACCGATGATCTCTGGCGGGCCAGGGATAGAGGACATTCCTCTATCCTGGTGCTTCTTGACCTCTCAGTGGCCTTCGATACCATCAACCATGGTATCCTTCTGCAACACCTAGGGGAGGTGGGAGTGAGAGGCACCGTTTTACGGTGGTTCTCCTCTTACCTCTCTGACAGGTCGCAGTCAGTGTTGGTTGGGGGCAAAGGTCAACCCCTAGGCCCCTCAAATGTGGTGTGCCTCAGGGATGGCACGCCTCCTTCTGGCAAGAAAGAGATACCCCCCCATAGGTACTTCATGGGACATTATATTTGGAAGATTTTGATCAGGGTGTGGGAAAAGATGAGGAAAAAATACTATCTTAGGGTTCCGCGCTGGTTGGCACCGTTAGAGGCCTTAACGCATCCCAGTGTATTTAATTGGACAAGAAACATAACATATAAAGACATTATGACAGAAGATGGCAACATGAAAACAAAGATGGAATTAGAGCAGCAGGGCAGGAATCTGGAATGGTGGGAATATTTACAGATTAGAAATAGGTTTAAAAGCGATTTATTAACTGCAGGCAGATAAATTTTGAAATGGCTTCAAAACCAAATATTAACTTGAAGTTGTAAATTTTTTTCTTATTACTATTCAAAATACCAGCTTCAATTTTGTAAAAGGCTTTCTTATCCAGATGCGTTACAAGATGGCGATTTTATAGCTTCTGCGTTTGATATATGACACACTCAATCAGCTCTATTCTCCTGAAGACTTCTCCTTATCAACTGTTAAAAGTCTATAAATAGTATCCCATTTAAAACCGAGGGGAGCAGAGACTTTGTTTGTTTGCTTGTTTGTTTGTGCGTTTTTTATAATGGCTCCCAAATCGAAGCAGTCTAAGCGTTTCCTTAATAATACATCTCAAGAAATTGTTACAAAATCGCTGCCCTTGCCTCCCACGCCCTCTACTGGAGATCTCTTAACGCAAGAATTTCTTTTTGAAACCCTTAAAGAGTTCAGACAGGAAATTAAACAACTTTTATCGGACTTATATGATAAACTGGATGCCAAGATTGCTCAAACAAGGGAAGATATGATCGGAGTTATGACTGTTATGACAGACTATGTTTCTGAAATGGAGGACAAATTGGAACTTTTGGAAAAAGCTAATTCTAATTTGACATCTAAAATTCAAACGTTACAACAGGAAGTTGAAAATGCTCAAAAACAACTCGTTATGATAAATTACAATAAGACTGCGTTTGCAATAAGAGTCAGAGGATTGCGTGAAAAGGAACAGGAGAATTTGAAACCGACCTTTTTTTGAGGCTTTCAGACGTTCGGTGGGAAGTCCGGGATTTAACTTTGATTGGCAGATTCAAAAAATTTATCGCCAGGACTTCCTGGGGGCGGAGTCTCTCGCCGAGGAGGGCTCAACCGAGCTTTTCTCAGAGATCTGGTCTGTATATCTAAATAAGATCATAGATATCACCCCTTTTTGGCTATAAAGGGGCAGGGAGTAGCTCTGTGTGCTAGGGTCTATTCGTAATTCACAGCCTTTCTCTTTTTTGTTTGGCTGTGGACAGAGATTAGATCCAGCGTAAGCCGAGCCTTTATCTCCAGCCAGTTTCTTCTCAGCTCCTTTTTTTTTGCAGCCCTAGACAGGCGATCCCCCCCCCAGGACAAAGCAAAGTTGTTTGAAGCTAGGATTAATACGGGCGGGTCCCACCCCTGTGAGATTTATGCTTTTATTACTATCTTAAACACCAGCACCATTTGTCTTAGAGGCTTCTTTGTTTAAACGGACTTCAAAATGGCGATTTCTCCCCGTTGGTGACTGATAGGGGATGTACTTAGCCAGTTTTACCTTCCTGCAGACCGCTCCTTAACAAAATAAAAAAAAAATTTTGGGAAACAGAGGGGAGCGAAAGCGCTGTTTATTTGTTTATTTATAATGGCACCCAGGTCAAAATCGAAGCGTCTCTCTACAAATGTGCCTAAAGAATCTAAAGAATTTATACTGGAATCGCAGCCCTTGTCTCCTACGCCCTCTACTGGAGAATTTTTAACACAGGAATTTTTCTTTCAAATGCTTAGTGATTTTAAACAAGAAATTAAGGAATTTGTATTGGAGCTATATGATGATTTAAAGTCTAAAATTGATCAAATGAAGGCGAATACGTTTGCAGCCGTGTCTGCCCTGTCAGATTATACTGCTGAAATAGAGAATAAATTGGAAAGCTTGGAGGAGGCTAATTCTAATTTGACTACTAATATTCAAATATTACAACAAAAAATTAGAGACACTCAAGAACAGCTCGTTATGATAAACTTTAATAAGAAGGCATTCGCAATAAGAGTCAGAGGATTCCGCGAAAAGGAGCGAGAGAATCTGAAACAGACCTTTGTTGAAGCCTTCAGCCATGCGGTGGGAAGCCCGGGACTTAACTTTGATTGGCAGATTCGGAAAATCTATCGCCAGAACTCGTTGGTAGCGGAACAGCGACAGCTCCCGAGGGACATAATTATATATTTTTCCACAAAAGAATCCAGAAACGCGATTATGCAAAAGTTTCATAATAATAGTTTGCGAGTTGATGACCAGGACTTGATTGTCTTCAAAGAAATACCTTTCCAGATGTTGAGAGCAAGAAGAGACTATGCTTTTTTAACTAAAGAGCTTAGAAATCAACAGATTCAATATAGATGGGAGGCCCCAGCCGGCATTACGGTCACATTTGAGAATCAAAGACTTCGTCTTAACTCTGTTTCGGAGGCTCGAGATTTCTATTACAAGACTTTGAAGGCGGGACTTCCTGATTCACTTGGAAAAGAGGAGAGACAAGCCGAAGGAGAAGGCAAGCAACAGACCACATGGCTGCAAGATGGAGGGGGTAGCCTTTCCTCCCTCGGAGAAGCAGAAAAGCGGAGATCGAGGATTTAGACATTTTAAAATATTTGCCAAAGTTGTGGATTGAATGGGGGTTTGCGACCTCTCTCCGGTAGAAAAAGCGGAACTTATTGGTGGGGTGATACTGATTGTATATATGTAAAATGAATGCGGAATGATTTATGTTGTTTAAATTCTGTTAGAAGGGATTACTTTAAAACAGAAGGTAAACTGATTCTTGTTGAAAGTATTATTTGAATATGTGGAATGATCCATGCTATTTAATTTTTATTAGAAGGGAAAGCTTGGTAAAATTATTTTGAGCTAGATTTTAAATTAATGTCTGCATAAATTTGATAGTGGTAAATATCAGAGAAGCAAGGGATGAGGGTAAAATGCATGCGGAATGATTTACGTATATTGGTGGGGTGATATTGAATGTATATATGTAAAATGAATGCAAAATGATTTACGCTGTTTAAATTCTGTTAGAAGGGAAAGCTGGACGAGATTATTTTTTAAAACAGAAAGTTAACTGATTCTTGTTGAAAGTATTATTTGAATATGTGGAATGATCCATGTTATTTAATTTTTATTAGAAGGGAAAGTTTGGTGAAATTATTTTGAGCTAGATCTTAAACTAATGTCTGCATAAATTTGATAGTGGTAAATATCAGAGAAGCAAGGGATGAGGGTAAAATGCATGCGGAATGATTTACGTTGTTTAAATCCTATTAGAAGGGAAAGCTGGTCGGGATCATCTTAAGATAGAATGTAAACTGATTTTTGTGTAAAGTAATACTTGATCCACGCTGCTTAAATTTTACTAAGAAGGGAAAGTTTGGTTAGATTATTTTGAATTACTGTTTGAAAATAAGGTTAAGAAAGATTATTTACGCTGTTTAAATCCTATTAGAAGGGAAAGTTTGATTACTCTTCTGTAAAGTAATATTTGAATATGTGGAATGATCCACGCTGCTTAAATTTTACTAGAAGGGATTATTTTTGAGCTAGATTGTATATTGATGTCTATACAAATTTGTATAAATGTTTATCTGAATACAAGGTTAAGGAAGAGGAACGGGAGAGTCTATAGGAGGTCGGGGTAAATAACAAAGAAGTAAGAGACGAGAATAAAATATAGATAGAATGACTTACACTATTTAAGCATAGATAAAGATGGGGGGCTGAGCTTAACACAAAGAGCTCTTTTTCTTTTTTTTCCTTTTTCTTTTTTCTTTTTTCTTTTTTCTTTTCTTTCTTTTTTCTTGTTTTTCTTTCCTTTAATATATTACTTTTATTTTTAATCCATACGAACATAAGATACTTTAGATAGAAGGCAGTGCCAGGTGTGGGCCCTGGGAAGTCGGGAGGATTAGGGATGGGGATTTATGGGGGGTGGGTGGGTGGGTGTTAACATAGTCTCAATAAGAACAAGAATGCACTTATATACGGTTGTTTTTTTTTCTTTTTTTTCTCTTTTCTTTCTTTATATTTTTTTTCCTTGGTTTATTTTACTTTTTATCAGATTAAACAACACTTGAATAAAGGCATACACCAAGGAGGGAGGTAGAGGGAAAGAAGATGGAGGAGTAAGGAAGGAGTAAGGGGAATGTAAGGAGGGCGTGTTGGGAGTAAGGGGAGAAGGAAGGTTTGAGGGGAAAGGGAAGTAGGAGGGGAGTGTTAAAGGGAGGAAAGGAAAGTTGGAGGGGGTAGATGGGGTGTATGGAGGATGGAAGTGTCAGGTGGGGTTGTGAATGATGAGTTGTGTTTTCTTTTTTTATTTTGTTTTATTTTTTTTTCTTATAGCAAATACCCTGTATATAAGTGATTGTAAAATGGAATGTGAAAATGAATAAAATATATTTTTAAAAAAAAAATTATCGCCAGAACTCGTGTGTAGCAAAACAACGACAGCTTCCGAGGGACATAATTATATATTTCACCACAAGAGAATCCAGAAATGCGATAATACAGAAGTTCTACAATAACAGGCTGCGAATCGATGGACAGGACTTGATTGTTTTTAAAGAAATACCATCTCAAATATTAAGAGCAAGGAGAGACTACACTTTCTTAAGTGAAAAACTCAGAGATTCTCAGATACAATATAAATGGGAAGTGCCATCTGGTATCACAGTCACATTTGAGAACCAAAAATATCGTCTCAATTCTGTTTGCGAAGCCCGAGATTTTTACTACAAAACTTTGAAGGCGGACTTCCTGATTCACCCGGACTTGGAGAAAGACAAGGAGAAGGAGAAGATAAGCAGCGGGATACGTGGCTACAAGGCGGAGGGTGTTGCTTTCCCCTTCCGGAAGGGCAGAAGAGTAAAGAATAAAGATCCAGCTATGCCTTTAAAATACTTCTTACATTTTTAATCTGAATAAAATTTCAGGACTCCTGTCTGGTATAAAATGACAAAGCTGTATACCAATGAAGAGATATTGAGACTGAAAGAAGCGGTGCTGAATTTGGACATATATTGTATGGGACTTATATAAGACTTGTTTGAATCTTAATTTAAACTGCGCATGATCTATTCTTTGGGGCGAGGAGAGCGGAGATCGTAGTTTTCTTGGATTGTGGTTTGGGATGAATGGAGTCGGGTGGCGTGGGGTAGATGGAAGGGTAGTGAAAGTTCAATTAGATTACCTTGATCCAGAATGTAAGCTGATCTTTGTATAAATTGTTATTTGAATACAAGGTTAAGAAAGATTATCTGGAAAGTCTACACGAGGGTGGAGTAAATATGAGAGGAGCAATGGATGAGGATAAAATATATATGCGGACACGGGTAAAGGCAGGATGGGAGGTATAAAATTTATATGCGGAAGCAGGTAAAGACATTGTTTAAGATTTTAAAAATAATGAGAAGCTGAGTTTAATGTTAGAGAGTATATTGACTTCTCTTTCTTGGGGGGGGGGTTTCCCCCCTTTTTTCTTTTTATTATTCTTTTCTTTTTTGTTCTTTATTTTTTTTATTATTATTATTTTGTAACTTCTAATCTATTTGGTTTCAATATACTCCAGACTTTGCTTGATAAAGAACGATGCCGGGAACGGGACCTGGGAAGTCGGAAGGGGGTCAGGGAGGGGGGTTCAGGGGGTGGGTGGGGGGGAGGGTGGAAATATAGACTCAATTTTCAGAACAATGAATGCACTTGGATACTGTTGCTTTTTTTTGCTTTTTTTTCTTTTCTTCTTTCTTTTCCTTTTATTTTTCTTTTGTTTTAGTACAAAACAAATAGACCAATGAATACTAGAAATACACCGAAGCGAGGTGTAGAGGGAAAGAAGAGGGGGGAATTAAGAGGGAGTGAGAAGGGAATGTAAGGAGGGTGAGATGGTGGGAAGGGGAGAAAGGAATGGCTGAGGGGGAGGGGAAGTAGAAGAGGGGATTGTTGGAAGGGAAAAATGAAAGTTGGAGGGGTAGAAGAATTTAGAATTTTTTTTTAGAATTTTATTAGAATTTGTAGGCCGCCCTTTTCCCTGAGGGGACTCAGGGCGGCTCACACAAAAACTGGGAAAGGGGAATACAGACAGTAGGACAAAACATGTAATAAAATAGCAAACAACAAACACTCATCATTCGGGCGGGTAACTATCCTATCCCCAGGCCTGACGGGCGAGCCAGTTCTTCAAGGCTATGCGGAAGGCCTGGACGGTGGAGAGGGTACGAATCTCCACGGGGAGCTCGTTCCAAAGGGTCGGGGCTACTGCTGAGAAGGCCCTCCTCCTTGTAGTTGCCAGCCGACACTGGCTGGCCGATGGAATACGGAGGAGGCCTAATCTATGAGATCTTATCGGTCGTAGGGATGTAATTGGCAGAAGGCGGTCTCTCAAGTATCCAGATCCACTGCCATGTAGGGCTTTATGGGTGATTAATAGCACCTTGAAGCGCATCCGGAGATCAACAGGTAGCCAGCGCAGCTCGCGGAGGATAGGTGTTATGCGGGTGAATCGGGGTGCACCCGCAATCACTCGCGCGGCTGCATTCTGCACTAGCTGAAGTCGCCGGATGCTCCTCAAGGGCAGCCCCATGTAGAGCACATTGCAGTATTCCAGCCTAGAGGTCACAAGGGCCCGAGTGACTGTTGTGAGAGCCTCCCGATTCAGGTAGGGTCGCAACTGGCGCACCAGGCGAACCTGGGCGAATGCCCCCCTGGTCACAGCCGTTAAGTGGTGGTCAAATGACAGCTGTGGATCCAGGAGGACTCCCAAGTTGCGAACCCTCTCTGAGGGGTATAAAATTTGACCCCCCAGCCTGAGTGGTGGAATAATAGCCAAATCTTTGGGAGGGAAACACAACAGCCACTCGGTCTTTTCTGGGTTGAGCACAAGCTTGTTCACCCTCATCCAGTCCATAACGGCCTCAAGACCCCGGCTCATCACGTCAACCGCTTCATTGATTTGGCACGGGGCGGACAGATACAATTGAGTATCGTCCGCATATTGATGGTATCTAATCCCGTGCCTGCGGATGATCTCTCCCAGCGGTTTCATGTAGATGTTGAATAGTAGGGGGGATAAGACCGAACCCTGAGGCACCCCATAATTTAGGGGCCTAGGGGACGATCTCTGCCCCCCCACTAACACCGACTGCGACCTGTCCGAGAGGTAGGAGGAGAACCACCGTAACACGGTGCCTCCCACTCCCACCTCCCGCAGTCGTCGCAGAAGGATACCATGGTCGATGGTATCGAAAGCCGCTGAGAGGTCAAGGAGGACCAGGATGGAGGAACGTCCTTCATCTCTGGCTCTCCAGAGATCATCCATCAATGCGACCAAAGCGGTTTCTGTGCTGTAACCGGGCCTGAAGCCTGACTGGAAGGGGTCTAGGTAGTTTGCTTCCTCCAAGGACCGTTGGAGCTGGAAGGCCACCACCTTCTCAACAACCTTCCCCAGGAAGGGAAGGTTGGAGACTGGACGATAGCTATTAAGAACAGCTGGATCCAAGGATGGTTTCTTCAGGAGGGGTCTCACCACCGCCGCTTTCAGTGCGGCGGGGAAGTTCCCCTCCCGAAGGGAGGCGGTCACAACCGCCTGGATCCAGCCTCGTGTCACCTCACTGCAGTTAGTAACCAGCCATGAGGGACACGGATCCAGAACGCAGGTGGAAGTACTTACAGCTCTCATGGCCTTGTCCACATCCCCGGGGGTAACGTCTTGAAACTCAACCCAGAGCTGTTCTACTTGGTCCCCCTGCGCCTCGGCTGGAACTGCGGGGGTGGAGTCCAAGTCCGACCGAAACCGAGCAATTTTGTCCGCTAAGAATTGGGCATATTCTTCAGCTCTGCCCTGCAAGGGTTCCCCCGCCTCCCTTTTGTTCAATAGGGAGCGGGTTATCCTAAACAGGGCGGCTGGGCGGGACTCAGCGGATGCTACCAGGGTGGCTATGTGCGATCTTTTTGCTGCCCTAAGTGCCCTGGTGTATTCCCTGGTGCAGGTGGTTACCATTGCCCGGTTCGATTCGGACTTATCGGACCTCCAACGGTGCTCTAGGCATCTCCTCCGGCGCTTCATCTCCCGGAGTTCCTCGGTGAACCAAGGGGGTCTCCGGGATCCGCCGCCTCGGAGGAGCCGCAGTGGCGCAATCCGGTCGAGGGCCTCCGACGCTGCCGAGTGCCACGCAGCAGCCAGAGTCTCCACCGGATTGTGGGCGAAAGAGTCAGGAATAACCCCAAGCTCTGTCTGGAACCTTACTGGCTCCATAAGACGCCTGGGGCGGAACCACCTGGTCGGTTCCTCCTCCCTACAGTGGGGGTTTGGCCTCCGGAAGTCGAGCCTCAGTAGGCAATGGTCTGACCACGACAGGGGTATGATGTCACTCCCCCTCAGACCAAGATCACAAATCCACTGCTCCGAGAGAAATACGAGGTCAAGCATGTGTCCCGCTGAATGGGTTGGGCCCCGAATTACTTGGGTCAAGCCCATGGCTGTCATGGAAGCCATGAACTCCTGCGCCCCATCAGAGTTTTCACCGAGCGACGGCAAATTAAAGTCCCCCAGGACCATCAACCTAGGGAACTCAATTGCCAGCTCGGCTACCGACTCGAGGAGCGAGGGGAGGGCTGCTGCAACGCTGTTGGGAGGCAGGTACGTTAGCAGCAGACCCACTTGACCCTTGAGGTCCAACTTTAACAGCAAAGACTCACACCCGACAATCTCCGGAGCAGGGACCCTACGAGGAACTAACGACTCTCGGATAACAGCGGCCACACCCCCACCCCTTCCCTGGGCTCTCGGCTGATGCAGCACCTGAAATCCTTCTGGGCACAGCTCTACAAGGGGGACTCCTCCCTCTGGGCCCAGCCAGGTCTCAGTAATACATGCCAGGTCTGCCCTCTCGTCTAAAATTAAGTCCCGGACGAGAGGAGCTTTATGTACAACAGACCTGGCATTTAGCGACAACAGCCTGAGACCAGGGTCCTGACTACTTGCGCCATCTGGTCTTGGAGTGGGACTCCTAGGGCCGGAAGGAGGGATCTCTGTAATGTAGCGAACCCTCCTTCCCCGGTAATGGCCTGCCCTAAAGTCCCCGCCGTATCTGCCCCTCCCTGTTACGACCGCAATACCCCGACCCTCTCCCGTGTCTCTGGTCCCCTCAACCACCCCCGTGGCCCCCGCAACTCCCGGCAGGTCCTCCGAATCACGCATACTCATACACTCCCCCAAACAGTCCCCACGTAAGAAGTTAAAAACACAAAATTACAACAATATGATCATAAAAAAGTGGGACATTCATCCATCTCAAGCGTACCTCAAGCATAACCCATACAAAGACAGAAGAAAAAGGTGAAAGAAAAGAAAGAAATTATAAATTGCGCATAAAAATTGATTGGTTTAAAGTGCGAATAGTTCTGGGAAGGTCCAAAAAAAGTCCAAGATGGTTAAGGCAAGCAGAGGGCCTTCTATGTACTGTAAGTACCCCCGCTCGGCCAGTAGTGGCGCTATCTGTGGCCGCAGGTCCAAGGCGGCATCAGGCAACAATGGCCGTGGCAGATGAAAGTGTAGATAAAAGAGCAGATGAAGATATACTCCAAAAGGTCCAAAAGCCGCATTCCAAAAGGAGTCTAGTCCCACCCAACAAAAGGCCCTGCAATGGCAATGGCAAGAAGGAAGGGTGTATGTAGGATAGAAGTGTTATGAGTTGTTTATTGCTTCTTTTTTTTTAACTGCACAGTATTTAAGTGATTGTATAAAGGAAAATGAAAATGTAATAAAAGATTAATCTTGAAAAAAAAGCGATAAGGTACGGTTTGGGATCTACCCAAACCCTCAGGGGCTAGATAAGACTTTGTTTGGTGGAGATAAGAAAATGTTATCGAAGATTTATCAGTTTTTGACCTGTCAAGATGCTAAAGAAGAGATGGATAAAAGCCTTCTAATAACATGGGAGAGAAACTTTGGCTATGAGATTGAAATGGGCAAATGGTGGGATCTATGGAGTAAGACTATTAAACTTACAATATCTACAGCATTTAAAGAAAACATATACAAGATGGCTTATAGATGGCACCTCCCCCCAACGAGGTTAGCCAAAATATTTCCTGGGTTATCTCCACTGTGTTGGAAATGTGGAAGAAAGGAGGTACATTCTACCATATTTGGTGGTCTTGTACTGCGGCCACGAAATATTGGAGAAGGATTCAAAAATGGCTAAAAGAGGTTACCGGGGCAAGCATGGAATGGAAACCCAAGAATTTTTTACTAAGCATAAACCAGAAAACATGAGTAAATCTATATGGCATTTGAGCCTACATATAATTGTGGCTGCAAGAATAACCTATGCACAATTTTGGAAATCTACCATACCGTCGGAAGATGCCATAATTAAAAAGATCTATGAATGTGCAGAAATGGACAGAATGACGGGTTGGCTGAGAGACAAAGGAGAAACAGAACATTATCTTAGCTGGAACCTATGGTATATGTGGGTGACAAGGAGAACAGCAGGAACCTAAAACGGGGAAAGTTAAATAGCAGTTGTTAACAATGGGAACTAAAAGTGAACGTGGGTATTGTAATAGATCCCTGAACTTTGTAATGAGAAGATGTTGTTTAGAGACTAAACAATGAGGAAGGAAAAAAAAAGTTGGGCTGTGAATGACTGTCACCGCCCGTGGGGGGAGGGGGGTTGTATGTTTAAAACTGTATTTGTATTTGTATGTTTTACCCTTAAAAAAATGTATAACCAATAAAGATTATTTTAAAAAAATGTGGTGTGCCACAGGGTTTGGTCTTGTCCCCCCTCCTATTTAACATCTACATGAAGCCGCTGGGTGAGATCATGCAACAGCATGGGGTAAAGTACCATCAATATGCAGACGATACTCAACTTATCTGTCTGCCCCGTGCCAGCTCAGTGTAGCGGCGGCTGTGATGTGCCGATGCCTGGAGGCTGTTAGGATCTGGATGGGGGTGAACAAACTTGTGCTCAATCCTGATAAGACTGAGTGGCTTTGAATGCTGCCCCCGAAGGACAGTTCAGACAGTCCATCCTTGATCCTGGGGAATGAAAATTTACGTCCCTCAGAGAGGCTCCGCAATTTGGGGGTCCTCCTGGATTCGCAGCTGAAACTGGAACATCTTCTATCGGCTGTGACCAGGGGGCCTTTACCCAGGTTCGTCTGGTGCACCAATTGCGGCCCTATTTGGATCGGGAGGCACTTCAAATGGTTACTCATGCCCTTGTCACCTCAAGGCTGGATTATTGCAACAAGCTCTACATGGGACTACCCTTGAAAAGCGATATTGGGTGCACCGAGGTACACCCACGTTACACCTGTCCTCCGCGAGCTGCACTGGCTACCATTTGGATGCTGTCAGCCGGACAGTGTCGGCTGGCGAGCCCCCGGAGGAGAGCCTTCTCTGTGGTTGCTCCGACTCTTTGGAATCAGCTACCCCCAGAGATCCGGACCATACCCACTCTCATGGCCTTCAGGAAAGCTGTAAAAACCTGGCTGTTTCAGCAGGCCTGGGGAGGAAGATGGAAGAAGAAAGGAAGAAAAAGAAGAGGGAGAAAAGAGGGAAGGAGATAGGAAGAGAAGGGGAAAAGAGGGAAAGAGCAGAAAGACAAAGAGGATGAAGTTGATAGGCAAGAGGAAGGAGGAAGGAAGGGAAAAAAAGGGAGGGAGAGAGGAAAGAAGAAAAGATGGAACTAGAAAGGAAAGAAGGGAGGGAGGGAGGAAAGGGGAAGACAGGGAAAGAGCAGAAAGACAAAGAAGGTGAAGGTAGATAGGCAGAAGGAAGGAAGAAGGAAGAAATAGGAAGGAGGGAAGGTGAAAGGATGGTAGGAGGAAGGAACAGAAGCGAAGGGGAAGAGAGATGGAAAGACCAGAAAGACAGAGAAGGTAGATAGGCAAAAGAAAGGAAGCTGAAAGAATGGAAGGAGGAAGGAAGAGAAAAGGAGGAAGGGAGTGAGTGAGAAAAGAAGAGAGGATGGAAGGAGAAAGGAAGAAAGAGAGGGAAAGAGCAGAAGATGGATAAGGTGAAGGTAGATAAGCAAGAGGAAGGAAGGATGGAAGGAGGAAGGAAGGAAAAAGAAGGGGTTGCATTTTGTCAGGCTGACAGCTCATTCCTAGACCGGGTTCCCCCGTCTCTCTCACCCCTTCTGTGCAAGGTATCAGCAGCCCCTGGGCTGCGAGCTCCTCCCACTACAAACAACTTTCACTTTTGCTGCCAATGCAAGCAAACTCCTTGGCCTTTTTGTTATATTCATTTCCCTTATAACGCATGTGTCAGCACAGCTGGCAACTCTCCTGCAGAACTTTCGCTGGAGAGGAAGAGTGGCTAGGCGCTGAACGACATCCCCCTCATCCCAGACCCCAGAACAACTATTGTCCTCCCGGGACATGGCGCGCTTCCTCTACCTGCCCGCATCGCATCTCTGCAGGTAAGCCAAAAAGTTCTTTCTTGCTGGCCAGAAGGTTCAATCCTGTCGCCACGTTCCTTTGAGTGAGGTGTTTAGTGACCAAAGTTACAATGGCCTTAAAAAAATGTGACTGATGACCATTTTCACACTTAGCGACTGTTGTGACCATTTTTCACACTTAGCGACCATTGCAGCATCCTCATGATCATGTGATCAAAATTTTGATGTTTGGCAACAGATTCGGATTTATGATGGTTTCAGTGTCCTGGGGTCATGTAATCACCTTCTGTGACCTTTTGACAAAATATAAAATTTTTAATCAAGCCCCCACCCCCCCACCCCGGTCAATGGTGTCCCTCTTTACCAATCTGAAAATCTGGTCACCTTAGGTATAAACATTTAGCAATCATACACTAAAATAAACTAACTAACTTTAGGATCGTCCCTTCGCTTGTGCTTTAACTCCCCTTTTGTAAAGCTAACTTTAGATAAGTTATAACATTCCTTGTTCATTCATTCATAAGTTAACTGAAATTTCTTAGTCCCATATTTATTTTGAATATAATCAATCCATCTTCTCCATTCCAACTTGTATTTCTCATCTGAGTGGTCCTTGAGGTATGCTGATATTTTAGCCATCTCTACTAAGTTTGTTACTTTTAACGTCCATTCTTGAATAGTAGGCAATTCTTCCTTCTTCCAGTACTGCGCCACCAACAGTCTTGCTGCTGTTGTTAAGTTCTAAATCAAATTAGTCTCTATAACTGTACAATCTGTAATTATACCTAACAAAAATAACTGAGGAGTAAACTTTATCCTCTTTTTAAGAATATTTTGGATAATCCACCATATTTTTATCCAAAATGCTTTGACTTTTTTACAAGTCCACCATATATGATAATATATAGCATCAACACAATCACATCTCCAGCATTTAAGTTGTAAGTTCAGATACATACAACTTAATATTTTAGGATCTAAATGCCATCTATAAAACATCTTGTAAAAATTATCTCTCAAGTTTTGGGCTTTTTTACATTTTACATTTCTTACTCATATCTTTTCCCATGTTTCCATCATTATTGGTTCTTCAAAATTTTGTGCCCATTTTATCATACAGTCTTTAACTAACTCTGTTTCAGAATCTATTTCTATCAATATATTATATAACCTTTTTATATGCATTTGACTCTGGTCCCTAATTTGTTTTACTAAGTTATCCTCATTTTGCATAATACCAATTTTCTGGTCTTTTTTCCATCTGGCCTGTAGCTGTCCATACTGAAACCAGGTTTGAATTACCCTTTCCTCTTTTAATACATTCAAAGGTTTTAACTGTAGTACACCTCTTACAGAAGCTCTCTGTATGTGGTTACATCCTGTTTTTGTTCTATGCTTATATTCTCTATCGCGTGTCTGGGTACTGCCCACATGGGTATCTTATAATTTAATTTATATTGGTATTTTTTCCAGACATGCAATAGAGCATTTCTTAAAATATGACTTTTAAAGATCTTATCCACCTTCTTATCGTATATTAAATAAGCATGCCAACCATATACCAAATGATACCTCTCAATGTTCAGTATTCTATCCTCTGTTGAGTTGATCCAATCACTAATTGTTGCTAAGACTACTGCTTCATAGTATAATTTTAAGTTGGGCATTTCAAACCTCCTCTCTCATGTACGTCTTGCATTATTTTACGTTTTATTCTTGGTTTCTTCCCTGCCCAAACAAATTAAATACCCTTCTGCCCTTCTACCATTCTTCCAAATTTGTGACTTTTTTGAGTATTGGTATCATTTGAAAAAGAAATAGAAATTTAGCCAAAACATTCATTTTTACTACTGCTATCCTTCCCAGCAAAGACAGTTGTAATTTTTCCCATTTGTTCATTTCTATCTGTATTCTATGCCATAATGGTTCATAATTATACTTACATAATTTCCCGTTTGAAGTGGTGATATAAACTCCTAAATATTTAACCTTTTTTACTATCTCGCATCCTGTTATTCTTTCTAATTCTTCTCTTTGATTTGTATTCATATTTTTAACTATCATCTTTGTTTTCCCTAGATTTATTTTAAACCCAGATACTTGACCATATTGATTAATTATGTTCATTAAACCTATAGCTGATTTCCCCACATTGGGTTAAAGTTACAACCAACTCATCCCCAAATGCTTGTACTCTGTATTTGTAATGCCTAATCTTAATTCCCTGGTTTATTTGCATTGCAAAAAGGATTATGTTTAGCATATAATAAATTAATAGCCACTTGATCTGACATCAAATGTTAAATTGCGCTCGTAGTAAAGTAATTGCCTCTTTTGTCTTCTTATCACCTGGGTTAGATATTAGCTCTTGCTCTTTCTTCTTTAACTCCTCTTCTAATTCCCTTCGTTTTTCCCCCTGTCTACGTCTATATAAGTTATTTAAGTTTAATAAAACTACTCTCATATACTCTTTACTTGCATTCCAAACCATTTCCATAGATGTTCCCTTATTCATATTAAAAGCAAAATATTCTTTCAACAGTTTTTTACATTCGTTGACATTTTTCTCATATCTAAATAAATTTTCATTTAACCTCCAAGACCTTTTAGGTCCCTTCCCATATTCCAGTTCCATCCAAACCGGGTTATGATCTGTTAAAGCTCTCGGGCATATCTTCGTCTTCTTCATCCTAGAAAGAAAATCATTTGTGATTAATATAAAATCAATGCTAGAAAAGGATTGGTGCCTATCAGAAAAAAATGTAAAGTCCTGTTCTTTATCATTCCTTTCCCGCCAGATGTCTCTTAGTTTGATATCATCCATCATATTAAAGAAAGACTTAGGTAACTTTGCACGTGTTTGAATATTTTGCAGTAGTCACTTCTTATCTTTCCTGGTATCCAATACTTCATTCCAGTCACCCAATAATATATTCAATCTATAATCACATTGTATTAACTTGATATGGAGCAATTTATAAAAAATTTCTTGTTGTTGATTGGGGCGTATACTCCCATTAAGAGTGTCTTCTTTCCTTCTCGTAATAATTCAATTGCGATATATCTTCCTTGAGTGTCTGCTTCAATTAGTTCAGCCTTTAAGTCCTTTCTTAAGTATAGAACTATACCATTTTTCTTCTCCAAAGCAGATGCTACAAAATGTTGTCCCAATCTTGCATTCATCAAATATTTCTGGTCATTTGTTCTAATATGTGTTTCTTGCAAGTAAATTACATCATTTTTAAATTGTTTCAAATAATGGAATATTTTTTTCCTTTTTTGTGCCATTTTTAAGCCATTAACATTCCAGGTTAAAAATTTAATTGTCATCTTCAGCTCCCTGAAGCTTTTTAAGAGCCACCTGGAAATCCTGTAATTTCATCTTCGGCCTGTCTCCCCCCCACAGCTTCTGTATTAATGTTTGTAGTTTCTTGAATTGTTGTCTTGGCTTGTTGCATCTTTAATTCTTGTTCCTTACGTTTAGTAGCCACTCAAGTTTGTCTTTGCTCCATAATTCCTTCTGTCTCCACAAGAAAATTCAAGGCTTGAGCAGCATCCATTGATACATGAATATCTTGCTGTCTGGCCTCTCCTGCTTCTTCCCTTTCTCTAAATCCTGGAGATGGAGGGTGACCAGCCTTTAATACGTTGCTGTAAAAATCTCTGGCCTTCCAAACTGAGTTGAGACGATATCTTTGTCCCAAGTAGTTCACCACTAATCCGGCTGGAATTTCCCATCTGTATTGTATTTGGCGGTTTTTGACTTCATCCACTAAAAATGCATAATCTTTCCTAGATTTCAACATTTTAGGTGGAATTTCCTTAAAAACTAACACCTCCTGACCTGGTATTTGCAACTTGGTTTTATAGAATGCTTGTAGTATCAGGTTCCTTGTGTTCCTGGTAGCAAAGTAGATTACAATATCTCTTGGTAGTTGTTTCTGTCTGTTGTTAACAGACAGAATTGTTAAATCAAAAAAAAAAAAATCCACCTAATCCAATTATTAAGCCTTGTAGCTTGTTAGTAAGTCAATACTGTTTTGAATGATTTTAAGCTCTTAGTTCTTTTAACAACGTTAGGAAACACTTAAGGTGTAATTGCTTGTTAAGTTTCAGTTTGACCACACCTTTTAATATTCAGGCGCCATTTTCACTTCTATCTCGTTAATTTTAACAGAAGGAGCTTTCGTGAAATGGAGTTAAAGTTTAAAGTACTTGCAATTGTAAAACGCTCCAGTATTTGCTCTGCCTGCTTTTTATCAAATGTAGATCAAAGCATTGATTGCAGGGATGGTTGTGGCTCTTTGATCTTTGACCCGAGAGCAGAGTGTGTCAAGCTACAGGGGGGCTCACACCTTCCAAGCCCCAGAAATTACTCCTGGGGGTTTATTTTTTATTATTATTATTATTATTATTTGTATGCCGCCCTTCTCTGGGAGGACTCAGGGCGGCGAACAATTCAAGGGGGAAAAAAAGGGGAACATAAAAGACAAAATACAAATAATAAAAGTAGACAACAGTCACACAACCATACATGTCGAGAGGGGAGGGAACTCATCACCCCCAGGCCTGCCGGCAAAGCCAGATTTTGATGGCTTTTTGGAAGGCCTGGAGAGAGGTGAGGGTCCGAATCCCTGCGGGGAGTTCATTCCAGAGGGCCGGAGCTGCCACAGAGAAGGCCCTCCCCCTGGTAATAGCCAGGTGGCATTGGCTGGTAGATGGTACCCGGAGGAGGCCAACCCTGTGAGATCTAATGGGTCTGTGGGAGGTAATTGGCAGCAGGCGGTCTCTTAAGGGAGCTCTACCCTCGCTTGGCAGCTCTCCTCTTCCTCTTCTCCCGAGGAAAGAGTTTTCAACCTGCCAGACAACTAATTTACGCTGTCCTGGCAGTGTAACACGATCTCGGGGCTGGAGCGTCCCAGAGGGACGTCATCAGAGCCTTACGGTACCACCGGAAGTCCAATAATATATATAATATATTTATTAAACTTAAAGTTATTTACTTAGCCACAGGTCAGAGAGATTGAGCTTTGTATTTCATTTCTTGATAGACATGTCTGAAATCTACTGCCCTGACAATAAACTAAATAAAACCAGAACGTAACAAATACATTCATGGATGAAGTCCCATTAATTTCATCAATTGTCTACATATTCAGTATGGAAACAAAATTTTAAAGTTAAAAAAGTAGTTAAAAAGTAAATTTTAACTTAAAAAATTATTTAACATTTTGAAATAAAAAATACTGCCTTTCCCCAAAGTGCTTCTAGCATTTTAAGTGTAACATTAATACTCCATTGGAAAACTTTCCACAGTGTTACAGTAGCATCAGCTCTGCCATTAGGGAAGATCTAGTGAGACAAGTACTGACAATGAAGATTTCAAAATATTGCCTAGCATATTCTGTCTGTCTGTCTGTCTGTATGTCTGTCTGTCTGTCTGTCTGTCTGTCTGATGTATGTATGTTTTCATAGATTTTCACGGGTGTAGGTATGCTGGTCTTTTTGTATTCAGGTCTTACACGGGAAAAGACCGGAATACAGCAAGACCAGCATGTATGTATGTATGTATGTATGTATATGAAAGAAGGGGCTTAGGAAGCCATTTGCAAATTAATGGCATGTTCACTGAAAATAAAAATAAAAAATAGAATAAACAATGTTATTTTTTCAAAAATTCACATGTTGCTATTATATTTGTAGCACTTGGAAAAGTGTATTTTTCTGTTCCCCTGGTTCATTCATACCTTCTCTGTAGCAAGAAAGGTGTGTTGCTCTTTTCTGACCCTGAAGAAATCTTTGTGTATTTTCCATTAATTAACAGAAAATTCCAAATCCCTTCCATTTCATCTCTATTCCAGGCCATGCATCTTGCTATAAACATGACTCTTCAATAGGATGGGATCTCCATTTTCCTCTCTGCTTTAAAGCTAGATCTTTACATGTCATTGCTTTTTTTGTATATCATCTGTTTCTTTGTGCCATTCTGCCAGGGTAATCCTTAAACCCTTAATCGGATCAAACTTCCATTGATGTCAGTAGCTCTTTTGTCTGGATAACAACTGTCAGGCCACTCCTCACAGTGGCATCATTGGAGTAATATTCATAACAGTTTGCTTTATAGTGTCTGTATGAATAATAAGTTTCCCATTTATTGCAAAGAAAGATACCATTATGTGGCACATCCAGCACATTAGAAATGCTGCTGGAGATTTTTTCTTATAAATTAGAGTTTATATAAACACACATACATAATACATATATGTTGGATTGTATCTCTGTTGATGCTCTGTCTTTATTATTCAGCCATTAATTGCAATGGCTTTGCAATTAATTAGAAAAAAACCCAATTTTATTATTATGGAGCTGTTATAATTTATATGGTAGCTGCTTCAAGTTTCAATGTTTCAAGTAGAAAAGCTAATTTTATGATAAAACTAATTTTCCCAGTATTATATTTGATTTGTATTGATTTCTCATGTCTCTTCTGCTTTTCAATGTTTGTTGAACCCCTCTTCTGTTAATGAAGTTAACAGTGGAAGAGAATAAATCTTTTTGGAAATTAAAATCAGAAACTAAAGGATATTATTTTATATCTTATTAATTTATTTTAGACAGATGAATATGCTGCAATATACTTTCAGAGTATACTAAACAGAGTGATTCATTAGTTATAGTTTATTCGGATCTTAGATTTTTGTTCTGATTAAACTTCTGAATAGAAAGCCTTATGGACTTTCAATGCCATTTGAGCTATAGCTACAAAAACCAATTCTCAAAGAGAAACTAAGACATGCTATTTTAAAAAGAAAAAGTAATTATATTAAAAGTAATTATAATATAATATAAAATTATTAGATTTGTCTAGAAAATTAATTGTGTTTTCTTTATGGCTAACTACAACTTGAATCTTCCTTGTCAAGTTCAACTTCTGATGAATTTGTGGATATATACATTATTTTTACAACAATGGGAAAATAGTTAACAGTTGACATTCAAGATTTTTTGTCTAATTTACTATCGTTGAAATATCCTGGTGTTCTTCCATCCGACTTTTAACCAACACTAGCCCTGCTTAACTTTTTCACTATTAGCCGATGTCTAAGAAGATTCATGATTTTGTTTTTCCTTTCAAGATTTTATTATAAAATTCTTCATTAAAGTTAAGACATACAAAATTTCTTGTTTCTGTTACTTTGGTTTTGTGATCTTGACTTAACAGATTTTTCAGGCAAATTACCTCTATGTTTTAAGTTTTACCTCATAATGGCTCGTGATGACGGTTCTTTATTCTTTTCTCAGTTAAACGACAAACTTTTATTAGCCATAGTTGCTATGCTTTTAATAATGACCTGCCTTTAAAAAGATGATGGAAGAAATGATACAGAAGATCATGTTTGCCTCTGGGCTGTGAAATTCTTCAATTGCTAATATTTAAATTTTGGCAGGTCAAAAGGATTCTGTGGCACCCATATTCATCAATCTTTTTTGTTGTAGAGATTTGAATCATTTTAAGACTGAAATCACAGCTGGATGATGTTAAAGTCCCTTTTCATCACATGAATATCATTATTGCTGGACTAGAAATCTCCTGACTATTATATATGTAACTTGGAGTAACAAAATTTATGATCAACATGTTTTGGGGAGCCAGAAGGGACATGCTACCATTTTTGTCATCCCACTGGAGTATTTTAAAATTTCAATTAAATGTTTGCATGGATAAAGCTCTGTTTAAGTATATGGTGTCCTGCTTATCTTATCTTGATTTAGCAGAAGGCAAGATGTGGATCCACTACACATAACTAAATATTAGACATCATGGACTAAATAGTCCACTGTATAATTCTAAGATAAAGGTAAAGGTTCCCCTTGCACATATGTGCTAGTCATTCTCAACTCTAGTGGGTGGTGCTCATCTCCGTTTCAAAGCCGAAGAGCCAGCGTTGTCCGAAGAAGTCTCCATAGTCATGTGGCCGGCATGACTAAATGCCAAAGGCACACAGAACACTGTTACCTTCCCACCATTTTTATATGCTAGGTTGACAGAAGCTGGGACAAGTAACAGGAGCTCACTCTGTTATGCAGCGATAGGGATTCAAACTGCCAAACTTTCTGATCGACAAGCTCAATGTCTTAGCCATTGAGCCTCCTCTGGATAATTCTACCCTCCCCCAATTATATTGCCTAATCAGTATTCCTCAATGTGATGCTTTTCAAGCATTATGAACCCCAACACATAACATAAACTTAATAGGAGTTGTATTGTTCCCTCTGTGAAGGCCTACTTGGGTGTTTATGATTTTCTTTCTGAAGAACATCGAAACTGACTTTGGACATGAATTAATTTTATTTGGGACTCCTAAAAGGGTCTATGACAATTCCCCACAGCCAACTCACCATGGCTAACTTGCCACAGCCAAGTTGCCATGGCCATCTTGCTGCAGGTCAATTTGCCACAGCCATCTGCGGCCAACTCGCTGCAGGACAAGAGTTACACCAATAACAAAGAATTGATGGAAAAGGAAGGACAGAATGAAATGTGAGTGGCAAACATTAAAATAATTTTTATTTATTTAAATAATTAACTAAAATTAGTAAATTGTTCCATGGTGAGTTGACCATGGCAAGTTGCCCTGCAGTGAGTTGGCCATAATGAGTTGGCGGTTGCAAATTGGCCATGACGAGTTGGCGATGATGGTGAACTGGCCCAAGCAAGTTGGCTGTGGCAAGTTGTTCTATTTCCCTCCTATAAGCGCTCTTCAGGGGCATTGTTAAAATTTGTCCTGTGCCTGGTTTTAAATGTACTTTAAATAGATAAATATATTGTATCATAAGCTTTCCTAAAAATCTTTGATGGAAAAATAGGATTGGAATGGTTGCATCTGAATGATTTAGTCTCCCTTCTCATCCAAATTAACTAGAACCAGTACAGAAACAGTGGTTCAGACAAAACAAGTTTGTGTTATTATCAAACTTGAAATGTACATATAAATGCTTCCATGAAGAAACTGATTCCAACAATTTTCTCCAGGCAATTTTCATTTTTGTGGCCTATTTAGGTGTGGGCAACATGTCTTGGGAGCTACAGCATCTTGCTGATCTTCAGTAAATCAGCTGATAAGATTCCTGCTCTGTCTTCCTCTCTCCCATTCTAGTCTATGAAAGTTGGAATAATTCCATATAATTTTTTTCAAGTATTGTTCTAGATATTTTTTACATTTCCTGGTATAATTTGATTTCCTTTGTTAACCCTCAGTCTGGTATAGTGTGTTCTTTTTGCACTGTTCATATTTCTAACTACAAGTCAAAACATGCAGAATGATTTGCCAAATTATATGCAAGATAGGATAAAATCTGTAACTCATATGCATGCTTCAAATTTGAATAGCTTGGTAATTAGTTTGATATATCCAACTTAGCAAAGAAAAATAAGCATTGATGCCTTTTCAGGCTTAGTACCAGAAGTGGGTTGCTCCTGGTTCAGCTGAACCAGTAGTGGCGGCGGGAAGCTATGCCCACCTGCCCAGAGACTTCTGTGCATGAGCGTGAGAGCAAGTGAACCAGTAGTTCTACATGGGGCTGCCCTTGAAGAGTGTTCGAAGATTTCAGTTAGTCCAGAATGCAGCCACGCAAGCGATTGTGGGTGCACCTAGGTACACCCACATTACACCTATCCTCCGCGAGCTGCAGTGGCTTCCCATTGGTCTCCGAACACGCTTCAAAGTGCTAGTCGTTACTTTTAAAGCCCTACATGGCATCGGACCTGGCTACCTGAGAGACTGCCTCCTGCCAATTACCTCCCTAAGACCGATTAGATCGCACAGACTAGGCCTTCTCCGGATTCCATCTGCCAGCCAATGTCGGCTGGCGACACCCCGGGGGAGGTCCTTCTCTGTTGCAGCTCCGGCCCTTTGGAACGAGCTCCCTATCGAGATCCGTACCCTTACTATCCTTCCGGCCTTCCGCAAAGCGACTAAGACCTGGCTGTTCCAGCAGGCCTGGGGCTGTGGAGTTGTCCAGCCCCACTTTAGGTTTGTGACTGTTGTGCAATTTTTTAAACTCTTTATTTATTTTTTATTTTATATATATATATATCCCCCTCCCCTTCTACTGTAAGCCGCCCTGAGTCTCTTTGAGAGTGGGTGGCATAGAAAATTAATTAGATAGATAGATAGATAGATAGATAGATAGATAGATAGATAGATAGATAGATAGATAGATAGATAGATAGTAAACCAGCTAGCAACCCACCACTGCACAGTACCATCATGTGATCTTTGGAACTGCTCCCAAAATATACAGTATCTCCTGAGATCTCACATCATCAGATATAACACTGCAACAGCAAAGTCTTTTACAATCTCACAAAGAAATCCCAAAATCTCTCTATCGCATGAAGTCAAAATACACTTGTGAGATCTGAATTTTGCATGCTGTGATTGATCGTTGCTTTGATTGCAATGATTGATCACTATTAAATTATTTGAGAAACCCAAGTTGGAAAGGATCAACCTGAAAATCCACTGCCAGTCAGAAAGACCTAGGAGTCAATAACCTGCAAACATAGGATGTAATCAAAAGCTCTCAAAACAGTCCAAAGGTCTCATCCAATGCAAGGAATGAACAAATTTTAATGGCCAAAGACTGCACTTGCCTTTTTTTGGCTAAGGTTCACAAAAAGAGTAGTGTCACATAGACACAACATGGGCAGAACTGGACTGAGGGGGAGAATTTTAAAGATTTTCTTTATTATTCTGTGATACATTTGCTCAAAGGCTTACATAAGAGTTTTCCAACTCAAAATGGCAGTAAATAAGGTTGTCCTGGGGGGGATGGGAGGCTCCAGAATGCCCCAAAAGACCCAGGGCCCTAAGTAACTCCCCCACAGTGCTCCAGCCTGAGTAAAATTGGAGGTGAGAATCAAGGGTGGGTTTCAAATTTTTTTACTATTGATTCTTTGGGCATGATTTATTTTGTGGATATGGCTTATTTTGTGGGCATGGCCAACTTGTAAAATGTGGTGAAATTCACGCTCTTGCTTAGCAACCAAACTTTTGGGCTCAATTGGGGTCATATGTTCTCTTTCTTTCCTTTCCTTCCCTCCCTCCCTCCCTCCCTCCCTCCTTCCTTCCTTCTTTCTTTCTTTCCTTCCTTCCTTCCTTCCTCTTTCTCTCCTTCCTTCCTTGTCTCTCTCTCCCCCTTTTCTTTCTCTTTCCTTCTATCTTTCTTTCTTTCTCTCTCTCTCTTTTTCCTCTGTCTCTCCCTTCTTTCTCTCTCTCTCTCTCTCTCTCTCTCTCTCTCTCTCTCTCACACACACACACACACACACACACACACACACACACACAGAGAGAGAGAGAGAGAGAGAGAGAGAGAGATAGATAGATAGATAGATAGATTCTGGGCACAGAGATGGAGCCCTTCCCGGGGAGTTCTCCTGCGTGGATGCACCCGGCAACAACGGGGGGGGGGGGGGCAGAGCTTGCCTGGGTTCTCCGCCATCCCAGAAGTGCCATACCAGGGAGTTCTGTGCAGACGTGCTCACCAGCAGCAGTGATGGTGGGGACAGAGCTTGTCTGAGCTCTCCACCATCCTGGAACTCTGCTGCTCAGGAAAGTAGGATGTTCTTTCTTTCAGCGGTGGGACAAGGAATAAAGTGTTATGGGAGGGCAGGCAGCCCTCCCAGAGCACTACTACCCCTCTCAGCCCCAGAGCAGTGGCTGCATCTCCACCAAGGGCCGCCTGCCCATCCCCTGGCTGGGCCAGGCTGGATGCCAACCTCAGAAGGCAAGCGGGCATGGGGGACCGCTGGGGAAGTCATGTGGAAGGCAGCCAAGCATGGCAGGGCTCACGGAAGGGAATAGGCTGCTAGCTTCCTTCTGCATGGCTGGGCAGCCCTGATGCACATCCTGTGTGTTTCTGTGGACAGATACGCACCCCCCACCAATCCAAAGGAGACTCAGCAGCAATGCTGCTTCCCACCGATGAAGGAGAACAAGAGGCGCAGAAGCCACTGGCAGGTGGGCAGGCAGTAGCCCCTCATGTGGGGGATGGGCCAGGCGGCGCTTTCCCTTCAGCCTGGGTGGCGGCACTTCAACTTGGCGAAGACCAGGTCACCAAATTTCTACTCATGTGGGCAAGCAGAGCAGGACATGGTGTGGGTGGAGAGGCTGAGGCAGTCCTGGCTGAGCGATCACTGCACCTCCGAGCAACAGCTGTGCTGGCCCATCTTGCCCACCTTGCCCACTGCCTCTGTGCACTGCACTTAGAAAGGGCCTCTGCCACAGCACTTGCTGCCCTCCCTCCCTGGCTGGCTGCAGACATCCGCCTGCCCTCCTGGAGCACTGTTGTGGAACTGCTGTTCGCTTGCTTTCTTCTCCCGCCGTGAAACTAAAGCAAATTACAATTGCAACGACCTGGACTTCACCAAGAAGAACCGGCAGCGGCCAGGCTGACAGGAAAGTACCACAGGCTCTGCGGTGGTGTGGCTGGGCATGGCCTGCTCCCCGTGTGAGGGGATGCCTCCCACTCACCAGCATCTTCCATGCCTCTCGCTCTGCTTCTTCACCAGTGGAAAGTAGTACTATAGCCGAATCTTTTTTCTCTGGAGCACCAGACTCCACAGGCCTAGTTCCCGGAGTGGCGCTGGCAGTTGGCCAGGCCAATCTGCAAAGAGAGCAGGAAGGTAGCTGGGTGGGAAGCCAGTGGGCTGCTTCAGAGCCTGAAGCCCCACAGAGCTGGTACAGGACACACATGGTCCCAGTGGAAGGCAGCCTTTTCTGCAGCATTTCCCTACCCTCTTTAGATCGCCCTGCGGGGGGAGGGCTCTGCCTTTGTGGAAACAGGGCAGGCAGTTTGTATGGAAGGTTGGCGGGGGGGGATGTGTGGCTTTTCACAGAACCACACAGGAAGCCTATCGGGGCCGGCTCGCTGCGCAGAAGGAAGCTAACAGCCTGCTCCCTTCCACTCAGCCCTGCCATGCTTTGCTGCCTTCCACGTGGCCTTCCCGGCAGTCCCCCATGGCCACTTGCCTTCTGAGGTCAGCATCCAGCCTGGCCCGGCCAGTGGGTGGATGGTGGGCAGCCTTTAGTGGAGACACAGCTGCTGCTCTGGGGATTAGAGGGGCAGCTGTGGTAGTGGTGTTCCAGGAGGGCAGACACCAGGTAAATGTCCCTGGCTGCTACACATGTGCACCATCTGCCCTGTCAGCCCCAGAGCAACAGTTGCGTCTCCACCAAGGGCCACAGCGTGGGAAGCCAGTGGGCTGCTTCGGAGCCCAAAGCCCCCTCTAGCCACTATGGGACACAAGCAGGCCTGGGTGGAAGGCAGCCTTTTCTGCAGCATTCCCCACCCCTCTTTGGATCACCCTGCAGCAGGGGCTCTGCCTTTGCAGAAATGAAGCAGGTGCATGTGCAGCAACCCTAGGATGTCTGCTTGCCTCCCAGAGCACCGCCGCACCTCTCAACCCCAGCGCAGCATCTGCGTTTCTATCAAGGGCTGCCCGCCCACCCACTGGCCAGGCCAGGCTGGATGCTGACCTCGGAAGGCAAGTGGGCATGGGGGACACCGGGAAGGCTGAATGGAAGGCAGGGAAGCATGGCAAGGCTGTAGAGAAGGGAGCAAGCAGCCTACTCCCTTCCCTGTGACCCTGCCATGCTTCCTAGCCTTCCACGCAGCCTTCTGCTTGTGGAAGGTACTGCCGATAGAACTGGTTCGAGGCATGGCAGGCCGAGTTACTACCTATTTGGCCAAACTGGTCTGAACCAGTAGGAACCCTCCTCTGGTGAGAATGAGGAAAAGAGATTTATTTTGTATTGTGCTACCTCTGACAAATTATTCCTAAGAGAATGCAGCCATTGAGGAATGGGGAGAGGGTTTCCTTAACTCAAAGAATCAAAATGATTCAAATTTTCATAAAAATTGTCTTTGCATTGGTCAAATCTCAAACTATTGTTGCATCCCTGAGGATTTTAAAAATGTTTCCAACCTTTGATATTCTTCCTCTAGCAAGAGTTTCTGTGTGTTCTATGTATATTGCTTAGCTAATTATCACAGGCCCTGCATAAACTGATAGAAAAGATTTCCCATGCTAGATGAAAACTAATTTTTATTGTGTTATGGAGGATTAGAGTGTTGCATATGGAAGAATATATCAGCTACAAGCTTCTAAATGCATTGTTGTTAATTGGACAAAATAATTTCTTGAGCTGCTTCCTGCATGATTCTTTTAGCATGCTTCCTTCTGAATTTAGAAACAAAATAATAAGAGGATTTGACTAGATTGAAGACAGCTTGGGTAGATTTTTGTTTGCCTGTTGACTATTTGCTTTTGAGAAAAGTCATAAAGAGCAGGAGATAGGAAATTAGCCACAAAATTGAAGTCTTGTAGCATACATTAAATAGGGCAGCTAACTGTTGTGGAGCAGCAGGAGCTGTTGGAGCTGTAAACAGACTCCGACAGCGAGGGGCCCTATGAGTCGGCTCTGGAAGATGTAGAAGACCCTGGACAGGGTTCCAACTCCGAGCAGGGATTAGAGAGGCTGGTTGGCCACCAGGAGGCGCCTGAGGCATGGAGCAGCAGTGAAAGCCAAAGGGAGTGTGCTTCTGATGTCAGGCCTTGGACAGTCGGGAGGAGACAAGGGAGTTGGTCCTGGACGCCCGGCAATGGCGGGCAGATCGACGTAGAGAACAACTACGCAGATACAGAAGATAATTGGACCCAGGTGGTTGTAATTAGGCTCCTCTCAAGACAGTATATAAGGAGGGACTTTGTGAGGAGCTAATTGCAGGATTCAACTTAATTATCAACGCTGGAGAAGGTGTTATCTGTATCTGTTGGAGTCTGGGTTGCTGTCAAGGTTCTTTATCTGTTGGTTCGTGTTTGGGCTTTCAGCCACCAAGATTTATGTTTCCTGCTAATAAAGTGTTGTGGCATTCCAGTTAAGCTTGTCTCGGCATTCGTTACTAGACAGAGGAGTGGGTCAGAACAGCTAACTATGCAGCAATTTGAATATTTTTCCTTATTTCAACTTTCTGAAGTTATAAAAGTAAAATTGTTGAAATCACCTCTGGTTGTATGGTATTAAAAGAAACATGCCAGCTTTTAATTAATGCCCCACCTCGAGTTGCCATATTTCCTTTAATAACAAAAAAAACCCTTTCCCATTTCATACAAAAAGGAAAATTAAAAATTGTATTTTAATTGTATTTTTTTAAAAAAATGAATTGTTCCTGTTAAGAGAAAGTGAAAAGCTGCATCCATCTTTTCCTTTGAAAGACCTGTTGTGCAGAGCTGGTTGATGCTATTGATGCTATAAGACTATAGTATCTGCTATATGGAAAATATATTGTTGAAAACATACAGCTTTGTAACATTTCAAAGGAAAGGTTAGATGTAATGCATTTTCCAATACACTGCAGCTGAGCCAAGAAAACAAAAACGTAGCTCAGTTTTAATCTTAATGTATTTCTATGGGGTAGGACATTACCAGAGATTGGGGCACAAATCATTGAATTTACATGATGCTAATATTGTGCTGATCCTTATTCTGCTGATATTTTTGTAACTTCCTATAGATCAGTGGTGGCGAACCCCTGGCATGAGTGCCAGAGATGGCACCCAGAGCCCTCTCTGTGGGCACATGCCGTCACACCAGCCCAGCTCCATCACATTTCTCCATTGTGAACCTCGCCATCATTTGCAGAACTAAAAAAAAATATGCGAAACAGAATTCCACCTTTTGATGGACTCAGAAAACACTCATAGCAGGTATTCAAAATGTCTGTCTGCCTTCATGGAGTTTATTGCTTTTTATACAGTTTTAACAAGCAGCAAAAAGAGTATATAGCAACAACATCATTATTGGTCTATTCTCCTTGTCAATCTTTAAGAACATTCCAGCCAGGGTAGAGTCTCACATATCTTGATGGTTCCTGATGCTGCCTGGTGGTGCTAATTAGGTGAGCTCATAGACATTTGAGGTAAACAGTTACTGAGGTGTAGCAGTTTGCTGCACGCGGCCTCTATGTAACCTTTATATGACCTCTATCTCTACATGTCACTCTTTTCTATTTTGTTAAACAAGGTATTGTAAGGGGTTAGTGAAAGGGTCATAATCAAGAGAGGAACATCCTTGCAGTTGCTTATACAGGGCATATATCTGACCCTGAGGTGGGGGGGGCGCTTTAGGGCAAAAAGCTGTGATATATATATTGCAAAAGGAAGGAAGACACTGAACAAAACAGCACCCACCAATCAAAATAGCACAAATAATGACTAAATAACGTAGGACATTTCCCAATAAGCCTATGGGCAACCAAGCCCAAAGGCTTTCCCACCAAGATCCTAAAGTATCAATTTTCAAATCAGAAGCCAAATTGTGTAAAATATTTTTTAAAATATTTTTTTATTCTTTTTAAACAAAACAACACATACAAAACAAAGCAAGAGAAGAAGAAAAAACAACTTTCCTCCATTTCATCAAGCATGTCGTTTGGTTACAAGTTTTTGTGCATCAATTCTTAAGATTAAGATTAACATCACTGGTTTTGCATTAAACATAACTGGATATTTCGCTGTCATTGAGCATTATGTGTTCAAATTACCATTAATATTCTTTCATTTGTAACAATCCTTATTTCCTTGAATTCATAATTATCTATCAAATAACAATGAGTCTTTAAAGTATTATAATATCACCTATCTCCAAGGAGAAAAGGCGGAAATTAGAACAAAGAATTCCCATTAATTTATAATATACATTCATATTTTCAATTGACCATAATGTCACTAATCATCCAGAGTTCCAAAAATAGTTTTCCATTATTAATTATTAATCCATATAGTGGTTAAGTATTTCAGATCATATGTATATCAATTGTTCATTACATCATCATTGGTCTGTTTAATAGACAACGATCTTTCTGATATAAAATGGTCACTACATGCAATTATCTCATTTTTCCAATTGCAATTACCGAAGTGTTCAAATTATCCCACTCTTATACATTGAGATCATTATTGTCCTTTATATATCATGTAAATAGTGCTCTATATCATAACAAGAAAAGAAAAAAAAGAAAAAACTTCATAACAATAACTGTAACTTTCTATTACTACATAAGTAAACAGTTTTATTCCCAGATTTTTTTATCTAACCATTGGTAAAATAAGTCCCATACTTTATAATATTGCTTGTCCTCTCTAATTTCAAATGTAAGTTTACTCATTTCAGCACATTCCATTATTTTTCTAATAGTTTCCTCCTGTGATGGTACTTTCTCATTTTTCCAATTTTTGGCAAATACAATTCTAGCTAAATTGTGTAAAATATTGAGCTGGTGCTGGATGGTTCATGATTCATCTGAAAGGTTAAAACAAACTTTCACAACCCAAATGCTGGCACAAAAGCAAATAATCAATAGCAGTGCAATTTTGTAAAATAGCCTTTCACAAAGCTTGCAACTGGTTAATTGCTGAAATAGCTAAAGAAGTAGCATTAATTGTTTTTGCCAAATTACACGCAACAGCATTAATGTTAAGATGAGTGTGAGCAGCAAGCACTGGCTATAGATATAGCCAATGCTACGTATTCCGCTTTATTAAGTAAAGCTGTCTCAGAGTCACAAGTGCTATCTAGCATAACTCCACGTCAAGAACGTTTTGAGTGATTTTGCTGTTTGGAAAGTAAAATTGGAATCAACTGGCTGAGACAACACCATGCTTCACTAATATTAGCAGCAATGTAATTAAAAGTTTCTTGACCTCATGTAAAAAACCATCCTTGCGGGAGCCAAACATGGGTAAAATTAAAGGAAGTCTCCTCAAAAGCTGTACAGTTTAAAACAGGTGAACTAATATGAAGTCAGTGAGGATTTTTACTTGAAGATGTACAATTAACTATTTTTGCGCATGTTATATTCTCAGGGACTACTACTACCAGGGTGCGCAAAGCAATTGTGTCAGAGGGTGGATCATAGGCAATCAACCCCCAACTAGATATAGTCCCATAGTTAAAGTTTTCATTTAATGGAAATCTACTCAAGTCAGTGAAGTTTTGAATTACTGCAGACGGGGTACAAACAGGGACCAAGCATTTAGAAAGCAAATTTTCCATGTCATATGATTCAGTTAAGCAAAAGACATCATTTTGGGTGATTTTAGCTAGTTCCACCCATAGGTTTTGCTTCATTCGCTGTTCAAGCGAGTGTTTGGGTGAGATGACAGCTGCTGTCGCTAGAGGGCAGCAATTAACAATCAAACATAAACAAATGATGGCTAAGGAATTGGCAGTTAAAACCACAAAAATGGCAGCACATAAGTTCTCGGGGGGTTGCTTCACTTGTTGCTGTTGCAGCACTACTTGCGCTTTGGTGGTCAGATTTTTCACGTCTCCCCACATCACTGGATGGCTGATCCAATAAGATCGTATTGGCTGCTGTGCCATTTGTAGAGTCAACTTGGCCATTTCTGGAACCGGATTTGGGGACTGGTGCCACAACATCCTTAGCTGGGCGGACACAACGTGCTGGAATCCACAAGGGTCTTGTAAGAGCAAGCACAGCAGCATATCTTCGTCCCAAGTAATCAGAGGGACCAGCCCTAACCATATTTTGTCTGGTAATGCCCGATAATATACTAGAGGGGGATGCAAGCTTGTTTTCTGTTGAAATTGTCTCTGATAAGTGGTCAAATTTTGAATTGAGACATTCAATTGATTTAAGGTAAATAATACTTTTTTAACCTGTTGTGTTACCCATGACAAATTGGGTACCCGAGAGCCCTCCTTTTTATTTGTTTGTGAAGACAGTCCTTAAAGGACAGATTAGCGCGTTCCATGATGGCTTGACCTGTGGAATTGTAGGGTAGCCCATGAATAAGAACAATATTCCAGGTTGTACAAAATTGCAAAAAGGCCGATAAAGAATAGTTTATCAGTTTACATTATCAGTTTTTAAAGAGGAGAGTTTGCCCAAGGCAGTAATGGCTGAAAAAAGATGAGAAATAACATGATTAGCTGTTTTCCCTCATTGAGGTGTGGCCCAAAGTGCTCCTGAACAGGTATAAGTAGATAAATGAATATACTTCCAGGGAGCCAAAGAGGGAACATGGGTGACATCCATTTTCCATAGTTGATTAGAGGCAAAACTACGGGGATTAACTCCCGTGTCCCCCAAGGGGGATGCCCCAGAACATTGAGGACAGGATGAAACAATCTGCTTGGCTTGAGTCGAGTGGAATATAGCAAGCTTGTGCCAGCCCCCTGGCATTTTGATGGAAAAAAGAATGACTGAAGAATGGATCTGAAAACAAAATAGGTAAAACATGAACAGCAGCATTAGCATGACTGTTGCCTTCAAAGAGAGGTCCAGGAAGAGATGAGTGACTGTGTATGTGAGAAACAAAGTATAATTGCTTTCGGTCTTGTAGTAGTTGCTGCAAAGTTAAAAACAGGGCCATGAGATTGGGGTCACTTTTCCAACTTATTCTTCAACATTCTTGCAATTCTTGTTGGGGGTAGGTGCCACCTGTAAAATATCTTATACAAATTTTCTTTATATGCAGTTGACATTGTCATTTTATAATTTTGAGACCACAATTTCTTCCATTTCTCTAACTCAATCCCATGTCCAAAATTTTTCCCCAAGCTATCATAGTTTCTTTGACTTGTTCCTCTTGTAGTTTAACCTCTAATAGATATCTATATAATTTTTATACTTTTTCATCAGTACCTGTTAAAATTTTATCTAGCTCAGTCATTTTGTTGTAAAGACCTTCTGATTTTCTATCTTCATTATATCTAGAGTGTATCTGCACATATGAATACCAATTCATTTCTATTCCTTCTTGTTTCAACTCATGCATAGATTTGAGTTCACCTTCTGCATTCAATATTTCAACATATCTAACTGTTTGTTTCTTTTTATATATTATTGGATATGAAAAAGCTTCAATGGTTCATATCCAGACTGGAGTTTTTAAGTAATGTAATCTTTTAACCTTCTCCCAATTTAATAGCAAAGCCTCCCTTATATAATGTCTTCTAAAATAACCATGTGCTTTGGTTCCCTTATACCATAAAAAACATGCCATCCCAACAGTAAAAAATGACCCTCTACATTTAATAGTCCAGAGTTTCTTAGTGTTATCCACTCCTTAATCCACATCAGGTTTGTTGCCTAGTAATATAACACCCAGTCAGGTAAGCCCAATGCTCCTCTTATTCTGGCATCTTGTAACAATTTGAGTTTTATTCTTGCTTTTTCCCCCAGTCAGATAAACTTTAAAACTATTTTGTTTAAATCTTCAAAAAAGTTGGGAGGCGGAGCTACATGTAACGGTGGTATGGCGACTTTTCTGGTATCTCCAGGATCGCTGTTGAATTTGGATTGCCTGGGCAGTCCAATCCAGACCTAAACCGTCCCGAAGAGACAGTGAAAGGTAGGGGCAGATCCTGTGGTCCCAGAGACACCCAAGTCTCTGGTGACCCGGAAAAAAGCCCCCTCTTGCCAGCAATCGTGAGTCAGCCCCCAGGCTTCTGAAACTGCTGACAGCTCCTATATGCAAGCACAGGAGAGAAGCATGACGTTTTGGTGAGTTTTTAAATCTTTTTTTCTATTGGAGAGAGAACACCCTAAATCTGGAAAATTTATTTTAAAAAGAGGCTGACTAGAAAGAAAATGGTGGATTTAAGACAGCCAATTGAAGATTTTCTTTTTTCCCCCTTTTTATTTTTGGAAGCCAGGCTGGAGTTCAATTGCAGTTGAATGTGGATTGGCTTCTTGCGCTTTTCCTATACTTTTACTTTTGGACTTTGTGGGGACACTGAATATACTAAGCTCTAATTGTTTTAAAGATTCATTTTTCCTCATTTTTTGGCTTTTCTTTTTTTAAATAATTTTTTTATATTTTTAATTTAAAACAAATACAACATCCTTCTTTACATGCTATAGAAAGTGTATCAGTTGGTTACAAAAAGTCTTTCGTGCATCTCTTCCACAGTCAACAAACATAATTCATATTAACTTAAGTATTTTAACTCAAATATTTATACATGTCACCATCATTGTATCTCCATTTTCATTTGACTATAATTGTTTAAACGTCCTTCATCATAAAATATACCAAATGGTGCCTCTCACTCCCACCTCCTCCAGACATCGCAGAAGGATACCATGGTTGATGGTATCGAAAGCCGCTGAGAGGTCAAGAAGCATCAGGATAGAGGAGTGCCCTCTATCCCTAGCCCACCAGAGATCATCGGTCAGAGAGACCAAAGCAGTTTCTGTGCTGTACTCAGGCCTAAAACCAGACTGAAAGGAATCCAGATAATCTGCTTCATTCAAGGTCCGTTGGAGCTGAAGTGCCACCACCTTCTCAACAACCTTCCCCCAAAAAGGGAGGTTGGAGACCAGACGGCTGGATCCAGGGAAGGCTTCTTGAGGAGGGGCCTCACCACTGCTTCCTTTAATGGTTGCAGGAAAGACCCCTCCTGCAGAGAAACGTTGGCGATCGCCTGGAGCCGGCCACGTGTCACCTCCCTGCTGGTCGAAACCAGCCAGGAGGGGCATGGGTCCAGTAAACAGGTGGAGGCGCTCATCGCTCCCATGGCCTTGTCCACTTCCTCAGGGGTGACAAAATCGAACCCATCCCAGGAAAACTGACTTGGACTTGCCCTCGGCACCTCGGCTGGTATTGCCCAAGCGGAGTCTAGGTCTGTCTGAAACTGAGCGATTTTGTCTGACAGAAACTGAACAAATTCCTCAGCTCTTCCCTGCAGGGGTTCCCCCCCCCTCACCTTTCAGGAGGGAACAGATCACCCTGAACAGGGCGGCTGGGCGAGATTCCGCGGACGCAATAAGAGTGGAAAAATGAGTGCATTTTGCCGCCCGTATCACCACTAAATAAGTCCTAATAAAGGCTCTTAGTAGTGTTCAATCAGATTCAGAGTTACTAGACCTCCAACGTCGCTCATCTCCCGGAGTTCCTCGGTAAACCAAGGTGCTCTCCTGGATCCACTGCTGCGGAGAGGCCTCAAAGGCACAATCTGATCTAGTGCCTCAGTCACCGCAGCATTCCAAGCAGCGACTAAGGATTCGGTCAGGTTGTGGGCAAAGGAGTCAGGTATCTCTCCAAGCTCCCTCTGAAATCCCATAGGGTCCATCAGGCGCCTGGGGTGGAACCATTTAATCGGCTCCACCTCCCTGCAGTGGGGGAGTAGTGTCCTGAAATCAAGCCTCAGTGAGGAGTGATCTGACCATGACAAGGGCGAGATCTCTATTCCCCTTAATTCCAGATCACGTCTCCACTGCCCCGAGAGAAATACGAGGTTGAGTGTGTCCCCCACTCTATGAGTTGGGCCCTGAACTATTTGGGTCAAGTCCATGGTTTTCATGGAGACCATAAACTCCTGCGCTCCATCAGAGTATTCGCCAAGGGACGGTAGATTGAAGATAACCACTGTCCAAAACCATTCCAAATGTAATTCCTCACTAGCTGGAAACACTTTCTCTTTATGTATCCTTCCATTTTGGAGCCACCCCGACTTCGTCAGCCATGGTTGGACTTTTTTGTTGCCATATTGAAGAAATATTCTTGCTTCTTTCAGGGACTTTGCGATGTCCCTGAGGTCAACAAGACGTATTCTTCCTGTTCATTGTCTCTTCGGGATGGTTTAGGTTCGATTGGACCACCCAGCAGCAAAAGTATTAGCTGCGGTCTCAGAGCATTTAGACTGCATGTCCATATCGTTGCAATGTTGGCTCCTCCTCCTTTTGGCTTTCCTTTTTGTATTTTCTATTTCCTGTTTTTTTTAAGCTAAAGGCAGAGTGGAAAGAAACAAGGATTGAGAGTTGATACAATTATCACTTCCACCTAGTGGACTTGAAACATTGTTACTAAGTTTTATTATCTGAATGGTTTAGAGAGAAGTTGTTCTCTTGAAGGCTATTTTGTTAAGAACTGATAGGGGCAGGGACACAGTTGTTTATACAGCTGTTTCCTGTGAAAACTTTCACTATCTGGAAACTTACTTTGGAATAAACAGAAGCTCTAAGGAAAAGCTCAGAGTGACCTTGGAAAGACTTTCATCTTTAAAAAAAACGTTGAATCTTCTTTCCTCTTTTTTTGGTGGCAGTGCTTACACTATCTTACTAGAGAGGTGGTGATTTTTTCCTTGGCTCCTTTTTTTCTGAAGCTGTGAAGTATTGATTCCTGTTTTTTCTTTGCTCTCTTTTCCTTTTGGAGATATTGGAGACATATGGATGGCTTGTTTTAAACCTTAAGTGAATTGGTCTGAAGAATTTTTTTTAATAAGAAATCTTTTTTTCCTTCTCTCTCTCTTTTTTTCTTTTTCCATTCTATTCATAATTCTGTATTTTTATAGTTGACGCTTAATTTTTGTGATACTCCAGTGGTTATTTGGGACTTTTACACTATTTGATATTAATTGGATTAAAATATAAAAAGAAAAAACTTAGAAGATGAGTAGAAAGATAACACCTGTTGGTTCCACAACAACAACCCCTGCCTCCTCCCCTGCAGGAGAACAAAGATCAATACAGACAATGCTTATGCAAGGGATACAGAAATTGCAGGCAGAAGCTGATAGCAATGGTGAGAAGTTAGACATCATTGTAAAGAGGACTGAAAGTATAGAAAAAAGAATTAAGACAATTGAACAACAAACAGAAAACATTGAACAAAAGACAGCTAAAACGGAAGGAAAAATAGAAAACATGCAACAATGGATGATGAAATACGAGGACAGAATGCAAAAAAATCAAATAAAATGTTGAATAAGAAAAGAAGATTGAGGAGTTTGACAGCAGATTGAGCAATGTGGAAAAAGAGAGCAGTGGAATATTAGGATGGGAGATGGATTGGTCCAAATTTTTCTTAAGATTTCAAAACATAGAAGAAAGAGGAGAGAATCTAGTACAAATAATATCTGAAATTTTGACAAACGTATTAGAGATATCCAAAGAGAGGATGATGAATGGCATAGATGAAGTGTTCTGAGTACACACAAGATATGCAACGAGAAATGCCCTTCCAAGTCCACGTAAGATTTACTAAGAAAGCAACTAGGCTACAAATATTACAGAAAGCGAGAGACAGAAAATTGGAATATAAAGGCAAGGAGATTGTAATTCTGAAACAAATTCCAAGAAGAGTGAGAGAGAAGAGAAGAGAATATCAATTTTTGACTAAGAACCTGCTCAAGAAAGGTGTTAATTATAGATGGCTCATACCAGAAGGTTTAATATTTGCATGGCAAGGACAAAGATATAGAATAGATACAATCAATAAGGCAAAAGCCTTCTACACAGAACACTTCAAAGGAATGGCTGAGAAAACTGGAAAAGAAGAACTATTGGTACAACTACTGGAGGCACCCATAATCGAGACTGAGAAAATAGAAGGTGCTGTAGGCAGAATTGATATAGAAGAAGGCACGGTGGGTGGCGTAAATCTCAGAGAGCAATAGAACCCAGATCAACTAGAGCCATAAATCCTACATATAAAATATAAACATGGAGGAAAAAAATGGTCACAATTAATATAAATGGACTTAATTCAGCAATTAAAAGAAGGAAAATATTCCACAAATTAAAAAAGTTAAATCTTGACATAAACTGCCTACATGAAGTGAATATTCAAAAGAGACATGAACATCTACTAGTACAACCAAAGCTTAGAAAAATGTTTACTACATTGGCGAATTGTAAGAAAAGAGGAGTGATCTTCTACATTAGATAAAATTGCAGCTAAACCAATTTATACAGATGAAGAGGGAAGAATCTTGATGGTGGAAATTATGGGCAATATCAAAAAAATACTCTTAATTGCAATTCATGCACCCAATGAAAAACAAGATGAATTTTACAAAAAACTCCACAAAAAAATTTCTGATTTGCACTATACTGATATTTGTATGATGAGAGACTTCAATGGCATTGTAAACCAGAATATGGACTGCAAAGCACACAAACAACAAAGTTAAATAGAAAATTTCTTCCGAAATCCTTTTTCAGGATGATAGATTAAATGAATTTAAAAGATATTTGGAGAGAAAGAAACCCTACAAAAAAACAATATATTTTTATTCAAATAGACATTCATCATTTTCCAGAATTGATATATTATGGGCCTCAACGGAATTGATTTGTAACGTACAAGAAGTCGAGATTGAAACAAGCACCTGGGCGGATTATAATCCAATTACAATCAAATGAAAAGGCCAAAGGACAAGATCTAGATGGACACTAAACAATACTATATTGAAAGAAAAAGACTTTGTACAGAAAATGGAAAAAGAACTGCCTTTTTTCTTTAAAGAAAATAGAAGATACATCAATGCAGAATCTGAAGGCCTTTACCAGAGGTCTGATAATATACACAAGGAAGAGAAATTTAAAGAAAAGACAAACACATAAAGGTTTAGAGAATGATTATAAGATACTTGAAAAAGAACTACAGAGATCTCCACAAAAAAAAGATGTTAAAATAAAAATGGACACAATTAAACACAAAATGAATCTACTGGAAAAGGAAGAATTGGCACAACAAAATCAGAGGTGCTAAGAAAATAAAAGCAAAGAAAATATTGCAGTTAAGAGATGAGCAAAGACAAATTCAGTATGGAAATACTGAGAAGAAGAAAATTATACAAGACTATTATGTTAAGCTGTACGAACAAGAGAAAATAAAAGAGGGAGGAGTTAAAAATATTTACAGGATGCTAATCTTCCCCAGATACCAGACAAAATGGAAAGGCCCCGGGACCGGATGGATTATCAGTGGAGTTCTACAAAACACTTGAGGAATCCTTGTCTCTCTCACTCCTAGAAGTTATGAATGAAGTGATGTCTGAGAGTAGAATACCTAACTCATGGTCAGAAGCATACATTGCATTGCTACCCAAAGAGGAGACTGATTTAACACAAACTAAGAACTATAGACCAATCTCCTTATTAAATTCAGATTGTAAGTTATTTGCATCTATACTGGCAGAGAGACTTTAAAAAATACTTAAATAGCTTTATCCACTCTGACCAAAATGTTTTTTTTTACCAAAGAGACAAATCAAAGCAATATGAGAATGATTTTGGATACTTTGGAGTATTATGAGGCCATCCCGAAAAACAAATGGCTTTGATATTTCTTGATGCACAGAAGGCTTTCGATAATGTGAATTGGTGATTTATGTTCCTACAATTGGAACAGATGAATTTTGTTAAGAAATTTATTCAAGCTATACAAATGGTATATCATAAACAAACAGCAAAGATAATGGTAAATGGAGAACTGACAGATTCTATTGAAATAAAGAGAGGTACAAGACAAGGCTGCCCACTATCACCATTACTTTTTGTCTTAACATTAGAAATTTTAAACAGAAAGATTAGAGAAGAAGAAATAAAAGGAATGAGAATTTAAAAAAGAATACAAGCTACAAGCGTTTGCAGATGATTTGGTTTTTATTCTTGAGAACCCATCAGAGACAGCACTCAAATTGTTAGAAAGAATAAAGGAGTACGGAAAAGTAGCAGGCTTGAAAATAAATAAAGATAAAACTTGACAAAGAATATACCATTAAGACAAAAGGAAGAATTGGCGGAAGTCTTGCAGATTCAAGTCACAAACAAGGTTAAATATTTGGGGATATACCTAACTAGATGCAGCACTCTTAAGGAGGACAATTATATTAGACTGAAGCAGCAAATTGCGACTGACCTGATGAAATGGGAAAACCTACAACTATCAATGATAGGAATAATTTCTACGATTAAAATGAACATTTACCCAGTATTTTATATTTGTTCCAGACAATCCCAATCAGATTGGGGAATGACTTTTTTGAAGATTTAAACAAAATAGTTTTGAAGTCCAGTAATTCTTTTTAAAAAAAAATTTTTTAAAAAAAATTTCGCTTGAAAAGGTTTTTATTTTCCATTTTTTTCATTTTCATACACTCACATATATACTGTGCATAGCCGGAGCCATTCAACATTAAACAATAATCGCAGCAATTCCTCTTGTCAACAATACCCAAAAAAATAGAAACCCAATATACCTCTTCCACTCTCCATGCACCTCTTTCTTCCATCCCCCTCCAGCTTTCTATCTTCCCTCCATCATCCCCCTCTACCCTACTTCCTCTTCCCTCCAGGAATTCTTTAGGGCTGGGGTCCCAACTCCCGATCCACAGATGGGCACTAGTCCACAGCTTGCCAGGAACCAGGCCATGCAAGCGAGCAAAGCCTTATCAGTGCATGCATGGAATCCAGGCAGCATGCCAAACCATGCCCCTCCCACCCATAGAAGAACTGCATTCTATGGAACTGGTCCCTGGTGCCCAAAAGTTGGGGGCCACTGCTCTAGCATTTTTGCACTTAACTTCATCTAGAATGCAATGTGCGTATTTTTCTGGTTGAAACAATGGTTATGTCTGTCTATGTGTTGTGCAATTAAATGATTTTCATCATATTTTCTGACTGATAATTGGTGTTTGTGGATACCCTCTGCTAGTCTTCTGTCTGTTTATCCTAAACAATGACTATTACAGTCTTTATGCTTGCTGTATATTGGTTAGGCTCCATTATTATCATGTCAAATATTACCTGTAATTTATTTTTCTGTTTTTTAGCTAATTTTGCAGGGTCTAAAATGAACTATTGTATTCTATGTGAATGGCATATACTTCTATGTTTATCATTATTTTATTTTCAGTTCATTTCTTTCTCTTTTTTTCTCTTGTAACTTTTTAGAAAATGAGGAGGATGTTTGTAACATCTTGAACAGAACAAATACAACAGACTACAAAGTAAGTTAAATGGTGAGAAATTTTCAAGTAAAAAATATGTCTAATGTAGAGTCCTCAGCAATTTGACATAGGCCAAGAAACAGAACAGGCAATGCAAGGCCAACAGATAGTCCTTAACTTACAACCATTCATTTAACAATTGTCCAAAATTATGATGGTGATGGAAAAAAAGAGACCAATCCTTGCACTTAAGACCATCACATCGTCCTCATGGTCTAATGATCAAAATTCAGATGCTTGGCAACTGGCATGTATTTATGATGGTTGCAGTTACCTAGGATCATATGGTCTTCATTTGTAACTTTCCCAGGGATTTATGACAAGTATAGTCAACAGGAAGGCAAGTTTGCAAAGTAAATCAGGAAAGTCAGGACTGCAACGAAAAAAGTTGTAAAATTGGTCCTGATTCACATAATGATGTCTTTACTTAGTGGTGAAAGTGTTCGTCCCAATTGTTTCATTATTAGAGAATATACTAGCAGAATCTGGAAAGCCTGCCAAAATGTCTTCTGCCCCTTCTTATACTAAACAAAACCAAGTCAGGGTTATTTTGAGTTTCCTTCTACAGCCACTCCTTTCCAAGGATTTAATTGTTTCATTTTCTTAATGTTTTTTGCATTGTTTATCAAAGTTATCTCTGTATTTTTTTAACCCAGTATTCTCAAATCTCAGCAACTTTAAGATATGTAGACCTCAATTTCCAGAATACCTCAGTCAGCATGTTGTACTCTACATGTCTTAAATTTGCTGAGGTTGAGAAAAATTAGTCTACAGCACTACTGAAACATCTGTTTGTTCAATGAAAAGCAAATAATGAAATTCTTTATTCCTAACTGTCAGCCCACAGTGTGTCCATCAGATCCACCATTAACAATATATAAAAATGGTAGTGCAACAGGTATGTTGGACCAGATAAAATAGTCAAAATGGCCATGATTGTGCAATCAAAGTGTCATCTCTTTTTATGTATAAAATGGGGACAGTGATTCAATTGTATGGTTGCAGTCACCATCTTGACTTTTTTGATGCCTCCCAGGGATGCTCCTGTGATGGGCTATTGATGCAAAATTAGTTTATTGCAAAAATCAGTTCCAGACCACTTTCAGATCAGCAATTCTTTCCACAGTATGCCTTCTAATTCAGATCAGGCATTATTTGTCATTTTGTTAGCTAAAGCTGGAATTAAAACCATGGGTAAGCATGGACTTGATATAGTGCCATATTTTGCTTAAAAATCTCATAATACCCATTTCTACAGGTAGAATTTTTTTATTAGCCGATGTAGTTCAGTAGGCCAGAAAGACACTCTAAAGTATAAGACGCACCTTGCTTTTGGGGAGGAAAACAAGCGGGGGGGGGGGGAATCTTCCTTTGCTTCCTTGCAACAAACAGCCAATAGTATGGGCAATATACACTGTGATGTATTTCTGTGCATGTGTGCCTGACCCATAGAAATAGCAAAGAATTGGAGAATGTACATTACAGCAGTATATTAATGCCAGAAAGTTTTCTTAAATGTAGTCACAGTAACGCCTTCCAGTTATTTAAATAGATCTACTCCAAACATGACTAAGTCAGGGTCTAATTAAACAACAGGACACTGTTTTACATTTCAGACTATACTTGTATAGAAGCTGTTAAAATTGATGTGGTTTTCTGGAAATGTACATTATTCTCCGCTATTTAAAAGAAGATACAATAGCACTGGGTCTCTTCAGATTAAACATTCATTTTAAAAAGCTGCTTCATTTTGTTAAGTTGTCTAGAACAATAATAAAGCAGTCTTTAAAAAATAAGTCTAATAATTTGAACATTCTATAGGCATTTATAGTTATTGACTTACCTCCTTGCAACAAACAGCCTGATTAACACAAGGAAAAAAAATCTGCCTCTGCCTCCCAGCAATTTGCCTCCATGCAGCAAACAGCAAGTTTTACTTTCAATTCAGCACGGGCCTCCCAATCATCAGCTGTTTTCAGGCTGCAGGGATTGCTATAGTCCAGTGATGACTAACCTTTTGGCCATTGTGTGCCAAAAATGGGGGGGGGGTGGAAGAGTCCAGCACATGCGTGCCCACACCTATAATTTTATGCATGTGCCCCCCCCCACTGTGCATGCATGTGCAACCCTCATTTTTCACCCTCCTCAGGCTGCAGAGGCTTTCTAAGAGCCTGGGGAAGGCAAAAATGGCCTCCCCCGCCCCCTGGAGGCCCTCTGGAGGCCGGAAGTGGCCCATTTCCTGACTTCCGGTTTGCATTTTGGGCCATTTTTCACCGTCTTGAGGCCTTAAAAGGCTTCCCTGAAATGGCCCAAAATGATATTGTTTATGTATATAATAAAAATAAAAAGTTGGAAAATAAGAGAAGAAAAGTAATACGGCAAAAATGGAAATGGAAATATAATATAAAATGAATTATATGTGTGAAAATGTTAAAGGACAAATCCAGACAACATTTTGTTCATAAAAGAATTTTTAATAATGCAACAAAAAATTAAAAACTTTGTTAAAAAAAAGACGCACCCAAATTTTCACCCTCTTTTAGGCAGGAAAAAGGTACGTCTTATACTCCAAAAAATACAGTAACTTTTACTCAGCTATTGCAAACAGTGAATACTTTGTTGAATGTACTTAACGGAATTCTTCTTTTTTAATGCTGCCTCTGAGTCAGAGCTGACTCCTGATGACTGTATGCCCTTGCCCCTGGAGTTCCCTTGGTAAGATTTCTTGAAAGTGATTTTCCATTGCCTTCTTCCTAGGGGTGGCAGAGAGTCTGGCCTAAAGTCATCCAGCTAGCTTCATGCCTAAGCAGAAGTAGAACTCATGATGTCTTTGTTTCTAGCCTGATCCCTAAGACATTACACCAAACAATTTTTTGGGGGAGGATAAAATTAGGAGAAGCTGTTATGAATTTCTCTTGAGGTCTCAGAGAAAAGATTTCAAGTGTAATAAATACAATAAAGTCATTATAATATATTTAAATAAGATTTTCCCAGCAAAAGCACTGCTCTTCCTGAAGCTTATATTTTGAATAAATAAATGATAAATACATTTCATCACTTCCTAGTGATAAATAAATAAATGATAAATACACTTCATCACTGTACCTCCCTTATAATTAGTTGTTTCCTATGCATTTATATGGCTGAAGCAATCCTAAATCAGATCTCACCTGAAAAAAATGGCTTGCTTCTTTTGCAGTCAGAGCAATTGTTTATTTTAAAGTAAGTTCCACTGAATAGTAAACAAGTTGCAAATGCCATACTTCAATTTATTTTAACTTTTAAAGTTTGCAGCATCTTCTTATCAATAGTTGACAATCCCCAATATTTGTCAAATAAATAAATGTCATCAACTGGATATTATTGATTCCATTCCATTAGGTGTACAGACTCACATATGGTTTATTAAAAAAATAAAGCATAGTGCAATTTCATGTCTCTTTGTTATGAAACACTTCAATCACTATTTCAATCAACAAAAGCTGATATTCATAACCATTGCAAACAACAACTGAAATCAGTCACAATTGAAATATTCATTGAAATAATATATTGTATCATGATTTATAACATTACTATTAGAAGGGAAGAAAAGAAAGCATATCTTTGCCTTTGAATTGAAGTATGCCATTTGCCGCTTGTATACTATTCAGTGGAACTTACTTTCTAGAAAGTATATATCCAGAAGGATGCATTTCTGTTGACCTTAACACAGGAGAGCATGCCTTTTCTACAGTGGGATACAGTTTGATGTACCACATAAGACATGTCTTTTCCTCTAGAAATATTGTTTTATCATTTGATTAACCAGCTTGCTTTAACAATCCTAATTCATTCATTCATGAGTGGAACATATTAAATAACATTAGTTTAGTTAGACCAATGTTAGAATCTTCTTTCTAAAAAAGTAATAAATGTAACCTTAAAACGCTCTTTTTCAAACAATATGTAGCTAATTCTATTTAATAAGAAAATTTATATGATTTTTTTTTGCTGTTGCTGAAGAAAAAATGAATCCCTGTCCACCAAAGCAATCCTATGCTTATAATTTTTCTGCCAAGACAAGTGGATGCACTTGTAAATACAACATTGGCTGCAAATAGCTCTCTTTTTCACATTGCAGGAAAGTTCAGAAATGGCTCAGTGAGTTAACAACTGACAGGTTGATTTTGGGCCAGTCATTCCATATCTCAGCCCTTTACAGGATGGTGATGAAGAAAATAGGAGGAAGAGGAGGGATATTTGGAATGTTTGCTGCCTTGAAACTTATAAAAATAGTGATTGAATATAAATAAATAAACAAATAAATGATTTTTCCGGAGAATGGTATTTTGCAGCTCCCTATTTTTAAAAAAGTGTAAAACATACTTTAAAGAATATATAAATACAGGTGGAGCAGATAAATTGCCAAACAACTAGCAAGGTATGTAGAGGCATACATTGGCCCTCTGGGTGGTACAAATGGGGATTCCAGAATCCAGTGGTGTGATTAGGTGTGTCAGATCCTCTCCATTAGATAATTAGGAAAGAAGACCACGAGACTCCATGAGTAGAAATCAAGTGTACTTTTACTAATTATAAATGATTAAAGGCATAGTGAAGCGAAGTCTGATTATTTAGGCGCGAAAGCGATTGATATATAGAATAGCCCATTCCCCACCCCTTGGCATCACAGTTACAGTCCAATCATAATTCTCCCAAGTGTCAGGTGTGAGATAACTTCAAAAGGCATCACGAAGATGGAATGTCGGTGCCATTAGTCCTGGCGGGAATCTCCTACGCATGCGTAGTCCGACAGGCAGCTGAGCTCCAGAAACTTCCTCCAGCACAATGAGTAACCCCACCCAAATACCATGTCCTCCCTCCCCGTTTCATGGCAGCCAAAGCAACAGCAAAGCAGAGGCTGACAAGGTGCTTCTCCAAACTACGCAAAACCTTAAAAATTGGTTAGCATGAACCAGTCCGACCTGGCTGAAGCCCACCTCTGGACTAAACATATTTCAAGTGTCAAAATATGGCTATAGATTGGTTGGTTGGTTTTACTACCTTTTTTTATACCCGATAGTAGAGAGAGATGTTTATGACAGTTTTTTTTTTTACTCCTTTACATATCAAAGAAACTTGGCTTTGGGTGCTAAAACAGTTATTGGAGATATTTCTGGTGGCAAAATATCTTGGGCTTTCTGGCTCCTTTAATCCAAGTCCTTTATCAGATTCCCTTTAAAATACATCAGTGAAATTGTTTTCTTTGTGTCTAGATTTTAAAATGTATCGTCTTATTTACATTTATATTGTCCAAAGTGTGCACTTCATCCTACTCGCTCTGTGTATTCACTAATGTATAAAAAATTCTTAAACCACTAAGATTTCTAATGTGTTTTTCTGTAACAATGGTCTCATCTTTACAAAGACTATACAGTATATGTTTATAACCATATAAGGGATTTCTATAAACTAACCACTGTAAAACCAATATTTCCTTCATTTCGAAATGTGTTTAGGAATTTTTTTTAAACACAACTATGACTCCCGCTGATCCAATACTCTGATTATTTTCACTTTACATCAGAGATTCTAATTCTAATTCTAATTTTAATATGTCAATTATATTTTAATCACATGTGATTAACCATATTTAACTCTCCAGATGCTCTAGAAATATTTCTAGAAGTTGATATTTTAAGTCCAGCATAAATCTCTGCTGTGCACCAGCTAAAATCAAAGAAACACTTTCCTTCATGCCATTGTTGACATTAGGAATAATCAACTTTTTCCTCAAAGATGTGAACACCATTGCTGTTTTCTGATCATGATTCTGCAGCTGTGATCTTAGGGATACCTTGCATTAAAAATAACTGAGAATGGGGTTTTGCCTGCTCTTGCTTTGCTGATATTGTGTCTCAACAGGGGATCAACATGTAACACTTAATCCACTAAGGCACACCCCATTTCCCAATTTTCAGATAACGTTTTGGTAGGAAAGGATTTGGACAATATTTTCTCTTTTTCTTCCTTAATTCCAGAAGCTGTCTGGATTATCTCCAATTCTTCCGGCTGTCAGGGTTCCAACTGATGCCCTAATTAAATTATGAACCTCATATCAAGCTTCAAAAGAAATTCAGTTATTTATTAGGAGCTTCATGTCATCATGGACCAAATGAAGCCAAATCTCACCTCACTTAATTTACGTTCCAGCTCTGACCCTGTTTCCTCCCTCCCCCCACATTCTCCAATAAAGCAATTTCATGAGTTGTAGAGATAACTCCCCTCTGGCTGCTTTGGGTTTCTATGGAGACGACCTCCACATATCAGTTCGAATGTGCCTTGTTTTGGCTAAGATACCAGCTTTTTGATGAAGCTGTGAAGTTTGTTTTCCCATCGCCCTTGTCTATGGCAACTCGAGAGCAGGCCAGGGATACTTTGCAAGTTGACACTGACTAGACTTAGACTAACTTTATTGTCACTTTGAATGTACACTAATTGACATATATTAAAATGAAATTTTGTTGTATACAGCTCTCTAATATACACTAGATATACATGACTAAATAAATAAATAAATACAAACATACATACATGCATACATACATAATTATGCATATACCCGCATATATTATATGACATGGAGAAACAACAGTCTAGTTCAGAAGTATACATGTACATGGCGAGAGAAATAATCTTGCGAGTTGCAAGACTGATGGCATAGAGAAGAAAGCTGTTATAGAATCTGGTAGTTCTCCTCCCAGCGGAGAGCACAGAAACAGACCGTGAGGTGGATGTGTGGAGTCTTGAACAATGCTTTGAGCTCTAAGTACATACCGCTTATAAGCATGATCCTGCATGACAAGAAGCAAGCTTCATATAATCTTCTCAGCTGTGCTTACCACTCTGAATGGACTTTCTATCTGAGGCACTGCTGCCACCAAACCAAATAGTGACGCAGTTTGTTAAAATGCTCTCAATCCTGCCTCTGTAAAAAGTGGTCAGGATAGAAGGAGAAAGATATGCCCTCTTCATCTGATGCCTGAAATGCAGATTCCGATTTGCACAGTTCACTAAGAATAGAGACCAGTTCAGATTGTTAGTTATCTGCACCCCCAGATTTTTAATACTGTTGCATCAGAAGTGGGTTTCAGGTGGCCCAGTCTGGTACACGTGTACCAGTGCCAGAAATCCAGCGTTCGTTTGCATACCGGGGCCTCCAGAGGCCCGTACCAGAACAATTCCTCCCCTGGCCTGCCCTCCCACTCGCTCCCCCACCTGCCCGGTCACCACTAGCTTGCTCTCTCACTCTGCCGGTCTGCATTATGCTTGCCCTGCCCACCTACTTCCTTTGCTGGAGCGGAGGATGCATCTGTTGGAAAAAGCTCATGCTTCCTTCTCTTTGATAAGTGCCTTGCAAAACTGGGACTTTGCAAACCACTTCCCAAGAGAAGAAAGAGGGTGTGGGGCTTCTTCAGAGGAGCTGAGGTTGGAGCAGACCCTGGTCAGTCAGCAGCCCATGCACCGCCACCATGTGACCACTCTGAGGGTGCAACCAGAAAGGATCGCTAGGAGATTGCCAACTGAAGCCAGGAATGTCCCCAGGTCAGTGAGGTGTCTGGGAGATTGCGCAGGGCTGGACTGGAGGCGGCAGGAAGGCATGGGTTGAGGCTCCGCCCCTGTACCAGTGAAAAAAAAGAATATCCCACCATCCCAGAACTGTGCTGCAAGGTAAGGGAAGCAGGTCTTGGGAGAGACCTTCCCTCTCCCTTCAAAGAGCCCGCGTGTGGGGAGAGAGGAGGCAGGTTGGTTTGAATGCAGGCAAGCGGGCAGTTTACTGCCCCCTTTGCTCATTCGGGCAGGCGGAGAAGGAAAGAAAGGTGTGCGATAGCCGAGGGTGAAGGCGCTCCCCTTCACCTTGGTGGGGGGGGAATGCTATATTGCACACCTCCTTCCTTTCTTTGCCTCCCCGAACAAGTGAAGGAGGTGCCGGCCCAAAACTGCCGACTTGTCTACATTCAAACCAGCCTGCCTCCTCTCTCCTGTCATGGGCTCTGAAGGAGGAGGGAAGGTCCCTTCCAAGCTCGGCTTCTTTCCATCCCTCTTGTCAATCCATAAGGGGAGGGCATGGACCATTTGGTGGTGATGGGGAAATTGAGGCCTCCCAGCTGGCAAAACAAACATTTTCACAGCAACGGCTGAAGCCCAATCCCAGGCAGTCAGTTTTGGCTCTCCCTTCCCCAAGCATGTCCCATTGCAGCTGGGGCCGCTTTTGGTGAATCCGGCATGACAGGGGGGCTCTTGCCATCACTGAGAGCATCACTGGCAGCTGCTTCTTGCCATTGTTGTCACCCCAGATTCACCAAAAGCAGCACCAGCAGCAATGGGACATGTTTGGGGAAGGGAGAACCAGAACTGACTGCCCAGGATTGTGCTTCAGCTGCTGCTGTGAAAGATCTAGTTTGAATGCAGGTGAGTGTTTGGGGCTGGCGTCTGCTTTGCTCATTGGGGCGGGCGGAGAAAGATAGGAGGTGATGCCACAGAAGGGAAGAAAAGAAGCTGGGCTTGGGAGGGACCTTCCCTCCCACTCCAGAGAGCCCATACAAGGAAGAGGATATTTAAAGCGAATGTATGAATTATGGAAACAACAATATCCAGATTCAAATGTTAGTGAACAACGACTAGCAGATCAAAGGCGATTTATTATACGGAATAAAGTGTTTAGTGAAGTTGAACATGAGGAAATTCAGGCAAATTGCAAAACCCAAAAACAATATCACAAGCGGAAATAACTGATATTCAAGACACAACTAAAGACACTATAGTAGAACTCCCAGAAGAAGCTCTCAGGAAGGAAATAACATCACCACCACTAGAACCAGTTATCACTGAACCAACTGATGAACTAACTCAAAAACAAAAAGAATTGAAGGATAAGATCATGGAGCATTTTCTGCTTAATGAGGAAAGGCAACGTTTACCATCACTAAAAACTGTGCCTAAGAAAATTTTGGCCCCTATCATGAAAATGGTTAATGCAGTGTTTTCAACAATTGAACCGGGATCCATCTTGGAAACAAACCAGTTAATGTACAGTGCAGCTGTAATAGTCACTAATGAACTAGGCATTAAAATTAAAGTACCTAGTCACACAACAGAAAAAGCATCAAAGCCAAAGTGGAAAATCCGTCTAGAACAAAAAATCAAAAAATTAAGGGCAGATGCTAGTAACTTAAAGAACATGCATGAGCAACGGCTTAAAAACAACAAAATCATAGATCGGCTAATCAGAAGATATAGATTGGATACAAGAAACATCAATGAAGCTGTAGAGATTGTAAAACAGCAGATAACAGCAACAGCTAGAAAAATTGAAAGATATGAGGCACGAATCATCCAATATAAACAAAATCAGCAATTTCGATCAGACCAATGGCGTTTTTATCAAAGTCTTAATGTGAATGGTGACACCAAAAGTGAAAAACCAGAAAAGCAGGCCACAGTTGAATTCTGGAAAGAATTGTGGGAAAATGCAAAGGACTACAACGAGGAAGCAAAGTGGATACATGACTTTGAGAAAAGCATTGGCAACAAACAAATGCAAGTATTAGAAATAACAACTGAGATGATCAAAAATCGAGTTAAAAAGGTAAAGAATTGGACATCACCTGGAAAGGACCAATTACATGGTTTCTGGCTCAAATATCTGACCAGTTTACATGCAATATTGGCCAGGCAACTGAATGAAATTTTACAAAAGGGCCAAATTGATGAATGGTTGACAACTGGAAAAACATACTTGATTCAGAAAGATCCAACTAAAGGAACAACACCTGAAAACTATAGACCAATAACATGCTTACCAACAACCTTCAAATTACTCACAGGCATTATTGCAGATAACATGATGGATTATTTGGAAACAAACAACATCTTGCCAGTAGAGCAAAAAGGCAACAAAGGAAGGAGCAGGGGCACAAAAGATCAGCTTCTAATTGATAAAATGATATTAGAAAATTGTAAGAACAGAAAAACGAACTTGAATATGGTCTGGATTGATTACAAAAAGGCATTTGACTCACTGCCACTCACTCACTATGATAGTTGGATCATAAAATGCTTAGAAACAACTGGCATTAGCAAAAATATTACATCCTTTACTGAAAAGGCAATGAAACAATGGAGAACTGAGTTGGCAGTAGGGAATGAGAGCTACGGAATGGTTAATATCAAGCGAGGAATTTTCCAGGGTGATTCACTTTCACCTCTTCTCTTCATCATCGCAATGATCCCACTATCAGTAATCTTAATCACTGCTTGGATCTGCACGCATATTACGAAAATACGTTACGACGTCCTAGGCCCCTGGGTGGGGCCCGACTAGTAACCAATGCCAAATCCGGCGAAACAACTGGCCGCTGTGATACAATTGTATAACAATAATAATAATAATATCATTATTTTGTCCCCACCCATTGGTCCAGTGAGCCACGTGGATTGGGACAAAAGAATGGTTAAAAAAAAAAAGTGGATAGCTGCTGCTACAGTATCCTTCGGAAAGCCGGTTGAGTCTCCTGCTGCAAAAGTGACTGCGCCTGAGATTCCTTTTGGGAGAGGTGGCAAAGGGGAAGCAATCAGCTTCATCTCGCCCTTGCCCTCAGCTCCCCCCTTCGGCTGAGCTCAAGCAGAGAAGTGGCCTGTAGGGTTTCTGGAGCAAAATTGAGGCTGACAGGAGTCAGGGCAGGGGGGAATGTCCAGTGCAGCCCCGGCACTCTTCTTTCTTTGGAAACGGAATCTTGGGAGTGGGAAACAGCATTCCCAGGAAGGGTGGGCATGTCGGTATGTGTATAAAAACACAAAGCAAGGGAGCCAGCAGCCGCGGATTAAGGAGCTTTGTGAAACGTTATGCCTACAGGCAAAGTTTGGCAAGGGAGGGAGAAGAGACATTTCCCTCTCTTGGCAGTGTTTTGCTTGGAAATATTTGAGAGTCAGCCAGAGAGAAGGAAAAATGAGCCCTGCGAGGAGATGCTGCCTACACTGCTGCCTGCAGAGACACAGACAGAGCTAAGTTCATTGAAGATCTCTCTGGCCAGCCCACAAGACTATCTGAAGGTGAAGAGTGGGAGATTTCCTGCACATCACCAGTGGTGTCTTCTCAGAAGGCTTCTTCCGACATCCCCAGTTGTATGGATTTCCATGCCTTCCTTTACGGGATGTTGCTTCGCACCTGGGACATCTGGAGAAGCCCTGTTTTGAGACGCCACTGCCAATGTGCAGGAAATCCCCCACTGCAGATCATTCTTTCAAAACATAGTTTCACCAGGATGAAGAGGTGGCTGGAGGTGGTGTTTGCGTCAGGTTGGGCTTTCTTTGCAAGGCAGACGATCTGGGGAACAAGAGATTTAGGAAGCCTGGGGCGGCATGGTGAAGCATCTGATTCATCCCCAGGGGTGAACGTTTCACCCTTCATCATCCCTGGCTTGGAAGCTGCAGAGGAAGCCTGCCATGCCCGGTGAGGGTGGGGAGAAGTGACAGCAAGAGGAGCCACGTCTCGCACCACACCTCTCACTTCTCCCCCACTCCACCTGCCATCTGTCTCGTTAAAGAGACAGTGGGGAAGGGAAGCAGCCTGGATTCTGTTAGCATTGGGGCTGTGAGACATGTGTCCTACCGGAGACTTGCAGCTCCATCGTGTTCCTCACTGTTTTGTCCAGGGAAGTTGAACTCGTGAGATTTTTTTTTTTACAGGGTGCTTCCCTGGACAAAACAGCGAGAAACATGACGGAGCTGCAAGTCTTGGGTAGGGCGTGTGTCTCACAGCCCAACTCCTCCCACCCCGCCCCAATGCTAAGATAATCCAGGCTTCTTCCCTTCCCCACCATCTCTTTAGCAAGAGGGGTGGCAGGTGGGGTACGGGAGACGTGAGAGTTGTGGACCAAGATGTGGCTTCTCTTGTTGTCTCTTCTCCCCCCCCTCACCGGGCATGGCAGGCTTCCTCTGCAGCTTCCAAGCCAGGGCAGAGAGGAGGCAAAACGCTCACCTGGGGATGAATCAGATGCTTCACTGGAGAAACTGCCCCATGCCAACCCAGGCTTCCTAAATCTCTCACTCCACAGATTGTCCCCCTCACAAAGAAAACCCAACCAGATGCAAGGCGGTGACAGAACATGTCAGAGCAGTGCTGGCCAGCCGCTCGGCCGGCACAAAGAACGGAGGGGTGGCAATGGGGGTGACAGGACATGCAGTCCCATGCTTGCTGCCTCCTGCATCCCCAAAATAATAAGACATTCCCCCCCCCCCCCGATAACAAGACCAAGGCCATATTTTGTGGGTCAAAATAAAATAAGATCCTGTCTTATTTTCGGGGAAACACAGTATATTATATTTTCTCAAGTCCTTTATACTCGTCTTCTAATGGTTTTTGGTGTTGTTTCTTTTTCTTATTTTTTTCTCACTATGTAAGTTATTGCTAATCCTCTAATAAACGTTTTGGCTGTATCCCAAATGTTCTGTAATGATGCCTCCTCTTTTCTATTCTCTCTAAAAAAGAATCCCATTTTTTGTCATCTTCTGTATAAATTCCTTATCTTTTATTATAGATTGATTCAAAGTTACTTTTCTTTTTTGTCCCTTCTCTTCTTGGTATTTTTTGACCCTTGTATATTGTTACTCCTTTTATTTCCCGTGCTTCTTTTGTATTGAGATAGTTTTCACAGAAATCAATTGCCTTGTCGAGTGAATCTAATCGATATCTTTTTTCCTACCAAATGACTAATATCCCTTTGGGTGTTAACCATCTAAAGTTTACATTATGTTTAATCAGCTTTATATCAGAAAAAGATATTGTTTTCTAAACTCCCATACTCTCCTGGGGTCACTTCCCAGAACTACCAATTGTTTTCCTTTATATTCTAATGGTTCGACTCTTGCCTTATTGAGTATCTCGCCTCTTATTAACTTTTTCGTGAAACTTAACATGTATTTCTCTAGGCAAATTATATCTTCTCACATAGTTTGTGTAATTCTGGAATGCTTCATCTATTTCCATTTCCATATCCTGCTTATCTGTTCCTAATGCCTTTGCCAATAATTCTTCTATTATCTCTCCTAAATTTTCTCCCTTCAACTCTTCTAAATTTTGAAATCTTAAATAGTGGGCAGATTTTTCTGCCTCTAATATTATCATGGTATTTTCTAACTCTTTGTTTGCTTGTATCAGTTTATAGTTTGTATCATCCACTTTTTTCTCTACTTCTGTTTCCACTCTCTGGATTCTTTGCTCATTTTTTATTATCATTTGTTGAAAAATCCCAAATTTTTCATCCATATTTTGGTTTTTCCCTTTCACCTCTCTTGTACCATTTCTCTCCTGTCTCCTTACCTCTTCATGACTTTTAGTCATGGATCCCTGTAGTGCTTGTAGCAATGTTAGTACCTCTTTTTAAGATGCGTTGGTTTCTTCCAGTTGTAGCATGTTTTCAATCAATCTCTGATTGGAAGGGCTAGAGGATGCTGAGGACAGTATAGAAGATGCCTTCTTCTCTATTTTGGTTATATTCAAGGACAAAATACAAAGCAAACCACCCACCCTCAGAACAAAAATTTGATCTACTGAATTCAAGACGAGCAGAGCCTATACACGTGAACTTTTAATTGTTTGTATTAATCCTTAGCTTCATTTATACAAGAATTCCTTCTGATATCTTACTTGCTAAAGAGATATTCAAAATGGCACGGAGCAGCTTTGTAACACTGACCGGGCTTTGAATTTCTAGGGAGTTAAAAACTTCAAAGAAAATGAGTGATTTATTACTAAATTAAACAGCAATTGCTGCACAATTGACCAGCATAGACTTATTAATTGGCTGAAGAAGATTAAAACTTGGAACGGCTTCTAAGCAAAACCCTATCCAAAAGGTTCCCCCCCTAGTTCAAAAAGTGCGGGCAGTTCCCCTGCCCCCGGCATGAAACTACAGTCATTACTTCCTCCCCCCAATAGGGGAGCCGTTAACTAAAGAAACTTTTCAGAAGAAAATGGCTGAAGACTTTAAAAATCATGTAGTTACGATGGAAACAAAAATTAAGGAAGAGATATCCGTTGCTCATAAAGAACTGTCTGATAAACTTGAGACCTGGGTTCAGAAGATCAGGGATGATATGTTGGGGGTTCTTAATTCATTTTCAGATTATGTGTCCAGAATTGAAAGCAGATTAGAAGATCTTAATGACTCTAATATTAATTTGGTATCAAAAATAGACGTGGTTCAACAAAAAGTCGGAGATGCTGAAAAAGAAATTATTATGTTACAGTATAGACAAATGGAACTTGCACTAAGAATAAGAGGTTTACGTGAAAATAACCAGGAAAATCTGAAACAGATTCTCTCAGAAGCTTTTGATAGTCTGATGGGAAGGCCAGGGGGGGATTTTGATTGGCAAATTGATAAGGTCTATTGTGTTAACTCCTGGCTTGCTAGACAGAAGCAACTTCCAAGGGACATTGTGGTTTACTTTACCACAAGAGACATGAGCAATATGATATTGCAAGAGTCCTATAAAACCAAGCTTCAAATTGGGGGTCAGGAAGTGACTGTTTTGAAAGAGATACCATCTCAAATGCTAAGATCTAGGAAATACTACGCCTTTTTAGTTGAAGGGCTTAAAAATCGTCAGCTACAGTTCAGAGGGGATGCACCAGTTGGACTAGCACTCATTTTTCAGGGGCAAAGATACCGTCTTAATTCAGTATGGAAGGCCCGAGACTTTTACCATAATATCTTGAAAGCCGGACACCCTGCCCCACCTGGACCTAGAGAAAGAGAACAAGAAGGACAAGATAGACAGCAAACTACACAATTATCAACAAGTATGGATCATCTTTCTCTCTCAGAAGCACAAAGAGCCAAGGAACAAAGACAAACCCATGTGATTACCAGACGAATGGACCAACAATTAAAAAAGCAACCATCACAACAAACACCTGTTACCAGTCAAGATGCTACAGGTACCAGCTTAGAAGCAGTGGGAGGAGCCAGACCAAAGGTTAAATTCCAGGATGTTCAGATGGCTCTAAAAAAGCTTCAGGGAGCCAAAGATGACAACTAAGTTCCTAACATGGAACGTCAATGGATTAAACTCACCACAGAAAAGAAAGAAAATAAATCACTATCTTAAACAGTTCAAGAATGATATAATTTGTTTGCAACAAACTCACATTAGATCAACTGATCAAAAATATCTGATTAATACAAGACTTGGACAACATTTTATAGCTTCTGCTTCAGAGAAGAAAAATGGTATAGTTATATACTTAAGGAAGGATATGAAAGCTGAATTAATCGAAGCAGATTCCCACGGAAGACTTGGTTGCAATAGACTTGGTATTAGAAGGGAAAAGGACATTGCTACTGGGAATATATGCTCCCAATCAACAACAAGATGGATTTTATAGAAAGCTTCATGCCAAATTAGTACAGTGGGATTATAGGTCCTGCATACTATTGGGTGACTGGAATGGTGTTATGGACACTAAGAAAGATAAGAAGGCTTCTCGGCCAAATACTCAAATGCGAGCAAAACTACCTAAGTCCTTTTTCGATATGATGGATGATTTTGAACTGAGAGATATTTGGTGAGAAAGAAATGCAGAAGAATACGATTTTACCTTCTTTTCTGATAGACATCAATCCTTTTCCAGAATTGATTTCATACTAACTACCAATGATTTGCTTTCTAGGGTGAAGAAGACAAAGATATGTGCCATAGTTTTATCAGATCATAATCCGGTTTGGATGGAGTTGGGAGGGGTGACGCAAGCAAGATGGTCTTGGAGATTGAATGAAAATTTATTTAGATATGAGAAATATACTAATGAATGTAAAAAAATTGTTAACAGAATACTTTGTTTTTAATATGTATAAGGGTACATCTATGGAAATTGTATGGGATGCAAGTAAAGCGTATATGAGAGGAGCTTTGATAAATCTCAATAGATTACATAGACCTAAACAAGGGGAAAAGCGAACAGAACTGGAAGATGAAGTTAGGAAGAAAGAGCAAGAGTTAACCTTAAAACCAGGAGATATAAAAATTAAAGAAGCAATTACCTTATTAAAAGGCCAATTTAATATGTTGATTTCAGACCAGGTAGCCACTAGTCTGTTATATGCAAAACATAATACTTTTTGTAATGCAAATAAATCTGGTAGATGGTTAGCATATCCGATTAGGAAAAAAACAAAAATCTCATAACATAGCCAAATTGCACTACAGAGGGAAAGAAGTGTATCAACAGAGTGAGATTCAAAAGGTCTTCCATGAATTCTTTACAGCGTTGTACAAGGGTGACAAAATTAAACGTCTAGATATAGAGAGATACTTGGATAAAGAAAAAATACCCATAGTTAAAGAAGAGCAGAGGGAAAAATTGAATCCACCAATAACTTCGGGGGAAATTCTACAGGTAATTAAGCAGTTAAAGGCAGGGAAAGCACCTGGTACAGATGGATTGACAATGGCTTACTATAAAAATCTACAATTAAAAATGGTAGAACCTCTTGAATTATTTAATAAGATTCAAATGGAAGGTAAGGTACCCCCATCTTGGAAGACAGCTTTTATATCCCTGATACCCAAAGACCAAGATATTACTCAACCAAAAAACTACAGACCTATATCACTACTTAATGTAGATTATAAAATCTTTACTAAAATACTAGCAAATAGGTTAATGTTGGTTATTCAACAATTGATTCATAATGATCAAACAGGTTTTATTCAAGGGAGACAAATGAGAAGTAATGCAAGATTTATTGTTAATGCACTAGAATATTTGGGAAAGAAGAACCAAATTCCTGCTGCGCTCATATTTCTGGATGCTGAGAAACCCTTTGATCGAGTTAACTGGCAATTCCTGTTGAAAACACTGCAAAAAATGCAAATAGGAGAACGTTTCTTACAATCAATTAAAGCAATATATCAACAGCAAACAGCTCAAATTATAGTTAATGGAAGTTTAACAGATTCTTTTCAAACTGAAAAAGGTACAAGACAGGGTTGTCCCCATTATTGTTTATTATAACTTTGGAAATATTGTTGAATAAAATACGGGGCTTGAAGGGCCTAAAGGGAATTAAGATTAGGCAGCAAGAATATAGAGTACGTCCTTTTGCGGATGATCTCGTGATAACAGTTACCCAACCACAGGAATCTAGTAAGGTATTAATGAATATGATTAATCAATATGGTCAAGTGTCAGGATTTAAAATAAATCTAGGGAAAACAAAAATATTAGCTACAAATATGAATACTAAACAAAAGGAAGAACTAGAAGGAATGATAGGATGTGAAACAGTTAAAAAGGTCAAATATTTAGGAGTTCATATTTCAACCTCAAACGGGAAGTTATATAAGTATAATTATGAACCACTTTGGCATAGTATACAGACAGAGATGAAAAAAATGGGAGAAGTTAAGTTATCCTTGCTGGGAAGAATAGCGGCAGTGAAAATGAATATTTTACCTAAATTTTTATTTCTTTTCCAAATGCTACCTATACTTAAAAAACATGTGAACTTGTTAGAATGGCAGAAGGGTATTAATAAATTTATATGGGCAGGGAAGAAGTCGAGAGTAAAACTAAAAATAATGCAAGATGCGCGTGAGAGGGGAGGTTTGAAATTACCCAATTTAAAACCATACTATGACGCAGTAGCTTTATCTGTAATTAGTGATTGGATTAATTTAACAGATTATAGAATACTTAATATCGAGGGGCATTATCTGGTATATGGCTGGCATGCTTACCTGCTATATAACAAAAAAGTGGACAAGAATTTTAAAAGTCATATTTTAAGGAATGCTTTACTGCGGGTCTGGAAAAAATATCAATATAAATTAAATGATAAGATACCCATGTGGGCAATTCCTAGACATGCAATAGAAAATATGAACATAGTACAAAAACAGGATATAATTACTTACAGACAGCTTCTTACCCTAGAAAGGGATGTATTACAACTAAAATCCTTGGATGAATTAAAAGAGGAAAAGGCAATTCAAACATGGTTCCAGTATGGACAGCTACAGGCCAGGTGGAAAACAGATCAAAAAAGTGGTTTTATGCAAGTCGAGGATACTTTATTTAAACAAATAAGAGATCAAAGCTTAATGCATATAAAGAGTCTATACAATGTATTAATACAGATGGACTCAGAAACAGAATTAGTTAAAGACTGTATGATAAAGTGGGCTCAAAATATTGAAGAACCAATAATGTTGGATACATGGGAAAGGATTTGGGTAAGAAATGTAAAATTTACACAAGCCCAAAACTTGAGAGAAAACTTTTACAGATGGCATTTAGATCCTAAAAAGTTGGCTTCTATGTATCCGAACTTACAACCCAAATGCTGGAGATGTGATTCTCTCGACGCTACATATTTTCATATATGGTGCACTTGCAAAAAGGTTAAGGCATTTTGGATAAAAATATGGTGGATTATGCAAAATGTTCTTTAAAAAAGGATAAAATTTACCCCTCAGTTATTTTTGTTAGGTATAATTACTGATTGTACAGCTGTAGAGATTAATTTGATTTTGCACTTAATAACTGCAGCTAGATTGTTGGTGGCGCAATACTGGAAGAAGGAAGATTTGCCTACAATTCAAGAATGGACATTGAAAGTCACAAATTTAGCCGAGATGGCTACAATATCTGCATATCTTAAGGACTACTCAAACGAGAGATATAAACAAGACTGGAAAAAATGGATCAATTATACTCAAAATAAATATGGGACTAAGAAATTCCAGACAGTTTATGATTAAGATCAGGAATGATATAAATTGTTTAAAGTTAGCCTAGCAAGGAGGAGCTAAGTTCAATTTAAAGATGTTATCAATTTTCTATTCTTTTTTCAAATATATTTTAGACTGTTTTTGTTAAAGATTTATACCGTGTCGGGGGGGGAGAAGGCTGGGGAGAGGGTTGGGGGTCGGATGGGAGGGAGGGATGTATATTAGGCTTGATGAGGGGTGTTAGATTTTAAAGTAATATGATTGCACATGTATACTGTCTTCTCTTATTTTTTTCTTTAAAACTAAGATATGTTAAGTATATTGATATGGAAACATAAATACCATCAACATAGAATGGAGTTTGCTCAGAAGCTGTAATACACCAAGTGAATGAGAGGAAGAGTGGGAAGCAGAGGAGAGAAGAAAGATAGGAAGAGAGGGATAGGAGAGAGGGTAAGGGGGAAAGATGAGGAAAATAAGGAGGAGTGGAATGAAGAGAGAGGAAAAGGAGAAAGGAAGGGGAAGTAGAGTAGAAAAGGATGATGGAGGGAAGAAAGGAGGTAGGAGAGAGGCAGAAGAAAGAGGTGTATGGAGAGCAGATGAGCTAATAATGAGGAAGTGGACAAGGCCATAGGAGCGATGAGTGCCTCCACCTGTTTATTGGACCCGTGCCCCTCCTGGCTGGTGTCGACCAGCAGAGAGGTGACACGAGGCTGGCTCCAGACGATTACTAACGCATCTTTGCAGGAGGGGTCTTTCCCGCAACCATTAAAGGAAGCAGTGGTAAGACCTCTCCTCAAGAAGCCTTCCCTGGACCCAGCCATTTTGAAAAACTATCGTCCTGTCTCCAACCTTCCTTTTTTGGGAAAGGTTGTTGAGAAGGTGGTGGCGCTTCAACTCCGACGGATCTTGAATGAAACGGATTATCTAGACTCGTTTCAGTCCGGTTTCAGGCCTGGGTACAGCACGGAAACCGCTTTGGTCGCCCTGACCGATGATCTCTGGCGGGCCAGGGATAGAGGACATTCCTCTATCCTGGTGCTTCTTGACCTCTCAGCAGCCTTCAATACCATCGACCATAGTATCCTTCTGCGACGCCTAGGGGAGGTGGGAGTGAGAGGCACCATTTTACGGTGGTTCTCCTCTTACCTTTCTGACAGGTCACAGTCGGTGTTGGTCGGGGGGCAAAGGTCGACCCCTGGGCCCCTCAAATGTGGTGTGCCACAGGGTTTGGTCTTGTCCCCCCTCCTATTTAACATCTACATGAAGTCGCTGGGTGAGATCATGCGACAGTACAGGGTAAAGTACCACCAATACGCAGATGATACTCAACTGTATCTTTCTGCCCCATGCCAGCTCAGTGTAGCAGCGGACGTGATGTGCCTGGAGGCTGTTAGGATCTGGATGGGGGTGAACAAACTTGTGCTCAATCCTGATAAGACTGAGTGGTTTTGGATGCTGCCCCTGAGGGACAGCTTAGGCAGTACATCCTTAACCCTGGGGGATGAAAATTTACGCCCCTCAGAGAGGGTCCACAATTTGGGGGTCCTCCTGGATTCGCAGCTGAAACTGGAACATCATCTACTGGCTGTGACCAGGGGGGGGTCTTTGCCCAGGTTCATCTGGTGCACCAATTGCGGCCCTATTTGGATCAGGAGGCACTTCAAACGGTTACTCACGCCCTTGTCACCTCATGGCTGGATTATTGCAACGCGCTCTACATGGGGCTACCTTTGAAAAGCGTTTGGAGACTGCAGTTTGTCCAGAATGCGGCCGCGCAAGCGATATTGGGTGCACCAAGGTACACCCACGTTACACCTGTCCTCCATGAGCTGCCCTGGCTTCCAATTGGTCTCTGGACGCAATTCAAGGTGTTGGTTATTACCTTTAAAGCCCTACATGGCTTATGGCCAGTGTACCTTCGAGACTGCCTACTGCCACATACCTCCCAGCGGCCAGTAAGATCCCACAGATTGGGCCTCCTTCAGATGCCGTCAGCCAGACAGTGTTGGCTGGCGGGCCCCCGGAGGAGAGCCTTCTCTGTGGCTGCTCCGACTCTTTGGAATCAGCTACCGGCAGAGATCCGGACCATACCCGCTCTCATGGCCTTCAGGAAAGCTGTAAAAACCTGGCTGTTCCAGCAGGCCTGGGACTGTTGACCTCACTGTTGAGGTCCAGCCCCAATTAGAATGAATGTATGTGGTGTTGTGATTTTAAACCGTTTTTTCCCCTTTCTTTTTTCTCTTTTTTTCCTCTTTTTTGTAAGCCGCCCGGAGTCCTTCGGAATTGGGCGGCATATAAATTTTATAAATAATAAATAAATAAATAAATAAATAATAAATAAAATAAAATAAATAATGGGTTTTTATCTTTCTGGGAGTTGATGGCAAGAGGAACTGATGTAATTACTACTTAATACAATATGATATTGGCTATGTAATAGTATACATGTGATTATATGTTATGAAAATGGAAAATAAAAAAAGTATTTTGAAAAAAAAAGAAGGGACAAAATACCATCCATTTCCCTGTGTTCAGAAAAGCAACTCCAGGAAGGCCCTTTGGTGGTGGCAGGCATCCTAGAACCTTCCTGCTAGTAAAGGACCTTCCCGGAGTTGCTTTTCTGAGCATGGGGAGACAGAAGTTACAAAATACCATCAGTTTCCGCATGCTCCGAAAAGCAACTCCGGGAAGGTCCTTTGCTAGCAGGCAGGTTCTAGGATGCCTGCTGCCACCAAAGGACCTTCCCGGAGTTGCTTTTCTGAGCACAGGAAGACAGAAGGGACAAAATACTGTCCGTTTCCCCGTGCTCAGAAAAGCAACTCCGGAAAGGTCCTTTGGTGGCGGCAGGCATCCTAGAACCTGCCTGCTAACAAAGGACCTTCCCAAAGTTGCTTTTCTGAGCACGGGGAGACAGAAGGGACAAAATACTGTCCATTTGCCCGTGCTCAGAAAACTCCGGGAAGGTCTTTTGCTAGCAGGCAGGAGTTGCTTTTCTGAGCACGGGGAGATTTGCGCAGTGCAGCCAGCACCTAGGAGCAGTCCCCTCCCCCTTCACTCAGTTTTCTGGGCCCAACAAACTGAGTGAAGGCAATTTCTGCCAGTTTACTCTTTTCTTTCTTTGAACACTTTAAAATTCTTGTCTTTTTGGATTGGAGATATTTTATAGTTACAATTACCTTGAGGGAGCACAAAGACCTAGACACACATATACACAAGGACAAGGAGAAAATAAGAGGGGGGGGGAGAACTCTCAGGTTTACACATCCTAGTCATTCTCAGCACAAATCTGTTAAATTAGGGAAGGCACAAATCTTAACAGACAAACCACGTGGTTGCATAGAAGACAGAGAAAGAGACAAACAGACAAGAGAAAGAAAGAAACCCCAACATTTTTCCTTTTCTTTTAAGTACCTTTATGTAGCCAAATTAGTTTTCCTGAATCATCTTTCAGCAAAGCCCATTCTCTACATATCTGTTTTGCTTTCCTTTTTTTTTTCATTCCGGCCAGGACAGCATCTGCTTTTCATCTCAGGCCCCCAAGAGCTCCCCTAAGGGGGTTTCCGTGGCCACCCGTGAGCTATCGCTTCCCATGATCCCGCTCAGATGTGGGACTCACTTCGTCCTAGCCGGGCTTGCTGCTTCATATTCCCTGCTTCAAATTCGCCTCCTTAGAGGACCTTTCCGCGCCCTTTTAAAAGGACTTTTTCTCACCCTTTGGAGGGACTTTTCGTGCCCTCCGGAGGGACTTTTCGCGTTCCTCACCGCGGGAACCTTTCGTGCTGTGTTTTGAATCCAGGTTTGGTTGAATTCTCAGATGCCATGTGGGGGGTTGGGTAAAGGGCCAATATTATCATGTCTTAATTTCTGTGGGAGGAGCCAACGTCACAATAATACATTGTTGTATTCGGCTGTCTGAATCCACTGATGACACTTTTGCCCCTGGACAGTCCGGCAGGACCTAAATCGTCCCGAAGAGACGGTGACTGGGAAGACAAGACCTTGCTGGTCGCAGGGATATCGCAAAGTCCCTGATCGTCCCAAGGGGAGTGCTTCCAACCGGCGGCAAACAGACAGCCTCCCCCCACCTGGCTGACATAGTTGGAGATGGCTCCACAGAAGAGAGAATGAAACAAAAGTGTTTCTATTGGTGAGGTTTTTTTTCTTTTCTTTTAGAAGATTGCCCTAAGAAACTCTTTTCTTAAGCTTAATTAGTCCATTAAGCAAGAACAAAGTAGCGTACTTAATCCCCATTGGACTGCCTTAGAAAGTTTTTTGCTCTTGCTTGTAATTTTTTGTGGATTGAGTGACTGCAACGCTCCTGTTTTTTCTGCTTGAGGTGAAGGGATCTCTTTTTTCCTTATTTTCCCTTACTACTTTAACTTTTTTGGTTTAAATTAAAACTCTTATTATTTAAATAAATTTCTTCCTCTACTTGTTGCAATATTATACTGGAGATAGTTAAGGAAAGAGATTTTAAAAGAAACGAATCTGCCACTTGAAAGCCCAAATCTGAAGCTCTTTTTCTCTTGCTGCTGTAGCGATGTCTTCTTTGTTCACTCTTATCTATATTGACTGCGACTGCGCAACAACAAATAATGGTGTGTGGAAAATACTTTGACAAGAATTGGAAAGAAAAGAAAAACTTCAGAACCCTTCTTCTTTGAAAACCATAAAAGAACATTCGTCTAAAATAAAAATAGATATATTATTCAAAATCTGTGATAGGCTAGAGTGGCAGATTGTGCTAAATTCCTCTTCTCTTCTTGCTCTTTCCCTATATTATTCCTTATTTTAAAAAATGGAACAATACTCAGATGAAGAAAACTTGTTAATTCAAAAAATTTTGGCTGGACTTCAAAACATCTCAGAAGGAACGTCAATGGCTTAAATTCCCCACAGAAAAGGAAGAAAATAAACCACTATCTTAAACAATTCAAGAATGATATAATTTGCTTGCAAAAAAACTCATATTAGATTAACTGATCAAAAATACCTGATCAATACAAGACTTGGACAACATTTTATAGCTTCTGCAGCAGAGAAGAAAAATGGTATAGTCATTTATTTAAGGAAGGATTTGAAAGCTGAATTAATTGAAGCAGATTCCCATGGAAGATACATTGCAATAGATTTGGTTTTAGAAGGGAAAAAGACACTGCTATTGGGAATATATGCTCCTAATCAACAACAAGATAAATTTTATAAAATGCTTCACGCTAAATTAGTACATTGGGACTATAGATCCTGCATATTACTGGGTGATTGGAATGGTGCTATGGATACCAAGAAAGATAAGAAGGCTCTCCGCCAAAATACTCAAACGCGAGCAAAACTACCTAAGTCCTTCTTCGACATGATAGAGGATTTTGAATTGAGAGATATCTGGCGAGAAAGGAATGCAGAAGAATATGACTTTACCTTCTTTTCTGATAGACATCAATCCTTTTCCAGGATTGACTTCATATTAACAACCAATGATTTGCTTTCTAGGGTAAAGAAGACGAAGATATGCTCAATTGCTGGTCAATATCCTTATCAGACCACAATCCGGTTTGGATGGAGTTGGGAGCTGGGATTCGAGCAAGAAGATCTTGGAGACTGAATGAAAACTTATTTAGATATGAGAAAAACATTAATGAATGTAAAGAGTTGTTAAAAGAATATTTTGTTTTTAACATGAATAAGGGTACATCTATGGAAATGGTATGGGATGCAAGTAAAGCATATATGAGAGGAGTTCTGATAAATATGAATAGACTACATAGACGCAAACAGGGGGAAAAGAGAATTCAACTTGAAAATGAAATTAGGAAGAGAGAGTAGGACCTAGTCTTAAAACCAGGAGACAAAAAGATTAAAGAAACAATCACATTATTAAAAGAGCAGTTTAACATGCTGATGTCAGATCAGGTGGCTACTAATTTGCTATATGCAAAACACAACACTTTCTGCAATGCAAATAAATCTGGTAGATGGCTAGCATATCTGATCAGGAAAAAACACAAGTCTCGTAATATATCGAAGTTACATTTTAAAGGGAAGGAAGTGTACCAACAAGAGGAGATTCAAAGGGTTTTTCGTGAATTCTTTATAGGATTGTACACAAATGATAAAATCCAAAGCTTAGATATAGATAGATACCTGGATAAAGAAAAAATACCCATAGTTAAAGACGAGCAGAGGGAAAGACTGAATCAACCAATTCCTCAGGTAATTAAACAGCACCAGGTACAGATGGCTTGACAGCGGCTTACTACAAAAATTTGCAATTAGAAATGGTAGAATCGCTTAGGGAATTATTTAATAAGATCCAAGTGGAAGGGAAGGTACCCCCATCTTGGAAGACAGCCTTTATATCCTTGACACCCAAAGAAGATCAAGATCTTACTCAACCAAAAAATTATAGACCCATATCATTACTTAATATAGATTATAAAATTTTCACTAAAATACTAGCGAATAGGTTAATGTTGGTTATTCAGCAATTGATTCATAATGATCAAACAGGTTTTATTCAAGGGAGACAAATGAGTACTAATGTAAGATTAATTCTCAATACATTAGAATACCTGGGGAAGAATAACCAAATCCCTGCTGCGCTTATATTTTTAGATGCTGAAAAAGCCTTTGATCGAGTGAATTAGCAATTCCTGCTGAAAATATTGCAAAAAATGCAAATAGGAGAGCACTTTCTAAAATAAATTAAAGCAATATATCAGGAACAAACAGCCCAAATCATAATTAATGGGAGTCTAACTGATTCATTTAATATTGAGAGAGGTACAAGGCAGGGTTGTCCCTTATCCCCACTATTGTTTATCATAACCTTGGAACTACTCTTGAATAAAATAGGGGTTCGGGGAACCTACAGGGAATCAGGATTAGGCAGCAAGAATATAGAATATGTGCTTTTGCGGATGACTTGGTTATAACAGTTACCCAACCACAGGAATCTAGTAAGGTATTAATGAATATGATTAATCAATATGGTCAAGTGTCAGGATTTAAAATAAACTTAGGGAAAACAAAAATACTAGCTATAAATATGAATACTAAACAAAGGGAAGAACTAGAAGGAACGACAGGATGTGAAATAGTTAAAAAGGTCAAATATTTAGGAGTTTATATTTCAACATCAAATGGGAAGTTATATAAGTATAATTATGAACCACTATGGCATGGTATACAGACAGAGATGAAAAAATGGGAAAAATTACAGTTATCTTTGCTGGGAAGCAGCAGTGAAAATGAATACTTTACCTAAATTTTTATTTCTTTTTCAAAGATTACCAATACTTAAAAAAGATGCAAGCCTCCAAGAATGGCAGAAGGGTATTAATAAATTTGTATGGGTAGGGAAGTAAAACTAAAAATAATGCAAGATGTGCGTGAAAGAGGAGGCTTGAAATTACCCAATTTAAAACTATATTATGATGCAGTAGTTCTGTCTATAATTAGTGACTGGATTAATTTAACAGATGATAGAATACTTAATATTGAAGGGTATGATTTGGTATATGGTTGGCATGCTTATTTGCTATACAACAAAAATGTGGATAAGAATTTTAAAAGTCATATTTTAAAGAATGCTCTACTGCGGGTTTGGAAAAAATATCAATATAAATTAAATGATAAGATACCTATGTGGGCTATTCCCAGACATGCAATAGAAAATATGAATATAGTACAAAAACAGGATGTAACTACTTACAGACAGCTTCTTACTGCAGAAAGAGGTGTACTACAACTGAAACCCTTGGACGTACTAAGAAAGGAAAAGGTAATTCAAACATGGTTTCAGTACAGACAGTTACAGGCTAGATGGAAATCAGATCAAAAGATTGGCTTTATGCAAGTCGAAGATAATTTACTTAAACAAATTAGAGATCAAAGTCCAATTAATATAAAGAGATTATATAATGTACTAATAGAAATTGACTCGGAAACAGAACTAGTTAAAGACTGTATGATTAAATGGGCTCAAAATGTTGAAGAACCAATAATGCTGGATACATGGGAAAAGATATGGGTGAAAAATGTAAAATTTACACAGGCCCAAAATTTGAGAGAAAAATTTTATAAGATGTTTTATAGATGGCATTTAGATCCTTAAAAAATGGCTTCTATGTATCCGAACTTACAACCTAAATGCTGAAGATGTGAGTGTATGGATGCTACTTATTTTTATATATGGTAGATTTGCAAAAAGGTTAAAGCATTTTGGATTAAAATATGGTGTATTATGCAAAATGTTCTTAAAAAAAGGATAAAGTTTACCCCTCAGTTATTTCTGTTAGGCATAATTACTGATTGTACATTTGTAGAGATTAATCTGATATTGCATTTAATAACTGCAGCTAGATTGTTGGTGGCGCAATACTGGAAGAAGGAAAACTTGCCTACTATTCAAGAATGGACATTGAAAGTAACAAACCTAGCCGAGATGGCCAAAATATCTGCATATCTTAAGGACCATTCAAACGAGAGATACAAACTGGAGTGGAAAAGATGGATTGATTATACTCAAAACAAATATGGGACTAAGAAACTCCAGATAGTTTACGTTAGAGATTAGGAATTATAAATTATTTAGAGTTAGTCCAGCAAGGAGGAGCTAGAGTTCAATGGAAATACGTTGTTCACCATCTTTTGGTTTTTTTTTTTCTTAAATTGTACCTTAGATTTTCTTTGTTAAAGATTTATACCCTGTATTGGTTCTGGGAAGTCGGGGGGAGGGGGAAGGTTGAGGGGGTTTGGGGGGGAGGGTGGGGGTGAGAACTAAACATTTGTAAAAGTTTGTGGTTTTTTTCCAAAAATGTTTAATAAAAAAAAAATCTCAGAAGGATTTGAGAGATTCCACAAGAAATGGGACAGACTATGGGATATTACAGAAAAAGATGATGGGGTTATAGCCCCAGAAATTAAGGAAACGAATGGAAATACAGAAAACAAAGATAAGAACTTAGATGAACTTATAAATGGAGTAAACGTGAGTGAAAGTGGAAAGAAGGGAAGCTGGAAAAGTGACTTTGATAATTTGGTGTTCCACCCCAAACTTTAAGATGTAGGAGAAAAAGAAAGAGTGAAAAAGATGGAGGTAATAAGACAAATCTATTCAGAAACAAAACTGACAACTAAAGTTAAGCTTACATTAATAACAACTCAAGGGCAACAAAACTACATGAGAGATCGTTTAAGCTTCAATGTGCGGAGAGAGGTTTTAAACCCTGGAAAGGCTTTGGACATAGAATTGGCACAACAACTGCGAGAGATGAAAGGCTATTTTGTAACTGGAAAGATACTGGTTAATAATGCCAATTAATGGGAAAAAGCTAGTTAATTCTTGACTGATTGTTAAGTAGAGATTATAGTACTTTTTAGACTGTTTTAAATTACCATTGAATGATTATCCATTAACATAAATTTACTATGATACTAAGAGAAATAATAACCCTAGTTAGGATAAATAGCCAGACCATAGAAATACTAGTATACATTCTGGGTGATTGTCAAATAGAAATGTTAATATTTCTTAGATTGTCTTTGATGTCTAATGTTTATTTTCTTAGCCCGTAATTAACTAATTTGGGACTGAGGGAAAAGTCCTATAAATCTTATTAATAAATCATTGTTTAAAGATGGTTATAAAGTTATAATATTGTGAGATAATTAGTAAATAACCTTTAGCTAACTACAATAATAACAATGAAATGTTAATGGACAATATTTAATGATACATACAGGTGTGTTACGGGGGGTGTGTGCTTAGATATCTTACTTAACCAAATCAATTTTAGAACATGTCATAAAGGTGTAATGGTATTGGAGATCTATTGAAATTGCAAATGAATGCCAGTAGGTGGTTATGTCTTCCAATATAAAGGATTCTAGATAAAAACATGTTTAAACAATGGTAACCAAATGAAAATTATGGTACAGGGATAGTAAAATACATAACTTTTCTTTCTTGACTTAAAATGTAGAACATGATTTGAATGAAGTATATGTAAGGACTGTGGAAGAAACGCATGGAATATATTTGTAATCAATCGATATGCTTTCAACAAGATGTAACGAAAGATGATTTTTTTTCTTTTTTTTCTTTCTGTTTGACTAAAACAATAAGGAATTTTCTCAATAAAGGGACTTTTTCTCACCCTTTGGAGGGACTCTTTTCGCGCCCTTCGGAGGGACTTTTTGTGCCCTTCGGAGGGACCTTTCATGCCCTTACTCGCAGGGACTTTTCAACAGTTTTCAAGTCTTGGGGAGAGACTCGAGAGGACCAGCAGCACAGCTACCCAGAAGGGGTCTTGTCATCAGCAGGTATGCGCACCTTCTCTTTTCCTCTCTCTTTACATACAATTGGCATTTGCTTTTTGCTCTCACAGGACAAAAACAGCAACAAAAATTTTTCATTCACTTTTCCATCCATTTTCACACACACTAGTCACACACATGCAGGCATACACACATTTCCCACACTTTAAAATTAAATTTTAGAGAATTAAAATTTAGTGGTACTCACCTTCTTTCCAAGCAGCCTTTAAGCTCAAACTCAAAACCCCTTTAAAACCTAGATCCAAATGGTTAAGGCCAAGATAAAGTCCGCCCACAGACTCAATGGGGTCTGTGCCGGCATGGGAGGCTTACCTGAGCCATATCCATTGGTTAGGCTAGCTTGGAGTCCCATCTGGGGTGCCAATTGTTGGAGGAAATATCCTTCTGGGTTCGGCTCCAAGTGGGAAAAAAGACACTGGAGACATGGAGGCTGCTTGGAAAGATGGTTTTAATGGTGGACAGGACCACATGGCTTGAGTGCTGAATAGAAAAGGTGATCACATGCTTCAATGTTGTGGAGAAAAAGAGAAGCCAGGAAGAGAAGCTGAGTCCCTGGTTTTATGCCCTCTCTGGCCTTTGATCTTGAGTTTGTGTTCTGATTGGTTGTCAGACTCCCATGGAGCCATGCAGGGGCAACTCTCTAGGCTGTGTTTTGAATCCAGGTTTGTTTGAGTTCTCAGATGCCATGTGGGGAGTTGGGTAAAGGGCCAATATTATCATGTCTTAATCCCATCCGCCTGGAGCTGAAGGGGAGAACTCTTTATTATGTAAAGTGGACTAGCTTGGGCTTCTTAATGGCCCATTGACAAAGTGGGGATGGATAGGAAGCTACAGGGAGTATTCTGTTTTTTAAAACATGTTTCTTCCTTTTCACATCCAGAGAAATATTCTGCCTTTTCAATATTTTCTAGGATATTTCATTTTTCTGGGAGAGGGCTGTGTGATAACTTCCTACACTACTAAGCAATGTTTATATTACACTAAGCATGAACTCTGCTATTGAAGTAGTACCTTCTTTCCCATGTATTCAATTTCAATCTGTAGATGAACAAATTAAGAAATAAATTATAACAATTTTATGTATGTTATGTTTTAAGCAGCAAGGTCAGTTTTCACTCTGTTCTACTAAATAATTTGATGATTGTGATTTTGATATCTGATTTAATTGGAATTAATTTGATTCTGGCTCCTTCCTATATGCTAAAATAGAGCCTGGATGTCAGCCTCTGCTTTGCTGCTGCTTCAGCTGCCATTGAAACGGGGGAGTGGGCATGGTATTTGGGAGGGGAATACTAATTGTGCTGGAGGAGGATCCTGGAGTTTGCTGCCTCTCTTGCTGCGCATGCGGAGGAGGTTTCCCGCCAAAGCCAACGGCACCGACATTCCATCTGGGTGATGCCTTTCGAAGTTATCTCACACCTGACACTTGGGAGAATTATGATTGGACTGTAACTGGAATGCCAAGGGGAGGGGAATGGGTTATTCTATATATCAATTGCTTTCGCGCCTAAATAATCAGTCTTTCGCTTTGCTATGCTTCTAATCATTTATAATTAGTAAAAGTACACTTGATTTCTATCAATGGAGTCTCGTGGTTTTCTTTCCTAATTATTTCAATGGAGTAGTGCTGACAGTAAGCGAAAGACCAATTCACACCCCACCAGGAGTTTTCAACCTACCGTGGGGGGTGTACTCACAAGAAGGACGGAGAAATGTCATTGCAAGCAGGCGATGATGAGGAGATTGAAAGAGAAACTGCAGAACAAACTTTACCTGAAAGGCTAGCTGGCCTGAGGATAGAGAAGCGTGCGGTTCAGCCCCGATGGACTTTGGGAGTGGGGCAAAAAGAGGATTATGAGGATTATGAGAATTTGGATGCAGGAGTCACCAGACGGAAACAAAGAAAACCCCCAGCAGACTGGAAAGAAACTATGACCGAGAGGAGGTCCCGGGAGAGAGAAATGGAAAGAGAGCAAACGGAAGAATTTGCACAAAGGTACTCCTTGCATAAATTTAGGGAGGGTGAAGAGGCTGAGGGGGGATGGGAGCAAGCAAACCCAGAAACAGTCTCCCCCCCCAGCCAGGGCTGTTGCCAGAGGGGGGGGTCCCCCAGAAGACGCAGAAGTGCAAAAGTCCCTCCCTTACCAGCAAAATATAACGGTGATACAAAGAGGTTGTGTCCTTTCGTCATGCAGATTTGCAACTATATGGAAAAATATGGCCAAGTTTTAGAGTCAGATGAGATGAAAGTGCGAATAGTTTCACTTTCTTTGGAAGAAAAAGTGGCTGTTTGGATGGTGAGCTTATACCAATGTAATTCCCCTGTCCTGAGGAATTTTAATAGCTTTATGACTGCACTAAAAAGGAGGTTTGATGACCCACTGATTGAGAGACGAGGGAAGGTGAATTTTATGGCCCTAAAACAGGGAAATAAGCCAGTAGCTGAAGAGGTTCAGGACCAGTTTGCATTGGGATTAAATGAGGACATTTACCAACAATGCGTTAACAGACACCTTCCTAAGCGAATTGTTGCTGGCTATGAAAATACAGCGGATGTTGAACTAGACTTGATTAGAATTCCACGTGTGAAAGGGGAAAAAGCAGAGAGATCACCCCCCACCCCAGCTCAAAGGGCCCCATTCCGCATCAGGGGTGAAGGGAAGGGAAGCTCCACCGGCAAAGACAAGCCTTCCATGTGCCTCCATTGTGGAAAAGGAGGCCATAGCGCCATGAATTGCCACGTTAAACTTCCTCCGCCCGCCCAAACCCCTACCAAGAGGAAAGGGAAGGCAAGCAAGGCCCTGGGGAAGGAAAAGGGAGCTGCGCTCGCTGTTGAAAATACCCCCCAGTGTTTCCAGCGGGAGATGGAGGAGGGAGCAGACGTGACCACCAGCTCCTCGGATGACTCCGATGACGACGGCTCGCCTCAATGCGTGAGTTCACATAAAGGCCCCATGTTGATCCCAATTGAGTTAAGGGTGCCACCTGCTGGGGAGGCAGAGCGGCTTTCCACCCTCCTTGATTCGGGCTGTTCAAGATGTATGATTAACCCTGCAATGGTTGAAAAACTGGGCTTGAAATTAAGGACTTTGAAAACCCCTATTGTTTTTTGCCAAATCGATGGATCCATTGCAGGGGAAGGCCCGGCCCATTTCTACACTGAACCTCTAGAGATGAAAATGGGCACCCATGTAGAATTGATCTCTTTTATTGTGGCACCTGGGATGGACAGACCCCTTATTTTGGGACTCCCCTGGCTTCGTAAATGGAACCCTCGCATTAATTGGAGGGAGGGGTGGCTGCGCATCCGGACCAGCACAGCCCCAGACGGGGATGCAAACGCCCCTGAGCCTGGTGGCTCCAGCCCCGCATTGGCCACCAGGGGCCAGGAGAAAATTGAGGGGGAGGAAAAGATTCCGAAAAAATATTGGGACTTAAAAGGGGTTTTTAGTGAAAAATCTTCGGATAAGCTTCCACCCCACAGGAGCACTGACTGCTCCATCGAGATTTTACCTGAAGTGCCGCTTCCAAAACCCCAAATTTACTCTATGTCGCCCAGGGAGATGGAGGAAATGAGGAAGTTTATTGACAAAAACTTACAAAGGGGTTTCATTGAACCAGCCAGACCCAAGGTGGCGGCCCCTGTACTATTCAGGGAGAAGAAAGATGGCTCTCTGCGCTTATGTGTGAACTTTAAGAACCTTAATTCAATCTCTTCTCATAATCTCTACCCTTTGCCTCTGATGAAGGACATGCTGGCCCAACTGGGAAAAGGGCGCATTTTTACTAAACTGGACTTAAGGGAGGCATACTATAGAGTCCGAATTAAGGAGGGAGATGAGTGGAAGACTGCTTTCAACTGCCCCCTGGGGTGCTTCCAGTTCCGTGTAATGCCTTTTGGCCTGCAGGGGGCACCGGCAGTTTTCATGCAGCTAATTAATGAGATTTTGCATGACCACCTTTACAAAGGCATTATCGTATATTTAGATGATATCCTTATTTACACGCAAACATATGACGACCACGTCAAGTTGGTCCGCACCGTCCTGAAGAAACTCCACGCTGTGGAACTTTATGCCAAGTTATCCAAATGTGAATTTCACCAGAAGATAGACTACCTTGGGTATCGCATCTCACCCGCGGGAGTGGAAATGGACCCCGCTAAGGTCAAGGCGGTCACTGAGTGGGAGGTGCCCTGCACACGGAGGCAATTGCAGAAATTTTTGGGTTTTGCTAATTTCTACCGTCAGTTCATCCCTTCTTTTGCCAAAAATTGCACTTCCCATCACTAATTTGTTGAAGTCCAAAGGTGGGCCAAAACCTAAACCTAGCAAGTTGTTGAATTGGACCATGGAGTGTCAAACTGCGTTTGAAAAGTTGAAGAGACTTTTTGCCAAAGAACCAGTTCTGAAGCATCCAGATATGGACAAGCCTTTTGTCATTCAAGCTGATGCCAGCGACGTGGCAGTGGGAGCCGTTTTGCTTCAGACGAATGACCAAGGTAATCTACAACCTTGTGCCTACACCTCTCGTAAACTCACAGAGACAGAGAGACGTTGGGCGATTTGGGAGAAAGAGGCATTTGCTGTACGTTGGGCTTTGACCACATGGTGCCATTTCCTGGAGGGTGCTAAACACCCGTTTGAGGTGTGGACTGACCATAAGAACTTGGAAGCTTTGAGGACTCCCAGGCGACTCTCCCCTAAGCAGATGCGATGGGCTCAGCATTTCAATCGTTTTAATTTCACACTTAAGTACATCCCGGGGGGGGGAGAATTTCATGGCTGATGCTTTGTCCAGACTCCCTCAGTACAACTGTTGTAAGCTGAGTATTGTTCAACCCGTAGTTCCCGCATCCAGCCTTGCTGCTCCTGTTGTTACTAGGCAATAGACACGCACTAAGGTGGACGTGTCTCAAGATTTCCTTTCTGACCTCAAAAAGGCCCTTCGTCAGAATGATTGGTTCCAGCAGCATCAAGGTGAATGCACAATGAGAGACAATTTGCCATGGGTTGGAGCAAAACTTTACATCCCTGCCTCTCTTCATCTCGTGGTTCTCCAACGGGCACATGATTCCAAGTTGGCGGGGCACTTTGGCTTTGTGAAGACGCTGCATCTTGTGAAACGACAGTTTTGGTGGCCATCTTTGAAGAAGGACATTGAACTTTATGTTGCAAGCTGTTCTGTTTGTGCAGCTGCTAAGCGCCCGCCGGGGAAACCGCAAGGTTTACTCCAGACTGTGGCTCGCCCTGTTGCCCCATGGAAGGAGATTTCTATGGATTTCATTGTCAAACTTCCTGAGAGCCAGGGGCACACTGTCATATGGGTGGTTACTGACTTGTTTTCCAAGCAAGTTCATTTCATACCTTGCCCTAAGATCCCTTCTGCGAAGGTGCTCGCTAAACTTTTCATTTCTCACGTTTACCGCTTGCATGACGTGCCTGACCGCATAATCTCTGATAGGGGTGTCCAATTCACCTCCGTCTTCTGGAAAGAATTTCTTAAACGCATTGGCTCCGCCCAGGGTCTAAGCTCCACCCACCACCCTCAGACTAATGGGGCTTGCGAGAGGACTAATTCTGTTCTAGAACAATATTTACGTTGTTTCATCAATTACCAGCAAGATGATTGGGTGGACTTGTTGCCACACGCGGAAGTGGCTTATAATAATTCTGTACATAGCAGCACTGGATTCACCCCTTTTCGGGTTGTATTTGGCCAGGACTTTGTTCCTATTCCCGAAGTTCCTCTAGAGCAGCCACAGGTTTCGTCTATCTCCGACTGGAGTGAGCGGTTGCGGCACATTTGGCCTTTGGCACTTCGCACTTTGGATGCTGCGCACTGAGCGCATAAGAAACAGGCTGATAAGAAACGTTCTCAACCTTATCAGTACAAAGTGGGTGACAAAGTTTATCTCTCCACGAAGTTCCTTCAAACTACGCAGAAATCAAAAAAGTTGGGGCCTAAGTATGTTGGCCCGTTTCCCATAATCAAGATCATCAATCCTGTTTCGGTTCGCTTACAGCTACCCAAGCACCTAAACCGTGTATATCCTGTTTTCCACATTAATCTCATTAAACCTGTTCGTTTTTCATCTTTGCGTCCACCAGTGGACCCGCCACCTGCCCCCCTATTGATTGATGGTGAGCAGCATTTTGAGGTTCGGGAAATCTTGGACTCTCGTAGACGGCGGAAACGCCTTCAGTACCTGTTGGCTTGGAAGCATTTTCCTCAGTCTCATGCTGAGTGGGTGGACAAGTCCCATCTCCGGGCCCCCCCAACTGCTTCGCCAGTTCTATTCTGCTTATCCGGACAAGCCCTAGCAGACTCTCATTCCTGTCTTTCTCTCCTCCCCCCTATTTTTCTTTTTCTGTTTTTTTGTTGTTTGTCTGTTTGTTTCTGTTTTGTCGTTTTCCAGGCCTGACCGGCTTTTTCCGGAGGAGGGCCGGATGTCAGCCTCTGCGTTGCTGCTGCTTCAGCTGCCATTGAAACAGGGGAGTGGGGCATGGTATTTGAGAGGGGAATACTAATTGTGCTAGAGGAGGATCCTGGAGTTTGCTGCCTCTCTTGCTGCGCATGCGGAGGAAGTTTCCCGCCAAGGCCAACGGCACTGACGTTCCATCTGGGTGATGCTTTCGAAGTTATCTCACACCTGACACTTGGGAGAATTATGATTGGACTGTAACTGGGATGCCAAGGGGTGGGGAATGGGTTATTCTATATATCAATCGCTTTCGCGCCTAAATAATCAGTCTTTCACTTTGCTACGCTTCTAATCATTTATAATTAATAAAAGTACACTTGATTTCTATCAATGGAGTCTCGTGGTTTTCTTTCCTAATTATTCAATGGAGGAGTGCTGACACTGACTCAGTCTCAAAAAGATGGCTAAATCCACTGGAATCTTTTTATTTCTAATCCTAGAGGAAAACTCAGCAAGAAACAAGAGCACATAAGGAGTGTCCATGAACAGATTCACAGCATAATGTCACAAGATGTTTTATCTAGAAGTTTAAGCACCTTGTACTTTTCTTCTTAAAATAATTAACAGCTGTAAAATTCTTTCTGAATCAGATTTGATTGGCAACTTAGGGAAGAACCAGAATGTCAGGGTTCTGACTGATGCCCTAATTAAATCAAGAGTCTCAGGCCAAGCTTCAAAGGAAAACCAGTTATTTATTAGGAGCTTCATGTCGACATGGACCAAATGGAGCCAACTCTGACCTCACTTAATTTGCACTTTGGTTCTGACCCTGTTTTCCCCACCCCAAGATGTGTTATCAGTCACATTCTTGGGTGGGTGGGGGGTGCCGGAGCTAGCTGGAATGGATGCTGAATGCTGAATTTCTGCCTCCTCTGGGCCATCTCAGAGAATGGATTTAAAAAATATAATACCCATCTAAAGATTATGAAATTTGAGAGATTATGAAATGTAAGTTATTTCCCTTGCTTTTCTTCTGAAGATTGGATTTTATTTGATTTGGAATTGGACATTTTTTCAGAGGAGCTTTGAGCTTGGATGTTTGATTAAGAGACTTGAGAGGCCTTTGAAGGTGGACAGGAGAGGAAGGGTCCTATAATTGAATACTGAGAAAGAACTTGGAAAGAGTTTAAAGGAGTACAGCTGAGAAGATAATAGCAGATTTATGAGTGTATAGTATAAAGACCCATCACTCCCTTCTTTAAGTCGAAGTGTTGAGGCCTGGAGAAGGAAGATTTAAATACTTTTAAGACAGAGCCTTGATAAGGTGTATGTAATAAAGTTACCTGCTGCCATTGGATTTATTTAGTTTTATTAAGTTGTATTTTCAGAGATAAACTGATAAAGACAAGACAAAGGAGGAAGTATGTCTGTGGACTATAGACTGTAAAACTCTTAAAAGATCAAGAGCTCTTTTTGGATGGTTGGATGTCAAAACACAGCAAAAGTGTGGAAAGTGTTTGGCAAAGTCCCAAAGTAGGCCTTAGATCTTCAGAGTTATGCCCGATTCAAGTGGAAAAAGCCTTAGAAATGAAAGTGTGGGAAAAAAATCACCTGAGAAATCACTGACTCAATCAGACAAATTTAATATTCTCTTACAAGGGTTAAAAGAAATGAAGAAAAATATAAAGGAGGATTTGAAGCAAATAAATGATAAAATGGATAGTATGGATTTGTTGGACTTTGTTTGGTGAAACAAAGTCAGGATATGACACAAAATATTACAGAAGTGAAGACTCAGATTGAAGAACATGATAGGGTATTTAAAAGCCAGATGACTATGATACATCAGGTGAAAAAGGATTTGATCGAGATATCGAACCATTAGCGCCGCTCAATTTTAAGGATACGTGGATATCTGGAGAAAAATGAAAAAAATGAAGCAGTTGATCCAAGAAGTATTGGACTGGGCTATCTTGATCCTCCCAGACATTCTCTTTACAAGATATTATATTGATGTAATACATAAAGTTGGCAGAAAAAGGTTGAGAAAAAAATTGCCAAGAAACATTGTGATAAGATTCTGGTTTTATGCCAAAAAAAAAAAAAAAAACCAACAATTGATGCGTAAATTGCGAGATATGGTGTTGATAGTGTTTGGGGGTCATCAGATACAAGTTTTTCCAGATTTAAGTGTGAGACTTTACAATGGAGGAGAGAGATGTTAATTACACATTTGTTAATTACTGAAGAAAAATAATATTAATTATAGCTGGGGTTATCCAGCTTTTTTTGAGATTTCCTTATGGGGGAAGAGTCTATATAGTTGAAACAAGGGGGGGAGGCAGTGGAGCCTCCCAGCAACTCTAGTTACAGAGAACAGTGATCTCCATTCCTGTGCTGGTCTTCTCCTGTTTGTGGGCTCTATAAAAGAGCCTATGCCTCCCTGGAGGGGGGGGTTGAAGCTAAGGAGGGGCGCTCTGTGAAGTCACAGGTGAGATCACAAATGTCAGGCATGCCTCCTTCCATATCCAAGAAAGAAAAACCTCAACTCCATATTAATAAAGATAATGTACTTTTACTAGATATGAAGTGAAAGCAGCTAAAAGGGAAGCAAGATCTGAGCCAGAAAGGTGGGAACATATACATATCAAAAGTTTACCCAGCACCCTCCCCCAATTCCCCGACCCAGTGTCCAATCTGCAACTCCCTAAAGTGTCATGTGGGGTGCATCTCCAAACAGCCTCATCAAGTTGGTATGTGAGATGGTTGGCCTTGACCAAGTCCAAACATCAGCCACTAGCATGCGCAGAAGATGGTGAGAACAAGACTCCTTCAGTACAATATTATTCCCTTCCCCAATACCATGTCCCCACCCATTCCTATGGCAGCCGATAGTAAGCAATCATAGCAAAGCAGCCATAAGCAAGTAACCAAAACAGAGGCTGACATCTGGCCCTCCTTCAGAAAGAGATATCATTCCATGAAGGAACGGAGAGAGGAAAAACAATACAAAATAACAATACAGCATATACATCTATTATAAAATCAAGGTTTATCAGGATAATTGGTATAGAACTTCTGCAAAAGTCTGGGAGCTCTAACATGAGATTTGTCAACCCATTCAGCCTGGGAAGGGGGAAAATGTTTCCAGGAGACCAAATACTGAATGTGACCCCTATGTTTTTTGGAGTCCAAGATTTCTTTAACTTCAAAATGTTGCTCTCTCTCAATAAGAAGAGGGACCGGAGGTGAAGGTTGAGGCAGGCGAAAGGAAAAAGTATGCTCTTTTTTCAACAGGTTCACATGAAACACAGGATAAATTCTGCTAAGGTTTTTCAGCAGGTCCAACTTCACCAATACCAGACTTATGATTTTTACAATGGGGAACGGACCTACGTACTTCGTCCCCAACTTCTTCGACTTTTGGGTGGTTTGCAGAAACTTGGTGGACAAAAAAACACTATCCCCAACTTGATATTCTTTCGGCTTAACCCTTATCCGCTTGTCATGTGTGAGTCTGGTGCACTGCATCTAACACTGTGCGGGTCATGGGCCAAAACTGCCAAAGTTGATCATTCCATTCAGACAAGGACAAAATTTGCAGTTTCTCCTGAGGCAATTCAGGAATTGGCACAGAGTCCTAACCAAACACAACTTTAAAAGCGGTCATGCCGTTACTGCTGTGTATCGAATTATTGGACACCACCTCTGCATGTGGTAACAGTTCAGCCCAATTATCCTGTTGATAATTGATGAAACGTCGGAGGTACTGCTCCAAAACCGAGTTAGTCAATTCACAACCCCATTAGTCTGAAGATGGTGGGTGGACCTTAGCCTCTGGGCAGAGTCAATCAATTTCAGGAACTCTTTCCAAAAGAGAGAGGTGAATTGGATCCCCCTGTCCGAAATAATGTGTTCAGGCACTCCATGCAACCTATATACATGTGAAATAAACAATTTAGCCAACGACTTCGCTGATGGGATCTTGGAACACGGCACAAAATGAACCTGTTTGGAAAACAGATCGGTGATAACCCAAATAACGGTATTCCCCAGACTTTCTGGTAACTTGACAATAAAGTCCATTGATATCTCTTTCCATGGGGTCCCAGGATGGACAACACTTTGGAGGAGACCCTGGGGCCTCCCCGGTGGTCTTTTTGCGGCCGCACAGATGGGACAACTGGCTATGTAGGACTTAATGTCTTTTTTCAATGAATGCCATCAAAATTGCCTCTTAATCAGATGCAAAGTCTTTACAAATCCAAAATGGCCCACCATTCTCGAATTGTGGGCCTGTTGAAGTACGACAGGTTTCAGGTCAGCCGGAACATACAGTTTAGCTCCTACTCACGCCATTCCATCTTTCATGGTGCATTCATCAGAATGTTCCTTGAACCAGTCATCAGATTCAAGGCCGTCTTTGAGTTTGTTCATTAGGTCCATAGTTACCTCCAAATCTATTGGGCCTTGGCTCCTAGTAATAATTGGGGCAGCAATATTTCTAGCTAGGATGACCGGATGAACCATGCTCAGTTTAGAGCTGTTGCACTGGGGAAGCCTGGACAAGGCATCAGCCATAAAGTCCCTCCCCCCCCGGATATATTTCATAGTAAAATTGAATCGGTTGAAGTGTTGTACCCAACACACTTGTTTATGTGACAGTTTTCGCGAGATCTTCAGTGCTTCTAAATTTTTATGATCAGTCCATACTTCAAAAGGGTGTTTCACCCCCTCCAGGAAATATTGCAATGTTATCAAAGCCCATCTAACAGCAAAAGCATCCTTCTTCCATATGGCCCATCTCCTTTCAGCTTAAGTGAGGTGTAAGCACACAGTTACAATTTACCGTCAGCGTTTGTTTGAAGTAATACCATCCCCACCACCATGTCACTGGAATCAGCCTGTACCACAAATGGCACATCCATATCAAGGTGTTTCAAAACTGGCTCTGCTGCAAAGAGTCACTTTAATTTCTTGAAAGCAGCTTCACACTCCATAGTCCAGTTCAAAGGCTTCCCTGGCCTAGGTTTTGCTTCTCCTTTAGATTTTAGAAGATTTGTAATGGACAGAGCGATGTTAGAAAACGGGGGAATAAATTATCAATAAAAAAACTTTACAATTGCTTGTGGGTGCGAGGAGGTGCTCATTCAGTAACGGCCTGGACTTTTGCCAGGTCCATCTCAATGCCTTTGTGGGAGATGCGGTATCCCAGGTAATTGATCTTCTCCTGATGAAATTCACATTTAGACAATTTCACATAAAGTTCAGCGGCTCTGAGTTTCTTGAGGACTGAGCAGAACAAAGTCATGTGTTCCTCACGTGTTTCCATGTAGATAAGGATGTCGTTGAGATAGACTAACATGCCCTTGTACAGGTGCTCATACAAAACTTCATTTATTAATTGCATGAAAACTGCTAGCGCCCCCTGCAAACCAAACAGGAGTACCCTGAACTGGAAGCATCCCAAAGGGCAGTTGAAAGCAGTTTCCCACTCATCCCCTTCTTTGATTCTGACTCTGTAATAGGCCTCCCTTAGGTACTACTTGGTAAAAGTCTTGTCCTTCCCCAAGTGGGCTAACATATCTTTCATGAGTGGCAGAGGTATACATTTTCCATGCAAATTCCATTAAGGTTTTTATAATTCACATATAAATGAAAGGAGACATCTTTCTTTCTCTGAACAATATAGGTGCAGCCACTCATGGCCTAGCTGGTTGTATAAAACCCCTTTTTAAGTTTTTGTCAATGAACTTTTGTAATTTCTCCATTTCATGGGGGTCATCAAGGGAGCTTCTCCCCTGGGATGATTTCAATGCTTCAATCAGTGGCACGGTGGGGGTGGGTAGTTTGTTAGAGGCCTTTTCACTGAAAACCTCCTTGAGGTCCGAATATTCTTTGGGGATTTTCTCTTCTCCTTTAATCTTTTTCTGCACTGCAGCAGCCAGGTTCGTTTCGGCATTGGCTATGTGGGATATCCTCCCCTTCCCCTTAGGGGTTTCTGTGGAACGAATGCGCAACCACCCATTCCTCCAGTTCACGTAAGGGTTCCATTTCCGTAGCCACGGTAATCCCAGTATGAGGGGCCGATCCATCCCAGGTGCCATGATGAAACTCAAGGTTTCTTGGTGATCCCCCATCCACATTTCTATTGGTTCAGTTACAAAATGGGCAGGGCACCCTCAGTGATTGACCCATCCAACTGGCAAAAGGCAATGGGCACTTTCAAAGTCCTCAGTCTTAAACCCGTTTCTTCACCAACTCCAGGCTGATTACACACTGGGTGTATCCAGAGTCTAAAAGGGCCAGCATCTTCCCCTGGGCTCCAGTTGATGGCACTTTTAATTCTACTGGGATGGTCATGGGGCCTGATCAGGGATTCACCGAGTGGTCATCATCTCAATCATTTTCATTTTCTTCTCCTGTTTGTGGGCTCTATAAAAGAGCCTAAGCCTCCCTGGAGGGGGGTTGAAGCTAAGGAGGGCCACTCTGTGAGGTTACAGGCAAGATCACAAATGTCAGGCATGCCTCCTTCCATATCCAAGAAAGAAAAACCTCAACTCCATGTTAATAGAGATAAAGTACCTTTACTAGATATGAAGTGAAAGCAGCTAAAAGGAAAGCAAGATCTGAGCCAGAAAGGTGGGAACATATACATATCAAACGTTTACCCAGCACTCTCCCCCAATTCCCCAACCCAGTGTCCCTAAAGTGTCATGTGGGGTGCATCTTCAAACAGCTTCATCAAGTTGGTATGTGAGACAGTTGGCCTTGACCAAATCCAAACATCAGCCACCAGCATGCACAGAAGATGGTGAGAACAAGATTCCTTCAGTACAATATTATTCCCTTCCCCAATACCATGTCCCCGCCCATTCCTATGGCAGCCGATAGTAAGCAAGCATAGCAAAGCAGCCATAAGCAAGTACCCAAAACAGAGGCTGACAACAATCTTCTGTTGAATTCTAGGGGTTTTTTCCCCTCTGCCACATTAGACAAAGAGAGTCTAAGATGGCTGTCACAAGGCTGGGAGAGAGGACGACCATCTAAGCATAGTGCAGGAGCGAAGTTGGTTGGAAGTGTTTGGAACTGGATAAGAAGAACTTCGTTTATTTGAATTCTCAAATCCAAAAATAATTTGGAAAAGGGTCCACAATTATTTAATGAAGCAGCAACTGGGCACTTTGAAAAAATATTAAAATTGAAGGAGACAGAATCAAAGGAAAAGAAAAGACAGAAAAAATTGCTAAAAAATACAAAAAAATGGACTTTTAAACTGAATAGGTATTGTATTGGAAAAGTATTTTGAAACACTGGAACTATTTACTCAAAAATTAACACTATTTTTATATCATTTAAAATTGGGAAAAAATGGATTAATACTGAAATTTAATTAAAGAGTGTCACCTGCTGATGAAAGGAAGAACACAATCTCAAACCAGGCAAATTAATAGCAATAGCAATAGCAATAACAGTTAGACATATATCGCTTCATAGGGCTTTCAGCCCTCTCTAAGCGGTTTACAGAGTCAGCATATTGCCCCCACAGTCTGGATCCTCATTTTACCCACCTCGGAAGGATGGAAGGCTGAGTCAACCTTTGAGCTGGTGAGATTTGAACCGCCGAACTGCAGCTTAGCAGTCAGCTGAAGTGGCTGCAGTACTGCACGCTAACCACTGCACCATCTCGGCTCTTAAGCTTGGAATATGAAGAAATAAGAATACTCAATAATTCAATAAGTGTTTGTAGGTCTGAAAACATGGTATTTGGACTATTGGACAAAAAAGGGATTCAATAAAATTCAATGAGATGCTTCATCAAGAAGAACGGAGTGGAGGTTGGAAAGGGGTGGCATTGGCAATTCAAAATACACACTGATAAGACAATACCAGAAAATTATGAAAAAAATGGAGAGTATAGATGAAATTCTGGGAAATATAACACAAGAGACAGTCAGTGTTCAAGATGTCCAGGAAGAGGAGGAGCCAACTGAAAGAGGAGACAGAAAAAGGGGACAGATAAAACAAGTGGAACAAGAAAAAGAAAGAGCAATAATAATAAAAATAACAGGGATTGATGACATAAGCCAAAGAGAGTGTACTTTAAGGAAATTAAAAAAGAAATTGGGGAAACAGGAAGATGCTTATGGGAGAATGATAGGGGCAAAAGTAGATATTTTGAAAACTAGACAATGGAAAAGAATAGAGAAGGGAAGAAAGTTTAAAATAAGTAGGCAGGATGTGGAAATACATAGAAATAAAGATCCAAAATCTAAGAAAAGAATAATCAAAGCTTTAAGACAAGTAAGAGATAATGGTTAACAAAGGGAATATCTTTAAATAGTAGTTGTACAATAAAAGGAAAAAAAACAAAAAACAGAGAAATAGGATTTAGAGAAAGGGGGATTGATAAAATACATTTTTATGTAATAAGGAGAAGCAATAATGAGAAGAGAAATTAAAACTGGAAGGATGGTATTAGTAAATTATAATTCAATATGAATGTGAGTAGGTTTGTTAAATCTAATAAATATGATCAAAATATATGATATGAGGAAAATGATTGATATAAAAACATTGAGAAATTGAATAATTAAAAAATGAAGCATTATAAATTGAATAAGCAAAAAACAAAATCTTAATTTAGTATAAATGAGGGTTGTTATTATCAGAAATATATAAGCTTGTTAAATGAAAAATATGTTGGATAATATTTTATGAAATATTTTATAAAATGGTGATTGGCATAAAAACAATACATAGAATTACTGATTAAACAAAAAATGAAAGATGATAATTCAATATGAATATGCATATGTATGCTAAATGTAACAAATATAATGAATAATATTCCAGTTGTATTATGTAGAATATTGAGATTGATATAAAAACAATATATTCAGGGGACTTCCGAAATACCAGCTTCAATGTTATAAAAATCTCTTTTGTTTAATTGTCTTCAAAATGGCATTTACAGCTTCTGCATTTGTTATCTCCGGCTTCCTGGTACAGAATCAAAAGAATAACTTCTTATAATCTAATTAGACCTACTCCCTTAAAGCCTTCAAAGACTCTTTGTTGTTGATACAGAGACATTCCAAACATTCCAAACGGACTTTCTCTTTTGAAACCCTCCGTAAAACCCTTTGGAGAAAAAAAAAGGGGGGGGAGGAATTTCTTTTTCTCCAAACAGCACAGTGGATTAGCAATTTAGAATAAATAATTAAAACCAAAATATAATGGCATCCAAATCAACCTCTGTGAAATTACCTCCGAAAACGTCTCCCATACCTGGCACAAAGTTGCAGCCCCCACCATCTATGCCCCCTAGTGGAGACGTACTAACAAAAGAATTTTTCTTGGAAATGTTCAAAGAATCCAGAGAACAGAACTTAGAAATGTTTAGAGAATCCAGAGAACAGAATCTAGAAATGCTTAGAGAGTTCAAAGATGAAATAAGGAATGAGATGGAAGTTCTATATGACAAATTCGATACTAGGGTCACTAAAATGAATGATAATATGATGGGAATTGTAAATGTGATAACAGAATATATTTCTGGAATGGAAGATAATTTAGAAATTCTCAATGAAGCTAAAACTAACCTGATATCCAAAACTGAAGTGGTGGAACAAAAAATTGATAATGCTGAAAAACAAATTATTATGATACAGTATAAGCAGATGGAACTTGCATTAAGAGTGAGGGGGCTGCGTGAAGAAAAGCAGGAGAACTTAAAGCAAATGTTTTCTGAAGCTTTTGACCGTCTGGTGGGAAAACCGGGATCCAATTTTGATTGGCAGATTGACAAGACTTTTCGTGTTAACTCGTGGGCGGCAAAACAAAGGCAACTTCCCCGAGATGTGGTAATATACTTTGTTACAAGAGAATCTAGAAATATGATATTACAAGAGTCTTATAATACTAAGCTTCAAATTGGTGGACAGGATCTGATTGTTTTGAAAGAAATACCACCTCAAATGCTAAGAGCCAGAAGAGATTATGCTTTTCTGGTGGAAGAGCTCAGAAAGCGTCAGATACAGTACAGATGGGATGCCCCATTCGGTATTATAGTTACAATGGACAAACAAAGATATCGTCTCAGTTCTGTATGGAAAGCTCGTGATTTCTATCATAAGATTCTGAAGATGGGATACCCTGAATCTTCGGGATATGGTGAAAAACCACGAGACGAACAAGATAAACAGCAAACCACACAACCATCAGATAAAATGTATCATCTCCCTCTCCCGAAAGGGCAAGGAGTCAAGGAAAAAAGATCCAACCGTATGACCACCAGACAAACGGATAAACAAACTACCATGCAACAATCTCAACAATCGTTGGCCACTGATCAAGGAGCTACTGCAACAAGCTCAGAAGCTGTGGGAGGAGCCAAACCAAAGGTGAGACAGGCCTTGCGGGAGGCTCTAAAAAAGCTTCAGGCATCCAAAAATGACAACTAAGATTTTGACATGGAATGTTAACGGACTGAACTCCCCACAGAAAAGAAAGAAAATATTTCATTATCTCAAACAGTTTAAGAATGACATAATTTGTTTGCAAGAAACTCATATCAAATCAACCGATCAAAAATATTTGTTTAACCCCAAACTGGGCCAACATTTTGCGACCTCAGCCATGGAAAAGAAAAACGGCATAGTAGTATACTTAAGAAAAGACATTAAAGCTGAGCTAATTGAAGCAGATCCCTTTGGAAGATATATTGCATTAGATTTAATCTTAGAAGGGAAAAAGACGTTACTTTTGGGAATTTATGCTCCTAACCAACAACAAGATGGATTTTATAGAAATCTCCATGCTAAATTAGTACAGTGGGACTTTGAGTCTTGTATATTAATGGGTGACTGGAATGGCGTGATTGACACCAAAAGAGATAAGAAGACATCTTGCCCGAATACCAAATTCCGAGCTAAGTTACCCAAACCCTTTTTTGACATGCTGGACGACTTTGAATTGCGAGACGCTTGGCGCGAGAGGCATGCAGAAGAATATGACTTTACCTTTTTTTCCAACAGACATCAATCTCTTTCAAGGATTGATTTTATACTAATTACAAATGATTTACTTTGCAGGGTGAAGAAGACAAAGATTATGGCGAGAGTTCTTTCAGATCATAATCCAGTCTGGATGGAATTGGGAAGGGTAGCCCAGGCAAGAAGGTCCTGGAGGTTGAATGAAAACTTATTTAGATATGAAAAGTATGTTAATGATTGTAAAAAATTGCTATCGGAATATTTTGTTCTCAATATGAATAAGGGTACATCTATGGAATATGTATGGGATGCAAGCAAAGCGTATATGAGAGGAGTATTAATGAATATAAACAAAATACATAGACACAAACAAGGGCAAAAACGAAAAGAATTGAAAGAGGAAATTAAAGGGAAAGAGTCAGAATTAACATTGAATCCAGGAGATACAAAGATTAGGGAAACAATTGCTATATTAAAATCTCAGTTTGACATGCTGATCTCTGACCAGGTAGCCACCAGTTTATTATATGCTAAACATAATACTTTCTGCAATGCAAATAAACCTGGTAGGTGGCTGGCTTATCAGATTAGAAAAAAAAGGAAAGCTCGAAATGTATCCAAATTGTGTTACAGAGGGAAGGAAGTGTTTCAACAGGAAGAGATTCAAAAGGTATTTCGGGAATTTTTTACAGAGTTGTATAAAGGGGACAAAATTAAGGACGTAGATATAGACAAATACCTAGATAAAGAGAAAATTCCCCTAGTTAGAGAAGAACATAGGCATAAGCTGAATCAACCTATAACCTCTGGGGAAATTTTGCAGGCAATTAAACAATTAAAGTTAGGGAAAGCACCAGGCACAGATGGTTTAACAGCTGTTTATTATAAAAATTTACAGTTAGAAATGGTAGAACCCCTCAGAGAACTATTCAATAAAATTCAATCGGGAGGGAAAGTGCCTCCTTCGTGGAAGACTGCGTTCATATCGTTGATACCCAAAGAAGACCAAGACCTTACCCAACCAAAAAATTATAGACCTATTTCATTCATTACTCAATGTAGATTATAAAATTTTTACTAAAATATTAGCAAATAGGCTAATGGTGGTAATTCAACAATTGATACATACCGATCAAACTGGTTTTATACAGGGCAGACAGATGAAGAACAACGTTAGATTAATTATTAACGCTTTAGAATACCTGGGAAAGAACAATCAAATCCCGGCCGCATTCATATTTTTGGATGCGGAGAAAGCCTTTGATCGAGTTAATTGGCAATTCCTGCTGAAGACATTGCAAAAAATGCAGATAGGAGATGGCTTTTTACGGTCAATTGGTGCAATATATCAGCAGCAAACAGCCCAGATCATTGTCAATGGAAGTCTGACAGACTCCTTTCAAATTGAAAAAGGTACAAGACAGGGCTGTCCTCTGTCCCCATTATTGTTTATTATAACTTTGGAAATACTGTTGAATAAGATACGGGGCTTGGGCGGTCTAAAAGGGATTAAAATTAGACAGCAAGAACATAAAGTCCGTGCATTTGCGAATGATCTGGTCATAATATTGGAACAACCGCAGGAATCTAGTAGGGTATTATTGAACACGATCAATCAATATGGTCAAGTCTCGGGATTTAAAATAAATCTAGGAAAAACCAAAATATTAGCTATAAATATGACTATCAAACAGAAGGAAGAACTGGGGGCGATGCTAAGATGTGAGGTAGTTAAAAAAGTTAAATATCTTGGAGTTAATATTTTGATCTCAAAAGGGAAATTATATAAGCATAATTATGAACCACTTTGGCATAGTATACAGTTGGAGTTGAAAAGGTGGGAAAAATTGCATTTGTCCTTGCTGGGTAGAATAGCGGCAGTAAAAATGAACATTTTACCAAAATTTTTATCTCTTTTTCAAATGTTACCAATACTTAAAAGAGACGCGAATCTTTCAGAATGGCAGAAGGGTATTAACAAATTTGTGTGGGCAGGAAAGAAGCCGAGGGTAAAGATGAAAATAATGCAAGATGCACGTGAAAGAGGAGGATTGAAATTACCTAACTTAAAATTATACTACGACGCAGTGGCATTATCTGCAATTAGCGACTGGATTCATCTAACTAATGACAGAATTTTGAATATCGAGGGATATGACTTGTTATATGGTTGGCATGCTTACCTGTTATTTAACAAAAAAATGGATAAGAAATTTAAAAATCATATCTTAAGAAATGCTTTATTGCGGGTTTGGAAAAAATATCAACATAAATTAAATGATAAAGTGCCCATGTGGGCAATTCCTAGACATGCAATTGAAAATATGAATGTAGAACAAAAACACGATAGAACCACCTATAGACAACTTCTTATCTCAGAAAGAGGGGTGATGGAACTAAAATCTTTAGAGGTACTTAAAGAAGAGAAGGTAGTTCAAACGTGGTTTCAGTATGGTCAACTACAGGCTAGGTGGAAAACAGATCAAAAAATTGGCTTTGTAAAAGTAGAGGATAATTTGTTTAAACAAATAAGAGATCAAAGCTCAATGCACATAAAGAGGATATATAATGTACTAATACAGATGGATTCTGAAACGGAACTGATTAAGGATTGTATGATAAAATGGGCTCAGAATATCGAGGAACCAATAATGCTTGAAACATGGGAAAGAATCTGGGTAAGAAATGTGAAATTTACACAAGCACAAAACTTGAGAGAAAATTTTTATAAGATGTTTTATAGATGGCACCTAGATCCTAAAAAGCTTGCCTCTATGTATCCAAATGTTCAACCTAAATGTTGGAGTTGTGGTTCTTGTGATGCTACATATTTTCATATATGGTGGACATGTCGTAATGTCAAGGCATTTTGGATAAAAATATGGTGGATCCTGCAAAACATTTTCAAAAGAAGGATAAAATTCACCCCCCAGTTGTTTTTACTGGGTATATGTATTGACTTTACAGCAGCAGAGACTAATTTGGTTCTGTACTTAATAACGGCAGCAAGACTCTTGGTGGCGCAGTATTGGAAGAAGAAAGATTTACCTACAATTCAAGAATGGACTTTGAAAGTTATGAACTTAACCGAAATGGCCAAAATTTCAGCATATCTCAAAGAACATTCAAACGAGAGATATAAACGAGACTGGAAAAAATGGATTGATTACATAAAAAGTAAATATGGGACTAAGAAACTCCAGATAGCTTATGCTTAGTATCAGTAACAATTTAAATTGTTTAAAATTTGGGTAACAGTAAGAAGCTGAGTTCAATGTAGAGATATTTTAGACTGTGATTGTCCAAAAGTTATACCACGTATGGTCTTTGGGAAGTCGGGGGGAGGGAAGGGAGGTGGGGATTTAGGGGGAGGGGGGAGGGGGGAAATACAATATGTGTTAAATTCCATGATTGCATTTGTATACTGTGGCTTTTCAATGTTAGTGCGAAAATAGAACAAACCGAATATACTGGAAGGTAATAGAAATATACCGAAGGATAGAGTCGAGTGAAAGAAGAAGGCGGGTGGAGAGGGTGAGAGAGAGGAGGAGGAGAAGGGAGGGAGGGAATGGATTAGAGGGAGTGATAGGGTTAGGGTTAGAAAGAAGGGGAGGGGAAGTAGGCGTAGAGGGGTGTGTGAGAAGGAAGAATGAAAGTTGGAGGGGGTTGAAAGAGGGTGTATGGTGGGCCAAGGTGGTATATTGGGTTTGTATTGTAGAGGGCATTTTCTATATAAGTGAGGGCCGTGTTTATTACTCAATGTTATATGCCCTGATTAAGCACAGTAAATATGTGATTGTATAGAATGAAAACATAATAAAATATATATATTGAGAAAAACAATATATTCAAATATTTAATAACCAAATAACATTGAATAAGCAATAATGGAAGATCTTAATGTAATATAAATATTGGTGTTAATAATAGTTATATGTTTGTTAAATGTAACAAATATGGTTGATGATATTTTATTCATGTTAAAAGGTATGACAATTAAGATAAGGTGATTGATATAAAAATAACATTGAAATATTGAATAAACAATGGATGATTATAATTTAATATAAAGATGTGTATTATTACTAGTATTATATAAGCTTGTTTTTTTTAATAATTTTTTTTATTTTTTTGTTACATAAACAACACATGCCCACAACAGTGGGGGAAAAAAAGAATCAAAACACAAAAAAGACAAAGAACAAAAAACAAGGCAGAGAAAAAAAACCACAACAAGTATATGTTATAAAAAAGTTTATAAGCTGCTTACAACATGTTTTTGTGCATCTCTTCCATTAATTCATATTAATTCAAATATCTTAACTCAAATGTTTACCATATTAACATCATCATACCTCCACTTTTAGTTGACTACAGTTGTTTAAACATCCTTCATCCTTAACTATGCCAAAGATTTAATCCATAACCACATGCTAGCATTTCATTTACTTGTTTATAAAATCCTCCATTAACATCAAATCCTCATATCCTGTTTTAGCTAAACATCTATAATATTTAATACCAAAAATTCCATCCTCCATGTATACAGTTTATTATCATTCTCCTTTCTTTATGTAGTTATATCGTATATCATAGCATTTTCCCCATATTAGTTAAGATTTAACTGTATATAGTTTTATTTTATTTTTTAATAGTGATAATTATTGTGATTAATAACCTTTATATATGGTCCAAAAATATTTCTAACCTTCCCTTCTCATATCCAATTATTATTTATCATATCAACTCCACATTATATACATTACTATCATTATCAATTATTATTCAACTATGTCTATTACAAATAAATTTAATTAGGTTTAGCTAATTTTGGATTGTATTCTTCCATCTATCAGCCTGTGTCTCTCCAGTAACAAAACCTCCTTAATCCTGTTGCTATTCGTGGATCAAGTTCTCCGAATGTCTTTATGAGCAAGTCCATACAAAAAAATCTTTGCACCTTTTTGCTTAAGGTGCCCCTCATATAATGCTGCCATCCTCCGTTTATTCCCCTTTTCAGCTTGTCTTTAATTCTCAGTGGTGGTATCAAAAGTTTTGCAGATGATATTTCATAAAGTATAAATTCTTTAATGCTTCTCACTCCTCCTACGCTCTGTCTTTCGAAGTAAATCTTCTGTGTGGCTGCCCCCCTTCAGACATTCCATCTTTTTCTCCCTCAAAGGTAAACCAGTTGCCCGGAATATCAGCAAGTTGAAAATCTTCATCTCTGACATCCTTCGTTTGTATTTCAGGAACATTCAAACATTCAACATTCTCATTTTTTTCTTCATATTTTGTTGCTAGAAACAGCAGATAATCCAGCTTCCTCTCAAATCTATCATATGTGGCAGATAATTTTTGTAGTGCGGAAGAAATCATTTGAAATGAATCATTTGAAACTTGAATAGACGCCATCTTTGTACGCAGTTAGTATTTTTCCTTTGGAAACTCTAAGGTATTTGCAAGTAAAAACAAGCTGGGAGCTGTACAATCTTATCTGATCTTAGACCAATCCAGCCAAGCAATAAAAGTGTCAAGTTGTAAGGAGCCAAATTATAGTAAATTGGTTTACAGCCCATTTACAGAGGGTCAGAGGAGATGTTGGAGTAATCTTTCCTTTGTCCATGTAAATAGCATTTAAAACATTTAAAAAATAGGGTAACCACCATCCATAAACCAATAAAGAGATCAAAATCACCGATAGATTCTTCTGTTCTTTGGTTTCAATTAGCTTAAATTTTTATGCGGACCGTCTTTCTCTGAGTAATAAAATCACCTTACCAGCTGGAAAACACTTTCGCCATTCTTTGGAGCTATCTGCAGTTTCGGTTAGCTTACGGCTAATCCAGAAGTCACTGGCAAAGGAGGTTAAATTCCAAGCCCCCAGGGACTTTGCGAATGTCTCTGGGGTCACTGGATCTCCTCCTACCTTTCACTGTCTCTCTGGGACAGCTTGGGTTCGAAATGAACCGTCCAATTCCTTCGGAATAGGGGAATTTCAGGAATAGCCTGAAAATCCATCTTCTCACTGCTAAACCCCACCTTCTTCCTATATAATATAAGCTTGTTAAGAGCCTTTATTAGGACTTATCTAGTGGCGATATGGGCAACAAAATGCACGCATTTTTCCACTCTTATTGCATCCGCGGAATCTCGCCCAGCCGCCCAATTTAGGGTGACCCGCTCCCTCCTGAAAGGGGAAGAGGCGGTGGAACCCTTGCAGGGAAGAGCTGAGGAGTTCGTTCAGTTTCTGTCGGATAAAATCACTCAGATTCGGACAGACATGGACTCCACTTGGGCAGTAGCAGCCGAGATGCCAAGGGCTAGTCTTAATCAGATTTTTTGGGATGAGTTTGAATTTGTCACCCCTGAGGAAGTGGACAAGACCATGGGAGCGATGAGTGCCTCCACCTGTTTATTGGACCCGTGCCCCTCCTGACTGGTTTCGACCGTCAGAGAGGTGACACGAGGCTGGCTCCAGACGATTACCAACGCATCTTTGCAGGAGGGGTTTTTCCCGCAACCATTAAAGGAAGCAGTGGTAAGACCCCTCCTCAAGAAGTCTTCCCTAGATGGAGCTATTTTGAAAAACTATCGTCCCGTCTCCAACCTTCCTTTTTTAGGGAAGGTTGTTGAGAAGGTGGTGGCACTTCAACTCCAATGGACCTTGAATGAAATGGATTATCTAGACTCCTTTCAGTCTGGTTTCAGGCCTGGGTACAGCACGGAAACCGCTTTGGTCGCCCTGACCAATGATCTCTGGCAGGCCAGGGATAGAGGATATTCCTCTATCCTGGTGCTTCTTGACGTCTCAGCGGCTTTCGATACCATCGACCATGGTATCATTCTGCGACGCCTAGGGGAGGTGGGAGTGAAAGGCACCATTTTACGGTGGTTCTCCTCTTACCTTTCTGACAGGTCGCAATCAGTGTTGGTCGAGGGGCAAAGGTCGACCCCTAGGCCCCTCTAATGTGGTGTGCCGCAGGGTTCGGTCTTGTCCCCTCTCCTATTTAACATCTACATGAAGCCGCTGGGTGAGATCATGTGACAGCATGGGTAAAGTACCATCAATACGCCGATGATACTCAATTGTATCTTTCTGCCCCATGCCAGCTCAGTGTAGCGGTGGATGTGATGTGCCGATGCCTGGAGGCTGTTAGGATCTGGATGCAGGCGGACAAACTTGTGCTCAATCCCAATAAGACTGAGTGGCTTTGGATGTTGCCCCCGAAGGACTGCTTGGACAGTCCATCCTTAACCCTGGGGGGTGAAAATTTACGCCCCTCAGAGAGGGCTCGCAATTTGGGAGTCCTCCTGGATTCGCAGCTGAAACTGGAGCATCATCTGTCGGCTGTGACCAGGAGGTCCTTTGCCCAAGTTCATCTGGTGCACCAATTGTGGCCCTATTTGGACCGGGAGGCACTTCTAACGGTCACTCATGCCCTTGTCACCTCGAGGCTGGATTATTGTAATGCGCTCTACATGGGGCTACCCTTGAAAAGTGTTCGGAGACTGCAGTTAGTTCAGAATGCGGCCACACGGGCGATATTGGGTGTGCCGAGGTACACCCATGTTACACCTGTCCTCCGTGAGTTGCACTGGCTACCAATTGGTCTCTGGACTCAATTCAAGGTGTTGGTTATTACCTTTAAAGCCTACATGGCTTAGGGCCAGGATACCTTCAAGACCACCTGCTGCCACATACCTCCCAGTGGCCAGTAAGATCCCACAGATTGGGCCTCCTTCAGATGCTGTCAGCCAAACAGTGTCAGCTGGCGGGCCCTTGGAGGAGAGCCTTCTCTGTGGCTGCTCTGACTCTCTGGAACCAGCTCCCCCCGGAAATCTGGACCATATCCACTTTCATGGCCTTCAGGAAAGCTGTCAAAACGTGGTTGTTCCGGCAGGCCTGGGGCTGTTGACCTCACTGTTGAGGTCCAGCCCCGACTAGAATGAATGCATGAGGGTGTTTGTTGTTTTTAAATTGTTTTCTTTTATCGTTATGTGTTTTTTCTTATATTTTTTGTAAGCCGCCCGGAGTCCTTCGGGATTGGGCAGCATATAAATATATTTAATTAATTAATAAATAAATAATAAATGAAACAAATATGATTAATATTGATTTTATTGTATGAAGTGTATGATACCCAGGAACCACATACACTGATATGTTTGTAAAAAAAAAGAAATAAAAAATTTATTAGAAAAAAAACAAAGAAGAAATTAAGGGAGCTTGGAATCATCAATAAAGAAGAGCTCATGGAGCAAATCCAGAAAATGAAGATGTCAAAATTCTCGAGAAGGGAGATAGAGAAGAAGAAAGATGATCTACGGGAGGGAGGGAGGCTGGATGAAGCAACAGGAGTTACAAGTCTGCTGCAGCGACAGTATATAAATATTAGTAATAGTTATATTAAGGGATATGTGTTATAATATGTTTGGGTGTAAAACAGGGGTAGGTTCCTGCCAGTTCTAACCTCTTCTATAGAAGAGGTTCCACAAATCTGCCGTGCCATTTAGAACCGGTTCCAGCTCCCTCCCCCTGCCCGTCTGCACCACGCTTGCCCCGCCCGCCGCTCACTAATTGGCTGGCTCACCAATCGCCTCGCCCCACCTCTAAAAGTCCTATCTAAACCTTAAAGTCTTAAAGCTGTCAAATTTGAACACCCCTGGGGTTTTTTCCTAAAGGGTTAGGGGTGCAAGGGTCTTGTAACTTGACAGCTTTAAGACTTGCATGTTTCAAATGCCAGAGTTTCTGAGCCAACATTTTGGTTGCTAAGCAAGAGCGTTATTAAGTGAGTTTCACCACATTTTACAAGTTGGCCACACCCACCCAGTCACATGGCTGGCAAGCCACACCCACTCAGTCACATGATTGGCAAGCCACTCCCACCCAGTCACATGGCTGGCAAGCCACTCCCACAAAGCAGGCCACACCTACAGAAGAGGTTCTAAATTTTTTTGAAACCCACCACTGGTGTAGAAATAGGGTAAAGATGGTTAAGGGAAGTGGAGTAGGCAACCTAAGTCTGTGTATGGTTGGCTCTTCTTCTCTCCCCTAGAGGCTCTATGCTGTGGAGAGGAGGAAGATCTCCTGAAGAAGAGAAGGGGGACATTATATATGTTTGTGGGCGGGTAAACACATTTTGGGGTAATATGTGTACTGTGCAATTTTAGTTTTGTAAGATTTATGTTAGAGCACATAAGGAGACCAAAGGGAATATGTAATATGACAAATAGATGGGGAAGGGAAAATATAACCAAGCAAGAATTGAAAAATTAATTAACAAAAAGAAAATAGCTATTGTATTTTTACAAGAAACACATCAAAAGAAAGAAGGGGTGAATGAATTTAAGTTATACTGGGTTGATCTATATGAAAAGGCATTTGGTACATCAAAAGCAAGAGGAGTAGCAATCATAGCTAAAAGATGTGAATTTATGATAAAAGCCATAAAAAGGGATGAAATGGAAAGATTTCTTATAATTCACGACCTGATTTATGGACAAGAGGTTACCTTAGTCAATTTGTATGCAGCTAATATAAATCAAAGAGAGTTTTATAATAGGGTATATAAAGAAATAGAAGTAAAAAAAGGTTATGTGATAATGGCAGTTGATTATAATATGGTTATGGATAACTGAATTGACAGGTGCAATCCACTAAAAGCTGATATAATGTATAATGATACAGATTTAATAAAAATTATTAATAGAAATAGACTGAAAGATGTTTGGACAGAATTATGAGAGCATGATACAGTTAAAAATAATTTGACTAAAAAATAAACTCCCATCATGTGCCACTAATTTATAACAAACCATTTGCTTGGAATCAGTAGAGTTTTAACAAACTGTAGAGAGAAAATAAAACATTCAGCAAAAATCTGGAGGTACTAATGAAGTGTATTAGAGCATCAGCAAAGATAAAAGAAATTGTAGGAAAACCATTGGCATTTTTCAAAATAAAATATAAAGATCAATCTAAGGTAACATATAGTTTGGACAGTAAGATGAACCATGTGACAATCTAATTAAGGCTTCTAATTTACCTAACATTGCCATGTAAAAAATACAGCTTTCTTAAAGTCATATTGATTTTACAGGAATCACAGTTCTATCAACATTAATTTAGTTTTGTGTATTCTGCCTGTATATGATCAGTACAATTTATATGTGCGTGTCTATAAAACATTGGAAATAAAACAATATATAAATATAAATCAATCTTTTCATCCACTGCCTCTGGGTGGGATAGTAAGCTACATCAATATTTTTCATATTTCTATTAAAGAATAAACATCTATGGTTTAAATAAGGGTAATTTTTAAGTAATTAATTCTACCTATGGTAGAAATTAGAGCAGACAAAGATGCCTTTGAAATTTGGGGCATTTTCTCATAATGACCACAAAGAAGGGATTGACCTGTCACCAAATATTCATTTACCAGAAACAAACTAATGGCATTAATCCTCATAAGTTTGTTTGGCTCTCTAAAATGCTGCTAACCATTTGCTTATTTTTTTCTGAGCAAGTGTGTATTCTTTCAGTAAAACCCTAGATTGTAATCCATGCCATTTTATTTTTCTAAGAATTAGATTTACATGTGACCAAAAAATTCTTGGAAATAAATATGAATCTTAAAATGAATGCATAAGGATTGTTTATTATTGTCTTTTAGGTAAGCTCTAATAAAATAACAACTGACGGGGACATGGAGCATGGCAGGCATCAAGGGAAATGTTTTGAGATATCTTAGCACTTCAGTGATGGGTTCCAGATCCCGTTGCAACCAGTATACTGCGACAGGGTCAGGCATCCACCACATGCATGTGCACTGCGTACGCATGCACACCCGCCACCCTGTGATGCTCCAGCTGCTCGGAGGTCAATCCCTTCTTTGTGGTCATTATGAAAAAATGCCCCATTTTTCATTTCCAGGTTTTTTTTCCAGCCATTGATAAAATAAATCCCATATAAAATTGCTCATCTTCTTGTTGTCTAATTTCAAATGTCAATTTACTCATTTCAGCACACTCCATTATCTTTTGAATAACTTCCTCTTGTTTTGGTATTGTTTCATTTTCCCACTTTTTGCAAATATGATTCTAGCTGCTGTTAAAACATTTACAATCAAATATTTCAAGTCTTTATTTTAAATTTCTGGTATGATTCCCAATTTAAAAAAATCTCTGGTTTAAGGTCTATGTGTTAGTGTATCATTTTCTCCAACCACATGTGAATTTTAGTCCAATATATTTTGGCTTCAATGCAAGTCCACCACATGTGGTAATATGAGCCCGGTGTCTGATGACATTTCCAACACTTTTCCGATTTATTCTTGGAAATTCTTGCAATTCTCGTTTGGGGTAGATGCCACCTGTAAAACATCTTATACAAATTTTCTCTATATGCAGTTGACATTGTCATTTTATAATTTTGAGACCACAATTTCTGCCATTTCTCTAACTCAATCCCATGCCCAAAATCCCCCCCCCAAGCTCTCATAGTTTCTTTAACTTGTTCCTCTTGTAATTTGACCTCTAATAAATATCATATAGTTTTTTAATTACTTTTTCATCAGTACCTGTTAAAATTTTATCTAGCTCAGTCATTTTGTTGTAAAGACCTTTCGATTTTCTGTCTTCATTATATCTAGAGTGTATCTGCACATTGAATACCATTTCTATTCCTTCTTGTTTCAACTCTTGGATAGATTTGAGTTCACCTTCTGCATTCAGTATTTTTAACCCAGCCTATGGGAAACCATAGCCGGTCACAAGCCCGGATAAATGGGGAGTGTTGGTTCCCGTGGCGACGGAACCGTGAAACAAGCTGAGAACCCAATGGCAGGAGAACACACGGATAATGTAACAACAACTAGCGCACACGGCCGAACCGATGCGTTGGGGGTATCTGGGCTCCCTTCGAAAAATATGCTACCAGCAGCAGCGAACAAAATTTTTAATGCAAAGAAAATCATGAACATTGCCACCTGGAACATACGTTCAGGTAGCCAAACCAGCAAAATGGACTTATTGGCCGATGAACTCAACAAATTTGATATTGATTTAGCGACTATTACCAAAGCCAGACTCCCCAGTCAAGGGGAACGTACTGTTTTTACCTCTAGCCATTCAACTAGCTTTAACCTTTATTATTCCGGCGGCGAAAGCTTTAATCGAGGAGTAGCTTTTATGTTAAAATCTAGTCTGAAGAAATATGTTACGTGTTTCCAACCGATTTCGGACCGAATCGCCATTTTAGAATTCGCCGGTACTATACCAACGATCGTGATTGGAGTATACGCCCCTACAGAAACAAGCGACGATGCTGACAAGGATTTATTTTATGAAAATTTACAGCAAGCGATGGACTCATATCAAGGTGGCAACCATTTAGTTATTCTCTGTGGGGATCTGAATGCACAAACCGGCTCAAATCGTCCTGGCTGGGAGAAAACTCTTGGTCCTTTCGGATGTGGCAGCCTTAACGACAACGGTCTACTCCTACTATCATTTGCAAGCTTCAATAGAATGGTAGTTTGCAACACGTGGTTTCAGCACCCGATCCATCACAGGCATACTTGGTTTTCAAATAATGGCAGAGACAAAAGTATGCTGGACTATTTCCTAGTGCATAAACGATTCCAGAGCGCTATTCATGATGTTCGAGCAATGCGTGGAGCCTCTATCGGATCGGATCACCATCTGGTCAGGGCAAAATTCCGACTGCACCTAAAGGCACCCAATACTACTCAGCCCACAGCTACCCTCGACTACGCAAATTTATCCGACCCCAACAGCCAAGCCAAATTTCAACTTTTGCTACAGAACAGATTTTCTCCTCTGTTAGTGGACAACATTGACAAAAACTGGAACTCAACAAAAAACTCCATCATTGATTCACTTAATGAAATCTGCCCCAAAAAACGACGGAAAATAAAACCTTGGATTTCGACTAATACCCTAAATCTTGTTGAACAACGCGCAAAAATAAAGAACATTGACCACAAACTATACCTTTACCTTAAGAGCCAAGTACCTTTACTGTACCTTTACTGAGCCAAGGTGGCGCAGTGGTTAAATGCAGCACTGCAGGCTACTGCTAGATCAGCAGGTCAGCGGTTCAAATCTCACCGGCTCAGGGTTGACTCAGCCTTCCATCCTTCTGAGGTGGGTAAAATGAGGACCCAGATTGTTGGGGGCAATATGCTGACTCTCTGTAAACCGCTTAGAGAGGCCTGAAAGGCCTATGAAGCGGTATATAAGTCTACTGCTATTGCTATTGCTATTGCTATTAAGAGGCAAATTAAAAGGCAGCTTAAGGCAGATAAGGAGGCCTGGTGGAATGCAAAAGCCCAAGAAATGGAACTGGCCAGCAAAAACCATGACTCACGCTTACTCTACAGCATCCTGCGAAGCTGCAATGGAAAATTTAAAGCAACGAGCTCAAACCTCAAATATCATCACGGTAACCCCATAAAATCACTAATGGGTAAACTGGATAGGTGGAAAGAACACTTTAGCCAATTACTGAATCGCCCCCACCCCACTAGCCTAGACCAACGTCTGATGGAGAATGCGGACTTACAATTACCAAGCGCAATTAACGACCACCCTCCGACAGAGGAGGAAATCCGTGCTGCAATTAAAAGACTTAAGAACCGGAAGGCACCTGGGGTAGACAATATCCCTGCTGAAGCTTTGAAAGCGGGAGGAGAACCGATAGTAAAACAACTGAAATGTATATACTCTGCCATCTGGGACCAAAGAGCCGTGCCTCAAGACTTCAAAGACTCGATTATTGTACCAATCCACAAAAAGGGAGACCCAGCCAATTGCAAAAACTATAGAGGAATAAGTTTGCTATCAACATCCGGCAAGCTCTTAACCTCTATAATCCGATCCAGACTACTGGAAGTCAGAGAAACCAATTGCAGGGAAGAGCAAGCCGGTTTCAGACCAGGAAGAGGTTGCACAGACCAAATATTTACCCTGAGACAACTAGCCGAATCACGCCTGCGTTACAAAAAGGACACTTTTTTAGTATTTGTGGATTTTTCATGCGCCTTCGATAGCATAGATGATTCATCGCTGTGGTGCGCCCTTAAAGCTGAATTAATCCCCTATGCTACACTCAACGTGCTTAAAGCTTTTTACAAAGGTGGAATGAGCCGGACAAAATACCTGGGAAATGTGTCCCCACCATTCTCAATAACTACTGGCGTCAAACAAGGCTGTATTATTTCACCAATGCTCTTCAATATAACCATGGATTGGATCCTCAGACAAACTTTTAAAGACACACCAGGCATTCAAATCGGGGCTTAGCTGTCTCTCACGGACTTGGTGTATGCTGATGACATCGTCTTCTTTGCTGAAACAGCCCAAACCGCCCAAAATACCCTGGATGCATTACAAGCAAATGCTAACAAGCTCGGCCTGGTGATAAATGGTGAAAAAACCAAATTCATTTTCACGGGCACTCAACCAGCTCAACTGCACCTCGAAGGCAACCCTATCGAAAGAGTAGACATGTTTAAATATTTAGGGTCGATCATCGACAGCCAACGTGTAGTGGCTACAAATGACATCAAAAGCCGCATTGGCAATGCTACAGCCGCATTCGCCTCTTTAAGAAAGTGCCTGTGGAGCCAAAATGACGTGACGATTGCGACCAAGATGAGAATATTTAATGCTTCCATCCGCACAATCTTACTGTACGGCTCGGAATCGTGGACTTTACTTAAAAGCGACCGGAACCTATTAGAGCGATTCCAGCTAAAATGCCTGCGCAACATTCTGCACATAACTCTACGGGACCGGTGGAAAAATGAAATGGTATTGCAGCTGTGTAAAAACCAAACTACAATCGAGCTTTACCTAAGAAGACAACGACTTAGGTAGTTTGGACACGTTTGCCGTATGAACAATAGCCGATTACCTTACCGATCGATTAACTCGCTGCGACCGGATGGGTGGAAAATCGCACGAAATGCCCCAAAGAAAACGTGGATATCCCAAGTGGCACACGATCTTCAACCACTCCATTTTTCGATAACCAATGCCCAACAAGCCGCCCTAAATCGGGATGAATGGCGTGCTGTAATCCGTTTCGTCCTGCCCCTGGCCTTCACAATGCAACGGTCACTGCCTTATGGACGTTGACATTTACGAAGATTAAGTCCAAGTAAGTCCATTCAGTATTTCAACATATCTAACTGTTTGTTCCTTTTTATATATTATTGGATATGAAAAGGCTTCAATGGTTGATATAATTTCAACATGACATCTGGACAACTGCTGAGTTTACATGTTGTCTAAATCTTAACTGTGGGTTTTGATCAGTGGTGAAATCTATTTTTTTTTTGCCACCAGTTATGTGGACATGACTTGCTGGGTGTGGCTTGATGAGGAGTGCTGGGTTGGACAAAGACCGGGGAAATGATTAATAGGAGGAGGTTGGGGGGGGGAGAGGGAAGGGAAAGAATGTTGGAGATCATTGCGGGGGAGCAGAATTGGCAGAGCTCAAATCTGCAACTGATGAAAAGCTCCAGGTGATGCCATGGCTCTTCCAACCTTACCTGGATGCAGGCAAGAAAGGAAGGGATGTTTACACCTCCCCCCAGGAGAGTCATTTCCCTCTTGCCCTCCCAATCCCTTCCTAGAGTGGCAACTTTGCATCGCCACTTTTCCTCACCTCTCCTGCTCCCTCCGTGGAGCAAGGAGCCATTTGTCCCCCAGCTTGACACCTGCAACTTCATAGGGAGAGATACCCTTCCTGGAGCCCTGCAGTGGCTGATCCACTCTTCCCAAGACTGAATTGCCCACTACCCCCTCCGCAATGTTCGCCTGCCTCGTCCACCTGCCTGCCTCCCTTGCAGAGTCTGGGGGTGGGGGACAGTGACGTGCGGTGAGGTTTATACCTGGTGAGGCTCAGCTGGGCATCCTTTTGCAAAGCAGCAAAGCAGGGCAGCGATCGGCCTCAGCGGGGGGGGGGGGGAATTTGCATCGCAGGAGCAGCCAAGTGCCCGGGTCTGCAGCAAAGGTGCTTGGCGGCTCCCACGATGCAAAGTGCCCCGATGCCGCCGCCCACCCACTGCCCCGGCCTGCGGCCGCTGCTTCTCCAAGCTCCACTGCTGGAAGTCCCGGATCGCCTCTGGGGGAAGGCTGGGTGAGAAGCGGAGCGAAGCTTCTCCGTGGCCTCCCGGTACTATGCAGAGGCTCTCGCAGGAGCGCGTGCCAGCGGCCGGCGGCCGGAGCGGCCCTGGCTGCGAGACAAGGCAGCTTTAAGCGCTGTGCAGCGCCGGGAGGCCGCGGAGAAGCTTCGTTCCACTTCTCACCCAGCCTTCCCCCAGAGGCGATCCAGGACTTCCAGCGGCAGAGCCTGGAGAAGCAGGCCGGGGCAGCAGGCGGGCGGCAGCATCGGGGGCGGCAGGGCACTTTGCATCGCGGGAGCTGCCAAGAGCCCAGGTCTGCAGCAAAGAGCGAGCCTCCTCCTTCTTCCCACTCCTCTCTCCTCTGAAACATGCCCTCCGAAATAACCCGCCCAACGTAAGCGTGCTCAAGAAGACATGATTCGCTGCTTCCAGATCAGGAGGCGGGAGAATTAGTGCCTCTTTTGCATCTGAACTTTTTTGCCTTTTAACTCTTTCTTAACTTTTAGAAGGCGAAAAATTCCTTATGGAAAGGAGGCCCCGAGTTCTCTCGCCTGCTGCTTTGGTTAACACTAAGCAGACACCAAGCCACTGTGTTCTGGAATCTGGTAGCAACTATCTTGGCTTTAATTATTTAAAAAAATATATTTAAATTTCTTTCTTTTTCCTGATGAGACTGGTGAGGCTCCGCCTCCCTTGCCTCTAGTGACTGCACGTCCCTGGTGGGGGATGAGAGGGGATCTCCCTGCAGCCACCTCAGGGTCCTGCATGAGTTCAGAGCCCCAGCAACTGCTGCCTGCCCCCCCCCCATGCACCCTCAGGCCATGCTTCTTGGCAGGGGCACTGCAGCCTCTGGAGCCAGAGCCCCAACATGACCCAGGAGGGAAGAGGCGCAGGGAACCCCCACATCTGCCCATTACCCCAACAGCTCAATCACCCCTCCGCTCCTCTCTGACCCACTTTTCTTGGTGTGAGAAAAGGTGGTGGGAGGGGAGGGGTCTCAGGTGGCCAGCCTGTCAAGAGTGGCACTGCTTGACCTGGGTGCGAGAGAGAGGTGCAGTACAAGGTCTTAAGTGGCAGCTGTCCCTTTGGGCAAGGGGGGAGGGGAGCCAGGATGTACAGCTTCAGAAGGAGACTTTTGTGTTTTGGGGAGGGGGAGGACAATCTGGTGCGGGTGCAGGAATCAAATCCAGCTGAAGAACTTTCTGCTAATCACTGGAGATTCAATCCCACTTTCAATATAAAAACTAAATGGGGGCATGGCTCAGCTTCTGGGTCTTCCCTGGCTTGTCTGAGGGGGTGGCTTCCTCCCTGTTTGTAGGAGTTGGCAGGAAGGATTCCCCATACGGCCTCAAGGGAAAAGAAGTGCATGCTTGCTCCTGGCATTTTTCCATTTGGTGGAAGCTTTCAAAGCGAGCAAGCGTGCGCTTCTTTGCTCTTGAGGCTGAATGAGGAATCCTTCCCACCAACCCTGCAAACAGGAAGGAAGCCACCACCCACCAGAGAAGCCGGAGAAGATCCCAAGGAGGAGCTAAAGAGCTGATGAACCAACCCTGCCAAAGTAAAAAAAAGATTCCACTGATCGCATGACATTGTCACAGCTGATTGTTGGAACCTTTTTTTACTACTAGTTTGGGCGAACCATAGATGTTTTTGCTACCAGTTTGGGAGAACTGGTCCAAACAGACAGCATTTCACCCCTGGTTTTGATGACTAAACTTCAGTTATACGGGACTACTTTAGGGATGCCCAGTGGGGGGAGGGGTCCAAACAAGATGAACAGAGGTGAAGGACCGAAGGCTGAGGACCAGGTATCTTGGGCAGTGACAGCTAGCAAGCTTATACAATCAACGGCTTCTGTGCTCATTGAACTGCAGGCTTGCCACCACACTATGAAGGAAAATTGAGATGTGGGATCTGTTCCTTTAGAGAAGTTTGTTGACCTTGATGTAGAATATTTCCTATGTCTATTTTGGTTATTATCTTAGTCAGTTGGGTTTGATCCTCTTTCTGACTGACATTTTTCTTATGGAAAATTGTTAGGTTAGGTTAGGTTAGGTTTATTGGTTTATTGTTCCCAATATTGGCTTCTGCTGTAGTGCATCTTTAAACATAAAACTATCCTTTCTTAGAATATGAAATGAGTTGTGTTGCTATTCCAATCCTTTTCCTTCGATGACTGACATAAATGTGTATTTGTATGCCAAGTTATTTTCAGGCAAGAAGGCAATCATTCCATAGACACAGCAGCTCACAATTGCAGATATCTGTCCTTTCATCTTCACTTTTGCTTATTACAATAATACCAGTTGAAAAGCTTTTACTTCTTCTTGAACTTCAGTTCAAGAGAGATAGAGGTGATCATTATTTGAGCAGGCTTTTCTCAAACTTGGTCACTTTAAACTATGTGAACTTGAGGAGGAGCCAATGTCGTGATGAGATGGACATGCGGTCTCAATGCTCTGAGACCGCAGCCAATACTTTTGTTGTTGGGTGGTCCAATCGGACCTAAACCATCCCAAAGAGCCAGTGAACAGGAAGAATACGTCTTGCTGACCTCAGGGATATCGTAAAGTCCCTGAAAGAAGAAAGAGAAGTTCTTCAAGCCGGTGACAAAAATCCAGCCAAGGCTGACAAAGTCGGGGTGGCTCCAAAATGGAAGGATACGGAAAGAGAAAGTGTTTCCAGCTGGTGAGGAACTTTTACTGTTTTAAAAAGAGACTGCCTATAAAAACTTAAAATTAATCTAAATTGGAGAATAGAAGAATCAAGTGGCAGAATTAAATTTGGAATAGTTTTGGACAGTAGTTATCTTACTTTTTAAATGCTATTTTCATGGATGGAATTTATGCAAGCCTTTTGAAACGGATAGATTTCTTCTTTTACTTTTTCTTTTATTGTTCTCTGTAACCTATGGACTAAAGTTTTCCTCTTTCATTGCTGTGAGTATTTTTCTAATTCATTTAAAGTTTGAACTCTTTTTTCTAACTTGAAATACAAAAAAGATACAAAAGGAAATTAGATTTTCAACAGTATTACTGCTGCTCAGAGGCTGGGAAGATTTGTTGATTGGCATATATGTATTGAAAATGGAACACTTTTTTCTCTCCACGGATTGTTTTGACTTGGCACTACAAGGTTTTACTGCTTGGCTTCAGAGAGTGATAAGAATTGAAGCACACAGATGTCCCTTTGAGGTATATTTCTAATCAGAGAAAAGTGAAAAGCTCTTTGTGAATCTATGCTTTAATTTTATTAACCTTCCAAGCTAGAGCAGCTGTGTTTGTTATAAATGCACAATTTCAAAAGAAAATAGAACTCTCAAGTTCGCAAAAGATACTTTCAGAAATACAGAAATTATCAAATGCATATGAAAGAATAGAGAAAAAACTGGAATACTTAAAGCACATAAGAATAAAATATGATGAAAAAATTGAGGATGTCTATCAGATGCAAAACAGGGTGGTTGAAACTCAAAAAATCGAAGTGGAAAATGAATATAAAGAGATTAAACCTGCTGATATTTATGGTGATTGGTTTGTTTCTGAAAATGGAAAGAATGGAATACTGAAAGAGGAATTAAATGGAGAGGAAATATATTCCAGAGGGCAAGATACAGAAGAAGAAGAAACTACTGTGCTGGCTGGGAGATTCTGGGAGCTGAAATTGACACAGCTTAAAGTTGCCAAGGTTGGGAAATGCTAAAGTTACAAAATGAACAGGAAGATGTTCTGTGTGTGAATCAGTTTATCAGCAACATATCTGGAGATACCTGGCATTTTAACCTTGCCTAGCCTCCTGAGGGGGGTGGGGATGGCACTTCCTTTGATGGCTGGCCCTGCAGGAGGAAAGCACCTTCCCTCAACCACCATTACATGACACAAGCCTTCTTCCTCTTCTTTGCCAAAGAAGTCCAAAGGGCAAGCAACTTGGAGGCAAAGTGGGCAGTGAAGAATCACCCACCTGGCAGGCTACCTCAATCCTCCTCAGGTTGAAGCCAACAGGAGTGGGGGAGAAAGGAACATGCTCCCAAAGCTGAAGAGCTTCTATTAATGTGTGTGTGGCAACTGGAGCCAGAAGTCACTTGGGACTCAGCAGAGCTCCTCACACAGGCACGCTCTGGCGTTACTGCAGTGTGGATGGCCTCAAGAGTGGGTGTCCTCAAAGTGAGCACTGGCTGTGGGAAGAGAATCCTGGGAGTAGCGTGTCCCTCAGAGGAAGCAGGGAGAAAAAGAAAGGAGTCAGAAAGCCCAAGCACACAGTTTTTTCTCCCACGGCAGCTGTACCCTGGATGTAGCCCTGCCCTGCAAGCTCTGTGGCTGGAATTGAGGGACAAGGAGCACAGTGCTGCTCCTCAAATGGCACATTCGCTTTCCCTCTTCAGCCAGAATGGACTATTCAGACTCTCAGGCACAGGGGACGGACAGGAGGGAGACACTGCCCTGGATGGAGGAGGAGCATCACCTACTTGGCTGCTTGTATTGCTTCCATAAAACTGTGATGCAGCCACTAGCACCAACACTCCTCCTCTTCCTTCCTGTTCAGTACAACATTGGGACATTAAAGGTAAAATGTTCAAGACTGGAAAACAGGAAGAGTCTGCTATTCTGATAAGGAAGTCATCTTGGGCAAGCAGATTAGTTAACAGTTTTAACCACACAGTCTAGTTATATAATGGAAAAATTAATTAACCACTTGCTTCAATTTATTATGCTTATGCTGCAAGGATTGTAAGGAAACAAGAAATATAGGTTAAGAAGTAAAAAAGGGACAAAAGGTTGTCTGGAAAAGTGGGAACTGGGCCAAAGGTGAGGAAACAGATTAAGCATGGGGAAATTCATGGAGAAACAGGCATTCTGGGAAGATTGCAATCCTGTGGTCTTTGTCAAAGGGGACTGCAGGGGGAATTTGTGGTTTGGGTGGAGGGAATAAAAAGTTAAAGAACTGTATTCTTCTGTGTGCCTACCTGCTAGCCACCCTATCAGATCTCTTAAGTGATACTGCCATTCAATTGGGAGGAGGGGCACTTTGGAGTTAAATTACTAGCAGTATCTGTAACAACTGAGATTTATAACTAGTTTCCTGTCGCTGGAAAGCTGGAGGTCCCAGCACCTCTGGAGGGATATTTATGATGGCCATGTGGGATATCTTACTTTAATGTCAAACTAGAGATAGCCATGGGAACGTGTGTTTTATTCGACTCTCAGGGCAGAAGAGTTAAGGAAACATCTTCACACTTGTGTATTGGCCAGAATCTGCATTCTGACAAAGGGGAGGGGTCATTATCAGTTTAATCCCACCTGCATTGCCTAAAAGGCTTCAGAAGCTGCTTTGCCTCTAATGGTTTTCCATTCTGCTTAATTAAAGGTTCCTTTTGAAATAATCCATTTCAAGAGTCTTTACTTTCTTAAGTTAGGAGAGGAACCATTACATAAAGCAGCATCTGTGAATTGGTCAACCAGGAGAGATGACATTTGCGCTACTGAGGGGACCCTGCAAACCATGTCTGAGCACAACAGTGAAAAAGGAGAAGCTGATTGCTGGAGGGAGATGACAACCCCTTCCCAATCAGAGATCTGTTCCATATACCCTATCAGAGAGGATGAGGTGAAGCTAGAAAAAACAGGACACGCAAGCCAGCTCTTCAGGGAAGGAATAGTATATTTGTGCAGGTTCATGACAAAGAATAAATGGCCTGAACAATGAGTGACAGGCAGGAAATCCCTTATATAGTTTATCGCGTTCAGATAAAGCCATCTGTTAGTTTTGGAAACACCCCCAAGATTTGCCCTTGAGTCACAGCAATATTATGTCTACAGGAAGTAATAATACATAGTCAGCTAACGGAGGAGAGTAGCTCGTATTTTGAGGAATTTAAATGTGTCCTCCAGACAGTCAAGCCAGCAAATACATTAAAATAGAGACTTTGCTTCAGCAGGTTTCATGTGCCTCTAACCTATGTCTAACCGCACCATGTCCTAAAAGCAAACCTTTGCAATTTCTGTATATGAACAGTTAAAGCTTAATATCATGAAACCCTAGTTTGGTTCAGGCTTGAGGCCTACCTTGGTTCAGCCTGCCACCTCACACTGGTCAATCAGCATCGGGACGAAAGACGGCTGGGATGGGAGATCCAGGGTAGTCACTCTTACCCGAGGGAGCCAAAACCCAGGGTGGAAAGTGGAACTAGAAGCCCCCTCTGACCAGGAGGAGCAAAATGAAGCCTCACTGAGGGAGGGGGGATTGCCTGAAGAGACATGTAACCCAGTTGGTGATGGAGATTTTGGAAAATCTCAACATCCAGGGGGAGCCAGAACAGCAACCAAGAGGCGTGGGAAGGGTGGCAATGGCAGAGGAGGCCAGGGGAGCTAACCCCCTCTGATCTACTGATCAAGCAGATAATACTGCAGCAACAGCTAGTAACACAGAGAACCCTCCCCCCAGGTGGCACATGGATTGGGAGGCACCCCCAACCAACCCCGAAACCTACAATTGGAAAGGAAAACCTCTTCCCTTGGGGTGAAGTTTGATGGGAACCCAAAAGAATTCGGATTCTTTGTGGCACATGTGCTCACCTACATGCAAGAATATGGGTGTGACTTTCAAACCCAAGGATCCAAATAAGAGTGGTTACCCTAGCTCTGGAAGGAGCCGCCGCCCGATGGATGGTGACACTACACGATGCCAGTGTGTCAGAACTGCAGGACTTCGACCATTTCATGATGGCCTTGCGACGATGTTTTGAAGACCCCATTGCAGATCGCAAAGCTGGGATACCCCAGCCTCTTGGGAAGAGGAACCATACTCATTCGGAAGCGATCCAGAGGATGAACCACTGGTAAGAAAACCAATCAAACCGCTTACCCTCCCCCTAAGACTGTTTATTCCCAACTGGGAGAGAGGGATAAAAATCTCTGCTTTAGTGGACTCAGGATGCACCCGTTGTTTGATCAGCCCAACCCTGGTAAGGGAGTTGAGGATTAAAGTAAGGAAGCTGAAGAGCCCCATAGCTTTTTGCCAACTAGATGAGTCAATAACGGAGGGGGAACCAGCTTCATTTGCCACTGAGCCCCTACAGATTGGCATTGGAAGCCACAAAGAAATACTTACATTTATAGTGGCACCGGGCATGGAATGGCCACTAGTTTTGGGTCTTGCATGGTTGAAAAAATGGAACCCCAAAATTAATTGGAAGCAAGGCACCATAAGAGTGCAGACGCATGTAACCTCTGCTGAGAATCCAAAACAAGAAACTGAGGGGGCAGAGCACCAAAAAACAGCAATGCTCACTTACACTGTGCCAACCCAGAGCATACCCAAAGAATACAAAGACTTGGCTGAGGTTTTTAGCGAAAAAACCTCTGAAGAGCTTCCCCCCACCGCTCCACTGATTGTGCGATAGAAATTCTACCTGGAGCCAAACTCCCTAAACCCAAGATGTATAGCATGTCTCTAAGGGAGCTGAAAGAATTGAAGACATTCATTGAGAAAAAACTAGCAAGGGGTTTCATTGAACCAGCCCAGCTGAAAATTACAGCCCCAGTTTTTTTCAGAGAGAAAAAAGATGGCTCCAAATGCCTCTGTGTTGATTTTAGAAACCTAAATTCTATCAGTGTGGAGAATATATAGCCTCTCCTTCTCATGAAGGATATGCTAGCACACCTCGCAAAAGGGAGAATTTTCACAAAGCTGGATTTAAGGGAGGCTTACTATCGTATCAGAATTAAGGAGGGAGATGAATGGGAAATGCTATCAATTCAAAGTGCTACCATTTGGACTACAAGGGGCCCCTGCAATGTTTATGCAATTAAACAAAGTGCTGCAGGAACATTTATAGAAGGGTTGTATAGTCTACATTGATGACATTTTGCTTTATTCTGAGACCTAGGCAGAACATGTAAAACTAGTCCGGGCAGTTCTGAACAAACTTCGTTCTGCCAAACTTTATGCTAAACTCTCCAAATGCAAATTCCACCAAGAAAAAATCAATTACTTAGGATACCACATTTCACACCAGGGCATAGAAATGGATCCTTCGAAGGTATAGGCAGTACTTGACTGGGACCCACCCAGAACATGTAAACAGTTACAAAGTTTCTTGGGATTTGCCAACTTTTACTGCCAGTTTATCCCTGCTTTCACCCAGATTGCTCTCCCCATCACAAAGCTCTTAAAAACGAAGGGGGAGGGTAACCCAAAACCAAAGCAGCCTTTGAACTGGACAATGGAATGCCAAACTGCATTTGAAAAACTTAAACGGCTGTTTTCAGTAGAGCCGATTCTAAAGCAACCAGACACAGAGAAACCGTTTGTCATACAAGCGGATGCTAGTGATGTGTGATAGGAGCAGTCCTGCTTCAGAAAAATGAGCAACACAAATTACAACCATGCACTTACACATCCAAAAAATTGAATGAATCTGAGCAAAGGTAGGGCATTTTGGAGAAAGAGGCTTATGCAGTTCGATGGGCTCTTTTAACCTGGAGACATTTCCTAGAGGGGAACAAGATCCCTTTTGAAGTCTCAATGGATCATAAAAATTTAGAAGCCCTAAAGACCCCCAAGGAAACTCTCTCCAAAACAAGTATGATGGGCTCAGTACTTTAAATGGTTTGAATTTATGCTCAGATACCTCCCGGGAGGGGGGGGGACATTTTCTGGCAGAAGCACTATCCAGGAAACCGCAGTTCAATAATGTGAAGCCAGATGTAGTCAAACCCATGATACAAAAAAGTCAACTAGCTGATAAAGTAACCACCAGATCCTAGGGAAAATGAGACACTTTGGAGGACAATGACACCACCCAAACTTTTAAACAAGCTTTAACCACCGATGAATGGTTTTTGAGCCACAAAGACAGCTGCCTGATGAAAGATAACTTAGCTTAGGTGGGAGGGAAGTTGTATGTTCCAGCCAAAGACTGTACTTAATGGAAAGGTGCCACGACTCCAAATTGGTGGGACACTTTGGTTTTGTAAAAAACTTTACACTTAATTAAAAAGCAATTTTGGTGGCCATCACTAAAAAAGGACAAGGAGAGCAGTTGTAGCCCGGCAGGAGCCGTTGGAGCTGTCGATGGACTCCGATAGCGAGGAACCCTATGAGGCAGCTATGGAAGATGTGGAGGACCCTGGGCAGGGTTCAGACTCAGAACAGGGACCAGAGAGGCTGGTTGGCCACCAAGAAGGACCTGAAGCATGGAGCAGCGGGGAAGATCAAAGGGAGTTTGTCCCTGATGTCAGGGAACATAGGATGGAGAAATGGAGGCAGCAGTTATGGAGACAGACTCGTAAGAGATAATCAAGCCCAGGTGGTTGTGGCTGGGCCCCTCCCAAGAGAGTATGTAAGAAGAGACTTTGGAAGGAGTCCTTTTGCAGGACATCACAATCTGGAGAAGCTGTTGTTTGTATTCTATCTCTTGTCTGTGAGAGTCTGGGTTGCTGCCAATGTCTTGCCTGTGAGTCGTGTGTGGGCTTTCAGACAACAGGATTGTAATTGCTGTGAATAAAGCGTTGCTAACAGTAAGCCTGTGTTGGCGTTAATCACCGGACGGAGGGGGGTCAGAACAGAGAGCTATGTAGCCAGCTGTCCAATTTGTGTGGCAGCTGAAAGACGCCAAGGCAAAATGCCAGGACTGTTACAGAAGGTAGTCCAGCCTTCAGCACCCTGGAAGAAGATTGCTATGGATTTTATTGTCGGGCTACCAGAAAGTGCAGGGAATACTGTCATTTGGGTCGTAACACATTGTTTTCAAATTTGTTTTATACCATGCCAAACGATCCCAACTGCCAAAAGTCTAGCCAAGTTATTCCTCATACATATTTATCGCCTTCATGGAGCTCCACAGAGAATCATCTCCGACAGAGGGGTCCAATTCACCTCAAAATTTTGGGGGGCATTCTTAAACTTACTTGGCACCACCCAAGGACTGAGCTCCAGTCACCATCCATGCATCAATTGTCAAACTGAAAATTGGAATATGGTTCTAAAACAATACCTAAGATGTTTTATTAATTTTCAACAGAATAACTGGGTTGATCTTTTACCTTTTGCAGAAGTGGCCTTCAATAACGTTGTGCACTCAAGCACTGGTTTCACCCCTTTTAGAGTAGCAACAGGCCAATATTTCAACCCCATACCTGAACTACCCACAGAAGAACCCACTATCCCCTAACTTAATGAATGGATAGACTAAAATACAATCATTACTCCCTTCTACTTCTGCAGGGGACCCCCTGACAAGGGAAATTCTGCAGAAGGAATTAATCGATGCGTTAAAAAATCATGCTGTTATGATGGAAGCCAAACTTAAGGAAGAGATAGCTGCTTCTAACAAACAGATGTCTGAAGAACTTATGACATGTAACCAAAGGATTAGAGGGGACTTTCTGATGGCTCTGAATTTGCTAGTGGGTTATGCATATGGCCTTGAAGAAAAGTTAGAAGATCTTAGTGACTCTAATACGAACTTGGTAATGAAGATGGAGGCGGTCCAGCAAAAGGTTAGTGATGCAGAAAATGAAATCATAATGCTACAGTATAGGCAAATGGAATTTGCTTTAAGGATAAGGGGCCTCCCTGAAAATACATAAGAGAACCTGAAACAGACTCTCTCTGAAGCCTTCGACCTAATGGCGGGAAGGTCAGGAGGGAATCTTGATTGGCAAATCGAAAAGGTTTACCGTGTTAATTCCTCGCTGACAAAACAAAAACAATTACCAAGAGATATAGTGATCTACTTCGCCACTAGAGATGTGAGAAATATGGTATTACAGGAATCCTACAAAAATAAGCGGAGATACCACCTAAAATGCTGAGATCTAGAAAAGACTATGCCTTTTTAGTTGAAGAGCTTAATAATCGCCAGATACAGATTAGATGGGACACACCAGCCGGCATCGCATTTAGCTACCTTGGAAAAAGACATTGTCTCAATACAGTATGGAAGACACAAGATTTCTATACCAACTTACTGAAAGGTGGACAACCCTCTTCCTCTAGATCTAGACAAAGAGAACAAGAAGGATATGATGGAAAGCAAACCACTCAAGTATTAACAAGGGGGGATCAACTTGTTCTCTCAGAGGTACAAGAAGCTAAAGAACAAAGACAAGACCGTGTGGTTACTAGACGAATGGAACAGGAATTAAGAAAGCAATGTACACACGCCACCGTTCAGGAGCATACAGGTGTTACATTAGAAACAGTGGGAGGAGCTAGGCCAAACGTTAAATTCCAAGATGTTTAGATGGCTATTAAAAAGTTTCAGGGGGCTAATGATGGTAACTAAGTCTCTAATATGGAATGTTAAGCAATTGGATCAATTTAGCAGGGGATGGAGTGTTCAGTATTGAAGGGTATGATTTGGTATATGGCTGCTTGTTTGCTGTATAATAAAGAGGTGGATGAGAATTTTAAAGGTCATCTTCTGGGGAATGCCTTGCTACGGGTTGGGAAAAAACATCAATATAAATTAAATGACATGGTAGACTTATAAAAAGGTTAAGGTATTCTGGACAAAAATATGATGGATTATGCAAAATGTTCTAAAAAAAAAAGGATAAAGTTTACCCCCACCTATTTTTTGTTATGTATAATTACTGACTGTACAGCAGTAGAGATTAACTTGATTTTGTATTTGATAACTGCAGCTAGATTGTTGGTGGCATAATACTGGAAGAAGGAAGATTTGTCTACTATCCAGGAATGGACATTGAAAATCACAAACTTAGCAGAGATGGCTAAAATATTTGCATATCTCAAGGATAATTCAAATGAGAGATATAAACGAGACTGGGAAAAATGGATTGACTATATTCAAAATAAATATGGGTCTAGGAAATTTCAGATAGCTTATGATTAAGATCAGAAATGATACAAATTGTTTATAGTTAGCCTAGCAAGGAGGAGCTAAGCTCAATTCAAAGATGTTATTAACTTTCTACTTTTTCTTTAAGTATATTTTAAACTGTTTTTGTTAAAGATTTATACCTTGTATTGGTTCTGGGAAGTCAGGGTGGGGGAAGGTTGGTGGGGTTGGTGGGGAGGGAATGGAGTTTACTAAGTTGGAGGAAGGATGTTGGATGATTGTACATGTATACTGCTATTTTTTCTTTTTTATGTATATTGAAATGGAATTATAAATACCATCAACACAAAAGGGAGTTTGCTCAGAAGCTGAAATACACCAAGTGAATTAGAGGAAGAGTGAGAAGCAGAGGAGAGAAGAAAGATAGGAAGAGAGGGATAGGAGAGAGGGTGAAGCGGGAAGATAAGGTATATAAGGAGGAGTGGTAAGGGGAGAGAGGAGAAGGAGAAAGGAAGGGGAAGTAGAGTAGAAAATGATGGAGGGAAGACAGGATGTAGAAAGGGGGAGGAGAGAGGGGGAAGAAAGTGTCGGATAAGGTATAAATATGGTGCATGGAGAGCAGAAGAGCCAATAACTGGGTTTTTCTTTTTTTTTCCTTTGGTAGTTGATGGTAAGATGAATTGATGTAAGTAATTGATGTAAGTAATTGATGTAATTGATTATTAAGTTAATACAACATGATATTGACTATGTAATAGTTTACATGTGATTATATGTTATGAAAATGGAAAATAAAAACTTTCCATGGATATGGAAGCATAAATACCATCAACATAGATTGGAGTTTGCTCAGAAGCGGAAATACACCAATGAGAGGAAGAGTGGGAAACAGAAGAGAGAAGAAAGATGGGAAGAAAGGGATAGGAGAGAGGGTAAGGGGGGAAGATGAGGAGGATAAGAAGGAGTGGAAAGTAGAGAGAGGAGAAGGAGAAAGGAAGGGGAAGTAGAGTAGGAAAGGATGATGGAGGGAAGAAAGAAGGTAGGAGAGAGGTAGAAGAAAGAGGTGTATGGAGAGCAGAAGAGCTAATAATGGGTTTTATCTTTCTGGGCGTTGATGACAAGAGGAACTGTTGTAATTACTACTTAATACAATAGGATACTGGCTATGTAATAGTATACATGTGATTGTATGTTATGAAAATGGAAAATAAAAAAGTATATTTGAAAAAAAAAAGAATGGATAGACCTACGAAACACATGGCCAGTAGTTAGAATAGCTTTGCAGGAAGCTAGAGAGGCTTTCAAAAATCAAGCTGACAAAAAAAGAGTAGACCCCAAATCTTTCTATGTTGGAGATAGAGTATACTTATCTACAAAATTCCTGAAGTCATTGCAGCCATCAAAGAAATTAGGGCCAAATTTCATCCGACCTTTCCCAATCACCAGAGTTATCAACCCCATAACAGTAGAATTACTCCTTCCAAAGACACTCAGACAAGTCCATCCAGTGTTTCACATTAGTTTACTCAAACGAGAAGTAATCTCACAACTCAGACCACCTGCACCTACACCTCCTGTTCCTATCATGATAGAAGGCGAACAACATTTTGAAATTAAGGAAATCCTGGACTCTAGGACCCACAGGGGGAAAACCCAATACTTAGTTGCTTGGAAGCATTTACCTTCATCCCAAAATGAATGGGTAGTGAAACACCATGTTAGGGTCCCTGTCCTATTGAAAAAAATTCACTCCCAATATTTGATTTCGATTTCGATTTTCGATTTTATTGTATTTCTATGCCGCCCTATTCCCAGAGGGACTCAGGGCGGCTCACAAACCAAGTCGGGGGGGGGGGAACAGAAAAAGACAACAAACAACACAACACCACAATTTTAAAAAACAATCAACAGCCACACCATTCGAGCGGGGACAGGAACTTATCAGCCCCAGGCCTGTCAGAACAGCCAGGTTTTTAAGGCTTTGCGGAAAGCCTGGAGGGTGGTGAGGGTCCGAATCTTGGGGAGCTCATTCCAGAGGGCCGGAGCAGCCACAGAGAAGGTCCTCCTCCGGGTAGTAGCCAATCGGCATTGGCCAGTGGATGGAATTCGGAGGAGGCCTAATCTGTGGGATCTAATCGGTCTGTTGGAGGTAATTGGCAGCAGGCGGTCTCTCAAGTACCCAGGTCCAATACCATGAAGGGCTTTATAAGTGACGACTAGCACCTTGAAGCATATCCGAAGACCAATAGGCAACCAGTGCAGCTCGCGGAGGATAGGTGTAACGTGGGTGTACCGAGGTGCACCCACGATCGCTCGCACGGCTGCATTCTGGACTAGCTGAAGTCTCCAAATGCTCTTCAAGGGCTGCCCCATGTAGAGCACGTTGCAGTAGTCCAGTCTTGAGGTCACAAGGGTGAGTGACTGTTGCGAGGGCCTCCCGGTTCAGGTAGGGACGCAATTGGCGCACCAGGTGAACCTGGGCAAATGCCCCCCTGGTCACAGCCGACAAATGGTGTTCAAAAGTCAGCTGTGGATCCAGGAGGACTCCCAAATTGCGAACCCTGTCTGAGGGGACCCCCCAGCCTGAGAGATGGAAAACTTGGCCAATTAGTAGGAGGGAAACACACCAGCCACTCGGTCTTATCCGGATTGAGTGCAAGCTTGTTAACCCCCATCCAGACCCTGACAGCCTCAAGGCACTGACACATCACGTCAACCGCTTCACTGAGTTGGCACGGGGTGGATAGATACAACTGTGTATCGTCCACATACTTATGATATTTTATCCCGTGCCGTCGAATGATCTCACCCAGCGGCTTCATGTAGATGTTAAAGAGGAGGGGGGACAGGACCGAACCCTGCAGTACCCCATAATTCAGGGGCCTAGGGGTTGATCTCTGTCCCCCAACCAACACCGACTGCGACCTGTCCGAGAGGTAGGAGGAGAACTACCGAAAAACGGTGCCTCCCACCCCCACCTCCCGCAGTCGTCGCAGAAGGATACCATGGTCGATGGTATCGAAGGCCGCTGAGAGGTCAAGGAGCACTAGGATGGAGGCATGACCCCCGTCCCTGGCTCTCCAGAGATCATCGGTCAGTGCGACCAAAGCAGTTTCCGTGCTGTAGCCAGGCCTAAATCCCGACTGAAAGGGATCTAGATAATCAGTTTCATCCAAGGACCGCCGGAGCTGAGAGGCCACCACTTTCTCAACAACCTTCCCCACAAAGGGGAGGTTGGAGACTGGACGATAGTTATTTAAGACGGCTGGATCCAAAGATGGCTTCTTTGGAGGGAGGCGCTAACTACTGCCTGGATCCAGTCCCGTGTCACCTCCCTGCTGTTCGCAACCAGCCAGGAGGGGCACGGGTCCAGCACACATGTGGAGGCACTCACAGCTCCCATGTCCTTGTCCACTTCCTCAGGGGTAACGAGTTGAAAATCAATCCAGAGATGTCGCTCCAGATTCTCCCCTGGTGCCTCGGCTGGCTCTGCGCAATTGGAGTCCAGGTCCTCCCAAAGCCGAGCAACTTTATCCGCGAGGAATTGGACGTATTCCTCAGTTCTACCTCGCAAAGGATCACTCGTATCCCTCCTATTCAGGAGGGAACGGGTTATCCTAAACAAGGCGGCTGGGCGCGACTCAGCGGAAGCTATCAGAGTGGCAACATGAGTTCTTTTTGACGTCCTAATTGCCCGAAGGTAAACTCTGATGCAGGATTTTAATAGTGCTCAGTCTGACTTGGACTTACTGGATCTCCAGCGGTGCTCTAGGTGTCTCTTTTGGCGCTTCATCTCCCCGAGTTCCTCGATAAACTAAGGAGCCCTCCTGGATCCACTGCCTCGGATCGGCCGTAAAGGCGCAATCCGGTTGAGAGCCTCTGACACTGCTAAGTTCCAGGCAGCAACCAGGGTCTCCGCCGGACTGCGGGCGAGGGTATCAGGAACAACGCCAAGCGCCGTCTGAAAGCCCAAAGGGTCCATAAGGCGCCTGGGGTGGAACCACCTAATCAGTTCCTCCTCCCTACAGTGGGGGTTTGGCCTCCGAAAGTCAAGCCTCAATAGGTAGTGGTCCGACCATGACAGGGGTAAGATCTTACTACCCCTCAAACCAAGATCACAACTCCACTGCTCCTAGAGGAATACGAGGTTGAGCGTGTGACCCGCCGAGTGAGTCGGGCCCCGAATTACTTGGGCCAAGCCCATGGCTGTCATGGAAGCCATGAACTCCTGCGCTCCATCAGAGTGCTCGCCGAGCAAAGGCAAATTGAAGTCCCCCAGCACCATAAGCCTGGGGAACTCAATTGCCAGCTCGGCTACTGACTTGAGAAGCGAGGGGAGGGCTGTTGCAACACTGTTGGGAGGCAGGTACGTTAACAGCAAGCCCACTTGACCCTTGAATACCCTGACAAATCTTGTTAAAATACTATGATGCAATTTCTTTTCCTATCTTTTCAAGGTGGATCTCTCCTTTTTCTAAAGAACAACAAGCATGTCAGATCCCTTAAGTGATACTGCCATTCAATTGGGAGGAGGAGCACCTCGGAATTAAATTACTAGCAGTATCTGTAGCAACTGAGATTTACAACTAGTTTCCTGTCGCCGGAAAGCTGGAGGTCCCAGCACCTCTGGAGGGATGTTTATGATAGCCATGTGGGATATCTTACTTTAATGTCAAACTAGAGATAGCCATGGGAACGTTTGTTTTATTCGACTCTCAGTTAAGGAAACATCTTCACACTTGTGTATTGGCCAACTGCACCAATCTGCCACTTACACTATTTTTTGATAAAAGTTTAGCATTCTCCAAAAAGATTGCTAGAGCTATGTTTAGAAATGTTCTGCATAGTAGGCCACTAACACACCAATGCAGCTGCCAACAATTGCCAAAGCTCATTTCTCCATAATTGACAGTCTTTGTCTTTCTTGTCAGCGTGGTGATGCTGTGTAGGACAGGAAATAGAGCAGACCAATCCACTAATTTTTTCCTTTAATTTCTCCCTTATTAATTTTGTAAGAATATCAATGATTTGTCTTATCACAGCAGCAGAACAATACAATATCAGGGCAGGGCAAATTTTCATGGCATACTTTTCTTCCAATATAAGGGGAGGAGGAATTTGCATGGCTATAAGGAAGAGGCCAAAATCTGCATGAATCCACATCCCAGACTAAATTCTGTAGAAAGTCTGTTCTTGTGTTAAATAGATATTCTACCAGTAAATGATTGTTTGGAAGACTTCTAATCTGGTCATCCAACTATTGATTGGTGTGTTTCAATCTTCTTACTATCCTCCCTCTATGGAAAACAATATTTTATGAAAGTTGCATATTTTAATATTTAGCAGGCTTAAGGCTTAACCCCCCCCCCCATAGTAAAGGGAGATACAGGATTTTAAAGTACACAGGATCTCCTTCATAAAAATTATCAAACATACAGGGTTTTTCCCCCCAAATATTTCATTCATTGAAAAAAAGTACTTGTCTGTTGGTATAGCACTTGGCAAAAAAAATTACAATTTTCTGACTAGCTTAAGGGAAAAATCTTATTGATATGCTAGATTGCTCAGCAAACATGCTTAACTGGTTATTAAAGCAATTAAAGGGAAGTCCTGCCAAAGGAGTTGTCTTTTCCCATATCTCAAGCAGTAAGTCTGGTTACTAATTTGTCCGATCAGAGTCTTACTGTTAGCATTGCATCAAGACTTGGTTGCTGTCCCATCTTGTAGGTAGATACACATACACTAGGGCAACAGCCAAGTCTTGATACAACACCAACAGCAAGACTGTCATAAGCAGAAATGTTTAGCATTAATATACTACAGAATTTAAAGATTTTCACGGTGCCATCAGTATTTTCAAGAGCTCAAAATACAGTATTTTTGTTTTCTGGAAAATTTTTGTGTGTTTTTGTCACCCTTGGTTAGGCTAGGTGGAATATTTACAGTATTATTTGTTTTCTATAATATAGAGTGCATCCTTCCTACTTCATTTTGGATGTCACAATATCTTTTTAACAGATCTAAAAGGATTTTTTGAGTAACATTTCATACTCTTTGTTGCAAAATGTTTCAGGTAGATATGTTGACCCAGAATTAGGTTATTCTTTTTATCACTTCAATTGCATGAACAATGGGAACTTTCTCTCCAATTTTGGGTAGGTCATTTTAAAAAGTACCATATTTTTCAGAGTATAAGATACACCGGAGTATAAGATGCAGCAAGGTTTTGAAGAGGAAAAAAAAGTTTTTGCACTCTGCAAACCTCTCAAAAACGACTTGTTCCCCCCCCCCCCAAAAGGCATGAATAGCCTTCAGGGAGCTTGCAGAGTGCTCCTGGGGAGGGGAATGAGCAAAAAACAGCCAATTTTTCACAAAAATGGGCCCATTTTTCATTTTAAAAAAAGGTATGGATAGCCTTTAGGAAGGTTATAGAGTGCTCCTGGGGGGCTGGTTTGCTCATTTCTGCCCTCCCCAGCCCCCAGGAGGTCTTTAAAAGCTTCCTACAAGCTATGCACGGCCATTTTTGCAAAGGGGGTGGGGTTTCGGGATGCCAAAAATGCTGTATTCAGTATATAAGATGCACCCAGATTTTCAGCCTCTTTTTTGAGGGAAAAGGATGCGTCTTATACCCTGAAAAATACGGTAGTATGTGGAAGCAGAGGTGGGGATGCAAAGCTGGTTTGCTAGTTCAATTATGGAAGAGTCTCACAGATCAGCATTACCAAGCATTTTTCTAACCAACTCTAGATCCTTTGTCCACAAAACTGATGAACCAGAGCTATGGATGACAGCGAATAAGATCATTAGTTTGTGATTTTCCTCACAGAGACTTGACTTCATCCACTTGTACTGGACGTGCCAGTAAAGCTAATTAATCACACCACACACAGCTTTGACAGAAACAGCAACTCCAGTAAAAGCAAAGGTGGAGGACTTTGTATTTACACACATAATTACTGGTGTACTGACAGTAGAGTTACTTGAGGAGGAGCCAACATTGAGATGATACGGACATGTGGTCTCAATGGCCTGAGACCGCTGCCAATACTTTTGCCGCTGGATAGTCCAATTGGACCTAAACCATCCTGTAGAGATGATGAACAGGAAGAATGTGTCTTGCTGATCTCAGGGACACCACAAAGTCCCTGATCGATCCAAGAGAAGTTGTTTAAGCCAGCGACAAAAAGTCCAGCCCCAGGCTGATGAAATTGGGATGGCTCCAGAAAGGAAGCAGAAAGAGAAATGTGTCCATCTGGTGAGGAAACTGTTTTGGAAAAGGCTGCTCAATTTTTTAAAAAAGTTAAATTATATTTGAAAGCAGAAGAAAACAAGTGGCGAAATTAACCTATATTGGATTGCTTTGGATAGTGTATTTCTTTTTCTTTGTAATTCTACTTTGTGGATTGAAGTGCTCGCAACTTTGTTTTTCTTTTTAAAGAGAATGGATCAGTTTTTCTTCTATGTTTATTTTTATTTTTTAATCTATGGATTAAAGTCTTTATTTCAACAAGGACTTTATTTCTTGCTATTAATTCCATTTAAAAACTCTGTTTCTTTTAAGTTTGAAATAACATTAGAGAGTGGGAAGCAATACTGCCACTTGGAGGCTGGTGGCTTGAGTTTTTGAAACAATGCACTTTCCCTTTTCCTTTTGATCTCACTGACTTTGTATCTCAAGGCTCTGCAACTTGTTTATAGAAAGTGATAAGAAGCAAGGGCCCGAATTGTTTATACAGGTGCACTTTGAGAGTCTTACTGGAAGTGGGAGAGAAAAAGAAACAGAATCTTCTTTTATGAAGATCATAAATGAATTTGTGTTTAAGCTAATTTAATATAAGAAGCCTTGGAAGCCAGTGGCAATATCTACCAGCTTGCCAAAATGGCACAATATTAAAAAAAAAACAAAAAACTTTGCAAAACATCCTGGCCAGAATTCAAAATTTATTAGAAATAACAGAGAGAATCGAGAAGATGGAAAAATTAGAGTTTATAACAGCAAAAAATGATGGGGTCAGAATCCCAAAAATTGAAGGGAAAAATGATTACAAAGACAAGACAACTAATTACTTTACCAGTGGAGTGAATGTGGTTGAAAGTGGGAAAGGGGGAGTATGGAAAAGGGACTTAGATCAACAGGAATTCTACCCTGGATTTCAAGGCATGGAAGAAGAAAAAAGAGAAAAAATGATGGATTTAAGGAGAGAAAACTTCTCAACCAAAGATAAGCTGATTAAAATAGCAGGTGAAGGGCATCGAGATTACTTAAGTGATACTACAAGCAACAAGGTGCAGAGAGAAGTCCACAAAAATTTTATTAAGGAAATAAGTAGAAGATCAATTCCACAAATGACAAAAGAAATAAGATTGAAATAAGATTATATGTGTTGGTTTGATGAGAGAATTTGATATAATTAGCGAATGAATTTCTGTTAATAACTACTATAACAATAACAATGAAATGACAAGGGATATAGTTAACAATATATATGTACTGGTTTAATAAAAGGAATTGGGATATAAATTGTAAACAGCGATTTGGAAAGGAGGATTAGAAACCTTGTTATCAAAGGTTAATTTTTACTTAAAACATGCTATAAAGGGGTAATGTTATTGGATGATATTAGAAATGATTAATGAAATGCTACTATGTGGTTGTGTTTTTAATTTTGGTCAATTTCATGCAAAAGGATGTTAAAACAGCCACAGTCAAATGAGAAGCGTGATATGTTGATAGTAAGATATATAAAGATTTTTGATTTAAAAAAAATAATGTGATATGAACTATAAGTAATGACTGGAAGAGATGCACGAAAGTTATTTGTACAATATGTAACAAAAGATGATTTTGTGTGTGTGTTGTGTTTGTCTGTTTAACCAAAAATAAAAAAAACTTAAAAAAAACAGTAGAGTTACTTAAACATACTGTTCTCCAGATGTGGAATTCTTAACTGTCATTTGTTGGCCATTTTATTTACCTAGAGAGATTTCTGTTATAGTTATCACTGCTGTCTATATTCCACCTGATGCAAATGTTAGCACAGCGCTCTCTAAGTTACATGCTGCCTCCATCGAGAGGCAGCAGCAAATGAGGGTGCTTTTGTCATTGCTCTGGATTTTAATCAAGCCTGTCTAAAGTCTGTTCTTCCTAAGTTTATGCAGTGTACCACCAGAGGTAAGAACACTTTAGACCATAAGCACTCAAACTTAAGACAGGCATACAGAGCAATCCCCCTCTCCCATTAGGGTACGCCTGACCACATCTCTCTGCTACTGTGCCCAAAGTATATCCTCCTTAGGAAAAGGATACGGCCAATCAGGAAAACTATCAAAATCTGGTCAGAGGGAGCACTCTCCCAGTTGCAGGACTGCTTTGAGACTACCGAGTGGAGTATATTTGAACATTTGGAGCTGCAAGAATTAACTGAGGCTGTACTCTCTGTTCTGTCCTGAGAACGAGGGGTAACAGAATGGAGGTGAGACTGAGATAATAAGCTAACAGTTGTTTAATGCTAACATTGGTTGCCAACGCAACAGCTAACACAGTGCCTGATAAGCTGTTGACAACAGCTAAATTCAAGCCATCCAACTCTTTTTATATCCGGCTGTCAAACAGAACGACCAATCAGGAAAGAGGATTGCACTCTCTAGATGGAGGACCAGACTGGAAACTATAAACAGCACTCCTTCCCACCCAGCATTGTGCATGCATAATTCTTTAGGTACAGTGGCTGCCACCTGATTCATTGAGATCTTCATAGTGTATTTCTAGTGGTTGGCACAGGAGGATGTTCCTGGCACTCTCTCAGATTCTTAGCAGGCCGCAGGACGTCACCGACTGGTGTCAGACTCAATGGTAATTGGATGCCTTCTTCAGGTAAGTCTGCTTCTCCCTCAGCATTGCTTGCAGTTCCTGGTGTTCCACAGCCCATCTCTGGTGGTGCTGGTTGTGCTAGGTCCTGAGTCAGGGAGAGGCTTACCCTCCTCTGTATGTGGTCAATGTGGCATCTCCACTCCCTCCTATCCCCTAACTCTATTTTAAAAGAATAGGATCCAGCTATCCCTATGATGTTGCCCAGTAGCCATGGGGGATGGCCTGCAAAGTTCTGGGCATAGACAGAGGCCCCTATGTCAAACACTCTTATTTTCCTGGTGGGACTTTTTTCAGGGGAAGTATCTGGATGTAATCTATCCAGGTGGTTTGCAGGCAGTGACTCATTAAAACTTCAACTGGGCTGCGGTTGTTATTAGGGCAGGGCGTGGCATGTTGGATCAATAACTACTGCACTATCTTAGACTGCCAGTCTTCCCCTTCCATTCTTCCCAGAATTTTCTTTGCCAATTGCACCATTCTCTCCACCAGGCCACAACTGGCCAGGTGGAATGGAACGGTAAGAGTGTAGCAGATTTCTAAACTAGCCAAGAACTATTTGAACTGCCCAGAGGTAAATTGTGGCCCATTATTGCACACTGTCAGATTCAGTATCCCATAGGTTGCAAATGCCCTCTGGAGTGCCCTCTTGACCACCTCTGATGTCGTGGAAGGTATTAAAATAACCTCTAACCATTTAGTGTAGGCGTCCACAATTATCAATAAATTTTGTCCCTGGAATGGCCCCGCCAAGTCCTTGTGCAGATGAGACCATGTTCCTTGGGGCATGTATGGGGGGTCTGGGAGATGCTGGCCTTGACTCCTTGCAACATTGACACCCCAAGACCCACTTCATGATCCATGTTGAGCTACCACACATAACTGCGGCCCAATGCTTTCATGCGTATAATTCCCAGGTGACCCTCGTACAAGGATTGTGCTTTGTAAAGGCTCTGGGATGATCACCCAACTGCCCCACAACAGGCAATCCTGCTGGGTCGATAGCTCATGCTGCCTTAGTTTGTACGGTTTGAACGCTGGGTCAACTAGCGCCTGAGCCACCCCCTTCTCACCCAGTCTAGCACCTGAGTCAAAATTCTGTTGTTTGCAGTATATTTAGCAATGTCCGTAGAAGTCACTGGCACCAAGAACCCGTTGATTAGCAGAATTGAACTCATCAGAGCTGGATCAGTGACAATAGTTGGTAATGGACAGCAGTTTAGGGCATCTGCATGCACTGTGCTTTCCAAGTCGGTGAAATAGTGAGTAATTATATGCAGCAAAAGAAAAACAGTCCACCAGGTCATTCATGGAGAAAGCACTTGTGGTGTCTGCCAGTCGCTGGCTAACAGTCCCAGGAGAGGCTTATGAGCTGTGATTAAGTCAATATGGTGGCCCTGCAAATATTTGTAGAATCGTCTAATTCCAGCCACCATAGCAAAAGCCTCTTTGATTAATTGACTATAATTCTGCTCAGCTGGAGATAGGGTCCTAGAAAAAAAATGCTATGGGAACTTCTAAGCCATTAGATAATGGCCCCCACCCTCTATGGGAGAGCATCACATGCCAATACTAACGCTATGCGTTCATTGTATCGTAGAATAACGTTGTCTGATGTCAAGAGATGCTTTACAGCTCTAAATGCCCTAAGTTCTCATTGACCCCACACACAAGGAGCCTTAGAATCCAATAGGTGGTGTAAAGGCTCTGCCACAGAAGCCTTATGGGGTAAAAAAAAATGCTATAAAAATTAAGGAGCCCTAAAAATGCCTGAAGCTCAGTCTTATTGGTAGGAACTTGGGCTTCCTGTATAGCTTTTATTTTTTCAGAGGTAGGGTATAATCGTGTGGCATCTATTTGGTAGCCTAAAAATTGGACACTTGGAACAGTAAAGTGGCATTTTTCTTTTTTAAGCTTCAAGCCTGCATCCCTAAATTGGGTAAGTACTGATTTTAGGAAGAAGAGAAGGTCTGATTAGTTAGCTGCAGATACCAGGATGTCATCAAAGTACAGTATGATGCCTGGGATCCCTTGGAGTAATCTGTCCATTAGACTTTGGAAAATATGGACCTGAAGTTCTCCAGCTGGACAGGCCTGAGGGATGTGAACTCTCTTCAAATATATTTTATTCATTTTCACATTCCATTTTACAGTCACTGGATATTTGCTATAAGAAAAGAAATAAAACAAAATAAAAAAGAAAACACAACTCATCATTCACAACCCCACCTGACACTTCCATCCTCCATACACCCCATCTTCCCCCTCCAACTTTCCTTTCCTCCCTCTAACACTCCCCTCCTACTTCCCTTTCCCCTCAAACCTTCCTTCTCCCCTTAGTCCCAGCACACCCTCCTTACATTCCCCTTACTCCTTCCTTACTCCTCCCTCTTCTTTCCCTCTACCTCCCTCCTTGGTGTATTCCTTTATTCAACTGTTGTTTATTAATATAATATGATAAAAAATAAAATAAACCAAGGAAAAAAAATATAAAGAAAGAAAAGAGAAAAGAAAAAGAACAAACGTATACAAGTGCATTCTTTTTCTTATTGAGACTATATTAACACCCACCCACCCACCCACCCTTTGTAATACAGGGGGTTTTAATAAAAAGGATCTGTGCCATTTTGTCCTGTCCTTGCGCATTTTGAAGGGGTGTCGGGCAAGAGCATATCGTTGAAGACCATATGTGGTGACCACCAGTGGCCAACAACAACAAAAAAAGAGATGGGGGTGGAGCAAGGAACCAAGGAGTTTCTTGTTGTGTTTTCCACAAGGGACGACAGTCCTCTGAGGGGGGGAGAGGAGAGAGAGAGATGATGATGATGATGATGATGATGATGATGATGATGATGATGATGATGATGATGACGACGACGACGACAATTAAGTATTAAAAACCTTTTGAGTTTGACAATATAATATGTTATCCAAAATTATAAATAATCTTATTTTCAGATGCATTATTTGCCATCTCTGTTTTAAAAAATCAGACTTGCTTCCAATTTGTGCCTTCTAGCAAACTACAGTTTTTTTGGCAAGAAATATAGCTTGCCATTGCTTTCATCATAAGTCTGAGAAAGTTTCTTTCTTTTCTTTCTTTCTTTCTTTTTTCTTTCTTTTCTCTTCCTTTCTTTCCCCCTGATTTGTTTCCCTCTCTTTTCTCTCTCTCTCATTCTCTCCCTTCAGCTCTCATTCCTCTCTCCCTCTCCCCCTTCTCGCTCTAATTTGTTTCTTTCTCTTTTCCCTCTCTCCCATTCTCTCCTTCCAGCTCTCTTTCGTTGCTCTCTCTCTCTCTCTCTCTTTCTCTTTCTCTCCCCTTTTCTTTTCATCTCTTCTTGCGTGTGCAAGCAAAATACTTTTCTGGGCTGGGATCACGGCGGCAGGGACAGCAACTCCTTCCGCTGCCGCCACTGAGAAGTGAATACCTGGTTGCACTGTGGAGAAGAGTCACACTGTGCAGGAGACTCCTTAGCACTAGACTCAGGTCAGTGCGAACCGCGGTTCCATTCCCCTCCTTCCTGAGCCAATATGAAGGGGACCGCGGCTCACACTGACCTAAGCCTAGTGCTAAGGAGTCTCCTGCACAGCATAGCTCTTCTCCGCAGCGCAGCCAGGTATTCACTTCTCAGTGGGGGCAGTGGAAGGAGTCGCTGTCCCCGCCACCATGATCCTGGGGTATTTTGCTTGCATGAGCAAGAAAGAGATGAAAGAGAAAAGGGGAGAAAGAGAGAGAGGGAAATGAAAGAGAGCTGGAAGGAGAGAATGGGAGAGAGGGAAAAGAGAGGGGATCAAATTAGAGAGAGAATAGGGAGAGGAAGAGAGAAATGAAAGAGATCTGAAGGGAGAGAATGAGAGAGAGAGAAGAGAGGAAAACAAATCAATGCTAAATGCCATCCCCATCCTTCCTCCCTTCCTCTCCACAACCTTCCCCCGAAAGCTTTTTCCCAAATAATACCAGCAGCCATTTCATCTCCACCAAAGTAGATACATACACACATGTGTGTGCGCCACACACACACACACACACACACCAAACAAAAAAAATAAAATAAAATATGGCAAAAATGGAGAAAGAAGTGAGACCTCCAGAAAATAAAAGAAGCAAGAAGCTGGTTCATCCTGTAAAAAGGGAAATCAATGAAGAGATGAAGGTACATCTCTGCGCTCCCCCTTTATTATCACTGTATCACAAGCGAGAAGGGAAGAAAAAGGGAAGAGGGGTAGTGGTGGTGCCATTGAGTCACAGGAAGAATGAGCGCCCTTTATTATTAGGCACGAGAACTGTGTGCCTCACCTACCTCAGGAGGTAGGCTTTTAAGCCTCACTTAACTCTGCTTGAACGATCATAAAATGCCTAAAAAGTCAGACTAGATGAGGCATGCAGTTCTCCTGCCTCACAGTAGAGGGCACTTCTTTAGAGGCTTTTTTAAACAGTTAGGCAGTCATTCATGGTGAGACAGCAGCTAGCTAGTCTCACCTCAGCACTCACCTTTTTCCTTTTACATTTTTTTTCTTTTCATGATGAGAGTGGTGAGGCTATGCCTCACTTGCCTCACCTGACTGCACATCACTGATGGAAAGATAATTAAAGGTTAAAACATATGGAATATGGACAAATATGAAACTGATATGGGGAGGTTGTAAAGCAGAGGTTTGTGATTCACTTTTATACATGATAATTAAACGGAGTTGCTAATTGATTGAATATAACAATAGAAGGACAATTAAGCATGGGTTAAAATAAATGAAACATGGACATATATAGAACTTTTAAGATGATGAACAAAGTGAGATGTGTACCACTTGTTATACTATATAGTAGATTAAGGGAATTGTAATGAACATTGAATAGTAAGGATTGCCATTTATAGACAATTAAGGGTAATCTAAACCAAGATATGGAGAAATGGAGAGGGAACATGAAATATAGTTACAATGAGAAACTATTGAGATTAAAGACAGAATTACAAGTGGGGGGCATATAAGGATGTATAATTATATAAACATAATGATGAGAATAGCTGGGAATTGTAACCAGGTGTACATCTCGACCAAAATTAGGCCGGTGTGTGTGTATTAAAGTATAATGACTATATATGTATACCTTTTTGTTCTCTCTTTAAAAAAAAGAAACAGGAAGATATATTTTAAAATTAAATATGTATACTGAAAAGGAATTATAAATACCATCAACATAAAATGAAGCTCACTCAGAATCTGTAATAACCAAGTAAATGAAATGAAGAGTGTGAAGTAGAGGATACAGATAAGAGAAGAAGAGAGAGATAGGAGAGAGGGTGAGGGAAGAGGAAGAGAGAAAGGAGGAGTGGAAAGTGGAGAGAGGAGAAGGAGAGCAGAAGGGGAAGTAGAGAAGAGAAGAGTGACAGAGGGAAGAAAGGTAGGGAGGGAGGGAGGGAGAAGAAAGTGACAAATATGGTGTATGGAGAGCAGAAGAGCCAATAATTATTTTTGGGAGTTGATGGTAAGATGAATTAAAATTCCAACATAAAATTTTTTATATAAAAAGACTTTGGAAAATACCAGGTGCCACCCTGATTCCAAATCGAAGTCTGTAGCACAGAAAAGCCTCCCTGTGGGTAACCACTGTTTGAGCCTCAGCTGTGGCATCATCCAAAGGAAACTGCTTATATGCCTGGGCCAAATCTAATTTTGTGAAGCCCTTCCCTTCTCCTAATGAGTGTAACAGATGTTGTACCACAGGTACAGGGTAAGTGCCAGTGGTGAAATCCAAAAAATTTTCTACCAGTTCTGTGGGCATGGGTTGGTGGGCGTGGCTTAGTGAAGGTCATGTGACTGGGTGGGCATGGCTATGGGAGGATCAAAAGACAGAAACTTAACAATGTCCTGCTGGAGCAGGGTTAGACTTGATGATCTCCAGGTCCTTTCCAGCTCTGGATTATCCTCTGAAGTGGCGTCTAGTGCCTTCCTTCCTCTCCTTTTTCCCTCCCTCCCTCCCTCCCTTTTTCTCTTTCTTTCTTTCTTTCTTTCTTTCTTTCTTTCTTTCTTTCTTTCTTTCTGCTGGGAGCAAAAATGGACCCACATTCCTGCATTTCCAGAGAACCTGTAGTTAAAAATTGCTTTAAAAGTTTTTTTAAAGTTCCAAAGATCAGCTGTGCACCAGATGGTCATCAAAATTCCCCCTTTTTAGTATTTTTTACTACCAGTTCAGGTGAACCAGCCTGAATCGGTAGCATTTCACCGCTGGTAGGCAGGTGAGCAATTGAGTGTGCATTTATAGTCTGCACAAATTCTAAGAGAGCCATCTGCTTTCAAAGGTGTTACTATGGGTATTTCCCATTTTGCATGATCTATTGGTTCTAAAATGCCTTGAGCTATGAGCTTATTGAGCTCTGCATCAACTCTAGCCCTGAGAGAGAGAAGGGCACTCCCTTTCAGGGCTGTGGTTTTAACCTCCTGAGTATGACTTGCAGATCTAGATTAAAAGAAATAGGGGTGCCATTGTATTTTCCCAGACCTCCTTTGAAAACAAAGGGAAATTCCCTAGTCAATAAGTCTAACTCAGGATTACTGATGAGATTAATGCCACTAATACCTAGACCCAAGGCTGTAAACCTATCTAAACCCAGTAGACTGTGCAGGTCATCTCTGACTATAAGTAATGGTAGACACCCTGTGAAGTTTCTATAGTACACCAGCAATTTGCAACTGCCAAGGAAGGATATGCCCTTTCCCTGGTAATCTCTTAGCTTAAGTGCACAGGGTTTCAGCCACTTTCTAGATATCCTGGGTACCAATCTCTTAACAGTATTCCAGGAGACCAGAGACAATGATGAACCTGAATCTACCTCTATGCAGCAAGGTGATCCCTCTATGTTAAAGGTAATGAAAAAAAATATTCCTAGGGGGCAAACTAGCCTGTCCTATGATTGTTTCAGTTTGTTCTTTAGAAATCAGGAAACTATTGTCATTCTGGTTAATTTGCTTTCTGAATTGTCCTCTCTTGTATTCTTGCCCTGTGGGTCAGTCTACTGCTGGCTGGGCTGCCCTACACACCCTGGCCAAATGACCCTTTTTCCCACAATGTAAACAGCATTTTTAAATCTGCAAGCGGACTGCTGGTGATTACCTTTGCAGCCCAAGTAGCTAGTCTGAGGAATTTTTTTCTCACCCAGGTGACCCTTTTCTGGTTCTGTTCATAGGTGGTGAATATCATCATCCATTTGGTTCTTTGGAGACTGCATCTTCCTGGTGGATTGTGAGAGTCTTGCTAGTTGTCAGCAGGCTATTCAGTTTTTGAATGGCAGCTGTAGACTGTTCAGACAGCTCTGCGGCACGGGCTTCATCTAATGCCATTTGGAGGGTCAAGTCAGTTGTTTTTGTCCATCTGGAGTTCCAGGACGGTTGGTCTTGAATGGATGTAAACACTCCATTCAGCAGCACAGTAATTCGTGAGAGCAAACCTCCCTTTTTATTCACATGGGCCTTCTTCACACCAGCTCATTCACAATCCCCAATACCATGCCCCTCCTCCCTGTTACTATGGCAGCCGGTAGCAAGCAAGCATCAAAGGGAAAAACCCATGTTGGAGAGCTGACTGATATTTGGCCTGCAGTAAAGGCGTTAGCCCTAAGGAAAAAACCTTAAGGCAAACTAGACAGGATAGAAGCAATCTACCATACAGAGGAGTAAAATAGCATCAAGGGTTGTCAGGGTATTTAGTGTGGAATAGTTGTAGGAGTTTAGGGGCCTGGACATCCCAATGTTCACCCAGTCAGATTGTGAGGGAGAGAAATGCTTCCAAGCCACCAAATATTGTACTTTTCCCCATGCTTCCTGGAATCCAGGATTTCTTTGACCTTGAAGTGTTGTTCACTTTTGATGAGGGGGGGAATTGGAGGAGCAGGCTGGTCTGGTCAAATAGGAAATAAATGCTCAAGTTTCAACAAGCTAACATTAAACACAGGGTGGATCTGTCTAAGGGGTTTGGGTAGCTCTAATTGTACCATGACCGGATTTATGATCCCAACAATAAGGAAAGAACCTACATATTTGAGTCCCAGTTTCTTTGATTTCTGGGTGGTCTGTAAGTACTTTGTATATAGGAAGTATTACATATTCAGAGGGTGGTAATAACTGAGGCGAGAGAGTCATTAACGACAACCATTTATTCTCAAACCAAACGACTCTCTTAGTAAGCAACTCCAGAACCAAACAGAACAAACAGTTCTCTGCTTGACAGCTATTTATATCTAGGCTGTCAAACGGGACAGGCAATCAGTGGGTGCTTATCTTCCTGCTCCGGCCGGTGGCTTCTCCCGATTGGATACCTCGGTGTGGACACGTTATCGGGCATGGACATAACACTCCTTTCTGCCAGCCTAGCACATGCATAGTCCTGCAAGTATGCAGGCTGCCTGCGCACCCGGCCGGATCTTCTTAATTTTGTGGCGGCTGCCGGACAATGATTCTCCCAAGGAACTACTGGAGACTGCGTTGACCCCTCATTAGGCAGAACCAATGCTGGGCCTGTTTTTTCAGGTAAGTCCAGCCCCAGAATGGTGGGAAGACTGAGAGGAAGGTGCAACATCGCTGTGGGGCCAACAGGAACATCCAGGGGTTCAACGGGGCCAACTTGTGGAGGATCAACTTGCATCTGTGTTGAGGCCTGCCGCCCTCACAACTGATCAATGTGGCAGCAGCAAATGCACCTGTCACTCAGGCCCAACCTGTAAGAGCAGGGGCTGGTTAGTTGCAATATATGTCCCAGTAACCATTTCAGCTCACCACCACCACCCCCTAGTTGTGAGTGAATACTGGGTCGCCCACTTGGAGTATGTAACCGGCTGCGGCTGACGATGTCCAGTAAGTTATCTGCATAGTAACTCAGATGAAGCCGGTCAAGATTGGTTCGGAGGCAGTGGCCCATTAGCACTTCTGTGGGGCTGCAGTTGGTCAGCAGACAGGATGTGGTGTTTTGTACTAAAAGGTACTTATTCACTCAAGTTTGCCAATCCCCTGGACCTAATTTTACTAGGGACTCCTTGATGGATCGCATTGTCTGCTCCGCCATCCTTTTACTCGAGGGGTGGTAAGGGGCAACAAAGGTGTGATGGATACCATGCCTGGCCAAGAACATCTGGAAAGGGGTAGACATTAGTTGGGCCCTGTTATCAGACACAAAACGTCTGGACATCCATGAGTAGCGAACAGCCTCTGCAATGCCCTTATAAGAGCCTCAATAGTGGTTGATGGCATAAGGATGACTTCCACCCACTTAGAATATGCATCGACCACTACCAAGAATATTTGCCCATGAATGGGGCCTGCAAAATCTAAATGGATCCTAGACCATGGACCCTTGGGGATTTCCCATTGTCTCAGCGGCATGGAGGGTGGTGGTGGCCTGGACTGTTGGCAATCCTGACAACCCTCTACCCAACAGGTAATGTTGTGATCTAAACCAGGCCACCACACCTAGCTTCTCCCCAAAGCCTTCATCCTGACTATTCCAGGGTGCCCCTCATGCAAACAACAGAGAATGGGTTTCTTAATCTGCGGACATATTACCACTCTATGGCCCCACAGCAAACACCCCCCTTGTAGAGACAGCTCATGCTGTCTGTGCTTGAATAGAAGGAATTGTGAGGGAATCTGTGCCTGTGGCCATCCCCTCTTGACCGAGTTGATCACCTGAGCAATGGTAGGATCTTTGGCAGAATACAAAGCAACATCGGTGGCCGAAAGAGGGACCGTGAGGTCCTCTATCAACAGGACATCATAGTCAGAGACAGGACTAGACCCTCACCAGGAAGAGGGCAGTGGCTCAAAGCATCCACATGCCCTATCTGTTTCCCAGAGCGGTGGAGCTTATAGTTGTACGTAGACAGGAATACTGTCCAGTGGGACATGCATGGTGACAATATGGATGGGGCCTGCCTATTGCCTGCCAAAAGACCTAATAAAGGCTTATGGTCAGTGATCAATTCAAAAAAATGACCATAAAGGTAGTTATGAAAACATTTGATGCCAACTACTGCGGCTAGGGCTTCTCTATCCAATTGACTATAATTTCTCTCTGCGGAGGAGAGAGTCCTAGAGAAATAGGCCAAAGATGCCTCAGCCCCATTAGGTAACTGGTGACTAAGCACAATGCCCACTCCATAAGGGAAGCATCACACATCAGAGTAAGTGGGAGGTGTTCGCTGTACTGCACAAAAACAGTGTTGGAAGTCAAAAGATCTTTAACAGTTGCGAAAGCAGCTGCTTCAATGCTACCCTATTTCCACACAGCCTTGGCATCTAGGAGCCTATGCAGTGGCTCAGCCACTGATACCTTATGGGGTAAAAAAACAGCATAAAAATTCAAAAGCCCCAGAAAGGCTTGTAACTGGTGCTTACTGGTGGAAACATATGCTTGCTTAATGGCTGCCAATTTCGAGGGGGTTGGATGGATGCCCTTGACATCAATCAAGCAACCCAAAAACTCAACTTCAGGGACCCCAATTTGGCATTTAGATGGTTTAAGTTTTAACCCCACTTCCTGGAACTTTGACAAAATAGCTTGCCCCTTAGCAAGGAGGTCAGTGTTCTCAGCAGAAATGAGGACATCGTCAAAATACGGGACAACTCCAGAGATACCATGGAGCAAGCGCTCTATAAGACCCTGAAAGATGCCCGGGGCGACACTTACGCCAAACTGGAGCCACCAGCATTTAAAAGCACCCCTGTGGGTAACGATTGTCTGCGCTTCAGCAGTTGCATCGTCCACAGGGAGCTGCTGATACACCTGGGCAAGGTCCAATTTGGCAAAAATGGAGCCCTGTCCTAATGTGTGGAGCAACTCCTGGACCACAGGGACAGGGTAAGGATGAACCTGAAGCCCTTTATTTATTGTGCATTGGTAATCAGCGCACAATTTGATAGACCCATCTGGTTTCAAAGGAATAAAAATAGGGGTCTCCCACAGAGTAATCTACTGGCTTTAAGACACCTTGGGCTATTAACTTGTCCAACTCAGCATCCACCTTAGGCCGCAGAGCCAGGGGCACCCGTCTAGATTTAAGGTGGATGGGTGCTATCTGGGGGTCTAGGTTAAAGCTAATGGGGGGTTCCCTTATAATTACCTAGAGACCCGTCAAAAATGGTGGCGAATTCATTCTGCAGGATGGCCCACTCATCAACGCCCATTGTGGAATTTACATCAGGCCCAGGCCATCAAACAAGTCTAAACCTAACAGACTGGGAAGAGTGCCCTGGACCACAATGAGTGGCAGATGACCCGAAAATTTTGTGGTGGCCACTTTAAATTTGCCACTGCCGACAATGGGAATGTTATTCCCTTGATAGTCCCACAATTTGAGGGAGCAAAGTGACAGTGCTGTTTTTAAAGAGATGACATCAGACGCTTCAGAGTAGACCAGGACAGTATGGCTCTAGATGAGTCGGTGTCCACCTCCATACAACAGGGGTTTCCCTCAATAGCAATAGCAATAGCAATAGCAGTTAGACTTATATACCGCTTCATAGGGCTTTCAGCCCTCTCTAAGCGGTTTACAGAGTCAGCATATTGCCCCCAACAACAATCCGGGTCCTCATTTTACCCACCTCGGAAGGATGGAAGGCTGAGTCAACCTTGAGCCGGTGAGATTTGAACAGCCGAACTGCAGAACTGCAGTCAGCTGAAGTAGCCTGCAGTGCTGCATTTAACCACTGCACCACCTCGGCCCCACCTCGTCAATGTGGACGGTGAAGTAGATCTTGTTGCCGGATGTCATGTTGGCTTGATATATGCCACTGGTCGCGGAAGATCGCGAAATAATCCTCAGTGGTCTGATGCACTTTACCATTCGGCTTACGATAGGCTGGGTGTCATTAGCTTGGTAACAGAAAGGGAAAGTCAAGTGGCACACCTTTGACAGATGCCCCTTCTTTCCGCACTTTCGGCACACAGCATTTTTAAAATGCACCAAGTACGGGAATGATTACCGCCGCAGTCTGCGCAATAGTTATGAGGCAATTCCTTTCTCGGGCAGCTAGCTCTAAACCTGGTGGCTTTGAGACAGCTGATGACAGTCTTGTCAGGATCAGGTGAAGGGTCTTTGTCCACCTCCTCCAGATGTACTTGCACAGTCATTTCAGAAGCCCAGGCCCTGTCTAATGCTGACTGGAGGCTGATGTCCTGCCAGGCTAACAAACGATGCCGGAGTCTCACATCACTCACTCCGCACATAAGTTGTTCTAACGGAATCATCTAGGTTAGGAAAGTCACAATGCAATGCAGCAGACTGGAGGGCGGCCGTATAGTGATTTATAGACTTGCCTTCCTTCTGCAGTCTTTGCCTGAATGTGTAGCGCCTTGCAATGTGTGACGGTGCTGGAGCATAATGGTTCTGTAATTTCTGTAGCAGGACTTCCCAGGACAGGGATTGAACCAGCTGAGGGGCAGCTAAAGCCCAGGCTGTTCCAAACATTTTGTGTCCATAAACACTCAGGAACCAAGCCTGTTTCCTGCTACTCAGAAAATCAATGAGGCCATTTGCTTCAAGGAAGCATTCGAAACGTTCAATGTATGCCTCCCAGGATTCAGAAGCCAGCAAGAAAATTGTGAAGTTGTTTAGAGTTGCCATTCAGATAAGCGTTCTGAGGAGATTGCCTCAGGCATTAGTGCGAGCGAGAAAAGGAGAGAGAGGGAAAAAATTGTCCCTCATTGTGCTTGCTCTCCTATGCCTCAGCATCCCACCTTTGTTGCCAATATTACATACTCGGAAGGTGGTAATAACTGAGGTGAAACAGTTGTTAATGACAACCGTTTATTCTCAAACCAAACAACTCTCTTTGTAAGCAACTCCAGAACCAAACAGAACGAACAGTTCCCTGCTTGACAGCTATTTATATCTAGGCTGTCAAACAGGGCAGCCAATCAGCGGGTGTCTATCTTCCTGCTCCGGCCGGCGCTTCTCCTGATTGGACACCTTGTGCATGGACATGTTTTTGGGCATGGACATAACAGGAATACCCTGTTCCCTACTTGGAACTCTTTCAGTTTAGTTCTTTTCTTGTCATCCTGTCTTTTATAGGATTGATGTGCCACCTCTAGTGCCTTACAGGTGATGGGCCAAATACACTGAAGTTGTTCAATCCATTCCACTAAGGAAGGGATCTGAAGTTTCCCCTGGTGCAGTTCTGGAATGGGTACAAAATCATGACCAGATGCAACTTTAAATGGGATGAAGTGAGTGCTACTATGGATCAAGTTATTATAAGCAACCTCTGCAAATGGAAGCAAATTGGCTCATTTGCCCTGCTGGTACTTTGTCCTGCTGGTCCTCAATTGTCCTGCTGGTACTAAGGTACTTTGCAGAACTGAATTCTATGTTCATAGGCCCCGATAGTTTGAGGGTGATGGGTGCGGTTTAGATCTGGGCAGAGACTAACAACATTAGGAATTCCCTTTAGAAGTGGGAAGTGAATTGTACCCCCCATCTGAAATGATGTGGTCATGAACCCTGTGTAATCTATACACATGTTGGATAAATAGTTTGGCAAGTGTTTTTGCAGAGGGGATCTTGGAGTAGGATATGAAGTACATCTGCTTGGAAAATAAGTGTCAGGCCTTGTTCCTTTTTGATCTTTGGCCTGCCACACTTCTATTCCACTATGCTGTTTTTATAGTGGGGAATTGGGAGGGGGGATAGTACGGAGTAGAATGTTATGTAGCCAAAATAAAATTCCTTTCTAGATTGCCAAGGTCATCCTTTATCTTGGTACCGCCGCACTTGACTGGAACTGGATGGGTGGAACTGCCAGTATGGCAGTGGAAGATTGGACCATGTGATGGACTTGAGGGTGTGGGGGCAAGATCATGAACTTTAACTTGGGTAGAGAAAACTGAGAAACTTCAGATTCAGGTTTTCCCAGATGTGCTACTATGGCTCTCTTAATAGATTGGAACATTGAGCAGTACTTTGCTTTGGACTGATTTAATTTTGGATGCTATCTGGAACACTGACAATAAGTCTGTGACACCCAAATGACTGTGTTCCCCCTGCTCTCAGGTAATTCAACAATGAAGTCCATGGATATTTCCTTCCAGGGACATTAGCACTGGCCACATTCTGGAGGAGTCCAGCAGGCTTCCTGGAAGCCTCTTAGCAGAAGCTAAGACAACTGGACACATAGGTTTCTATGTCCTTTTTGAACAAGGGCCACCATAATGGTGCAGAAATGGAATTCCGTTTAACTAGGTGTAAAGTTTTCATGAAGCCAAAGTATCCAGCAGCTTTCAAATCATGGGCCTGTTGCAGCACAGTCAGCCTAAGACTGGCTGGGATGTATAGTTTAGCACCAATTTGTGCTAGACCACTTCACATGGTGCACTCGTTTGAGTGGAACAGGAACCAGTCATCACTTTTCAGATCTTTGCTTAAATCACTGGGAAGATTGACTTTCTTCTGGGCTCTGGTGACTACCAGGGCAGCCAGTTGCTTAGAGGAGATAACTGGGTGGGTTACTTCTGGCCAAACACTATTGTGCTGGGGCAATCTAGATAAAGCATCTGCCATAAAGTTCTTCCCCCCTTGAAGGTAGTGCAAGGAAAAATTAAAATGGTTACAGTGTTGCAGCCAATGAATTGGCTGCCTCTGAAGCAAAATCCTCCCCATACTCCTGCATATGATTCCTGACTTGAGCTAGGAAGAATCCCAGAGCTTTGGGATCCCCTCTGTATTTTACTCCCAGCTGAGGAACCTTTGGAATTCGGCACCTCCGGGAGTGGGGGGGGGACTGAGCTGCAGTAGCCTCTCAGCTCCGGCGGTCCTTGGATGAAACCGATTATCTAGACCCCTTTCAGTCTGGATTCAGGCCTGGCTACCGCACGGAAACTGCTTTGGTCACGCTGATCAATGATCTCTGGAGAGCCAGGGACAGGGGTTATGCCTCTGTCCTAGTGCTCCTTGACCTCTCAGTGGCCTTCGATACCATTGACCATGGTATCCTTCTGCAGCGGTTGCGGGAGGCGGTTGCGGGAGGTGGGAGTGGGAGGCACCGTCCTTCGGTGGTTCTCCTCCTACCTCTCGGACAGGTCGCAGTCGGTGTTGGTTGGAGGGCAGAGATCGACCCCTAGGGCCCTTAAGTATGGAGTGCCGCAGGGTTCAGTCCTGTCCCTCCTCCTGTTTAACATCTACATGAAGCCACTGGGTGAGATCATTCAGCGGCACGGGATAAAATACCATCAATATGCGGAAGATACACAGTTGTATCTGTCCGCCCCGTGCCAACTCAGTGAAGCGGTTGACGTGATGTGTCAGTGCCTGGAGGCTGTTAGGGTCTGGATGGGTGTGAACAAGCTTGCACTCAATCCTGACAAGACCGAGTGGCTGCTGTTTTTCCCTCCCAATAATTGGCCTTTTATTCCAACTCTCAGCCTGGGGGGTGAAATTATATGCCCCTCAGACAGGGTTCGCAATTTGGGAATCCTCCTGGATCCACAGCTGACTTTAGAGCATCATTTGTCAGCTGTGACCAGGGGGACATTTGCCCAGGTTCACCTAGTGCACCAATTGCGGCCCTACCTGAACTGGGAGGCACTCAGAACAGTCACTCATGCCCTTGTGACCTCAAGACTGGACTACTGTAATGCGCTCTACATGGGGCAGCCCTTGAAGAGCATTCGGAGACTGCAGCTTGTCCAGAATGCAGCCGCGTGAGCAATTGTGGGTGCACCTCGGTACACCCACATCACACCTATCCTCCGCAAGCTGCACTGGCTGCCTATTGGACTCCGGATGCGCTTCAAGGTGCTAGTCATTACTTTTAAAGCCCTACATGGTATCGGACCTAGGTACTTGAGAGACCGCCTTCTGCCAATTACCTCCTCACGACCGATTAGATCCCACAGATTAGGCCTCCTCCGGATTCCATCAACTAGCCAGTGTCGTTTGTTGACCCTCCCGAGGGAGGGCCTTCTCTGTGGCTGCTCCGGCCCTCTGGAACGATTTCCCCGTGGAGATCCGGACCCTCGCCACCCTTCAGGCTTTCCACAAAGCCGTTAAAACCTGGCTGTTCCAGCAGGCCTGGGGCTGATGAGTTCCCAGCCCCACTTGAATTGTTGCGGCTGTTGATGAGTTTTTAATCTGTTTGTATTTGTCTGTCTTTTCGGTTTTTGTATTTCCCCTTTCCCCTATTTAGTTTGTTAGCCGCCCTGAGTCCCCTCGGGGAATAGGGCGGCATACAGGTTCAATAAAAGCTAAAGCTAAAGCTAAAGCTAAGCTTTGGCTTCTATTGAGATATAGGAATCACAGCTGGGGTTGCAGAGACATCAGCTCTTTCTGCTGCCTCTTTGTGTGCTGGCAGGGCATGCTTCTCTGCAAGGGCCCCCCTAGCTCTCCAACTCTCGAGTGCTTCATAAAGGAGTTGCAGGGCATGGGTCAGCAGGAGGTCATCTTTGTCAACTTCCTGCAAGGCCTCATTTCCCCATCAGCGTCTGGTGACAGTTATCCCTGGGGGGGGGGTGCTCCTCTAGGTCTTCCATGAGTCCTACACCCAGTGACCATCTGGCTCAAACCAGTTTCTCCTCAAACTGCAACTCCTTGCTGTGTCTCATTAGACCCAGAGGAATGTAACAGGTTCCTCATAGGTCGGAGATTAGCTCTCTGAATCAGTGGCAAGGGAGGAAGCATGGCTGCTATCAAGTTGTAGGCTTATGTACTAAGCATTCTGAGCAGGAGCGGTGTAGAAATGGAATGTGAAACCTGGTAAGAAGATCTACTTAACCAACTGACATAAATGAGAATCTGGAAACGGCAAAGAACCTTGTGAGTAGAAATAAATAATATTGACGGATAGATTTTGACAGAAAGAAAAGAAAGAAGGGGAAAAATTGTGGTTTAAATTATTAAGCCCACAGAGAACTGCTTGTTTTAAACAACTTGGAGACAGAGATGAGGAAATAGAGTATTTACTAACCCACTGGAATACAAACTTTGAATTTGGATTTGAAAATATTGTGTCATTAAAAGAGATTAATTAACAATTGGGAATTCTATAAAGGGAAAGAAGGAAGGGAGAAACAAAACTTAAAAACATACCAAGGAGACTTGCTTTGTTCGAATTTGTTCTAATTTACATATCTCAAGCAACTCCAGTCAATGAGAGGTGGAAAATAACAAGGAAAAAAATCAAGATAAAGCACTATTTTCTCAGGTCATAATCCTATTTTGTCTGGATTTAAAACTGGATTTAAAAATATCAAGCTGTATTGTTGGGAATCATCGAGTTGAAAGAACACAGAGCCATTTGCTGGAGGGAAATACAAAGAACAAAGAAAACGAAGTGATTAAGATGGCTCCCCCTTTTCTTCCTCTCCATTTCAGCTGAATCAGAATATAAATTTGGATCAGAATTGCAAAATAAAAAGAAACCTTGGAAAACTAGGAACTTAAATTATAATTAATTGTATAACTAACTGTAATCTTGGACCTGGACATTATGGAAAGGTGGGAATTAAAAAAATATGTGAAATTAAAAAAATATGCATAACTGATTAAAATTAAGTTTAAATATAATTTTGAAGTTAGAATCTAAGGAGAGGCATGAAATGAGGGAAGAAGGGGGGAGGGTAATGAAATGGCAGAAATGGTGGAAAATAAAAAGCAGACAAAAGATTTCACTGGGTTTGACAGTGGCATAGGGAAAACTGACCATGCCCCAGGTCATCCATTATATTAAAGTTATTGTATATCTCATAAATCACAAAGTAGCTCCTGCTTCTGTAGTTGTCTGGGCCCAAGTTCAAGCATCATTAAGGAAGGCTATCCTCTAGCCAAGGGTGGGCAATTAATTTTTGCATGGGGCCATGTGACAAATATGGACTGTTATGGAAGGATGAACCAATAGGCTGAACTTAATTCTGTTCAATATTGATTTTATATTTAGTAAAAAGCAAGTAAATTAGATCATTTTGATTAAATGCTACTGATAAGAATATATGTTACAGCTTACTTATATTTGATTTTTAATCTCCGATTGACTTCATGAGGGTTGGGCAGTGATAACCAAATGTAGCCTGGGGGCTGTAAAATACTCAGGTCTGCTCAAGCCCATTTTTTCTGTGACTATAGATATATATTTACTAGTTTGCCTCACTGAACAGGTCACTGCTTAGGAGCAGCATGAAGGAGACTTTTCTTTTGTTAGCAGGAATTTGGGAACCAGTTAACTCAAATAAATCCTTTGATACTTTGCATATACTGTCAGGGCTGCCTCTGTTCATTTCCTAGGAAAGAAAAATCCTTGCCTCCCTAGATTTAGAGAAAAGTTCTTTTACTAGGAACAAACTGAATGAAAATAGTTTCAAGCAAGCTATGAGGGAAAACGCGCAAGCACATCAACTTCAAAGACAGTATATAGCCCAACCACCTTGTAGCTAGGCAACTGCATACCAGAGCAGTGGACTTGACCTTGGAGATAACAGCAGTAAAGCTTCAATGTAATCTTCCCCCTAGTCCCTCCCCCTATTCTATGGCAGCAAGCAGCAGGCTAGATTACATTCGGCCCCTCGTAACAGAGACATTAGTCAGACAGAGAGAATTTATATAATTAAAACATACACATCAAACATCATACCAAAAACAACAATCCTGTCAGGATTTGTTGGGATATTTTCTATGGAAAGTCTGGAAGAGTTTAAGGACACAGACATGTTTAGCATCCACCCGTTTGGACTGTGCAGGGGGAAAATGTTTCCAGGCAATGAGATACTGGACTCTTGCTTTATGTTTCCTGGAATCTAGAATTTCTTTAACTTCAAAATGCTGCTCCCCTTCAATCAGAGTGGGTACAGGAGGAGTGTCAGGTGCAGGATGAATGGATGATACAGTTTCAGGTTTAAACATACTGCAGTGAAATACAGGATGAATACACTTGAGGTTCTTGGGCAACTCCAGTTGTAGTGACTAGGTTAATTGTTTTAACAATTGGGAATGGGCCTACGTATTTAGGACCAAGGATGATTGGGTGGATTGTAAACACTTAATGGATTGTAAACACTTCATGAAGAGGTAGACTCTGTCACATACTTTAAAATCGTTTGGCTTCACATGTTTTTTATCAGCTTGTTTCTTATGTTCCTGACTTGTTTCCTCCTGTATCTTACGGGCAACTAGCCAAGTGTTCTGAGTTGAGCTATCCACTCCACTAAGGAGGGTATGTATGATTTGCAACTCTGGAATAGCTACAAAGTCCTGACCAGAGGCCACCTTAACCCGTGTGTTACTATGCACAGAATCATTATATGCTACCTGTGCAAAAGGCAAAAGGTCAGTTCATCTGTTACTGTTAGTAACAGCACCTGATGTACTGTTCCAGGATTGTGTTAGTTCTCTCACAAGCCCCATTAGTTTGGGGGTGATGGGAGGAGCTTAAGCACTGGGCAGTTCCCAACAGCTTCAAAAATTTCTGACAAAACTGCAATGTAAATTGCACTTCGCTATCAGAAATAATGCGCTCAGGCACACAGTGCAACCTATATATGTGTTGTATGAAGAGTTTAGCTAGTGAAGGGAATTTTGGGGCAGGGAACAAAGTGCACCTGTTTTGAAAAAAGATCAGTAATGACACAAATAACAGTGTTCCCCCCACTTTCAGGAAATTTCACAATAAAGTCCATAGACATTTCTTTCCACAGTGCCTGGGGGTGGGTGAGTGAGCCACTATCTGTAAAAGCCCTGTGGGTTTCACCAGAATTCTCTTTGCTGCAGCACAAACTGGACAGCTGGCCACATAGCTTTCAATATCTTTCTTCAAGGAAGGTCACCAAAACTGCCTCTTAACCCTTAATCACAGACCTGAGGTCATAGTAACCACAACGGTTTCCAAAAATGTTAGGAACACCCCTATTTTTAGAATTAGACCATTCCGGTTGTGAATAGAATTTATAAAATTTGCTAATTTGATCAATAAATGAAAATTGTAACTATACAACTAGATTGTACGGGGCACTCTAAACAAAGCATCCACCATAAAATTCTTCCCCCCTGGGACATAATGCAGGGTGAAGTTGAAATGATTAGTATTGAGCCCAATAGATTTGTTTAGGGTATAGCCTGCGTGGAGTTTTCAGGCCTTCCAGATTATTTTTTAAAGTTTTATTATTTCATTTCATTTCATTTTAATTTATTTGCATGCCGCCCTTTTCCCAGAAGGGACTCAGGGCGGCTCACAACTCAAAAAGGGAGGGGAAATACAAACAGAGTTACAAAAACATAAAAACATACATAGTTAAAAGCACAACAATCATACCATTCGAAGTGGGGCAGCGAGTCTTTAGCCCCAGGCCTGTCGGAACAGCCAGGTTTTAAGGGCTATGCGGAAGGCCTGGAGGGTGGTGACGGTACGAATCTCCACGGGGAGTTCATTCCAGAGGGTTGGAGCAGCCACAGAGAAGGCTCTCCTCCGGGTAGTCGCCAGTCGACACTGGCCGGCTGATGGAATTCGGAGGAGGCCTAGTCTGTGGGATCTAATTGGTCTAGTGGAGGTAATTGGCAGTAGGTGGTCTCTCAAGTATCCAGGTCCAATACCATGAAGGGCTTTGTAGGTGACAACTAGCACCTTGAAGCGTACCCGGAGATCAACAGGCAGCCAGTGCAGCTCGCGGAGGATAGGTGTTACGTGGGTGAACCGAGGCGCACCCACGATCGCTTGCGCGGCTGCATTCTGGACAAGCTGAAGTCGCTGAATACTCTTCAAGGGCTGCCCCATGTAGAGCACATTGCAGTAATCCAGTCTGGAGGTCAAAAGGGCACAAGTGACTGTTGTGAGGGCCTCCCGGTTCAGGTAGGGACGCAACTGGTGCACCAGGCGAACCTGGGCAAATGCCCCCCTGGTCACAGCCGACAAATGGTGTTCAAAAGTCAGCTGTGGGTCCAGGAGGACTCCCAAGTTGCGGACCCTGTCTGAGGGGCGTACTGTTTGACCCCCCAGCCTGAGAGGTGGAACACTTGGCCAATTAGTAGGAGGGAATAGCAATAGCAATAGCAATAGCAGTAGACTTATATACCGCTTCATAGGCCTTTCAGGCCTCTCTAAGCGGTTTACAGAGAGTCAGCATATTGCCCCCAACAATCTGGGTCCTCATTTTACCCACCTCGGAAGGATGGAAGGCTGAGTCAACCCTGAGCCGGTGAGATTTGAACTGCTGACCTGCTGATCTAGCAGTAGCCTGCAGTGCTGCATTTAACCACTGCGCCACCTTGGCTCTTGAAGCACAGCAGCCACTCGGTCTTATCTGGATTGAGTACAAGCTTGTTAACCCCCATCCAGTCCCTAACAGCCTCGAGGCCCTGGCACATCACGTCAATCGCTTCATTGAGTTGGCACGGGGCGGACAGATACAGCTGTGTATCATCCGCATACTGGTGGTATTTTTTTTTTAATAAATGTTTTTTTTATTTTAATTTAAAACAAATACAACATCTTTCTTTACATCTGTAGAAAATGTATCAATCGATTACAGATAAACTTTGGTACATCTCCTCCACAGTCAACAAACATAACTCATATTAACTCAAGCATTATTATATATCCATTTTCATTTGACTGTAATTATTATTTAAAGATATTAATAAAAGTAATAATCTTGAACAATACCTGCCCACACCAGTGGGAAAAGAAAAGATCAAAAAGAAAAGGCAAAAAAAAACAAAAAAAAAAGAGACAAAAACGACAAAGGACAAGGCAGGAAAAAAAACAAAACACAGGTATCTATTATAAAAATGAAGAAGTATATCAACTGGTTACAACATGCTTTGGTGCTTCTCTTCCATTAACTCATATTAATTCAAATATCTTAACTCAAATGTTTACCATATTAACATCATTATACCTCCAGTTTTAATTACCTATAGTTATTTAAACATCCTTCATCCTTAGCTATGCCAAAGAATTAATCCATAACACATGCTGACATTTCATTTACTTACTTGTAAAATCCTCTATTAACATCAAATCCTCATATCCTATTTTAGCTGAACATCCATAATATTTAATTATATCATATATCATAACATTTTCCCAGTATTGATTAACACTTGATTGTATGTATTTTATTTAGTTTTTATAATAGTGATAATTATTGTAATTAATACTCTTTATGTATAATCCAAAAATGTTTTCTCATATCCAATTGTTATTTATCATATCAACTCCACATTATATACATTACTATCAATATCAATTATTATTCAGCTATATCTGTTACAAAAAAGAGCAATAAGGTTTAGCTAGTTTTCAATTGTATTCTTCAATCTATCAGCCAATTCCACATTATATACATTACTATCAATATCAATTATTATTCAGCTATATCTATTACAAATTAAAGTAATCAGATTTAGCTAATTTTAAATTGTATTCTTCCATCTGTCAGCCTGTGTCCCTCCAATAGCAAAATCTTCTCAAACCAATTGCCATTCGTTGGATAAATTTACCAAATGTTTTTATAAGCAAGTCCAAACAGAGATATCTTCGCACCTTTTGGCTCTGAATGTCAGTGATGGAATAATAATGTTGTCCCGGGCTTGTAAAACTTTTCAAATTGACTTTAATTCTCAAGGGTGGAGTTTTCATTTCTCCTGCACTCTGTCTCTTTAAATGAATCTTCTTTATAGCTCCCCCCCTCCTTTCTTCCTCTGAGATAGACCAGACGCCATTTCTCACATTTTCCATTTGTATTTCAGGAACATTCAAACATTCAACAATCTCAGTTTTTCCTTCATATTTTAAAATCAGATGATCCAATTTTCTTTCCAATCTCTGAAAAGAGTCAAAAAGCTCTCGACATGCGGAAAAAAGAGTCTGGAATGAGACCTTAGAAGTATTTTCAGACGCCATGATGTGTCGTAGTTAGAAATTGCAAGTAAAAACACGCTGGAAACTGTGCAATCTTATCTGATCGTAAACACAGCCAGGTAATAAAAATGTCAGATCGTGAAGGGCTAATTAGTAGAAAGTTAACTTTACGATCCACTTAGAAAGAATCAGTGGGGGGGGGGGATGCCGAAGAGTTCCTTGAAGCGTTTAAGAAATAAAGTAGCCACCAGCCATAAATCCATTAAAAAAAGACCAATTCGCCGCTAGATTCTTCTATTCTTTGGTTTCAATTAGCTTAAGCTTTTAGTGCGGACAGTCTCTCTTGAATAATAAAATCAGCTTACCAGATGACATCACTTCTGCCATTCTTAGGGGCAACCTGCAGTTTCAGTTAGCACGCAGCTAATCCAGAAAGGAATTGGCAAGAGGGGTTAATACCCCCCCCCCGAGACTTTGTGAGTGTCTCTGAGGTCCTGGGTCTCCCCTCACCTTTCACTGTCGTCTCCGGGACAGCTAGGGTCCAAAAACCCCATCCTTCGGAATAGAGGAATTTCAGGAATAGCCTGAAACTCCGTCTTCTCACTGCTAAGCCCCGCCTTCTTCCCCGCATACTGGTGGTATTTTATCCCGTGCCGTCGAATGATCTCACCCAGCGGTTTCATGTAGAAATTAAAGAGGAGGGGGGACAGGACCGAACCCTGCGGCACCCCGTACATTAGTGGCCTAGGGGTCGATCTCTGCCCTCCGACCAACACCGACTGCGACCTGTCCGAGAGGTAAGAGGAGAACCACCGTAAAACAGTGCCTCCCACCCCCACCTCCCACAGTCGTTGCAGAAGGATACCATGGTCGATGGTATCGAAAGCCGCAGAGAGGTCAAGGAGTACCAGGATGGAGGCATGACCTCCATCCCTGGCTCTCCAGAGATCATCGATCAATGCGACCAAAGCGGTTTCCGTGCTGTAGCCAGGCCTGAAACCCGACTGGAAGGGATCTAGATAATTGGTTTCCTCCAAGGACCGCTGGAGCTGAAAGGCCACCACCTTCTCAACAACCTTTCCCACAAAGGGGAGGTTGGAGACTGGATGATAGTTGTTTAAGACGGCCGGATCCAAAGATGGCTTCTTCAGGAGGGGTCTCACCACCGCCGCCTTTAATGCGGAGGGAAAGACCCCCTCCCGAAGGGAGGCGGCAACAACCGCCTGGACCCAGCCCCGTGTCACCTCCCTGCTGTTAACAACCAGCCAGGAGGGGCACGGGTCCAGTACACATGTGGAGGCACTTACAGCTCTCATGGCCTTGTCCACGTCCTCAGGGGTAACAGCTTGAAAATCAATCCAGTGATGTCCTACCAGATTAACCCTTGGTGCCTCAGCTGGTTCTGGAGAATTGGAGTCCAGGTCTGCCCGAAGCCAAGCAACTTTATCCGCGAGGAATTGGACGTAGTCCTCAGCTCTGCCTTGCAAAGGATCGCTCGTATCCCTCCTATTTAGGAGGGAACGGGTTATCCTGAACAAGGTGGCTGGGCGCGACTCAGCGGAAGCAATCAGAGAGGCAATGTATGTTCTTTTTGTCGTCCTAATTGCCTGGATGTAAACTCTGATGCTGGATGTTAAAAGTGCTCGGTCTGACTCGGACTTACTGGATCTCCATCGGTGCTCTAGGCGTCTCTTTCGGCGCTTCATCTCCCGGAGTTCCTCAGTAAACCAAGGGGCCCTCCTGGATCCACTGTCTCAGATCGACCGTAAAGGCGCAATCCGGTTAAGAGCCTCTCTCGCTGCTGAATTCCAGGCAGCAACCAGAGTCTCCACTGGACTGCAGGCGAGAGTATCAGGAATAACCCCAAGCTCCGTCTGAAAACCCGACGGGTCCATAAGTCGCCTGGGGTGGAACCACCTGATCGGTTCCTCCTCCCTACAGTGGGGGTTTGGTCTCCGAAAGTCAAGCCTCAGTAGGTAGTGGTTCGACCATGACAGGGGTAAGATCTCACTACCCCTCAGACCAAGGTCACAACTCCACTGCTCCGAGAGAAATACGAGGTCGAGCATGTGACCCGCCAAGTGAGTTGGGCCCCGGATTACTTGGGTCAAGCCCATGGCTGTCATGGAAGCCATGAACTCCTGCACTCCATCAGAGTGTTCACCGAGCGAAGGCAAATTGAAATCCCCCAGAACCATAAGCCTGGGGAACTCAATTGCTAGCTCGGCTACCGACTCGAGGAGCGAGGGGAGGGCTGCTGCAACGCTGTTGGGAGGCAGGTACGTTAGCAACAAACCCACTTGACCTCCAAGGTCCAACTTCACCAGCAGGGACTCACACCCGACAAGCTCCGGAGCAGGGATCCTACGAGGTACTAGAGACTCTCGGATAACAATGGCCACACCGCCACCCCTTCTCTGGGCTCGCGGCTGATGAAGCACCTGAAAGCCCTCTGGGCACATCTCTACGAGGGGGACTCCTCCCTCCGGGCCCAGCCAGGTTTCAGTAATACATGCCAGGTCTGCCCTCTCGTCTAAAATTAAGTCCCAAATGAGGGGAGCCTTATGAACTACAGACCTGGCATTTAGCACAGCAGCCTGAGACCAGGGTCCTGATTACTCGCGCCATCTGGCCTTGGAGTGGGACTCATAGGGCCGGAAGAAGGGATCTCTGTAACGTAGCAAGCCCTCCTTCCCCGGTAATGGCCAGCCCTAAAGTCCCCGCCATATCTGCCCCTCCCTGTTAAGACCGTAATGCTCCGGCCCACTCCCGTGTCCGTAGTCCCTCCACCCACCCCCACAGGCCCCGCATTTCCCAACAGGCCCTTCGAATCAATCATCCTCTCACATAAATACATCCACTCATCCATGCATTCCCCACATAAGTCAATTAAAACACAAAAAATACAACAGTAATAAAGTTAAAAAGTGGGTACAGTCATCAGTCAGACATACCATTCACACCGCATTCCTAAAAAATTTTTGGAGCACTGCGCACGTATAGATTAATAGCTGTGCAGATAGATCTTAAAGATTTGAGGTAGCTGAGCACCAAGAGTGGTATACAGGTGGTATACAGGTGGTAAGCAAATGGTATACCTCGTTCTTGGGAAGGTATAATAAAAGGTCCAGAGTCTAAAGAGTCTAAAGTCCGGGGTGGCCGTGGTGGATCGTGAAAGAGGGGGGATACATTAGAAACATTAAATCTCCTCTTATAGTTTTGCCATCTTCTGTCGCTCCCTCCGTTGGACAGATGTACCAGGGAGCAAACCAAGGAACAGACTGTAGATGTTACCGACAAGTGCGGGGGCCTCAGCACTCGTTGTAAGTGCCCCCACCCATCCAGAGTCCAGTGTGCCTCAGTGAGATGGCTTGCGCGGGCGCTATCCAAGATAATACCCCAAGGGCAATGACAGGTGGTAATGATGATAATGATGGTAATGATGGTAATAGTCAAGGCCAAGATGGGGTTGCGCCAGCGAGTCCAAAAGCCCAGAGGCCGTGGCCAGAGGAGGCCAGATGTTGAGAGGCCAGAGCAGGGGAGAGCCAGGTGCCAGGCAAAAGACATGGGGGGGAGAGCCCACAACAGCAAGGGTGGGCAGAGGAGAAAACACGCCAAGAAAGCAGCCAGGCCAGGCAAGAAACAAACAAGCCAGGCAAGGAGCAGAGGAGGAAAAAGGCAGCGTCAAACAAGCCGGGCAAGGAACGGAGGAGGAAAGAGGCAGCGTCGGCAAGGGAGCGGGGCCAAACAGGGAGGGGGGGTTGTCCGGAAGGGCTGCTGCGACGCCAGGCAAAGCCAGCCGCAAAGCCAGCTGCCCAGTTTATCCAGTCCCAATAATAGTCCAGCTCGCTCACCCCCTCTCCATTTCTAGGTAAACAGTGCATTGTCTGGGTACAAATAATGTTGGGAAATAATAATCATAATATTTACAATAATATCCATTACATTGGTATTAATCATATAACAACAACAACAAGCAACTCTCACCCAATTACTTGTCTGCCAACAATGTTCAAACTTTTTACAAGAATACTGGCAAATTCAGTATCCAACCATTTGACGTATAACAGTTTGTAATTAATTAAATTTAAGGAGGACCAGAACTCTGAAATAAAAACTGTATAACTAATTGTAATTTTGGAACGGGACATTATGGAAAGGTAGGAATTTGAAGAACTATGTAAAATTATAAAAAATATACATAAATCATTAAAATCAAGTCTAAATAGAATTTTGAAGTTAGATATTGAGGAAAAACAGGAAGTGAAGGAAGAAGTGAAGGAAGAAGAGGAGGGATAATGAAGGGTAGAAACGGTGGAAAATAAAAGCAGACAAAAAACCTAATTGGGTTTGACAGTTGTATAAGGAAAATTGAAAAGGGGGGATGTGTCCCAACAAAAGGAAATAAAAAGCAGACAAAAGACCTCATTGAGTTTGTGGCATAGGGAAAACTGAAGAGGGGGATTATGCCTCAACAAAGGGAAATACAAAAGATTTCACTGGGTTTGACAGTGGCTTGGGGAAAATTGAAGAGAAAACAAAGAAAAGGGAGAAGACAGGAATAGAGAAGTGGGACAAAAGACTTACTAAGAAAAAATCAGACAATTAGAAATTATTATATGGGGAAATATAAAGCTGAGATATGTGGTTTACTCCTATACATCATAATAAAACTGAGTTGCTAACTGATTGAATATGATAATGGAAAGATAATTAAATAAAGGTTACAATATATGGAATATGGACACATATAGAACTCCTAAGATGATGAACAAAGTGAGATGTGTCCTGCTTGTTATTCTATAGTAGATTAAGGGAATTGTAATGAACATTGAACAAAAAGGACTGCTATTTAAAGACAATTAAGGGTAACCTAAACCAAGATACGGAAAAATGGAGAGGGAACATGAAATATACTTATAATGGAAAATTATTGAGATTATAAAGACAGAAATGCAAATTTGGGGCGGGTAAGGATGCATAACTATATAAATATAATGATGAGAATACCTGGTAATCATAACAAGGTCTACATCTCGGCCAAAAATAGGCTGGGGGTGTGTGTTTAAAAATACAATTGCTATACATGTATACTTTTTTCCTTTTAAAAAAGGAGGAAGATATATGCTAAAATTAAATATGTATATTGAAACGGAATACCATCAACATAAAATGGAACTCGTTCAGAGGCTGAAATATACCAAATAAATGAGATGAAGAGTACGAAGTAGAGGAGAGAAGGGAAGAAGAGAGGGACAGGAGAGAGGGCGGGGAATCGGGAAGAGGAGGAGAGAAAGAAGGATTGGAAAGGGGAGAGAGGAGGAGAGAGGAAGGGGAAGTAGAAGGACGACAGAGGGAAGAGGAGGAGGAGGAGGAGGAGGAGAGAGGGACGACAGAGGGAAGAGGAGGAGGAGGAGGAGGAGGAGGAGGAGGAGGAGAGAGGGAGAAGAAAGTGATGGATAGGATACAAATACAGTGTATGGAGAGTAGAAGAGCCAATAATCATTTTTGGGAGTTGATGGTAAGACAAATTGATGTAAACATTTAACAATATAATATGATGTTGGTTATGTAATAGCATACATGTGGTTATTTGTTATGAAAATGAAAAAATAAAAAACTTTATTTAAAAAAACCAGTTTGTAGCCAATAGAACAAAAAGGAAATTATAAAAAAATCAAGAGGAACAAAAGATCAGCTGCTCATTTACAAAATGGTACTAAAAATGCAAAACAAAGAAAAACAAATTTAAATATGGCATGGATTGATTACAAGAAGGCATTTGTCTCAAATACCCCACATCTGGATTAACACATGTCTGGAAAATGTTGGAATCAGCAAAATTATTTGTTCATTTTCGAAAGCAATTATGCAAAAATGGAAAGCAGTTCTAACAGCAAATGGGGAGAACATTAGTGAAGTCAATATCAGACGAGGAATCTTCCAGGGGGACTCACTTTCACCACTACTGTTCAACATTACATTAATTCCACTGACAATAACCCTACAAAACACAAAACTGTAATACCAAATCTCAAACCAACATGGCAAGATGGATGACTTAAAAATGTATGCAAAAAGCCCCACTGAACTTAAATCAATACTCAACATAGTTCAACTATTCAGCAGCGACATCAAAATGAACTTTGGACTTGAAAAATGTGCTATATTATCCATGCGGCAAGGAAAAATGGAAAAAACAGAAGGAATAGAACTGGGAAATGGAAACATTGTGAAAACTTCTGGGACCATGTCCTGCGCCTGCGAAGAGACAGGCAGACCTCTGAGGGACATCCCCGTCCCCTCTATCTGGGGACATGGAGACCAAGTGACCTAGGCAGGTGGACTCTTGTCCTCCTTCCTCCACCGATGGCCACAAAAGTGCCCCCTAGTTCATCCCTCATTCCGTTCTCCCACGTTAAGGACACAGTTCCCTTCTTCCCATTAAATGTCCTTTGTGCCTTTTCTACCATTTTGTTCTCGCCTATAAAGTTAAGACCAAGTAGCCTCCAGTTCAGCTGTCGTGTTGATCTTTCAAAGGAGAACCTTTATTCTCTTTTTTTCCCAACCTGTCCCCATGAGAAACCCCTCTCTGACATTTCACACCACTTTGCCCAGACTTTGTGACTTAAAACTTTCATTGGTGATCCAAGGACCCTGGAGAGAAATTCTTCACCAGATTTATTTTGAGGAAGGTTGACCCTCAGGGCTAGGTTGGTAAATATCCCAATATTTTGGAGAAGACGACTTCCTTCCGATCTCTTTCCCACAACATCAAGAATGACAAAAAACACACTGGTTCACTCATGCCGTAAAAATGTCCCAAAACAGAGACCAGATCTTTCCTTTCAACATGTAGTACATTCATCTAGACAGATTCTCTGTGGAGATTTGTCAATGCATTCGATCTTTTACAGATCCCACTAGAAAATGAGTGGGGACATTCCTTTTCTTGCGATGTCCCCAAACAGTGAAGGGAATTAAAAGAGAGTGAGTGACATTTTGGCATCCAAATCCTTGAACGGTTTTAGCAGGGGTAATTTTGACCAAAAAAGTTTCCCACAAGTCTTTGGCTCTGCTTCTGCCACCAACACATACCAGTATTGTAGGGTTCATGGGGCCCCACACGAGATGCAGATATGGTAGATGTCATCATTGAGGCCATCTTTGAAGCAGTCAATGAGGATGTCTTTGGACCATGCTGCCAACTGGCATGCCAACTCTCAAAATTCTTGGATGTACGTGGCCAATGACCATTGCCCTTGGGTGATGGTCTTTATCTGGATCTTAGCCTTGCACTCAGCCAGTGGATCCTAGAACCATTGGCAAAGGGCTGCCATAAAGTGATTATAGTTCAACAGTTGGGGGGGGGATTGTCATTGTGGAGGGAGGCCATCCACTTTGCCTCTCCCCATCCAGGGCTATGGTTACTTGTATTATCTGGGCTTCTGTCATCTCCAGTTCAGCCCCATACTCCTGCATGTAATTCCAGACTTGCACCTGGAAGAACCCCAATTGCTTCCCCATACGTAACACCCAAGGCTGGGACCTTAGGGTCCAGGGCCTTCGAGGAATGGTCTCTGCAGGTGGAGTGGCTTGCACAGCTTGGTCTGCGGCAACCCAGAAATCTTGAGAAGCCACCTGTGCAAGAGGCTCTTGGGCTCCTCGACTTCCCCTGTTGTATCAGGAACAGGGCCTGGTTTAGTATGGCTTTCTCTGGGCTTTTCTCCAGGGATGGGGTCTTCCCATTGCCCCAAGCCCCTCACCCACCTGAGCATGATAGGTTTCTCACTGATGTCCAGCTCCTCTTACCATTCTGTCTTACTTCGAGTGGTGTGGTTTAGTGGGGGAGCCAGGCATAGCTCCAATTTCCTCCAGCTCACCCCTGTGGTTGGACAATGGATGCTTGATCCCCATGGTAGACTGCTGTCTCCTGGCTGACTATTAATATATTGCTTGCTTAATGTCAGGGCTGCCACTCTTCATTTCCTAGGAAAGAAAAATTCTTGGCTCTCCATAGATTTAGAGAAAAGTACTTTTACTAGGAACAAACTGAAAGCTAGCAGTTTCAAGCAAGCCAAGAGGGAAAATGTGAGCATATAAACTTCAAGCACAGTATACAGCTCAACCCCCTTGTAACTAGGCAACCACATACCAGAGCCAACGGACTTGGCCTTGGAGATAACAGCAGCAAAGCTGCAATGTAATCTGCCCATTTCCTCCCCTCCTATTCTAAGGCAGCAAGAAACAGGCTGGCTGACATATACCTTCTTTTCCCACCTTCTTTTTGATTTGTTATGTTTTCTCAGTATGAAGCATTTCCAACTGTTATGCTGAGATCTGTAACTAGATGTGGACTTCTGTGCCAAAGCGAAATTCCACCAGTTCTTTGCAAACAGCTTTCTAATAAATCTTACTTCTGGTTGACCCAAGTATTGTGTGAATTTGTTACTCACAATTTGGTGCCTAATATGGGGCTTCCAGAATGGCATCTGGGAAGCCTGGAGGCATTCTGGAAGGAAGGCATTTCCTCCTGATTTCAGTAGTTCAACCAAGGGAGGCGATGACAGATCTGGTGCCTGTGAAGGAATGCACACATCAAATAGAGATCATCAAAGAAGTAAGAAACTCAAAAGGAAACTGGATCCCATGGAATAAACCACCAGGTAACTTCAGGCATGGATCTAGGTAAAGTAAATTGCCTGGGAAGTTGGGGGAGTTGGTTGTGTACAATTGTGAATCCTGAGACCTGTGAGTTTGTGTGTGAGATGCCCTGAGGCTCATAAGGAGTGGCAAGATGATGTGATTGTGGAGTTCAAGCTTGCATTTCCCGAAGTTCATGAGAGCCCTGGCCAGGTATGAATGAAGTGTTTGGATATCTGAACAAATATCTCTATAAATCTTGATCTTTAAAAATAGACCAGCACCTGCTAGGAGATCTAAGACAGACAGAGAGGAGACAGAATACCTCCAGGACAGTGATAGGTAGTATCGATTCAGTACCTATGGAAATAGACAACTAACAATGGGTGGAATTTCAAATAAAAGTGCACTAAAATAATTAGGAAGAATCTCAACTTGCATAGAGATGGGACCAGTGCTTTAGGGAAAATACTTAAAGGTTGGGAAGCCCTGCCATGCAGTAAAATGATTCAGAATTGGGGCCGACCAAAGAAGAAAAGGTTATTGTTCTTTGTATCTGGGGTTTAGCAGGTAATAAAAAAGTAAAGCCTGTCTAAATGGGAAGACTTAGATAATTTGACTTGATCAATTTGATTTGATTTCTGTTCAAAATTCTTAGATGTGCCTCTATAGCATGAAGAATTGAATACGATTGAATTAATTGTGATATGTTTGACCAGCCAGAAAATTAAGTACCATATTTTTGGGAGTATTAAACTCACCGTAGTATAAGACGCACCAACATTTTGAGGGGGCAATTTTTTTTAACATTTTTAACATTCTGCAGACCTCCTAAAAATGGGTCCGTTTTTATTTTCAAAAAAGGGCATGCATATCCTTTAGGAGGCTTATAGAGTGCTCCTGGGGGCTGGGGGCCCCAAATTGAGTAAAAATAGCCCATTTCTGCTCGTTCCAGCCCTCCCCAGTCCCCAGGAGCATTCTGGAAGCCTCCTATAAGCTATGCATGGTCATTTTGGTGAAGAGATAGAGAAAGATTTGAGATTTATTAGATTTATACGCCGCCCTTCTCCCAAGGACTCAGGGCGGCATACAACAATTTAAAAATACACATGATATAAAAGTTTTAAAAAATGAAATGGAATATCCCAAACCCAATTAAAATTGACAATACATTTTTTTTTAAAAAAATCGAATTAAAATTAACAGTGATCAATACTGTATTTGTTTTGTTCAGGCCAGGCTGGCTTGCTGGAAAAGCCAACTTTTTAGGGCATGTCGGAAGGACTGGAGGTCGGGGATTATACGAAGCTCCGGGGGCAGCTCATTCCAGAGGGAAGGCCCTCCCACAGAGAAGGCTCTTCCCCTGGATGTCACTAGCCGACACTGTCTGGCCGACGGCACCCTGAGGGGGCCAACTCTGTGGGATCGCACTGGACGATGGGAGGCTACCGATGGCAGTAGGTGGTCTCGCAGGTACCCTGGGCCTAAGCCATGGCGCACTTTAAAGGTCATAATTAGTACCTTGAATCGCACCCGGAAGACAACTGGCAACCAGTGCAGGCTGCCTAAAAGGGGTGTAACATGGGAGTACCTGGGTGCCCCCATGACAATCCGTGCAGCCGCATTCTGGACTAGTTGAAGCTTCCGGGTGCTCTTCAAGGGCAGCCCCATGTAGAGAGCGTTACAGTAGTCCAGGCGAGAAAGGATGAGGGCATGAGTGACTGTGCACAGAGCATCCCGATCCAGGAAGGGGTGCAATTGACGTTCCAGGAGAACCTGGTAAAAGGCCCCCCTGGTCACGGTCGTCAGGTGTTCTTCTAAACTAAGCTGCGTATCCAGGAGGACGCCCAGATTGCGGGCCCTTTCTGAGGGGGCTAAAATTTCTCCCCCTATCATCAAAGATGGAACAAGATGCACAAATCGGGATGACAGAAACCACAGCCACTCTGTCTTGGAGGGATTGAGCTTGAGCCTGTTCCTCCCCATCCAGATCCGCACAGCCTCCAGGAATCAGGACATCACGTCGAGGGCATCGTTTGGGTGGTCTGGGATAGAGATGAAAAGTTGGGTATCATCAGCATATTGATGATACCGTACCCCCAAACCACAGATGATCTCACCCAATGGTTTCATATATATGTTGAACAGGAAGGGTGAGAGAACCGATCCCTGGAGCACCCCGCAAGTGACGCGCCTCGGGGTCGATCCTTGCCCTCCAGTCAACACAAACTGAGACCGATCTGACAGGTAGGAGAACCACCGTAAAACGGTGCCCCCCCCCACTCCCAACCCCCCGAGTTGTCGTAGTAGGATACCATGGTCGATGGTATTGAAAGCCGCTGAGAGGTCTAATAGGACCAGGACAGAGGAGCAGCCCCTGTCCCGGGCCCGCCAGAAATCATCGACCAACGTGACCAATGCCATCTCCGTGCTGTATCCGGGCCTGAAACCCGACTGAAATGGATCCAGGTAGACAGCTTCATCCAGGGACTGGGGAAGCTGATGTGCTACCGCACTCTCAACAACCTTCGCTACAAAGCGAAGGTTGGAGACCGGACGATAGTTGGCTAAAGAAGCTGGGTCCAGGGAAGGCTTCTTAAGGAGGGGCCTCACCACCGCCTCCTTCAAGGTGGTGGGAAAGAACCCCTCTGTCAATGAAGCGTTGCTAATCGCCTGGAGCGATTACAGGAGAGGATAGGGTTTCGGGAGGCAAAAAATGCTGTATTCAATGTATTTTCAGCCTCTTTTTAAGGGAAAAGGGTGCGTCTTATACTACGAAAAATATGGTAGGCTTCTCAGTTTGGGCTTAAAACTGTGGGAAACAGGTAGGCAGTGGTTACGGCCCTCCATCACATTTTTGATTGGAATCATGCCTTGAGTTTTCCCACTGCTTGGAGAACAAGCCACAGGTTGCCCAAGGAAAGAAAAAAGAGATTTAAAGGGACAAAACCTCCACAGATCTGGAAAAGATGTTTAATGGTATGTGTTTGTATGTCTACGTGTGTAGCCATTTCCAACACCTGGAGGGAGGATGAGAACTCTAATTATAGTACACAAAATGTTATTTAGAAAATGGAGCTTATTGGCTTGTGAAAAGATCCCTGAATTAATTATAATGATTGGTTTGAATGGAGAAAGCATGAAGTGAAATTTTTGTATATGAAATTGTTTACACAAGCAGTCTGATTGCAGTACAAACAAGTTGGTGTGAATGCGTGTGTGTTTTACCCCATCCCCAGACTGAAAGGAGCTAATACTTTGATTCCCTTTCTTACAAAGAAACAGTTAATTGCAAGGTTGTTGTTGTTGTGAAGTAAGTGGAAAGCAATAGCAAAGTGTTTACAAGGAAAAGAAATGAGAAAGGTCCCATGAATAAGGTGACCAGACGTACCGATTTCAGCGTGACAAGCACGCTTTATAACAATTTTTCCCGTGTCCCTCTGCGTTTTTAAAAAAGTCCCGATTTTCTGGCTTCATGTTTAAAGCCCAGTGGATTTGCTTAAGAAATCCTAACCGGGGCAAGACAATAGACACCCTGTCTAATCCCTCTCTCTTTCTGTCTCAGTATTAAAACGTTAAAGCAACAAAACGGATCCCCCCGCGCCGCGTTGACCTCATTTTATAAGAAAAAAATGATCTAGTACCATAGAGCTGCAGGAAATGGCTAGAGAGGTCGCCAGTGTTACTTCCTGGATTTTCCGGAGGGGAGGGGCACGGAGGTTGGAGGACTGCTCCAAAATGGTGGGAAAGTTTCAATTTGCTCAGTTCTTTGTATTAACATCTATATCATTTTGGATTGACTTGGAGTTTCTGCCTGCTGGTAAGTGTGTTGGGTTTTTTTCTTTTATTTTTTAATGCATTTTAAAATAATGTAGGTTTTAAAAAATGTGCAGCTGCTGTTTTTTTATTCAAAACAATATGTGTAACACTATGATGTGCCATGGAAAAATCATTAAAAAAAAACCTGAAAGAACAAAAGGTTTTTTTTTAGGGTATTTTCCTGATCAAAACTATAATTGTTTCTGCATGACACCTTTAATCACAAATAGCCAACTACACTTCATTCTAGTTTTATTTCCTTTATTGTATGTGATTACTCAAGTCAAAAAACTGAGTTAATTGGATAAACTCAGCTCCACAATTTACTAAATATACAGTTACATGAATTTCATGTATAGTATGCTGTCTCTTAGGGTTTATTGAACATAGGAGAATAATATGAGAGGGATTTGATGTAAAATAAGCTCTTTTAATAAATTCAAAATCAATGCAGCAGACAAGGCATGGGAGTGAACATAATACACACTTTAACAATATTTTTTTTTCTTTTAGCCATCAAATACTGCAGCAAGTGTGTCAGTAATAATAGCAAGACAGGCATAGGATTTTCCAGCCAGGTTAATTTTACTTTTTTATGGTTTTGATGTTGTATTTAATTTTATCTGTATTAGAAACTTATGAAGGCTGTGCAACATTTTGAGGTGATATAGAGTATGTAAAAGTATGAATACAGTAGAACCTCTGGTCACAACCATAATTCGTTCCATAACTTTGGTCGCAAACTGATTTGGTCATGAATCAAACCTAATTTTGGAAATTTGGCGCTTACAAAAAAAATGGTGCAGAAGGGGAAATCAGCAGCGGGGAGAATGTGAATATTTTGGTCAGAAGCGTTCGTGACCAGAGGTTCTACTGTATAACATCTTCACTTAAGACTTAAGATTCACTTAAGATATAACATCTTCACTTAAGATTCACTTAAGAACTGTGTCAAGAAAGGTGGTATAGTGATCAAAGTTACAATGGCATTGAAAAAAGTGACTGATGACCATTTTTCACACATAGCGACCATTTTCACACTTAGCGACTGTTGCAGCATCCTCATGGTCACGCGATCAAAGTTTTGATGTTTGGCAACCGATTCGTATTTATGATGGTTTCAGTGTTCTGGGGTCATAGCGAGCATTGCAGCATCCTCATGGTCACGTGATCAAAATTTGGATGTTTGGCAACAGTTACAATTTATATGTTGAAATAAAAAAAACATTACAATACTATTTTTGCGTTGTATGAAAATTTTTGTTGCTCCGTATAAAATTTTTAATCAAGCCCCCCCCTCCCCCGTCAAAGGTGTCCCTCTTTACCAATCTGAAAATCTGGTCACCTTACCCATGGAGGATGTGGGAGAAAAATTCATAGAAAAATGTGTGTGATTTACTGAAGGGGGGGGGAGGGAGAGGAAGAGTGGGAGGGAGAGAGAATGAATTATTTTGTTAAAAGGATCCTGAGTGGAAAAAGGAGGTGAGATTTCTGTGTAGTCTTTTAAACATTTTTTCCTGTATCGTCTTTCACTGGGTCATTCTTTACTCAAAGACTTTCTGCTTTCTGCCTTGAAGGTGGGAGAGAGAGCAGGAAAGGGAGGTGGGTGCAGTTCCTTTTAACCATTTTTTTCCTGCTTAGTTGAATGTGCCTGAGAAAAGGCAGGGTAACTGTGACAACTGATACCTTCTTTTTCATTAACTTTCAGTTTTGGTCTGCATATACTAGGAAGCTATGCAGATCTATTTTTCTTTTCTGAGTACATTTCTTATCTCAAAGTCTTTGAGGTTTAAGACTCTTAGTTAAACCTATATATTTATCAAGCAAAAGAAATGACTCTGAAATCTTTTGCTTAGATTTGTAAATATTTTTAACCAACTTAATCAGAATTTGCTTCCATCTGAATGGAATCTGAATCTGACTCACTTTTTATTAAAAGCAGAAAATTGATACTAAAGTTTGATAACTTTAGCCTTTGCAGTAGCCCAGTGGCTTACTTGCATACCCACATATATTTCAGTGCATTAACTCAGAATATTTCACTAAGATTGCTTCTTTTTGAAGTTGTTATTTTTACTTCCTTCTTTATATCTTTACATCTGTTGCGGGACACTCATTTTGAATATTTAGGAGTCAAAGTGCTCCATCCTATGATACACTTTTTAGCAGCATACATTGTGCCCTTTCAGGAATTGTTACAGAGATGAATTATTTAATTTTTTAGGAGCAAAAGGACTCTGAGTATCTAAAAAGAAATTACAATAGGTAGAAAGAGAGATAAAATACTTAGGTATTTCATTAGTGAAAGTAGTAGAAAAATAATACCTAAAAGAATTGAGGGAATAGTAACTTAACTCTTGCCTAAAATGAAGCAATTTCTAGAATTTACTAGATATTGTGGACTGTGGGTAGATAATTATGCTATTTTAACTAAAGACTTGTATGCAAAACTATTAGAAGAAGAGCCTAGTATTATACAATGGACTGAGGAGGAAAAATAATTACTGAACAAACTCAGAGTTTGGTAAGCACTCCTGTGTTGGTTCTTCCTTCACTAAGTACCGTATTTTTTGGAGTATAAGATGCACCTGACTATAAAACATATCTAGGTTTTAGAGGAGGAAAACAAGAAAAAAATATTCTGAACCAAATGGTGTAGTAATATATTCAATAAAATATAGCAGAATATTTTTTACAACCGTGTAAAGTCAACATCTGTATTAAGAACCATCATCACTATCATTAACAAATGAGGAGACATGTTAAGGTTAAAGCAGTCTTCTAATTTTCTGGAAATCCCAAGAACTCATCAGCACTAGTATCAGAATTTAGGAAGCTCAGTTGCTCACAATCACTGATATAACTTTCCTCGCTACCTTTATATATCATATCATCTTCAGTTCCATCTAAGGCATTGCTAATGCCACATTTTTTGAATGACTGTGTAACGATTTCATCCTTCACTGAATGCCATGATGTTTTCACCCATTCATAAACTTGAGTGACAGTGGGTCTCCTCATTCATCCAGTAAGTCTCAGATCATGATTACCAACAGCCATCCATTTGTTCCATTCTTCTAGCATGTAGACTTTGAATGGTTTGTTGATGGAAACATCAAGTGCTTTCAATTGGCTGGTAAGATCCTCAGGAATTATAGCTAGATAAGTCTTCACTTCTTTAAATAATTTCTTTGTGGTTTTGCTAATGTGCTCTAAAGGTTGAATATGAATAAAGGTTTTTTCAAAAGCCCTCCAGGATGTTTGAACCACACTTTTTCAACCCACACTCTTTTCCATTTTCTTTTGGTGCCATCTGCACAGCAGGACAACACAACCATGTAATGTGTTTTCTCATGTCCTGAGGTTTTCACGATTATGCTTTTGGCACCTTTTAGGTCAACAGTCTTATTAGCTAGCACATCAAAGGTTAGTGGGACTTCATCCATATTCCCAATCTGGGCAATCTCAAAATTATTTCTCTTCCTAACATCTATCATAAATATATGAAAAGACAGAATATTAGATTCTTTTGGCATTTTTTGTGCAATTCTAGTTTTGGTGTGCATAGCAAGGCCATATCGCCTCATAAATCTGAAGCACCACAATTGTGATCCAGTAAAATCCTGAATGCCTTTCTGTGCAGCAATGTATTTGACTTCATATATTACCCTTTTTGTGGAAACTGCGAAACCATTATTCCGGTAATGTGTGATGCAGTCTTTCATGCCCATCTCTAACTGTGGTCACTTTGCAGGAAGCCCACGAAATTGTGCTTATCATTTTTTCAGTTGGAGGTGGTCCAAAATGTTTCTCTGCTGTTCTGTTTCCATGTTCCTCAGCATATTTTACTTCTTCCAGTTTAAAATAAATTTTATATGCTTGCCTTTTCTGCTTTGACATCTTTGTATGTAGCATCAGGAGGTCCCGTAGTATTTTTCTGCAAGAAAAAACAGTAATGTGTCCTTTATGAAAATACAGAGCACTGTAGCTGAAACCAGGTTTCTTGTGTTCATTAGCAAGCAATAGCAACAATAGCAAGCCGAGAATTTTAGGACATTGGTGATACTTTTCCTCCTGAAAAAAAAATCTAGCCATGTTATCTTTACAAAGCCTGTGCTAATAAACATAGTTTGCCACCCCCAAATTGTGTCAATAGCTGTGGTGGGGAAGGGAGTCATGCCATGCCATGCCATGCCCAGCAATGGGGAGGAGGGAAATGGATGGCAAGAGAAGCCCCCATCTCACCATGCATGCCCCACTCACAATGACCCTAACCCTAACCCTTGCTTGCCATCTCCGATGCTGAAAGTCAAGCCATACCTCTCTGTGTGTCTCTGGGTTCACAGTCTACACAGCCCATGCAGTCCCGGCAGGGTGGCAGTCCCAGTGATGCAACTGGGATGCAGGTGGCAGTAAGGGCAGGCCCAGTATTGTGACAGTATGGCAGGTGGCAGCAGTGCAGCATATGTGGTGTGGCAGGCCCAGCAGCAGCAGTGTGACAGGTGGTGGTAGCAGTGTGGCAAGCCCAGCGGCGGTGTGGCAGGTGGTGGTGGTGGAGCGGCAGGCCTGGTGGTGGGGTGCAGGCCTGGCAGTGCGACGGGATGGCAGGTGGCATCAGGGCAGCAGGCAGTGTGTGGTGGTGGGATTGCAGGCCAGGTGATGCAGCAGGTGGCGGGGCAGCAGGTGGTGGAGTGGCAGGTGGTGGGGCAGCAGGCGATGGCAGGGAGTCCTCAGCAAACTGCTCAACAAACAGAGCAGGCAGTGATGGGATCAGCCGATTCTCCTCACTTTAACAAACAGTTAGGCCGAACTGTTTGAATCCCACCTCTCTGATTCGCAGTTGGATCAGCCTCCTAGACTATCGCCAATCAGCTGCTTGTTGCCCTTGCCACCGCCCCTCCAAATCCCTCCCCCTTCCCCCCAGGTATGGCTAATGCAACATTCAACGTATAAGATGCACCCAAATTTTCACCCTCTTTTAGGGGGAAAAAGTGTGTCTTATACTCTGAAAAATATGGTAAACTTTTCTATTTCTAAACATGGATGAAGGAATGGCTTTTGGGGTTTTAACCCAGAAATGGGGAGGAAAGAGATATCCAGTAGTATTTTTGTTTAAAATGTTAGACCCTATTTGTAGAAGGTGGGCAAATTGTGTTCAAGCGGTGGTGACTAGGGCAGTGTTAGTGAGTGAAACCAGAAAATTGACTTTTGGAGGAGCCCTGATGCCCCTCCTCAAGTGAGAGCGATTTTGAACCAAAAGGCCAGTTGATGACTGACAGATTCATGGATTTTAAAATATGAGGGTTCACTTATGGAACACAATGATTTTGTTGCAGAAAATGATAGGATTTAGATGTCTCGAGATCCAGGAGAAGTTTATTGGCAGACAGGTTCAGAAAACTAGTCAAAGGCTAGTATGCAAATTCTGAACAACCCTTATTATTGAAGCACACATTCTTATACATTCTCAAAAGCAGCATAACACAGAAACGCTGAACTCATTTCTTATTGGTTATCTTAAGGAAAGTAGCCTTATAAGTAGATATTGTCTTACTTCTCCTTTTGTCTTGTTTAAAGTTTAAAGTTTAAAGTTTAAAGTTTAAAAACATTTATATGCCGCCCAATCCCGTAGGACTCCGGATGGCTAACAATACAAATAAATTAAAAAAAAAAAGAAGGAAAAAAAAGATAGAAAAAACACACCATGCACCCTCGCAGTGGGAAAGTGAACACAAAATCCCATAGTGGATTGAATCAAAAGCCAAACAGGGAATTGGGGTGGCTGAAATGGCCTTGGGCATCTTCCAGTAGTCAAATTCCACTCCCAACAGTTAAAAACGAGTGGGGGCAGAAGCGAGAAAGTGACCTTCTGTTGGAAGAGGTTGTGAACAGGAGACATGCTGCGAGTTAATTTCACGTCCACAAGTGTCTTCCTAGGGGCAAGATACATTTCAGATAGGCACTGTTCTTTTAACAGTGACCTCACAGGAATGTCAGGTTCCTGATAACATTTGATGCACAAGGAGGGTGACCCTATAATTTCTACACCCATGGCTATGGGGCCAATGATGGGGAGATGGCTCATCCCCAGCTTTTTGAGTGCATTATACAAATCACTTTGTAGCTGGGCTTCTACTGCTTTGGTTCCCCATATACCTCCCTTGTCAAGGACTATCGTAGACTTGGTCTTTTCCCAAAGGTCTGGTTCAACTGGAACAGCATGATAAGATGAAGGTCCAGCAGATAAACACAACCAGCATTTTTGACCCAGGGCAGGGTTAGATTGATTAAGCTTTGACCTAACTCCAGCACTCTTAACATATAGTTCCCTTTTCTCAATTGTTGCAGGGGCCCGTTTTCCTTATGCTCTACCCTATTTCTTACAGGGATTGTCAGATCATTGACTTTAGGTGATGGGATTAGTTTACAGTTCCGTCCCCAAGCATAGATGATGCGCCATTGGCGGAAACGGACCTGTTCCACATCCTGTGACTTGATTTTACCCTGTTCTCTAGGATTTTTAACATCCTCGGATCTTTCTTCAAGAGCAAGGGGGGTTGCTTGGGTATTTTTGCAACATTGGGAACTAATATTCAGGATGTTATCACTTAGCAAGCCCTTTGCCAATAACAGCCAGAACCACAAAAAGCTCATAATTTTGGCTTCCGGGGGAGGGGCTTGCTGTCGTCGGCAGCTTAAACGAGCTGCCACCAGAGTTCTGGTTTGTATATCTATTTAACATCTATAGATATCTCTTTTTTCAGGCAAGAAAAAAGCAGGGAGGGACCAGTCAGCTAGAACCTTCTTTGTAGTTTGCAGGTTTTTTTTTTTTTGGCTGTAAACGGAGAAGGAGGATCAGCGTAAGCTGAGTCATTTACTCCGGCCGGATCTTCTCAGCTGTTTCAGGACAATCTTTTGAAACTAAGCTATTGAAAATTAACACGAGCAGAGACTAAACCTGAGAACTTTTCTTTATTTTTTTTCTCTATCAAAATACCAGCTTCAATGTTATAAAAAACTCCTTTGTTTAATTGTTTTTAAAATGGCGATTTTATAGCTTCCGCATTTGCTATAATGATATATCTCCAACTTCCTGGCACAGAATCAAAGGAATAACTTCTCACAAATTAATTAGCTCCCTTGAAGATCTTTTCTTATCAACTTCTAAAAACTTACTGAAATTATTTTACTTGAAATCAATGTGAGCAGAGACTTTGTTTGCTTCCTTTCTATAATGGCACCAAAATCAAGGTTGGGGAGACGTCGTCTTAGTAATACATCTCAGGCATTTGCTACAAAGTAGCAGCCTTTACCTTCCACGCCCTCTACTGGAGATTTGTTAATGAAAGAATTTCTTTTCGAGACTCTTAAAGAATTTAGAGAGGAGATGAAGCAACTTATTACAGATTTATGTGATAAGCTTGATACCAAGTTTGCTCAAACAAAGGAGGACATAGTAGGACTTGTAACTGTATTGACAGACTATGTTGCTGGAATGGAAGATAAGCTGGAGCTCCTGGAGGAAGCCAATACCAACCTGACATCTAAAATTGAAGTGCTGCAACAGAAAGTTGAAAACGCAGAAAAACAACTTGTTATGACAAATTACAAAAAGATGGAGCTTGCATTAAGAGTTAGGGGATTGCGTGAAAACGAACAGGAGAACTTGAAACAGATTTTTTCAGAGGCCTTCAGTCGCTTGGTGGGAAGTCCGGGACTCAAATTTGATTGGCAGATCCAAAAAATTTACCGTCATAATTCGTGGGCAGCAAAACAGAGACAGTTACCGAGAGATGTAGTTATATATTTTGCTACAAGAGAATCCAGAAATGCGATACTACAAGAGTTTTATAATACCAGGCTGTGAATTGACGGACAAGACTTGTTTGTTTTCAAGGAAATACCACCCCAAATGTTAAGAGCCAGGAGAGACTATGCTTTTCTAGTTAAAGAACTCAGAAATCGTCAGATACAGTATAGATGGGATGTGCCATTTGGTATTATAATTACATTCGGTGAGCAAAAATATCGTCTCAACTCTGTATGGGAAGCCCGAGATTTTTATTACAAGATCCTAAAGGCGGGACATCCTGAATTACCTGGACCCGGAGAAAGACAAAGAGAAGGACAAGAGAAACAACAAAACACACAACTACAAGACAGGAAGTATCGCTTTCCCCTTCCGGAAGAGCAGAAGACTAGAGAACAAGGACCGAGCCGTGTTCCCAGACGAATGGAAAATAAGCTGGACCGCAGCAACATCTATGATTACCAGCCACTGATTAAGGAGATATCTATGGAACCATTATAAAAGAGAAAGTAAACATTTTGCTATATCAAACAGCTCAAAAATGATATAATTTCTCTGTAAGAAAATTATATTAAATTAACTGATCCAAAATATTTGTTTAATTTTGAACTTGGTTAATATTCTGTGACTTTTGTTTTGCATAAAATGGTATAGTTGTATATCGATGAAGAGACATTAAGGCCGAAAGAACTGATGCTGACATCTTTGGAAGATATATTGTATGGGATCTAAAAAGACTTGATGGATAATTTTGAATTTTTATATAATTTACTGATGACTTATTTTCCAGGGTGAGGAGGGCGGAGATCGTGGTGATTTTCCTGGATCGCGGCCCAGTTTGGATGGAGTTGGGAGGTGTGGGGTAGATGGCAGGGTAGTGGAGGTCGAATGAGAGCTTATTTTGAGATGGAAACTTTATTGATGTTTGTAAAAATTGTTATCTGAATATATTGCTTGGAAGGATATATCCAGGGAGTTTGCAGGAGATCTAGGCAGAGTATATATGAGAGGAGTACGGATGAATATAAAATATATGTATGTGTATGTATATGTGTGTGTATATATATGTATACATATATATGTGTGTGTATGTGTATATATATGTATATGGATACAGACAGAGGCAGGGACGAGAAGAGTTTGAAGAGGAAACCGAGAGAAGAATTTGAGATGTGTTTAAATTGTGTCATAGAGGAAGGAGGCATAAAAGGAACAAATTAAGGGTTTGGAACAGACAGACACTTAGATAAAGAGATAAGGCCCCTAGTTAGAGAAGAACTCTACTTGGCTAATTTACTTGGTTTTAATATAGTCTGAAATCCTGCAAGTAATTAATTAATTGAGATTAGGAATTATGTACATTGTTTAATTTTTTGTAATGACAAGAAGCTGAGCTCAAAGCAGAGAGTTTATTGACCCTTTTTTTTCCTCTTATTTTTTTTTCTTTTACCCTTTTCTTTTTTCTTTTAACTTTTAACTTACTTGGTTTTAAAATACTCCAGACTGTGTTTGATAAAAAGCTATACCGGGTACAGGATCTGGGAAGTCGGAAGGGGGGATCAAAGGGGGGAGGGGGGAGGGGGGAAATATAGTTTATGTCAATTTTTAAAACAACAAGAACGCACTTGTATACTGTTGCTTTTTTTTCTTTTTTTCCCTCTTAATTTTAGTATAAGATAAGAAGCCGAATACATCGTTGAATAGTAGAAATACACCGAAGTGAGGAGTAGAGGGAAAGAAGAGGGAGGGCTAGAGAGGGAGCGAGAGGGGAATGGAAGGAGGGTGAGATGGAAGGGAGGGGGAGAAAGGAATGTTAGAGGGGGAGGGGAAGTAGAAGAGGGGAATGCTGAAGGGGAGAAAGGAAAGTTGGAGGGGGGAGAAAGAAAGGGTGTATGGAGGGTTGAAGCGCTATGTTGATTTTGTATTATGGAATAAGACTTGTGTTTATTGCTTAATGTGATATGGTCTTAATCATGCACAGTATATATGTGATTGTATAAAATGAAAATGAATAAAACATTTAAACATAAAAAAAGCTCATAATTTTCTCTTATGCAAAACTTCTCCTGACACAATTATTTTAGCCTATAGAATCACCACGTCAGGGAGAAGGCAGGGGTTATCTATAGTTTGAGGATGGGCAATATCGGCTTTGGGTAATCCACAGAACCAAATCTTATTTGCTAGATATATACAACAAATCAAAATAAGGATAAAGCACACTTACGAAAGCAAGAGATAGTGAAGCTATGGACTTAAATGATTGAACTGCCATACCTTGACAGGTGCTCAAACTTTCTAATTCATCTTATATCTAATAACTGGAACGTTGTCTTCCTTCTCCAAATCTTCAGCCATACGTAGAGAAATCAGCTTCCAGGGGTGACTTTAGTGGGGCCTCTTCTGCCCCTTATGTAGTCTACCCGTTGCTGGTAGGACAGTTATAGGGGGTGCTTCTTTAATCATATCACTAGAGGAAGGGCTTCGTCCCGGTTAGCCTTCCAGTACTCCTCAGCAGCTGGCTTAACTCATGTCCAGTGAATCCAAGACTTGGATTCTAATACTTTTACTGCAAGCAGAGAACACATAACTACAGCATACAGGCCCTTCCATCTGGGTTTTAGATTCTCCCATTTCCAGTGTTTCACCCAAACTCTGTCCCCAACCTGAATATTATGACTAGAAGTTGTCAGAAATGGTGGGGTGAGAGAAACATAGTACTGCTGGATTTCTTGTATTTGCTTATTTAATTCTCCCACCATTTGATTCACCCATGAGGACCCCAGCTGTCCTAGGTCCCCTATATGCTTTTTCAAATTAGGGCTTATAACCGGTGGCTGTCGAAACATCATTTTAAAAGGAGATAATTTAAGTCCTTTACGTGGAGTACATCTCACAGACCAGAGAGCCAAGGGTAAGGCATCTACCCATTTATAGTGGGTTTCAAGACATACCTTAGTTATATTTTCCTTAACAGTGCAGTTTGCACATTCAGCATGGCCCCCACTTTGCGGGTGTAGAGAACAATGAATCCTCCATTGGGTCCCTAAGGATTTTGCTAGCTTTTGAATTACTTGGTGCACAAACTCAGGCCCATCTGAAGATTTCATTTCATTTCATTTATTGAATTTCTAGGCCGCCCAATCCCGAAGGACTCTGGGCAGCTTACAGAAATGAAAAATATTAAAAAAGAATTAAAACAATAAGTCACAACAAAGTTAAGAAGAAGCACAACATACACCCAATCAAAGGGGGGCTGGACCTCAATCAAGAGGTCAACAGCCCCAGGCAGCCGGAAAAGCTAGGTTTTAACGGCTTTACAGAAGGCCATGAGAGTGGGAAGGGCCTGGATCTCTGGGGGAAGCTCATTCCATAGGGCCGGAGTGGCAACAGAGAAGGCCCTACTCCGAGGCGTCGCCAGCCGGCATTGTCCCGCTGAAGGCACCCGGAGAAGGCCCATCTTGTGCGATCCTATTGGTCTAAGGGAGGTATGCGGCAGAAGACGGTCTTGCAGGTATCCTGGTCCTAGGCCATGTAGGGCTTTTAAGGTAATAACCAGCACCTTGAATCATGCTCGGAGACCAATGGGAAGCCACTGCAGCTCGCGGAGGATAGATGTAGTATCAAGGTACACCCAATATCACTTGCGCGGCTGCATTATGGACTAATAGTAGTCTCCGAACACTTTTCAGGGGCAGCCCCAAGTAGAGCGCATTACAGTAATCCAGTCTTGAGATGACGAGGGCGTGAGTGACTGTTTGAAGTGCCTCCCGGTCCAAATAGGGCCGCAACTGGTGCACCAGGCGAACCTGGGCAAAAGTCCCCCTGGTCATAGCTGAGAGGTGATGTTCCAAAGTTAGTTGCGGGTCCAGGAGGACCCCCAAGTTGCAGACACTCTCTGAGGGGAGCAAATTTTCTCCTCCCAGGCTTAAGGACAGACTAGATGGACTGTCCTTAGGGGGCAGCATCCACAGCCATTCGATCTTGTCAGGATTGAGTGTGAGTTTGTTCACTCCCATCCAGACCCTAACAGCTTCCAGGCAATGGCACATCACTTCCACCGTTACACTGAGTTGGCATGGGGCGGACAGATACAACTGAGTGTCGTCTGCGTACTGGTGGTATTTAATCCCGTGCCGGCGAATGATCTCACCCAGTGGCTTCATGTAGATGTTAAATAGGAGGGGGGACAAGACCGACCCCTGCGGCACCCCATAATTGAGGGGCCCAGGAGTCGACCTCTGTCCTCCGACCAACACTGACTGCGACCTGTCGGAGAGGTAAGAGGAGAACCACCGTAAAACGGTGCCCCCCACTCCCACCTCTTCCAGCCGTTGCAGAAGGATACCATGGTCGATGGTATCGAAGGCCGCTGAGAGGTCAAGGAGCACAAGGACAGAGGAATGCCCTCTGTTCCTGGCCTGCCAGAGATCATCGGTCAGTGCGACCAAAGCGGTTTCGGTGGAGTAACCAGGCCTGAAACCAGACTGAAAAGGGTCTAGATAATCTGCTTCATCCAAGGTCCATCGGAGTTGGAGGGCCACCACCTTCTCAACAACCTTCCCTAAAAAAGGGAGGTTGGAGGCTGGACAATAGTTTTTAAAAATAGCTGGGTCCAGAGAAGGCTTCTTGAGGAGGGGTCTCACCACCGCCTCCTTCAGAGGTTGTGGAAAAGATCCCTCCCGCAAGGAGGCGTTCATAATTCTCTGGAGCCAGCCTCGTGTTACCTCCCTGCTGGTCGAAACCAGCCAGGAGGGGCACGGATCCAGTAAACCGGTGGAGGCACTCATCGCTCCCATGGCCTTGTCCACTTCATAGGAGTGACAAGCTGGAACTCATTCCAGAAAGTCTGAACAAGACCCTGCCTCAGCATCTCTGCTGGTTCTGTCCAAATGGAGTCTAGGTCTGTCCGAATCTGAGCGATTTTGTCCGACAGAAATTGAGCAAACTCCTCAGCTCGACCCTGTAAGGCATCCCCCGTTTTCCCTCCTTTCAGGAGGGAACGGGTTATCCTAAACAGGGTGGCTGGGCGAGATTCTGCGGACGCACTGAGAGCGGAAAAATGCGCACATTTTGCCGCCCATATCGCCACTAAATAAGTCCTAATAAAGGGTATTAGTAGTGTTCGGTTAGATTCGGAGTTGCTAGCCCTCCAGCGTCGTTCTAGGCGTCTCTTTTTGCGCTTCATCTCCTGGAGTTCCTCAGTAAATCGAGGAGCTCTCCTGGATACACTGCCATGGAGAGGCCGCAAAGGCACAATCTGATGTAGGGCCCCAGTCACTGCTGTATTCCAAGCGGCAACCAGGGACTCTGTCAGATTGTGGGCAAGAGGGTCAGGTATCTCCCCAAGCTCCTTCTGAAATCCCAATGGGTCCATCAGGTGTCTGGGGCGGAACCACTTAATCGGTTCCACCTCCCTGCGGTGAGGGAGTAGGTCGAGCGTGTGTCCCACTCTATGAGTCGGACCCTGAATTACTTGGGTCAAGTCCATGGCTGTCATGGAAGCCATGAACTCCTGGGCCCCATCAGAGCGTTCGCCTAAGGACGGCAGGTTAAAGTCCCCCAGTACTAACAGTCTGGGGAACTCAATCGCCAACCCGGCTACTGATTCCAGGAGCGCAGGCAGGGCTGTGTGATGCAGCTAGGAGGTAGATACATCAAAAACAAATCCACTTGAACCCCTAGGTCCAACTTCAAAAGAAGGGACTCACACCCCACAATCTCCGGAGCAGGGCTCCTGCGAGGAGCTAATGATCCTCAGATAATAATTGCCACTCCCCCACCACTTTCTCTGGTGTCGTGGTTGGTGGAGCACCTGAAACCCTTCCGGGCACATTTCGGAGAGGGGGACTCCTCCCTCATGGCCCAACCAGGTTTCAGTAATACATGCCAGGTCTGCCCCCTCCTCAAGTATTAAGTCCCAGATGAGGGAAGCTTTATGAATCACAGATCTGGTATTTAGCAACAGCAACCTGAGACCAGGGCCCTGGCTTCTCTTGCCACCTGGTCCTTGAGTTGAGCTTACAGGGCTGGAACGAGGGATCTCTGTGACGTAGCAAGCCCTCCTTCCCCGGTAATGGCTAGCTCAGTAGCCCCCATCGTACCTGCCCCTTCCCAACATGACCGGGATGGTCTGGCCTGCCCCCATCCTGGAAGGCCACTCCCCCCCCCATAGCCCATGCTCTTCCCGGCAGGCCACATCTATCACTCATTCTAGATGAGGGGTAGGCCTGGGCCCCCCTACCACTTCTGCTTATGCACTCAGTGGGCGAGCACCAGGCCGTGCCCTCAGTCCTTTCAGATGCACTCTCAATCACTCTCTCATACATACCCCACTGAAATCCATTAAAACATATAAAAATACAATAGTATAATAGTATAATAAAAAAGAGGTGGGTTCATTCATCAAACAATCATACCATACACACTCCATACATAAAGCCATAAAGGAATTGCGCAGATCTTAAAAATAATAACACTCGTTTAGTCGTTTAGTCGTTTATTGTATTTATAGGCCGCCCTTTTCCCTGAGGGGACTCAGGGCGGCTTACAATCACAAGGGAAGGGGGTGCAGTATCAAAAGACAAAACAAAATGTGAACAAAGAAAAATAAAAAAATAAAACACAACTTTCGTTCAGCAATCAACACTCGGGCGGGTAACTTGGAAACCTATCCCCAGGCCTGCTGGGAGAGCCAGATCTTGAGGGCTGCGCGGAAGGTCTGGATGGTGGTGAGGGTACGAATCTCAACGGGGAGATCGTTCCACAGGGTCAGAGCTGCAACAGAAAAGGCTCTCCTCCGTGTAGTCGCCAGTCGACATTGACTGGCGGATGGAATTCGGAGGAGGCCCAGTCTGTGCGATCTAATTGGTCGAAGGGAGGTAATCGGCAGGAGGCGGTCTCTCAAGTACCCAGATCCACTACCATGGAGTGCTTTAAAGGTGGTCATCAGTACCCTGAAGCGCACCCGGAGACCGACAGGTAGCCAGTGCAGCTCGCGGAGGATGGGTGTAACGTGGGCGAACTGCGGTGCGCCCACTATCACTCGCGCGGCTGCATTCTGGATTAACTGTAGTCGCCGGATGCACTTCAAGGGCAACCCCATGTAGAGCCCATTGCAGTATTCCAGCCTAGAGATCACAAGGGCTCGAGTGACTGTTGCGAGAGCCTCCCGATCTAGGTAGGGCCGCAACTGGCGGACCAGGCGAACCTGGGCAAATGCCCCCCTGGTCACAGCTGACAGCTGGTAATCAAAAGTCAGCTGTGGGTCCAGGAGGACTCCTAAGTTGCGGACCCTATCTGAGGGGTATAAAATTTGACCCCCCAGCCTAAGTGTTGGTACATTAGCCAAATTGTTGGGAGGGAAACACAACAGCCACTCGGTCTTGTCCGGGTTGAGTACCAGTTTGTTAGCGCTCATCCAGTTCTTAACGGCCTCAAGACCCTGGTTCATCACGTCCACCGCTTCATTGAGTTGGCACGGGGCGGACAGATACAGTTGCGTATCGTCCGCATATTGGTGGTATTTTATCCCGTGCCTCCGAATGATCTCGCCCAGCGGTTTCATGTATATGTTAAATAGTAGGGGGGATAAGACTGAACCCTGGGGCACCCCACATGTTAGGGGCCTCAGGGACGATCTCTGCCCCCCGACCAACACCGACTGCGACCTGTCCGAGAGGTAGGAGGAGAACCACTGCAGAACAGTGCCTCCCACTCCCACCTCCCGCAGTCGTTGCAGAAGGATACCATGGTCGATGGTATCGAAAGCCGCTGAGAGGTCAAGGAGAACCAGGATGGACGCATAGCCTCCATCTCTGGCCCTCCAGAGATCATCGGTCAATGCGACCAAAGCGGTTTCTGTGCTGTAACCAGGTCTGAAGCCAGACTGGAAGGGGTCAAGATAACTAGCTTCCTCCAAGGCCCGTTGAAGCTGGAAGGCCACCACCTTCTCAACAACCTTCCCGATAAAGGGGAGGTTGGAGACAGGCCGAAAGTTGTTTAAAATGGCTGGATCCAAGGATGGTTTCTTCAGGAGGGGTCTCACCACCGCCGTTTTAAGTACGGCGGGGAAGTGCCCCTCCCGAAGGGAGGCGGTCACGACCGCCTGGATCCAGCCATGTGTCACCTCCCTGCTGTTGGCAACCAGCCAGGAGGGACACGGGTCCAGAATGCAGGTGGAGGCACTTACAGCTCGAATGGCCTTGTCCACATCCCCAGAGGCAACATCCTGGAACTCAACCCAGAGATGATTTGCCAAGTGGTCCTCCTGTGTCTCGGCTGGATCTACTGCGGTGGAGTCCAAGTCCGACCGAAACCGAGCTATTTTGTCCGCCAAGAATTGAGCATAGTCCTCAGCCCTACCCTGCAAGGGGTCTCCCGCATCCCTCCTATTAAGGAGGGAGTGGGTTATCCTAAACAGGGCGGCTGGGCGTGACTCGGCGGACGCAACCAAGGCAGAGATGTATGATCTTTTGGCAGTTCTTAATGCCCTAACGTAGTCCTTGATGCAGGTGGTCAGAAGTGCTCGGTTCGCCTCGGACTTATCGGACCTCCACAGGTGCTCTAGGCATCTCCTCCGGCGTTTCTTCTCCCGGAGCTCCTCGGTAAACCAAGGAGGCCTCCGGGATCCACTGACCCGGAGGGGCCGTAGTGGCGCAATCCGATCAAGAGACTCCGACGCCGCCGAATGCCAGGCGGCAACCAGAATCTCCGCCGAACTGTGGGCGAGAGTATCAGGAATAACCCCAAGCTCCGTCTGGAACCTCAACGGGTCCATAAGTCGCCTGGGGCGGAACCACCTGGTCGGTTCCTCCTCCCTACGGTGGGGGTTTGGCCTCCGGAAGTCAAGCCTCAGTAGGCAGTGGTCTGACCACGACAGGGGTATGATCTCATTACCCCTCAGACCAAGATCACACATCCACTGCTCCGAGAGGAATACGAGGTCGAGCATGTGACCCGCTGCATGGGTTGGGCCCCGAATTACCTGGGTCAAGCCCATGGCTGTCATGGAAGCCATGAACTCCTGCGCCCCATCAGAGCGTTCACCGAGCGATGGCAAATTGAAGTCCCCCAGAACTATAAGCCTGGGGAACTCAACTGCCAGCTCGGCTACTGACTCGAGGAGCGAGGGGAGGGATGCTGCAACGCAGTTGGGAGGCAGGTACGTTAGCAGCAAACCCACTTGACCCTTGAGGTCCAACTTTATCAGCAGGGACTCACACCCGACAAGCTCCGGAGCAGGGACCCTACGAGGTAACAAAGACTCCCGGATAACAATAGCCACACCGCCACCCCTTCCCTGGGCTCTCGGCTGATGAAGCACCTGAAATCCCTCTGGGCACATCTCTACAAGGGGGACTCCTCCTTCTGTGCCCAGCCAGGTTTCAGTAATACATGCCAGGTCTGCCCTCTCGTCAACAATTAAGTCCCGGACGAGGGGAGCTTTGTGAACAACAGACCTGGCATTTAGCGACAACAGCCTGAGCCCAGGGTCCTGACTGCTCGCGCCATCTGGTCTTGAAGTGGGACTCATAGGGCCGGAAGGAGGGATCTCTGTGATGTAGCGAACCCTCCTTCCCCGGTAATGGCTTGCCCTAAAGTCCCCGCCATATCTGCCCCTCCCTGTTATGACCGCAATGCTCCGACCCTCTCCCGTGGCCGTAGTCCCCCCGACCACCCCGGTGACCCCCGCAAATCCCGGCAGGTCCTCCGAGTCAATCATACCCAAGCTCTCACACAAGCAGTCCTCACGAGTAGTTAAAAAACACAGATTACAACAATAATAATAATAAAAGTGAGGTCATTCACATCATCCCAGACAATCTCATGCACTCAACATACCAATTTAAAAAATTAAAATTTAAAAATTAAAAGTTGCGCAAGTTGGCAAGTCCGTACTAAGCTTGTGATAGTCCAAGGCGTCCTCCACCCTCCCCTAGGGGGGGAGGGGGGGGAGAGGTACTCCACTCCTCTCCCTTCCTCTGGCAATTAATTGGCAGGATGGTTAAAGGCCCAGTTCCAGTCCGCTGAAAATACATAGAGGGGGGAGGATGGTGCTTCTCTCCCTCTAGTAGGATTGAAAAGTCCCAGGAGTCTAGATGGTTTAGGGGCCTGCCAAAGATGTTAAGTCCGGACTGCCAAACGTTTAGTAAAGGGCAGAGTCTGAGTGGCTGCAGTAGTGACACTGGAGCAGAAAGAGGTGACACTGATTGAACAGGTGTAGTTCGTTCATGCATATAAAAATCCGTATAAAAATCCGAGGGCTGCAGTTGCAGTAGTGGCCACTGGGGGGAGTCCAAGCTGCCAGCTCGTTGTCTCTCCGGAGTAATGGCGTCTAATACAAAATGATGACAATAGTGGTGACTAATGCGATACTCCTGGAGTAGTAGCAGCAGTGGATGGCACTGGTCACCACAGGAGGCCTGTTGTTGGAATCCTTGAGTCCCAGTCTGAGCAGAAAGATGGTCAGGCAACGTGGAGCCTCATAGGGACAGCGGCAAAAGCGGAAGAAAGCGCCGCGCCAGGAGGGAAGGGGGGGAGTCCACAGGGCTATGGTGGGGGCAAAAAGCCAGTCCCCCAGACCCGATAGACATCTCTCCTGGGCTCCCCACCCCCTCTTCGGGACACACACCAACGCCTCGGCACTGCTCATTTAAAGGGAAAATCTTCAAAGGGAAAGTCCAACGATTCCCGGGGCAACGAGGCTGAAACCGCCGCCTCTCGTACAAAGCCGTCTCCGCCGCCGCCGCCAGCCAGCTGTTTAAGTAGGTCAGCGAAAGAAACGGGGGAGGTAACGCCGTCCAGGAGCCGCTCAAATGCAGCCCCCTCCTCAAATAGTTACCTCCCTGGAGAGCCCAAACGTCCGTGCTCTGCAGGAACCCCTCTGCTTCCATGTCCGGGGTCCTGGTCATCTGAATTATTTCTTTGCTGTCTTTCGGTAGTCGGAGCGGTAAGACTCAGCAGCCATTCTCATTCTCACGCATGTGGATTTGTGCAGAAATGGCTGTCGGAAACCAATGATGATAAAATGGAGGGAGAGTTCCACAATCCCTCTCCCTCTTGTAGGTCCGGAAATGCAAGGGGGGGGGGAAGGTCCAGAGTCTGAGATGGCTGGAGTAGTTGTAGGGGAGGGGGGTAGATGCCAGTTGAAATTGATGACAAGTTCACAGTCTCGTTCCCCCCACCTCTCGTTGCTGACCCAGCTGACCCGGCCAAAGGCGCTATCAAAAAGGGTCCTCTTGAGGAGCAGATGGCAGATAGTAGATAGAAAGAGAAGGAGGGGAGGGGGGAGGCCTAGAAGGGCTGTGGCAGCAGCAAAGGCTAGCCACCCAGTCCCGGCAAGCATGGTTAATCCACTCACCGCCCCTCCTCAGGGCGTCACTCCAATAACGACAGGTCCAGAGGTCCAATAGTCTAAGTCCAGAGGTCCAATAGGCCCAGAACAATAGTCTCACTTCCGCAGCGTGGCCAGAAGGCACTCGCTGCCCAAGTGCTGCCGCGACTTGCAAAACGCCGCCGCCCGGGAGCCACCTGAGAGCGACCCCCTCCAGCAAAACCAGCAATCCCAGAAGGTCTAGGAAGGCCAGCACAGATGGAGGCCTCACTCCAGCAGCGCAGCTGGGAGCCACTCGCCGCTCCAGCGCCGCCGCCACCGCCGCTTTCAGAACGCCGCCAGCCAGCACGGGGGTGAAAAAACACAGGAACATCCAAAATGCAGTCCACGGGCCGCCTGAAAGCGACCCCCTCCCGACAGACGCTCCCCCGGCTTGCCCGATAAACAGTCTCTCGTGGGGGACTCCTCCCTTCCAAAGCCTGGCAGCTCCGTCCCAAGAAATTTCCTGTTTTTTACTCTTCGCAAGCCCAAGCGTTCAGCTCGGGTAGCCATATTCCATCCTGCACATGCGCACACCCAAGATATGAACAAGGGAACTCCATATTGGGGCAAATGTCTTTAAGTAGGATCCTGGCCACCTTGTGTGCCTGCTTTGTCTTTGTAGGAAAACATTCAGGCCATCCAGTATAATTACACACCATGACCAGCATAGCTTTATAAAATCCACATTTGGGCATATCTGTGAAGTCAACAACTAGTGAATCCATGGGATAATACCCTTTAGGTTGGCTTCCAGAGGGAAGTCTAGGTCCTTGTCTTGAATTAACTTGGGCACATGTGTTACATCTTTTGTTTGCATGGGCACATAGAGAGTGGAGGCGGTCGATGTAAGATATGTGTTGAAGCACTTTGGCTAATGCAGTTTTGCCCATATGCATTGTTGAATGAGAGTTTTTTTACTACTGGCCAGGCTATGGTGGCTGGTACAAAAATCCTTCCATCTGGAAGTACATACCATTCTCCTTGTTTATGTCCCCTCAAGTCTACAATTGCCTGGAGTTCCTCTGCCTTGGAATATCTGGGGCTCAATTCCTTCAGCATCTCCAATGCTACATAAGTAGTCCACTAGTCCTGGGCACTAGTGCCTTTTGGAAGTGGTCCACTTTCTATGACTCGGTCAAGAGAAACTACCGCATAGCCTGCATAGCGCTCTCATGTAGTAATGAAGCTCGACCCATCTGTAAACAAATTATGGTCTGCAGGTTTCAATGGTACGTCCGTTAAGTCCGGCCTGCACAAAAACTGGCTCTCAATGACTTGCATACAGTTGTGTTCAATTTCAGGTCCCGGTATTGGCAAGAGAGTGGCTGGATTTAGGGCATTCGTTTGTTTTAAGGTTACTTGTAGATTCTGAGTCAGGAGAGCTTGATACTTGTAAATCCTGGGGTTGTTAACCATAAATGGTCCTTTGTTTCTAAGATTCCTTGAATTGTGTGGCTGGTATAGATAGTGGTTGGCTATCCAAAGGTTAATTTATTAGCTTCCTCCATCAAGAGAGCCGTAGTGGCAGGATTTTAAGATAATGTGGCCAGCCTTTTGCAACATAATCCAACTGTTTGGATATATAAGCCAACTTCCCTTTTCTTGTGTCAGGATTCCCAGAGCCGTATTGCCTTTTCAGTCCACAAAGAGATTAAAGGGTTTTTCCAGATTGGGGAGTCCCATCATCGGAGCCTGAGATAACTCTGACTTTAGGGCTTCGAACGCCCGTTTCTGTTCTAAACCCCAAACAAAGTGTTCTTTTTCACCCCCCTTTGTGGATTCGTAAAGGGGTTTGGCTAGAAAAGCAAAATTTGGAATCCATATCTTGCAATATCCTGCCATGCCCCAAAATCCCGTAACTCTTTCCTAGTCATTGGTTCAGCAATTCAGCACACAGCTTCTTTTCGCTCATGTCTATTGCCCTCTGTCCCCGACTTATGGTATAACCTGTATTTAACTTGGGGCTTTACCAGCTGAGCTTTTTGCCTTGAGGCACTGTATCCCTTGTCCATTAACAGATGAAGCAGTTGATTGGTATTATCCCAACAAGTCTCCTTCATCTGTCCAGTTACTAAGATATCATCTACATATTGGAGTAGCACATCTCCGTCTTTGCAAGGCTGGAAATCTTCTAGGTCTGAGGCTAAGGCTTCGCCAAAAAGGGTAGGTGAATTTTAAATCCTTGGGGAAGCCTAGTCCAAGCATCTGCCTCTTTCTACCTGTTACTGGGTCTTCCCACTCAAAAGCAAACAGTTTTTGCTATGGTATTGAGATGGTGAAGAAGGCATCCTTCAAATCTACCACTGAGACCCAATTGCCATATGGGTTGGGAACAATAGCGTGGACAGTGATTGTGGCTAAATTCACAATCCTCAGGTCTTGAACTGGCCTGTAAGAGCCATCAGGTTTTGGTATAGGTAGAATTTGGGTATTCCTGAGGGATTATATTGTTCTTAGAATGCCTGCTTTTAAATATTTGACAATATGATCCTGAATTGTCTGTGCAACGGGGCGAGGATAACTTTTCTGCCTGAGAAGGACAGGCACTGCTAGAGGCTTCACTTGTATAATTATTGGTGCATGATGAGATGCATGGCCTGATGGATTATCTTCTGCCCACAACTGGTGCACTTCAAACTCCTGCCAGGTATCGGGGACCTGACTCTCTTGAGTCACTATTACTCGCCATATCTCATCTGGGGGGCGCCTCATCATCAGGGCCATCTTATCTTCCTCAAAGGACAGGGTAGCTCCCATTTTGCATAGGATGTCACAACCCAAAAGAGAAATTGGACACTCAGGCATATAGAGGAACTGGTGTTCTATATCTCTTCCATTCAGGGAACATTTCAGGGGCTTTAATACAGGACGATGATTTATTAGACCATCAACCCCTTGGATATTTAATACATTATTGGGAAAAAAAGCCAAGGGCTTTGTAATCACGGATCTAGATGCTCCTCTGTCTACCAAAAAGGTTACATTATTTCCCCCTATCTTCATTTGGACCAAGGGGTCAGGGTGGGCTTGACTAAACCCTGGTCCCCTTCAGTCTTCAGACTGCTCATTTATTGTGGTCAAGCCTATAGCTTCTGTCCTTTTGGTACCGACTTCGGCTTTTGCCCTGGAATCCACGGGACTTCATTCCTTTTTCACTTTTCCTCTCTGGAAACCATAAATCTTGACCTCTTGAGTCAATTGACCACAGTCCATTCTTCTTTTCTGTCCTCTTCCCTGTCCCCTTATTCTGACTTCAAGTCTCTTGGGACATTCTTGTAGCCAGTGGCCTTCTTCCTTACACCAATTACATCTATCTCTGTCCTGGGTTTTGGAATTATTTGACAACGCAACTGCCAGCAATTCAGCTTTACGTTGCATCCTATCATCTTTCTTCCTTTCTTCCACTTTGCCTCTATTCACAAAGACCCTTTGTGCAATTTCCATTAATTGGCTCATATTCATTCTAAGGCCCTCTCTTGCCTCTGGAGCTTCTGTTTAATGTCCAGGGCACTCTGAGATATGAAAGCCATGTCTAACATGCAGGCATTTTTGGGATCCAGGGGATTGATTGGGTGTATGTTTTATATGCTTCAACCAGCCTTTGGAAGAAGGCTTCAGGACTTTCGTCCGTTTTTTGGATTACAAGAGAAGGCTTGGACATATTCATTGGAGGTTTTGCAGCCTGTTCTAAGCCCTGAAGAATTAGTGCCTGATAATCTGGGAGGGATGTCATGACTCCGTAGGGATCCCATTGTGGATCTTGTCTTGGAAACCGCAAATTTAGCGCAGCCTGAAGGCTACCTCCATCCGCGGGCTTTAGGATTTTTTCAAAGGCACTACTTAATCTTTCTCTCTGCACCATTAAAGAGAGTAGTCATCAACTGTTCCAAATCCTGCCCGGTTGGATTATGATAATAACTCTGAACAGGTCAATAACCTCCTGAGGCTTAGCTGACAACGGCCTGTGATGTTGTTTCCAATTTCATAGGTCTGTGGTGGTGAACGGGATGTATTGAAATAGAGGCTGCATTTCTGCCTATCCCTGTCCATCTATAATGCTTTGATCCACTTGGCAAAGTGGAGCTAAGAGCTGACTTCCAGTTCGGGCAGCAATGGGAGAAGTCCATTGGGTTTCAGGAGAAGGGGGTCTGCTAGGACTTTCCACTTTTTGTTTCTCCCTCTGGTCACTTTGTCCTACTGCCACTTGATTATTATAATCGCTAGCATTTTGTTGCTGCCTCGGATGATAAAGGGGAGTGTATGGAGGGGGACTTTCCTCTTCATAGGATATGGTTTTTAGGATAGGCTTCTTTTCAGGCTGACTTTTTTTGACCTGGCATTTGTCATTTCCTCTCATTCGAGCCACATAGACCTTGATGACTTCCATTCTACATTTACGAAGCCAGTCAGGATTCTGTTGTACTGCTATTTGCCACTGGTCAATATACTGATCCGGGTGACCGGTTTTTGCATCTGTTACGATCTGATGTACTTTTGAAATGATGTCTTAATCCAGACATCATTGTCTTTGGGCTTCCACCCTACATTAAATGTTGGCCACTCATTCTCACAGAACCTTTTCAAATCCTCGGGATTGGCCTTGGGATCTCCATAATCTCCACTAAAAGCTTTCTTAAAGTTTCTCAACATGCATTGAAGAGGTGTTCAAGGAACGCTTCCTCCATCTCCCATGTTCTATTTCTAACACACTTTCCACTGACTTGTGGCCTCGGAGACTCACGGTCACCAACAGGAACTGCAGTGGCTTAACCACCCACACAATTCTAGAGCCTCATTAGGATATGGCGGTTCCGTTAGGAAGGAACGCTATCTTGGGCTCAGGGGGTTGATCAGGCCCCCTCTTCCACTCTTAACCGAGTGGGCCTACAATTCCCACAATACTTGCCTGCAGGCGTCTTCTCTTCTCCGCCAGTGTAATTTATTAACTTGTCCTGATCCCGGTCAGGTTCTTGGATCGGTGGGGTCCACTGGATGCCCAAGGGAGGTCATCTGCCGACTTCCAGAGAAAGTCTCCATCGGTGCCTAAAGATTGGGCGAGACGGCCTTGATTGGGCACCACTCAGTCCGTTCCATCCTCAGTGAAATATCTAAGTTCCAGCGGAGGAGTTGCCAGAATTGTTGCAGAAAATGACAGGACTTAGACGTCTCGAGATCCAGAAGTTTACTGGCAGCCAGGTTCAGAAAACTAGTCAAAGGCTAGTATGCAAATTCTGAACAACCCTTATAATCAAAGCACACATTCTTATACATTCTCAAAAGAAGCGCAACACAGAAACACTTAACTCATTTCTTATTGGTTATCTTAAGGAAAGTAGCCTTATAAGTAGATATAGGCAGGACGCCATGTCCGACATAGACATCCCGCCTTTATGTCGGACATAGCGCCGGGGTAGCAGGGTGGCTTTTGCCCATTTTCAAGAAAGCTTTCTTGAAAGCGGAGAAAAGCCGCCCTGCCGCCCTAGCGCTAGAGGCAAAAGCTTTCCTGCCGCTATGTCGGACATAGCGCCGGGGCGGCAGGGCAGCTTTTGCCCGCTTTCAAGAAAGCTTTCTTGAAAGCGGGCAAAAGCCGCCCTGCCGCTATGTCTGACATAACCCCGGGGCAGCAGGGCGGCTTTTGCTTGCTTGCCTCACCAGCCATAAACCTCACTGCACATCACTGATAGGTACTGACTACGTGTCTCTATATGAACTTTAGCTGAACTCTGTGTTTTGGGGCATTTGACATAAGAACTTTTACTGGAACCTTTACTGGACTCTATGGTTTATGGCTTTTGACATTTTCCTGTTTTTGTACATGTCTTACAAGCAGGTTTTTATCTCTCCCTTTTGCCACGTCTTAGTTTTATATATATTTTTCTTTTTCTTTTTTTAATTTTTTTTATTAACAAACATGTAAAACACACAAACACAAAACTTAACGTACACCACATTTTAGTCTTACTTTTATATTTTAATTCACATTTTATCCTGGTTTAATTTAGTATTAACAACTTATATTAACTTGAATCCAGTTCAGTTTTTAAGAGGAGATTTAGAAGGATTGGATATTGAACATTACTGTGTTGAAGTAATTGAATCACCGACTAGAGTTAGACCTGATTTATTAACAGATGTTTCCTTTCTGTTTTGATAAAGAAAATAAAATAAAAGGCCTAGAATATTTGTCATGCTTCAGCATATGATCTTTATATACTGTTGCTGCTCTCTAGTGGCCCCACTTAGTGGCCAGATGGACAAATACAACAATATTTATTATACAATAATTATACTGTTTTGAAGCTAATCCAACTCCTTTACCCATCAGCCTCCACCCTCAAAAGAAGTGCACGCTGGGAAGCCAGACTCTAATTTGCTTTGACATTTGGAGGAGATAGAAGTATAAAGAAGAACCCATCTTAATCTGTGGCACATGGTCATCCAAGGACAAACCCATTTCCCACACACAGAGCATCACTGGTGAGATTTAGATTACCTGTATTTATTAATGGTTATGTTCAGTAGTAAATTCAATATTGCCTATCTTGTATTTGGTTCTCATTGTATGTATTCCTATTTTCCCCAGTTTCACCATATCCTGTTCTTTCAATAAAGCATCCAGATCTATGCACACTGTCTGATTTATTGGAGGATAGATGGGTTTAGGTGCATGTCAATCTGCACACTTAGTCTAATGAGTAGTGAGGACAGAACAGTGAAACAGCGGCTACCCAGCAAGTGGGATACAGGATAATAACTATACAGAGACCTGCTACTCTGTCAACGCAACTACCTGCATATGGCCATACAGTGGTCTCTAGACAATCAAGCACCTTGAGAAGACACCGTGTCACAGAGCCAGGCATCTTCATACAAGACAAGATTTTCTCCCTTTTAAGGAAGAGTGTTGGAAATGGGGGATGAAAGAGTTCTCAGGGAAAGCAAGAGCGAGCTATCTCAGTGGTGGGTAACAGGAGATACGGGAGGCAAGGGGGGACTGGCACGGGAAATGCAATGTCAGTGTTTAGAACTGATCTCATGTTCTGCTCCCTTGCACTCACCTCATTTACCTGATCAACAAATCTGTGGTGGCCCTGGTCTTAGGCTGCTGTTTTTAAATGTCAGATCAGCCTACAATAAGAGTAGCCTTATTGCCAATTTTATCCTTGAAGAGAAGGCTGATCTGGCATTATCACTGAGACCTGGCTGGGTCCAGAGAGAGGCGTGTCCCTCATAGAAATGTGCCCAGTGGGTTATCGAACATGGCACCAGTCTAGATCTCAGGGCCGGGTAAGGAGTGTTGTTGTTGTTATGAGAGACTCTCTAGTAGCTTCCGGGGCAGAGGTGGGTTCCTACCTATTTGGTCCGGTTCGGCGGAATAGATAGTAAAAATCTGGCATACCCAAATCTGCCCCCCAAACCAGTCCCACAGTCTTCGCTCGCTCACCCCGCCCAGTTTCTGCTCTGCAGTTGCCTGCCTGAAGTACTACGCCCCTGATCTGTCTGGCAGGTAAGCATGTCTGTTGCAGCTTAGCTAGCTACCCCTGCCCCCTTCCCCGCGGCACAGCCATGCTTCCCTGCTTTCCACACAGCCTTCCTGGCATCCCCATGGCCAACTTGTGAAGGCAGGCAAGCGGAAGGCTGCTTGGAAGGCAGGGAAGCATGGCAGGAATGCAGGGAAGAGAACAAGCAGCCTACTCCCTTCCACGCAGCCTTGCCATGCTTCTCTGCCTTCCATGCGCCTGCTCCATTTCTGAAAAGGCAGAGCCCCCCTGCTGCAGGGCAATCCAAAGAGGGGAGGAGGATGCTGCAGAAAAGTCTGCTTTCCACCCGGGCGTCCCATGCTGGCTCTGCGGGGCTTTGAGCTCCAAAGCAGCCCACTGGCTTCCCATCCAGCTGCAGGCTCTGAGGCTGCAGGTGACTGGGGAGGGGGGTGGAAATGCTGCCAATCTGCCTGCCCCCTTCAGGAGCAACCTCAGGCTTGCCACAGAGCCCTCGCATGCAATGCTCACCGTCCCATCCCCACCCTGATCCCAGTCAGTCAGATGCTGCTGCTGCTGGAGCTGCATTGCCCTGCTGGGTTCAGGGGCTTCTGCCCCTTGTGCCATGCTTTGCAGCCGGTGCACACCTCTTTGGGCTGCTGGGCTTCTTGGAGCTGCTGCGGGCACAGGCCGGCAAAAGAAAGCGGCAGCCCACCAGTAGAGGTGTGCGAAAGACCCGCCTCTGCTGGCGGACTGCCATGGACACAGAGGCGGGCGAAAGAAAGTGTGTCAGTCTGTTTTGCTGCTCGCTTTTCGGCTGCCATTGAAACAGGAAGGGAGAGCATGGTATTTGGGTGGGGGAAATGATCTGTGCAGGAGGACTGTTATTTGGGAGTTGTTCTCACCATTCGTTTGTGCATGTGGGGGAGTTTCCCGCCAAGGCCAACTGTCCAGCATTCCAACCTGACAATGATGTTTGAAGATGTTTCCCACCTGACAGTTGTGGCGATATATGATTTGACTGTGGACTGGGGTACCAAAGGGAGGGGAATGAATCATGTATTGATATCTATTGCTTTCACGCTCTTTTACTCAGATCCAGCTTTGCTTCGCTTCTCATAGGTTATAATCAGTAATAGTACACTTAATTCTGAAACATGGAGTTGAGTAGTTTCTTTCTTGGTTATTAAGTGAAGAGGCTGTGCCATTAAGCTGGATCTCACTTCGCACCCATCCCGGAGCGAACACCTTCTGAGGGGGGGTGCACCCAACGCTGAAAAATGTCCCTCCATGGCAGTGATCAAGAGGAAGACATGGGAGCAGCTGCAGTTCCTTCGGTGACGGAAATGTTGGCCGACCTGCAAGTAGAGGAACAATCTGTTCGACCCAGGTGGACTTGGCGAGTGGGACAGAAAGAGGAATCAGAAGAACCATTAACTGGGATTACAGTGAGGAGACCCAGAAAACCAGCAGTTGACTGGTGAGGCCCTGGAGAGGAAAATCTGATGATGTCCCAAGCCATGAAGCTTCTCGAAGGAGAGCGGGAAAAACACCGAACTCGAGAGTGGTATGGACAGAGGACTTGAGGAGGAAACAGAGAGAAGGTATACTTTGCCTAGTTTGAGAGAGGCTGGGGGGAGACGAAGGGGGAATTGCACAAGATGACCCAGCGCCGACCCCAATCCCTGCGGATAGAGACATTCCAAGAGCAGGGGGAGGGGCTCGCAGATGCCGAATGGCTAAAGTCCCTCCTTTAAGTGTGAAATATGGGGGAAACCCTAAAGAACTCGGGTTCTAATTTCTAATTCAGGTGTGGAATTATATGCAAATGTATGGCCAAGATCTGGGATCTGATGAGCTAAAGTGAAAATTGTATTAATGGCTTTGAAGAAGAAAGCAGCGGACTGGATGGTGGGGCTACATAATAATGACTCCCCTCTTTTAAGAGACTTTAACAGATTTATGGCAGCTTTTAGGAAGCGTTTTGATGAAACCCTCACTGAGTGCAGAGCAAGAATTAATTTTACAACCCTTAGGCAGGGAAAAAGATCAGTGGCTGAGTATGTGCAAGAATTTCAGGAGCTGAGGGGTTGGTCTGAAGAAGCCTTGCTAGACCGTTTCGCTGATGGATTAAACAAAGAGATTCACCAGCAATGTGTGAACAGGAGACACCCTCACCCCCCCCGAAAATTGCAGCCCTGGTATGAGGCAGCCACTGACGTGGAAATTGACCTAGTCAGACTTTATTACAAAGGAGAAGGGGAGAGCGAGGAATCCCCTCCCCCTCCAAAAACCCCTCTCCCAAGAATGCCGAAAGGGGGGAAGGGTGGATTTACAGGCAAACCCAAGCCTCCCATGTGCTTCCGCTGTGGGAAGGAGGGGCATTGTGCCGTAAACTGCCGAGTCAAGATCAGCCAAAGCACCCCACCCCCTTGGAAAGAGAAGAAGCTAGAGAAGCCTCCCAGCAGAAGGAAGGAACCAGTCTTAACAGGGGAGGATCCTTCTTGGCGTTTCGACCCAGAGGAAGGAGACAACGAAACCCCCAGCTTGTCCGATGACAGTGACTCTGATGAAGCAGAATGCTGGGTAAGTTCCCGTTCAGGGTGCATGACTGTCCCAGTTGAGCTTAGAATGCCCTCTTCTGGCACGCAAGAGAAAATTCTAGCTCTTTTGGATTCTGGTTGTTCACAATGCATTATGAGCCCGGAAATAGTAGAAAAATTGGGATTAAGACTAAAAACTTTGAAAATCCCAATTGCATTTTGCCAATTAGATGGCTCTATTGCAGGAGGAAGCCCTGATCATTTTGTTACTGAACCTATTGAGATGTGGATGGGAACCCACCAAGAAATGATAAGTTTTATTGTAGCTCCAAGGACGGACTGACCCCTTATATTGGGATTACCCTGGCTACGTAAATGGAACCCATGCATAAATTGGAGGAAAGGTTGGCTACGCATTCGGTCTGCTACACCCCCTGAAGGGGAGGAGGGGGTCCAGAACCGAATGAGAAAGGCCCCAAACTAGCGGCCAGAGGGCAGGAGAAGATTGAAGGGGAGGAGAAAATCCCAAGAGAATACTGGAACCTCAAAGATGTTTTCAGTGAGAAATCTTCTGATAAGTTGCCCTCTCACAGGCCCAGATTGCAGCATTGATATTCTACCTGGAGTAAAACTCCCTAAGCCCCAAATTTATTCAATGACCCCTAGGGAAATGGACAAATTAAGAAAATTCATTGACAAAAATTTGCAAAGGGGATTCATTGAACCTGCTAGGCCCCGAGTGGCTGCTCCAGTCTTGTTCAGAGAAAAGAAAGATGGCTCCTTCCGTCTCTGTGTGAATTTTAAAAACCTTAATGTAATTTGTGCCTAAAATGTCGACCCTTTACCACTGATGAAGGACATGCTAGCCCAATTGGGGAAGGGGAAAATTTTCTCAAAGTTAGATCTGCAAGAGGCTTACTATTGAGTCAGAATTAAGGAAGGGGATGAGTGAAAACTGCGTTTAATTGCCCTCTTGGCTGTTTCCAATTTCGAGTTATGCCGTTTGGACTGCAGGGGGCGCCAGCTGTTTTCATGCAATTGATAAATGAGGTTTTACATGACCACCTTTACAAAGGCGTGATGGTCTATTTGGATGACATCCTTATTTACATGGAAACACGTGAAGAACTCGTGAAATTGGTTCACATTGTGCTCAAGAAACTTCGCGCAGCAGAAGTGTACGCTAAATTGTCCAAATGCGAATTTCATCAGGAAAAGGTGGACTACTGTGACTTTTGCCCACCTGAGTGGGCGGGCTACTGCGGACACAGAAGTGGGCGAAAGAAAGTCTCTTTCACCCGCCTGAGCTGGCGGGCTGCCCTCGCTGCCTCTCCTACCCCCTTCCCTCTCTTCACTCATCTCAAACACACACACACACACACAAAGTTGCACCAGGAGGATTAAGTTTGAATTCCTCCCCCTCCCTCCGACCCACATGTACACGTACCTTTTCTTTTCCAGCTGTTTCACAGAGGATTTCAACTCTGCTCTTGCCTGCCTTCATGAAAATGTAAAAATGTAAAAGGAAAAAGGCAAGAGCTGAGGTCAGGCTGGGCTACTTACTGCCAGAGTCACCATGGATGACTCTACTTAACTGTTTAAAAAAGCCTCTTAAAAAAACACCCTCTACAAGAGGAGGCAAGAGAACGACGTGCCTCATCTACATCAGGAATTTTTCGGCTTTTAACCCTTGCTTAACTCTGCTCGAGTGACCATAAAGTCAGACTAGATGAGGCACGTGGTTCTCCTGCCTCCTCCTGTAGAGGGCGTTTTTTTAGAGGCTTTTTTAAACAGTTAAGCACTAAGCAAAGTCATCCACTGGCAGCAACTAGCTCAGTCTTTTTCCTTTTACATTTTTTTTCTTTTCATGACAGTGGTGAGGCTCTGCCTCCCCTGACTGCACGTCCCTGGTGTGCAAGCACCTGTGTCTTAGACCCATGTCCCTCCTGGCTTGTGAACGCTTCCCAGGAGGCGACAGGCAGGGGAACTCTGACAGTAATTAATACTTCCCTAAAGGAGGGGGCAGTGCCCCAGCACTTTAAGGAGGCTGTGGTCTGCCCTCTTCTTAGGAATCCATCGCTGGACTCCACCCAGTTGGATAATTTCTGACCTTTCTCCAATCACCCCTTTTGGGGGAAGGTTGTTGAGAAGGTGATTGCGTGGCAGCTCCAGAGGTTTCTGGATGAAATGGATTATCTCAACCCCAACCAGTCAGGATTCAGGCCTGGGTTTGGAACAGAAACAGAACTGGTCGCATTTTTGGATTATCTCTGGTGGGAGCAGGATGGGGTAATGCATCCATCCTTGTCCTATTTGACATCTTGGTGGCTTTTGATACCATCGACCATGGTATTCTCCTGGAGTGGCTTCAGGAGATGGGAATGGGAGGCCTTGGGCTATCCTGGTTCACCTCCTTCCTTTGCAGATGCTCTCAGTCAGTATAATAGGAAGGGAGAGATCTAGTCCTCGCCCACTGCTTTGTTTGGTGCCACAGGGCTCGGTGCTATCTCCACTCAACATTTATATGAGGCCACCGGGTGAGATGTCACCATGGACTGAGGTATTACCAATATGCAGATGATACTCACCTGTATGTCTCAGCTCATGGTAAGTTAAGTGATGCCGTGTCCTTCCTCTCACGGTGTCTGGAGACTGTTAGGGGTTGGATGGGGAGCAATGGGTTGAAACTAAACCCTGACAAGATGGAGTGGCTCTGGGTTTGGGGTTTGTTGGCTCAGAGACAATTGCCATCTTTGGTTTGGATGGGGTGGTACTATCCCAAACAGACCCTGTGCGTAATCTAGGGGGTTCTCCTAGACTCGCGACTCCTGCTTGAAGAGGTGACAATCACAGCCAGGATGGCCTTCATGCAACTGGGAGTTGTGCGCCAATTATGTCCTTTCCTGGACTGACAATCTCTACTTACGTTCACTCATGCCTTAGTCACTTCCTATCTTGACTATTGCAACATGCTCTACATGGGGCTGACCTTGAAGAGCATCCAGAAGCTCCAGTTGGTCCAAAATGTGGTGGTCCACATGGTTTTGTGCAGACCCCGGTGTGCACATGTTTAACCTCTCCTGCAGGAGCTGCATTGGCTGCCAATTTGCTTCCAGGTACAATTCAAGATGCTGGTTGTCACCTTTAAAACTCTTAATGGCTTGGGACCAGGTTATCTAAGGGACTGTGTCTTGCCAGTCACATCTATCCCACGGGTAGATTCTGGCTGGCACTACTGCCTGTTTGCTCGGGTGGCACTGCACACTGTGTGCTGTGCGCACATGCACAGTACAATAAAAATTGTTCTGCGCATGCACAGAACTAAAAAATAAGATGGCATTGCTGATGGTGCCGACTGGGGAATGGGTTATGGGGCGTGGCAGACCTGTGTTGCTGCCGGTTCCAGTGACCCAGGCTGCCAAACCACTACCATTTGGCTGAACCAGTCCAAACTGGTTGGAACCCACCACTGATCTACCTGACCAATTAGAGTGGGGAGGCAGGGAATGTTGGGGTGCCATTCCCCGAGAGTGATACATCTGGTGGGACCCAGAAGAAGGGCCTTCTCTGTGGTGGTGGCTCCCTCTCTCTGGAACATCATTCTCCCTGAGTTTAGGATGGCCCCCCACTCTAATTCTCTTCCAGAAGACATTGGAAACCTGGTTCTGCCAGCAGGCCTGGGGAACCCAGAGTGGGATGGAGCCCATTAAATGGATCATGTGATCTGCTGTTGTTGTGGTGGGAGACGGGGGTGAGTTTATTATTTAATTTGTTGGAGTCTTTTTATTCATTTTACTGTTTTAAATAGGGTTTTATACTTTGTAAGCCACCTTGAGTTGCCATGGGCGAATAGGCGGCAATATAAATTCAGTTATAAATAAAACTAAATAAATAAAATGATCTGGGACAGACTTGAGTGCTACGGTTCAGCAGAAGCAGTGGAAAATGCATTCTTCCAAATACTTGATAGCTTTCCCAAATACCTAACAAAGCTTATCAGAAATTTAGGGAACTTAGCAACTTACTGGTGGAACTTCAAGTAGCTAAGTCAGAAGGGGACTTAACACAGCCAGAGATGACAACCTCATTGTACAAAAGTTACCCTTTAACTTACAAGAGCAGTGGGTTACACATGGACCCAAATACAAAAGAAACTACAATGTTTCATTTTCCCCCTTCTTTGTTTTTGTGGACTTCATGTGCCAACAAGCTAAAACAAGAAATGATTGTAGCTTTGACTTCACATTTTCATGTACTGCTCCTTCAAAACATAATTCTCACAAGCCTCCAGTAGCAGTCCATAAAACTAATGTGACTCCTCCAGATTCCCTTCACATGACTTCCAGCTCCTCTCACATAGAAATGGAGATCAGAGATCCTGGTAAACAGTGTCCTTTACACCAGAAACCACATCCTCTCCTAAAATGCAGAGCCTTGAGGAAGACATTCATAGAAGACCGCAAAGCTTTCCTGAAAGCAAATAACATTTGCTACAAGTGCTGCTCATCAGTCCCTCACTTTGCCAATAACTATAAGGTCAATGTAAAATGCATGGGACATGGCAGCACAGACCACAACACAGCTTTATACCCAGGGCCAGCACCATGGACTTTACAACACACTGACAGTGCCAATGAACATGGCAGGGAGGAAGAGCACACTGCTACAACCACAACAGAAATCAATGCAAAATGCAGTACCAGGTGACAGTGGCTTCCGGGGAGTGGCCTGTCGCCGTCGGCAGCTTAACAGAGCTGCCCCCAGAATTCAGGTTCGTTATCTACTCAATATCAAGAAGATAACTCTTTTTTCAGACAAGAAAAAAGCAGTGAGGAATCTCAGCTGGTAAGAATCTTCTTTGAAGTTCACAGTTTGTTTTTTTTGTGAGCTGTGGACGGAGGGGGGGAGGATCAACCCAAAGCTGAGTCATTCAACTCCGACCTGAACTTCGCAGCTGTTATTCACAGCACTAGACAGGACCCCTCCCCCTTAGGACAATCTTTAGAAAAGAGACTATTAAAAATCAATACGAGCAAAGACCAACTCGTGAGCTTTAAAACCTTTCTCTATCTGAAATACCAGCTTCAATGTTATAAAAACCTCTTTTGTTTAATTGTCTTCAAAATGGCGTTTACAGCTTCTGCATTTGTTATCTCCGGCTTCCTGCTACAGAATCCAAGAAACAATCTCTTATAATTTAATTAGAGCTACTCCCTTAAAGCTTTCAAGACTCTTTGTTGTTGATAAAGAGACATTCCAAACATTCCAAACGGACTTTCTTTTGAAATCCTCCGTAAAACCCCTTGAAAAAAAAAAAAGAAGGAAAAAAAGGGGGGGAGGAATTTCTTTTTCTCCACATAGCACAGTGGATTAGTAATTTAGAATAAATAATTAAAACCAAAATATAATGGCATCCAAATCAACCTCTGTCAAATTACCTCCGAAAACGTCTCCCATACCTGGTACAAAGTTGCAGCCCCCACCACCTATGCTCCCTAGTGGAGATGTACTAACAAAAGAATTTTTTCTGGAAATGTTCAAAGAATCCAGAGAACAGAACTTAGAAATGTTTAAAGAATTCAGAGAACAGAATCTAGAAATGCTTAAAGATTTCAAAGATGAAATAAGGAATGAGATGGAAGTTCTATATGACAAATTCGATACCAGGGTCATTAAAATGAATGATAATATGATGGGAATTGTAAATGTGATAACAGAATATATTTCTGGAATGGAAGATAATTTAGAAACTCTCAATGAAGCTAAAACTAACCTGATATCCAAAACTGAAGTGGTGGAACAAAAAATTGATAATGCTGAAAAACAAATTATTATGATACAGTATAAGCAGATGGAGCTTGCATTAAGAGTGAGGGGGCTGCGTGAAGAAAAGCAGGAGAACTTAAAGCAAATGTTTTCTGAAGCTTTTGACCATCTGGTGGGAAAACCGGGATCCAATTTTGATTGGCAGATTGACAGGATTTTTCGTGTTAACTCATGGGCGGCAAAACAAAGGCAACTTCCCCGAGATGTGGTAATATACTTTGTTACAAGAGAATCTAGAAATATGATACTACAAGAGTCTTACAATACTAAGCTTCAAATTGGTGGACAGGACCTGATTGTTTTGAAAGAAATACCACCTCAGATGCTAAGAGCCAGAAGAGATTATGCTTTTCTGGTGGAAGAGCTCAGAAAGCGTCAGATACAGTACAGATGGGATGCCCCATTCGGTATTATAGTTACAATGGACAAACAAAGATATCGTCTCAGCTCTGTATGGAAAGCTCGTGATTTCTATCATAAGATTCTGAAGATGGGATACCCTGAACCTTCGAGATATGGTGAAAAACCACGAGACGAACAAGATAATCAGCAAACCACACAACCATCAGATAAAATGTATCATCTCCCTCTTCCGGAAGGGCAAGGAGTCAAGGAAAAAAGATCCAACCGTAAGACCACCAGACAAACGGACAAACAAGCTACTATGCAACAATCTCAACAATCGTTGGCCACTGATCAAGGAGCTACTGCAACAAGCTCAGAAGCTGTGGGAGGAGCCAAACCAAAGGTGAGACAGGCCTTGCGGGAGGCTCTAAAAAAGCTTCAGGCAACCAAAAATGACAACTAAGATTTTGACATGGAATGTTAACGGACTGAACTCTCCACAGAAAAGAAAGAAAATATTTCATTATCTCAAACAGTTTAAGAATGACATAATTTGCTTGCAAGAAACTCATATCAAATCAACCGATCAAAAATATTTGTTTAACCCCAAACTGGGCCAACATTTTGCGACCTCAGCCATGGAAAAGAAAAATGGCATAGTAGTATATTTAAGAAAAGACATTAAAGCTGAGCTAATTGAAGCAGATCCCTTTGGAAGATATATTGCATTAGATTTAATCTTAGAAGGGAAAAAGACGTTACTCTTGGGAATTTATGCTCCTAATCAACAACAAGATGGATTTTATAGAAATCTCCATGCTAAATTAGTACAGTGGGACTTTGAGTCTTGTATATTATTGGGTGACTGGAATGGCGTGATCGACACCAAAAGAGATAAGAAGACAGCTCGCCCGAACACCAAATTTCGAGCTAAGTTACCCAAATCCTTTTTTGACATGCTGGACGATTTTGAATTGCGAGATGCTTGGCGCGAGAGGCATGCAGAAGAATATGACTTTACCTTTTTTTCCAATAGACATCAATCTCTTTCAAGGATTGATTTTATACTAATTACAAATGATTTACTTTGTAGGGTGAAAAAGACGAGGATTATGGCGAGAGTTTTTTCAGATCATAATCCAGTCTGGATGGAATTGGGAAGGGTAGCCCAGGCAAGAAGGTCCTGGAGGTTGAATGAAAACTTATTTAGATATGAAAAGTATGTTAATGATTGTAAAAAATTGCTATCAGAATATTTTGTTCTCAATATGAACAAGGGTACATCTTTGGAATATGTATGGGATGCAAGCAAAGCGTATATGAGAGGAGTATTAATGAATATAAACAAAATACATAGACACAAACAAGGGCAAAAACGAAAAGAATTGGAAGAGGAAATTAAAGGGAAAGAGTCAGAATTAACATTGAATCCAGGAGATACAAAGATTAGGGAAACAATTGCTATATTAAAATCTCAGTTTGATATGCTGATCTCTGACCAGGTAGCTACTAGTTTATTATATGCTAAACATAATACTTTCTGCAATGCAAATAAACCCGGTAGGTGGTTGGCTTATCAGATTAGAAAAAAAAGGAAAGCTCGAAATGTATCCAAATTGTGTTACAGAGGGAAGGAAGTGTTTCAACAGGAAGAGATTCAAAAGGTATTTCGGGAATTTTTTACAGAGTTGTATAAAGGGGATAAAATTAAGGACGGAGATATAGACAAATACCAAGATAAAGAGAAAATCCCCCTAGTTAGAGAAGAACATAGGCATAAGCTGAATCAACCTATAACCTCTGGGGAAATTTTGCAGGCAATTAAACAATTAAAGTTAGGGAAAGCACCAGGCACAGATGGTTTAACAGCTGTTTATTATAAAAATCTACAGTTAGAAATGGTAGAACCCCTCAGAGAACTATTCAATAAAATTCAATCGGGAGGGAAAGTGCCTCCTTCGTGGAAGACTGCGTTCATATCGTTGATACCCAAAGAAGACCAAGACCTTACCCAACCAAAAAATTACAGACCTATTTCATTACTCAATGTAGATTATAAAATCTTTACTAAAATATTAGCAAATAGGCTAATGGGGGTAATTCAGCAACTGATACATACCGATCAAACTGGTTTTATACAGGGCAGACAGATGAAGGACAACGTTAGATTAATTATCAATGCTTTAGAATACCTGGGAAAGAACAATCAAATCCCGGCCACATTCATATTTTTGGATGCGGAGAAAGCCTTTGATCGAGTTAATTGGCAATTCCTGCTGAAGACATTGCAAAAAATGCAGATAGGAGATGGTTTTTTTTTATTATTATTAAATGTTTTTTTAGTTTTAATTTAAAGCTGATACAACATCTTTCTTAATATATCAATCAATTACAGATAATACAGAAAAAAAAACAAAGACAACAATCAGAGAAACAAAACAAAACACAGGTATCTATTATGAAAAAATAGGAAGTATATCAACTGGTTACAACATGTTCTGGTGCTTCTCTTCGATTGACTCCCATTAATTCAAGTATCTTAACTCGAATATTTGCCATATCAACATCATTATACCTCCGGTTTTAATTATTGTAATTATTTAAACATCCTTCATCCTTAGTTCTGCTAAGGAATTAGTCCATAACACATGCTGGCAGTTCATTTACTTATTTGTAAAATCCTCTATTATCATCAAATCCTCATATTCTATTTTAACTAGACATCCATAATATTCAATAATATCATATATCCTAACATTTTCCCAATATTGATTAACATTTAATTATATGGATTTTATTTAATTTTTTAATAGTGCTAATTATTATAGTTAATACTCTTTATGTATACCCTAAAGGTATTTTCTCATATCCAATTGTTAGTTATCATATCGACTCCACATTATATACATTACTATTAATATCAATTATTATTCAGCAATATCTGTTACACAAAAAAGCAATTAGATTTAGCTAATTTTCAGTTATATTCATCAATCTATCAACCAATTCCAAATTATATATATTGCTATCTATATCAATCATTATTCAGCTATATCTATTACAAATTGAAGTGATCCAATCTAGATTCTATTTTAGCTAAACATCCATAATATTCAATTATATCATATATCATAACATTTTCCCAGTATTAATTAACATTGGATTGTATGGATTCTATTTAGTTTTTTAATAGTGCTAATTATTATAGTTAATACTCTTTATATGTAATCTAAAAGTATTTTCTCATATCCCATTGTTAATTATCATGTCAACTCCACATTATATACATTGCTATCAATATCAATTATTATTCAACAATATTTGTTACACAGAAAAGCGATTAGGTTTAACTAGTTTTCAATTGTATTCAACAATCTATCAGCCAGTTCCAGATTATATATATTGCTATCCATATCAGTCATTATTCAGCTATATCTATTACAAATTAAAGTAATTCGATCTAGCTAATTTTAGTTTTTATTGTCCATCTGTCAGCCTGTGTCCCTCCAGCCACAAGGTTTTCTCCGTCCAGTAGCCATTCGTTGAATAAATTTACCAAATGTTTCCATAAGCAAGTCCAAACAAAAGTATTTCGGCACCTTTGGATTCTGAATATCAGTGATGAAGTAATAAAGTTGTTCTTGGTTTATAAAGCTTCCCAATTTAACTTTAATTCTCAAGGGTGGATTCTCCATTCCTTCTGCACACTGTCCCTTTAAATGAGCCATCTTTATGGCTTCCCCCTTCTTCTCTTCCTCTGAGATAGACCAGACACCATTTCTCACATTTTCCATTTGTGTTTCAGGGACATTTAAGCATTCAACATTCTCAGTTTTAGCTTCATATTTTAGAATAAATTGATCCATTTTTCTTTCCAATCTTTGGTAAGAATGAAAAAGTTCTCTACACGCAGAGAAAAGAGTCTGAAATGAAGTCTTGGAAATATCTTGGGACGCCATGATGTGTCGTAGTTAAAATAAAGGCTCTCTTTTTTTTCCCCCCAGAGGCTTCAAAGCACTTTTTAACTTTTTTTTTTTTTAATCTCTTACCAGCTGTCAATCTTATCTAGTTGTAAACAGAGCTGGATAGTAAAGTAATAAAAATGTCGAATCGTAGCGGGCTAGATAGTAGGAAATAAGTTTTACGATCCACTTAGGAAGATTCAGAGGGGGGAGAATATCGCGGAGTTTCTTGAAGCATTTAAGAGGTAGAGTAACCACCAGTCATAAAACCATTAGAAAGGCTAATTCGCCGCTGATCTTCTGTTATTTGGTTTTCAGTTAGCTTAATTTTTAACAGGAACAATCTCTCTTGGATAATAAAATCAGCTTACCAGATGATATCACTTCTTCCATTCTTAGGGGCGACCTGCAGTTTCAGTTAGCACACAGCTAATCCAAAAAGGAATTGGCACGGGGAGTTAATACCCTCCCCCAGAGATTTGCGATTATCTCTGGGGTCCTGGGTCCCTCCCCACCTCCACTGTCGTCTCCGGGACAGCTGGGGTTCAAAGAACCCGTCCAAAAAATCCTTTGGTATAGAGGAATTTCAGGAGTAGCCTAAAACTCCATCTTCTCACTGCTAAGCCCCGCCTTCTTCCCCAGGATGCAGATAGGAGATGGCTTTTTACGGTCAATTGGTGCAATATATCAGCAGCAAACAGCCCAGATCATTGTCAATGGAAGTTTGACAGACTCCTTTCAAATTGAAAAAGGTACAAGACAGGGCTGTCCTCTGTCCCCATTATTGTTTATTATAACTTTGGAAATACTGTTGAATAAGATACGGGGCCTGGGCGGTCTAAAAGGGATTAAAATTAGACAGCAAGAATATAGAGTCCGTGCATTTGCGGATGATCTGGTTATAATATTGGAACAACCGCAGGAAACTAGTAGGGTATTATTGAATACGATCAATCAATATGGTCAAGTCTCGGGATTTAAAATAAATCTAGGAAAAACCAAAATAATAGCTATAAATATGACTATCAAACAGAAGGAAGAACTGGGGGCGATGCTAAGATGTGAGGTAGTTAAAAAAGTTAAATATCTTGGAGTTAATATTTTAATCTCAAATGGGAAATTATACAAGTATAATTATGAATCACTTTGGCATAGTACACAGTTGGAGTTGAAAAGGTGGGAAAAACTGCATTTGTCCTTGCTGGGTAGAATAGCGGCAGTAAAAATGAACATTTTACCAAAATTTTTATTTCTTTTTCAAATGTTACCAATACTTAAAAGAGATGCGAATCTTTTAGAATGGCAGAAGGGTATCAACAAATTTGTGTGGGCAGGAAAGAAGCCGAGGGTAAAGATGAAAATAATGCAAGATGCACGTGAAAGAGGAGGATTGAAATTACCTAACTTAAAATTATACTATGACGCAGTGGTATTATCTGCAATTAGTGATTGGATTCATCTAACTAATGACAGAATTTTGAATATCGAGGGATATGACTTGTTATATGGTTGGCATGCTTACCTGTTATTTAACAAAAAAACGGATAAGAAATTTAAAAATCACATCTTAAGAAATGCTTTATTGCGGGTTTGGAAAAAATATCAACATAAATTAAATGATAAAGTGCCCATGTGGGCAATTCCTAGACATGCAATTGAAAATATGAATGTAGAACAAAAACACGATAGAACCACCTATAGACAACTTCTTATCTCAGAAAGAGGGGTGATGGAACTAAAATCTTTAGAGGTACTTAAAGAAGAGAAGGTAGTTCAAACGTGGTTTCAGTATGGTCAACTACAGGCTAGGTGGAAAACAGATCAAAAAATTGGCTTTGTAAAAGTTGAGGATAATTTGTTTAAACAAATAAGAGATCAAAGCTCAATGCATATAAAGAGGATATATAATGTATTAGTACAGATGGATTCTGAAACGGAACTGATTAAGGATTGTATGATAAAATGGGCTCAGAATATCGAGGAACCAATAATGCTTGAAACATGGGAAAGAATCTGGGTAAGAAATGTGAAATTTACACAAGCACAAAACTTGAGAGAAAATTTTTATAAGATGTTTTATAGATGGCACCTAGATCCTAAAAAGCTTGCCTCTATGTATCCAAATGTTCAACCTAAATGTTGGAGATGTGGTTCTTGTGATGCTACATATTTTCATATATGGTGGACATGTCGTAATGTTAAGGCATTTTGGATAAAAATATGGTGGATCCTGCAAAACATCTTTAAAAGAAGGATAAAATTTACCCCCAGTTGTTTTTACTGGGTATATGTATTGATTTTACAGCAGCAGAGACTAATTTGGTTCTGTATTTAATAACGGCAGCAAGACTCTTGGTGGCGCAGTATTGGAAGAAGAAAGATTTACCTATAATTCAAGAATGGACTTTGAAAGTTATGAACTTAGCCGAAATGGCCAAAATCTCAGCATATCTCAAAGAACATTCAAACGAGAGATATAAACGAGACTGGAAAAAATGGATTGATTACATAAAAAGTAAATATGGGACTAAGAAACTCCAGATAGCTTATGCTTAGTATCAGTAATAATTTAAATTGTTTAAAATTTGGGTAACAGTAAGAAGCTGAGTTCAATGTAGAGATATTTTAGACTGTGATTGTTCAAAAGTTATACCACGTATGGTCTTTGGGAAGTCGGGGGGAGGGAAGGGAGGTGGGGATTTAGGGGGAGGGGGGAGGGGGGAAATACAATATGTGTTAAATTCCATGATTGTATTTGTATACTGTGGCTTTTCAATGTTAGTGCGAAAATAGAACAAACCGAATATACTGGAAGGTAATAGATACCGAAGGAAAGAGTCGAGTGAAAGAAGAAGGAGGGTGGAGAGGGTGAGAGAGAGGAGGAGGAGAAGGGAGGGAGGGAATGGAGAGGGAGTGATAGGGTTAAGGTTAGAAAGAAGGGGAAGGGAAGTAGGCGTAGAGGGGTGTGTGAGAAGGAAGAATGAAAGTTGGAGGGGGTTGAAAGAGGGTGTATGGCGGGCCAAGGTGGTATACTGGGTTTGTATTGTAGAGGGCATTTTCTATATAAGTGAGGGCCGTGTTTATTATTCAATGTTATATGCCCTGATTAAGCACAGTGAATATGTGATTGTATAGAATGAAAACATAATAAAATATATTAAAAAAAAAAAAAGAAATCAATGCAAAATGCACAGAAGTCTGCAAAAAAATGGCAGGTGGGAAGTCCTGCTCCAAAACATGTTTTGTCAATTTTTTGTACTATGCTTTGGTTTTGTTGTTCCATTACCTCCATATTCTCAAACTTCTTTACAAGGGTGTCTAACTTGTCATCCTTACTGTCAAGTCCTGCTTGTATTTTCTGCATCTCTTGCATGAGTGTTTCAAAATTTGCTCCTTTCTCTTTTTCATGCTGAAGCATTCGCTGTGTTGTCCTCTGGCCTCCCGCAGGTGAGGAGGCGGAAGTTGATGTAGAGCCAAGGGGGGCTGCTTTTCTACTCATAGTCAATTAGTAATAGAGGGTGGAAGATTATAAGTACAATGGGTGAAAGGCGTAGGAGACAAAAGAGAGAGAAAAAGGAGAGATAGTGGAAGAATGAGGAAAGAAGGAAAAAAGAGAGAGAAAGAGAGAAAGGGGAAAAAAGAAAGAAAAAAGAAAAAACTCTTCAGACTATTTTGCTCAAAGTTTAAAGTGAGCCATCTATTGATGTCCCAATGTCTTCAAAAAAAAAAATACAAAAAGGAGACATAAAGTAAGAAAAGACCCCCCCTCCAAAAAAAAGGAAGGGTGCTTCAAGCCACAAGTGGAAACAAAAAGTGTAAGTAGTCAAAAGGTCAAAAAGAATGATCATTAAAAAAAAATCAATGTCAATATCTCCCCAACAAAATGGTATGAAAGTAATGTTGAAAAGAGAAAAGATACCACCAAACTAAAACAAATAGTCTTTTCAGACTCTTCCCCCCCCCCTAAGATAAAAGTCTTTCCAAGGTCATTCTCAGCTCCTTCACCGCTCTGTTATTTAGTCTAACAGAAGTCCAGATAAGGAAAAAATAGCACCTGTAAATAAAGCCTTTTTCTTTTTAAAGGACAAATGAATTACAGTGGAAATTTTGTTAGCAATAGTTCAAGTCCGCTAGATGGCAGTATTAGCTTGTAGCCTGTAGCTTGCATTAACTCTGTTAAAACTTCCGTAGCGATTGCTAATTACTAATTGTTAAAACGCAACCAAAAAGCTAAAAGAAAACAAAAGACAGATCTTCAAAGCACTTTAGGTTTAAATTCAATGTCCCCACAAGGTTCAAAGTTAGAGATATCAACAGCAAAAAGAAGAACACAAAAAGCCGATTTAAATTACAAGAAAGTCCAGCCCGGTTTCCAAAGATAAAAAAAGGAACAGAGAAAATAATTGTTCAATTGGCAACGTTTATACTCGCCGCTTTTCTCACTAGTCAGCCTTATTTTAAACTAAGCCTCCAAATTTAGAGTGTTCTCTTTCCAACAAAAAAAATTTTTTTTAAAACTCACACCAAACAACATGTTCTTATCCAGTCTCTTTAGGGCTATCCACAGTTTCAAAAGCCTTATGGCTGGTCCGGAAATCACTGGCAAAGAGGGGTTTCCCTAGGTCCCCAGAGACTTTGCGAACATCTCTGGGACCACTGGGTTTCCCTCTACCTTTCACTGTCTCTTCGGGACAGCTTAGGTCCAAAAAAGAACCGTCCAAATGACCCGGTTTAGATGGTCCCCTCAGGAGCTGCCTGAAAGTCCATCTTCTCACTGCTAAGCCCCGCCTTCTTCCTCAAAAAGTTGATAAAATGGAAGGGAAAATTGAAAGTATGCACAACTGGATGACGAAATATGAAGACAGGATTCAAAAAATTGAAAATAAAATCCAAGAAGGAGAGAAGAAAACCAAGAAGCTAGAGAGCAGATTAAGCAATGTTGAAAGAGAGAGTAGTGGAATATTAAGATGGGAGATGGATAGGTCTGAATTCTTCTTAAGATTTCAAAACATAGAAGAAGAAAAAGGAGAGAACTTAGTTCAGATAATATCAAAGATTTTTATGTTCTGGAGATATCTCAGGATAAGATAATAGAAACGATAGATGAAAGCTTCCGAGTATATACAAGATATGCAATGAGACATGCTCTCCCAAGGGAAGTGCATATAAGATTTACTAAGAAAACAATTAAATCACAAATCTTACAGAAATTGAGAGATAGAAAATTAGAATATAAAGGTAAGGAGATTGTAGTTCTCAAACAAATTCCGAGAGAGGTGAGAGAGAGGAGAAGAGAATACCAATTCCTGACCAAAGTATTGATTAAAAAAGGTGTTAATTACAGATGGCTCATACCGGAAGGTTTGCTATGTACATGGCAAGGACAAAGACACAGGATAGATACAATTGAGAAGGCAGAAGCTTTTTACGCAGAATACTTTAGAGAAATGGCTGAGAAAACTGGGAAAGATGACTCAGTGGCACAACTACTGGAACTACCCACAACCGCAACCGAAAAAATAGAAGCAGTAGGTGGAATTGAGAAAGAAGAAGGGGCGGCGAGGGATGGAAAATATAAAGAAAAACGAGAACCCAGATCTACTAGAACGATAAACCCTGTATATAAAGTATAAACATGGAAGAAAGAAAAATGATTACAATTAACATTAATGGACTTAATTCGGTAACTAAAAGAAAGAAAACATTTCATAAATTAGAGAAGTTACAACTTGACATAATTTGCCTACAAGAAGTACATATCCAAAAGAAATATGAACATTTATTAATTCAACCAAAGCTTGGGAAAATGTTCTCAACACTGGCGAACTGCAAGAAAAGAGGAGTGATCTTCTATATTAAAGGCAACATTCCAGCAAAATTAATCTATGCAGAGGAAGAGGGAAGAATTCTGATGGTGGAAATTATGGATACTAAAAAAACACTCCTAATCGGAATCTATGCCCCCAATGAAAAACAAGACAAATTCTACAAAAAATTACATAAACATTTTTTGGATTTAGACTATGTTGATATTTGTATGATGGGAGATTTTAATGGCATTGTGAATCAAAATATGGACTATAAAACACACAAAACAAAAAAATTAAATAGAAAGCTTCTGCCGAAATCCTTCTTTAGGATGATAGATGAAGTAAATCTAAAAGATATATGGAGCGAAAGAAATGCTAAAAAAGAACAATACACCTTCTACTCAAATAGACACTCATCATTTTCTAGAATAGATATGATATGGGCCTCAGCAGAGTTGAGCTGTAATATAAAAGAAATTGAGATTGGAGCAAGTACCTGGGCGGACCACAATCCAATTTCAATTAAATGGAAAGGCCAAAGGGCAGATCTAGATGAATATTAAATAATACTATATTGAAAGAAAAAGATTTTGTACAAAAAATGGAAAAAGAGCTAGTCCTTTTCTTTAAAGAAAATAGGAAAGAAGATACATCACTGCAGAATCTTTGGGACACAATGAAGACTGTTATTAGAGGTTCGATAATAGACTACACAAGGAAGAGAAACTTAAAGAAAAGACAAATGCATAAAGGTTTAGATAATGATTATAAAATACTTGAAAGAGAACTACAGAGAGCGGCACAAAAAAAAGATGTCAAAATAAAAATGGACATAATTAAACATAAAATGGACCTACTAGAAAAGGAAGAACTGGCACAAAAATTTAGAGGTGCTAAACAGAATTATTTTGAAAATGCGAATAAACCAGGCAGATGGTTGGCATATAAACTGAAAAAAGAGAGAGAAACAAAGAAAATATTTCAATTAAGAGATAAACAAGGGCAAATTCAGTATGGAAATATTGAGAAAAAAAGTATTATACCAGACTACTATGCTAAGCTCTATGAACAAGAGAAGGTGGAGGAGGGACGAGTCAAAAAGTACTTACAAGATGCTAATCTCCCCCAGATATCAGATGAAATTAGAACAATGTTAGAAAGTAAAATAACAATGATGGACTTAAAAAACAAAACAATGGGAAAGCCCCAGGACCAGATGGACTACCTGTGGAATTTTACAGAACATTTGAAGAAACATTGACCCTTCCACTCCTACAAGTCATGAATGAACTGATGTCTGAGAGCAAAATACCGAAGTCATGGTCAGAAGCGTATATTACATTACTACCTAAGGAAGAGACTGATCTAACACAAATTAAGAATTATAGACCAATTTCCTTATTAAATTCAGATTACAAGCTATTTGCATCTATACTAGCTGAGAGACTTAAAAAATATCTGAATGGCTTCATCCACTCAGATCAAAATGGCTTCTTACCTAAAAGACAAATTAAAGACAACATGAGAATGATTTTGAATACTTTGAAATATTATGAGGCCCACCCCGAAAAACAAATGGCATTGATGTTTCTCGATGCGCAGAAGGCTTTTGACAATGTGAATTGGCAATTTATGTTTTTAAAACTGGAGCAGATGAATTTTGCTAAGAAATTTACTCAAACTATACGAATGATATATCAGAACCAAGCAGCAAAGATAATGGTAAATGGAGAATTAACAGATCCTATTGAAATAGAGAGGTACGAGACAAGGTTACCCATTATCACCACTACTTTTTGTCTTAACATTAGAGGTCCTAAACAGAAAGATCAGAGAAGAAGAAATAAGAGGAATGAAAATTAAGAGAGAAGAGTATAAGCTACAAGGGTTTGCAGATGACCTAGTTTTTATCCTTGAAGATCCACTAGAAACAGCACCCAAACTGCTAGAAAGAATAGAGGAATATGGAAAAGTAGCAGGCTTGAAAATAAACAAAGATTATGACAAAGAATATCCCAGCAACACAAAAGGAAGAGTTGTCAGAAACTTTGCAGATTCAAACTACAAGTAAGATTAAATATTTGAGGATATACTTATCACCTAGATGTAGCACTCTTAAGGAGGACAACTATACCAGACTAAAACAACAAATAGTGACTGATCTGATGAAATGGGAAAATCTGCACTTATCAATGATGGGAAGAATTTCTACAATTAAAATGAACATTTTACCTAGAATTCTATACCTGTTTCAGACAATCCCAATCAGATTGGGTAAGGTTTTTTTTCAAGATTTAAGTAAAATAGTTTTGAAATTTATTTGGCAAGGGAAAAAAGCTAGAATAAAACTGAAATTGCTACAAGATGCTAGATCTAGAGGAGGACTTGGCCTACCTGATTGGGAGCTATATTATCAAGCAACAAACTTGATGTGGATTAAGGAGTGGATATCATTAAAAAACTCTAGATTATTGAATGTAGAAGGTCATGATTTATTGTTGGGGGGGGCATACTTTCTTATGGTATAAGGGAACGAAAGAACATGGTTATTTTAGAAGACATTATATAAGGGAGGCGTTATTATTAAACTGGGAAAAGGTAAAAAGATTACACTACTTAAAAATTCCAGTCTGGATATCAACAATTGAAGCATTTTCATATCCAATAATATATAAAAAGGAACAAACAGTTAGATATGTTGAATTATTGAATGCAGAGGGTGAACTCAAATCTATTCAAGAGTTGAAACAAGAAGGGATAGAAATGAACTGGTATTCATATGTACAGATACAATCTAGATATAATGAAGATAAAAAAACAAAGGTTTTTACAATAAAATGACTAAGTTAGACAAAATTTTAACAGGTACTGATGAAAAAGTAATTAAAAAACTATATGGATATTTACTAGAGGTTAAATTGCAAGAACAACAAGTTAAAGAAACTATGATAGCTTGGGGAAATTTTTTTAGGTATGGAATTGACTTAGAGAATTGGCAGAAATTGTGGTCTCAAAATTATAAAATGACAATGTCTATTGCATATAGAGAAAACTTATATGTTTTACAGGTGGCATCTACCCCCAACTAGAATTGCAAGAATGTTCAAGAATAAATCAGAAAAGTGTTGGAAATGTCACCAGATACCGGGTTCATATTACCACATGTGGTGGACTTGCATTGAAGCTAAAAGATACTGGACTAAAATCCACATGTGGTTGGAGAAAATGACACACAAACAAATAGACTTTAAACCAGGTGCTTCATCAGCCATGACCCCAGTGAAGGAGTGGGGGAGTGGCCGTCATCGTCCGAGGGTCTTTAGTTCCTCGTAGGATCCCTGCTCCAGAGCTTGTCGGGTGTGAGTCCCTGCTGATGAAGTTGGACCTTGGAGGTCAAGTGGGTTTGTTGCTAACGTACCTACCTCCCAACAGCATTGCAACAACCCTCCCCTTGCTCCTCGAGTCAGTAGCCGAGTTGGCGGTAGAGTTCCCCAGGCTTATGGTTCTGGGGGATTTCAACCTGCCTACACTTGGTGAACGCTCTGATGGGGCGCAGGAGTTCATGGCTTCCATGACAGCCATGGACTTGACGCAAGTAATTTGGGGTTCGACTCATTCAGCAGGTCACACGCTTGACCTCGTATTCCTCTCGGAGCAGTGGAGACGTGATCTAGAGTTAAAAGGCATTAAGACCTTGCCCTTGTCATGGTCTGATCACTTCCTACTGAGGTTTGACTTTCGGAAACCAATCCCCCACTGTAGGGAGGGGGAACCGATTAGGTGGTTCCGCCCCAGGCGCCTGATGGACCCTATGGGATTTCAGACGGCGCTTGGAGAAATATCTGACACTCTCATCCACAATCCAGTAGAGTCCTTAGTCGCTGCCTGGAATACAGCGGCGGCGGGGGCTCTAAACCGGATTGCGCCTTTGTGATCTCTCCGAGGCAGCGGATCCAGGAGACTCAGACTGCGGGGTGAAATTATACGCCCCTCAGAGAGGGTTCGCAATTTGGGAGCCTCCTGGATCCCCAGCTGACTTTAGAACACCATTTGTCGGCTGTGACCAGGGGGACCTTTGCCCAGGTTTGCCTGGTGCACCAATTGCGACCCTACCTGGATCGGGAGGCCCTTCAGTCAGTCACTCACGCCCTTGTGACCTCAAGACTGGATTACTGTAACGCGCTCTACATGGGGCTGCCCTTGAAGAGTGTTCAAAGACTTCAGCTGGTCCAGAACGCAGCTGCGCGAGCGATTGTGGGTGCACCCAGGTACACCCACGTCACACCTATCCTCCGCGAGCTGCACTGGCTACCCATTAGTCTCCGGACCCACTTCAAGGTGCTGGTCGTTACCTATAAAGCCCTACATGGCATCAGACCTGGGTACCTGAGAGACCGCCTCCTGCCGATCACCTCCCATAGACAGATTAGATCTCACAGGTTAGGTTTTGTCCGGATTCCATCTGCCAGCCAATGTTGGCTGGCGACTCCCCGGGGGAGAGTCTTCTCTGTCGCAGCTCCAGCCCTTTGGAACGACCTCCCTGTGGAGATCCGGACCCTTACTACCCTCCCGGCCTTCCGCAATGCCGTTAAGTCCTGGCTGCTCCCGCAGGCTGGGGGGCTCTCGAAATATCTAGCCCCATGGAAACTGTGACTGTTGTGTATTTTAAAGTGTTGTTTTGTGTATTTATCCCCTTCCCTTGTTTATTGTAAGCCGCCCGGAGTCCTTCGGGAGTAGGCGGCATACAAGACCAATAAACATCAACATCAACCATCAACATCAACTCATATACAAATCAGTCAAGCTAAGTCACACACAGGCTTTGAGCAGTCTGAGTCACCAAACAGTTCCCATTGGCTGACCTGTTATCATGTCTATTCCATGTCTAACTCTCATACACTGACACTCTTCCCTTCATGACTAGAATAGACATAAAACCGAATAACCTAAATATATTTCAGAGACCTGTATTTTAAGACCTAAATTCAGATCTTCCTGGGGGCGTGGCCTGTTGCCGAGGAGGGCTCAACCGAGCTCCTCTCAGGGATCTGGTCTGTATATCTAAATAAGATCATAGATATCACCCCTTTTTGGCTAAGGAAGGGGCAGGGAGTAGCTCTGTATGCTAGGGTCTATTCGTAATCCACAGCCTTTTCTTTTTTTTTTGGCTGTGGACAGAGATTAGATCCAGCGGGAGCGGAGCTTTTATCTCCAGCCAGTTCTTCTCAGCTGCCTTTTTTGGCAGCCCCAGACAGGCTAGCCCCCCCCCCCCCAGGACAAAGCAAAGTTTTTTTCAAGCTAGGTTAATACGGGCGGGTCCCACTCCTGTGAGATTTATGCTTTTATTACTATCTTAAATACCAGCACCATTCGTCTTAGAGACTTCTTTGTCTAAATGGACTTCAAAATGGCGATTTCCCCCCGTTGGTGATTGATAGTAGATGTACTTAGCCGGTTTTACCTTCCTGCAGACCGCTCCTTAACAAAATAAACTCTTTTTCTTTGGAAACAGAGGGGAGCAAAAGCGCTGCTTATCTGTTTATTTATTATGGCACCCAGATCAAAGAAGCGTCTTGCTACAAATGAGAATTTTTAACACAGGAATATTTCTTTAAAATGTTTAATGATTTTAAAAAAGAAATTAAGGAATTTGTATTGGAACTATATGATGATTTAAAGTCTAAAATTAACCAAATGAAGGCGAATACGTTCGCAGCCGTGTCTGCCCTGTCAGATTATTCTGCTGAAATAGAGAATAAATTGGAAAGCTTGGAGAAGGCTAATTTTAATTTGACTACTAATATTCAAATATTACAACAAAAAATTAGAGACACTGAAGAACAGCTCATGATGATAAATTTTAATAGGAAGGCATTTGCAATAAGAGTTAGAGGATTCCGTGAAAAGGAGCAAGAGAATCTGAAACAGACCTTTGCTGAAGCCTTCAGCCATGCGGTGGGAAGCCCGGGACTTAACTTTGATTGGCAGATTCGGAAAATCTATCGCCAGAACTCATTGGTAGCGGAACAGCGACAGCTCCCGAGGGACATAATTATATATTTCTCCACAAAAGAATCCAGAAATGCGATTGTGCAAAAGTTTCATAATAACAGTCTCCGAGTTGATGACCAGGACCTGATTGTCTTCAAAGATATTCCTTTCCAGATGTTGAGAGCAAGAAGGGACTACGCCTTTTTAACTAAAGAGCTTAGGAGTCAACAGATTCGATACAGATGGGAGGCCCCTGCCGGCATTACGGTCACATTTGAGAATCAAAGATTTTGTCTTAACTCTGTTTCGGAGGCCCGAGATTTCTATCGTAGGACTTTGAAGGCGGGACTTCCTGACTCACTTGGAAGAGAGGAGAGACAAGCGGAAGGAGAAGGCAAATGGCAGGCCGCGTGGCTGCAAGATGGAGGGGGTAGCCTTTCCTCCCTCGGAGAAGCAGAAAAACGGAGATCGAGAATTTAGACATTTTAAAATATTTGCCAAAGTTGTGGACCGAATGGGGGTTTGCGACCTCTCTCCGGTAGAAAAAGCGGATTAATTCTTATTAGAAGGGAAAGTTGGGTGAAATTACTTTGAGCTAGATCTTAAACTAATGTCAGCATAAATTTGATAGTGGTAAACATCAATAGCAGTAGACTTATATACCGCTTCATAGGCCTTTCAGGCCTCTCTAAGCGGTTTACAGAGAGTCAGCATATTGCCCCCAACAATCTGGGTCCTCATTTTACCCACCTCGGAAGGATGGAAGGCTGAGTCAACCCTGAGCCGGTGAGATTTGAACCGCTGACCTGCTGATCTAGCAGTAGCCTGCAGTGCTGCATTTTAACCACTGCGCCACCTTGGCTCTACATCAGACAAGCAAGGGATGAGGGTAAAATATATGCGGAATGATTTACGTTGTTTAAAGCTTATTAGAAGAGGAAAGCCGGTTGGGATTATCTTAAGATAGATGTAAAATGAATGCGGAATGAATTATGTTGTTTAAATTTTGTTAGAAGGGACTACTTTAAAACAGAAGGTTAACTGACTTTTGTTGAAAGTATTATTTGAATATGTGGAATGATCCATGCTATTTAATTCTTATTAGAAGGGAAAGTTGGTTGAAATTACTTTGAGCTAGATCTTAAACAAATGTCTGCATAAATTTGATAGTGGTAAATACCAGACAAGCAAGGGATGAGGGTAAAATGCATGTGGAATGATTTACGTTATTTAAATCCTATTAGAAGAGAAAGTCGGTTGGGATTATCTTAAGATAGAAACTGATTTTTGTGTAAAGTAATACTTGATCTACGCTGCTTAAACTTTACTAAGAAGGGGAAGCTTGGTTAGATTATTTTGAATTATTGTTTGAAAAGGAGGTTAAGAAAGATTATTTACGCTGTTTAAATTTTATTAGAAGGGAAAGTTTGATTATTCTTCTGTAAAGTAATATTTGAATATGTGGCATGAACCACGTTGCTTAAATTTTATCGGAAGGGATCAATTTTGGTTAGACTGTATATTGATGCCTACACAAATTTGTATAAATGTTTACCTGAATATAAGGTTTAGGAAGAGGAACGGGAGAGTCTACAGAAGGTTGGGGTAAATAACAAAGAAGTAAGAACGAGAATAAAATATAGATAGAATGACTTATACTATTTAAGCATAGATAAAGATGGGTGGCTGAGATCAACACAAAGAGTGGTTTCTTTTTTTTCTTCTTTATTTTCTTTTCTCTTTTCTTTTCTTTTTTTGTTTTCTTGTTTTTCTTTCTTTTGACATATTACTTTTATTTTTAATCCATATGTATACAAGATATTTTAGACAGAAGGTAGTGCCAGGTGTGGGCCCTGGGAAGTCGGGAGGATTAGGGATGGGGATTTGTGTGGGGGGGGTGGGGGGGCGTTAAAATAGTCTCAATAAGAACAAGAATGTATTTATATACGGTGGTTTTTTTTTTTCTTTTCTCTCTTTTTTCTTTCTTTATATATATAAAGAATATATATTTTTCCCCCTTGGTTTATTTTACTTTTATCAGATTAAACAACACTCGAATAAAGGCATACACCAAGGAGGGAGATAGAGGGAAAGAAGAGGGAGGAGTAAGGAAGGAGTAAGGGGAATGTAAGGAGGGCGTGTGGGGAGTAAGGGGAGAAGGAAGGTTTGAGGGGAAAGGGAAGTAGGAGGGGAGTGTTAGAGGGAGAAAGGAAAGTTGGAGGAGGTAGATGGGGTGTATGGAGGATGGAAGTGTTAGGTGGGGTTGTGAATGATGAGTTGTGTTCCTTTTTCTTTTGTTTTTTTTTCTTTTTTTTTCTTTTTTTATAGTAAATACCCTGTATATAAGTGATTGCAAATGGAATGTGAAAATGAATAAAATATATTTAAAAAAAAAAAAAGACCTAAATTCACAGTTCCCTTCGAATACCCGAGAATCTTTTTTATACCTATCCAATGCAATTGCATCAGTGCAGCAGTAAAGCAACTCAAGATGCTTACTGCACAAGCTATATCTTGCCTGGACCACTGTGACAGATATAGCAAGCTTCCTATTGTTGACTGGTATATCTCTTGAACACAGACTTAACTTTTGTCCTAACTCAAATTTCATTAGCAGAATACCTGTTGGGTGGAATCCCCTTGTTCCATCACTTTGACCTGCATGACATTGATTGCTCTTGTGTTTCAACCCTCTATTGCTTCATATCTGAGTCATAATCTTCTCCTGACTGCTTCTCTTATTCTTTTTCAGTTTCTCCTCCCTGAATGCTGGCACAGTCACTAAGTGAGTTACCATCACTAAGTGGATCATTCAAAAAATTGGCATCAATTCTGTTCCAATTTTGCATTGCAAAACTAGCAACCTGGAAATGACTATTCCTTTGCTCCCATCGCTAAAGTGATAGCTCTTTCAGCCAGGCTCATAGCCTGTAAACCTGAGCGTTCTAGCTTTTGACCTTTTCTCCTATTTACTTTTGGAATATGCACCCACGCATTGCTTCCAAAAACCCTTACATGTGCCAGAGATGGTTTTCTCCCACATGGAGCATTATTAATAGAGGAACTCCACAGCCTATTGAATAAATAATTAGCAGTCAATGTGGCTTCAGCCCAATATGGCCTACTCAGATCAGAATTCTCCAGTAGTGAGTCCTTCATTGTTTGTAAGACTCCATTCTGTCTCTCAGCCATGCAATTATCAGCTGCTATATACAGATTTGTACGTCTGTGTTTTATTCCTGTCCGAACCACTGTTGAAAACTTGCTGACATGAATTCTGAACGTCTGTCAGTTTGCAGCTGACATACCTGTTGTTAATACCTTCTTTCGACGAAGCTTACCAGGGGTGAGCTGCTATGGGTTTGCCTGGGTTCGGGACAACCTGTAGATAATGTTATGGCCAGTTCAGAGACCCTCCAAATCCCACTCCTGGCTGGCCAACCCTGCCCCACCTACCCCTCCCACCCCACCCCTCTCCTCCCAGAAGTCTCCCTGTGGCCCATTTTGGATGTGGGATAAGTGCAGGGCCCACGTGGAGGCTCAGGGAGGGGGAAAATGGGCTTTCTGGAAGTTCCAGAACCAGGGGAAGCAGTTTTTGCCCTCTGGGTGTCAAGAAAAACTTCTGGAGCCTGGGGAAGGCAAAAACGCCCTCCCTGCCATGGTGCAGGAGGCCAATTAGGCCATGCCCACCATGGCCACACCCACCCAGCAACTGGGCAGAGAACCTATTGCTGAAATTTTTGAAGCCCACCCCTGAAGATTACCCATTGCTTAAAAATCTGTAGCACCTCTACTTTACCCCTTTAGTAAATAGCAGAAGCCAAATCTGCTGTAGTCATCAACAATGACCAGTGAGTATTTTGCTCTTCCTAAACTGGCTTGCATTGGCCCAACCAAATCTGCATGTACCAGCTCTTGTTGCCTGCCTTGTGCTACTTTTGCTTACTGGAAATGCCTTGGACTTTGTTGACTTACATATAGCACAATCCATTTTAAGTTCAACCCTTCTCCAAACTATTGCAACTTTTGCAAAACTCTGAAGCTGGCATGGCCAAGCTTTCTGTGCAAGAGATGAACATAGGAAGCATGTTGTGCCACATTTCTAAATGTTTGAGCACATTGAACCTTTGTTCCTGCAACACACAAAAATTATTCTGTTTTATGCTTGTGCATATACACTTCCATTTTTCTTTATGAGACACCTCCCATTTACAAATGGGAGGTGGTCTCAAATCCATGCTTGTCTAAGCTAGATACACTCAGTAAATTATGCTTCATTTCAGGCACACATAATATATCGTAAAACATTTGCTTCAAACATGGAACCAGGACAATGCCTTTTCCAATAAGTCTAGCCTTCTGGCCATTCGCCAAGACAACTGCATCTCTTCCAGTTGGATCCATCCTGAAAAACAATTTAGAATTATTAACAATTGTTTGACTAGTCCCATTGCCTATTAACCATTTGTCACTGCTATTACAATTTCTAACTTTTGCAATAGCAATTTGTCCATCTGTTGTTGTTTCTTGCAAATAGTTTTTCTTTGCAAACAGTCCTTCTTTAAATGTGTCATTTTACCACTGATGAAACACCACCATTGTTTCTGGTCTAATCTTTGCTAGACTATAATCTTCTATTATTTTTCTGGACTCTGCAGACAGATAGTCTGTTACATTTCTCTATGCAGACGTCTGCTGCAGTTCTCTCTCTGCTCCTTGGGCCCCCACCTCAGGAATTTCTCTTTGTGTCTTTTCCTAAAATGGCATTTTGTTCTCCTCAGAAATTAAACAGGCTTTAAGGGTCTCCAAACACAACTCCTGCTCTGGTTTGCATTCAAATATAGCTGAAACAATGTCCCACATTTCATCAAGACTGTTTAACACCAACAACACTTTCTGGAATTCAGGAATCTGCATTCCACACTGTTCTAACTCAACAAATAGAGTTTGCATGTGCAACAAATGTCTTTCCACAGATTCTTGTGGTTGCAACCAGGCTCTGTATAATTGTTTTGATAATTGCACAATATTGCCAGTGGTGGGTTTCAAAAAGTTTTAGAACCTATTCTGTAGGTGTGGCTTGTTTTGTGAGAGTGGCTTGGCAGTCATGTGACCGAGTGAGAGTGGTGTCGCGATCATGTGACTAGGTGGGAGTGGCTTGGCAGTCATGTGATCGGGTGGGAGTGGCCAAGTTGATGTCACTGAATTCTTTATCCTAATGAATGACCTACAAAAAGAAGATATAAAAAAGGAAATTTATTATTTTGTGCACTTACTACTTAAATAAGAATAAAATAAGTACACAAAACAATAAAACAGCTACTTACAGAGGAAAGATGACTGTCCTTCAACATCACTGATCACCTTGCTCCAATGAATGATCTGCACAAAGAGACACAGAAAGAAAGACTTTAATTGCATGCTCTATTACATTAAGGATGAAACCAGCACACAAAAACAATAAAAGAGCTACTTACAGAAGGAAGATGACTGTCCTTGCCAGTCTTCAACATCATTGACCACCTTGCTCCAATGAATAGCCTGCACAAAGATGAGAAAGAAAGGAAGACTTTAATTGCATGCACTGCATCAGGATGAAATCAACACCCAAAACAACAAAACAGCTACTTACAGAGGAAAGATGACTGTCTTTGCCAGTCTTCAACACCATCACCTCACCACCTTCCTCCAATAACCTGCACAAAGAAGAGACACAGAAAGGAAGACTTCAATTGCATGCACTTACAACTTACATAAGAATAACACAATGAAAGAGATACACTCAAGTACTTGTTTGTGTGGTTTTGTGGTTGAAGATGTTTCCAGATTGTTATTAGGCTTCCAGACTTTTCAGTTGCACTTTTCTTGGTCTTCAGCTGTGGATCATCAGCCATGTGATGGTATGCTCTGAGCCACTTTTTGACTGAAGGAATTGAGTCCCATCTCTCAACAGGCATGCCAACAATGCTTATAGTCATCACATTACTAATGTTTGGAACAGTTAGGCAGATTCTTTGCTCTGAACATATGAGGTTCATTTTTGAGAACCCCCTTTCCACCTCTTCTGAACTAAGAGCAATTGTCCTGACAATATCTCTAGCTTTTTTGATACTGTCAGGAATTTTGTAGTTCTTTGGATCTTTGATCACATTTTCCAAAAAATCTCTGTAGTCGTTCAAATCAATTTCATGATTAAACATTTCGCCAAATTCAATCAACCCTTTCTCTGCTTCTGCCCATGGAATGACTACATCTTCAATGTTCCAGTAATCCGGCTCCAAATATGTGAGAAATTGTAATTTGTTTGCATCTGGCAATTGACTACCTGTTTTTAGATGGTTGCAATCCATCAGACTTTTCTTCAAATTGGTGATGATGCTTGCCAAAAGATTTTTATGAGGAAGGGCAACAAATTGTTGATTTGGAACTAATGTTATATTTTTGAAGGCTTCTGAAGCTAGCATTCCGTCAACCTTTTTTTCATATGGGCCTTTTCTCCATCTAAGCATTTCAAATGCTTTAATTGATTGCATAACCAATTTTTCAGCCTTCATGATATCTGTCTTTCTCCCCTACAGGGCATTTGACAGAAAAGAAATCTCATTCAGAATATCAATCATGAGGGCCAAATCATTCAAAAAATTTAAAATTTTAAAGCGGGCAGCCAGGCCTGGGAATCTTTCATTGCCCAGAAAAAACTGATGTAGCACTAGATAAGCATGGCACACAGCTATGGTTGACCTTAAACTACAGGCAGCCCATCTTGGTCCCAAAACTCTGCCAATCTTCATGATTTCAATGCCCAGTTGTTCAGAGATTTGGAAAAGTTCATTGTGGCTCTTGCAGGATTTATGAAAAGTGGTATGTATCTTGTCAAGAATATCTTGAAGTGGTTGACTTGTTTTATTTCTTTTATCGCATCATCCAGCACAAGTTGGAGGCGGTGGTTCAAGCAGTGCCAGATTACAATGTTTGGGAAGTCTTGAACTATTCTGGTGCTGACTCCAGATTTTCTCCTAAGCATAACGCTGGCACCATCGAGGCAGAATGCTATTAAATTCTTCTGCAGATATTCAGTGGTAAACCCAACTTTACGTAAGCTTCCCATCACTGCAGAACATATGGTCTCCACATCTTGTTTCTCCAATTCCAACAGCTCAAAGAAAATGGTTGCTGGGCATCCTGAATCCTCAATTTTAACAAAAACTATCAGAACTGCTTTCATTGATAGTGTTGAAGCTTCATTGATGATTAAACCTTTAGATTCTTTACAATAATGCTAGCAAACATGGTGGTTTTAATTTTGTTTGCAATGAATTCAACTATTTTCACTGTGGATCTTCGTGAATGCAAGCCTCCTCCCACATCTACTCCAATCACAGTTAGCAAATCTACCTCCCTTCGATGTCTGAGAATGGTCTGCATCTTTGTGCCAGATTGTAAGCAGTAAAAAATATTTTGATAGTACTGGATAAATATTTGTCAGTTGACTTATCTATGGATTTGGTTAAAGCATCCTGCTCCTGTTGTTTACTGTTCTCTCTACAAATAAGGTGTGCTTTTGATTGAAAATGGTCCTTCATTTTTTTTTCCTAAGAGATGCTTGCTGATTCTCCTTATTTGTCCCTGCTGCCTCAACCTGGAATTTTTTCCATTTTCTGGCAACATGAACACCTTTCTCTAATAAGAACCTGTGTTGTGCGCAGTACTTACAACCTAACATTTTGCTGGATACTGCCAGTCCATTAAAGGTCACTAAAATGTATAAGCAAATATTACTAGTATTTGATCATTATTAATGTGTAGATAACTGTGGGACATTACACCAGCACACCAACCTATGACAGCAGGAGGAAAACATCAAAAGAATAACAATAGTTTTCCCCAAAAAGAATGAAGAAGAAACCAGTTTTTTCCCTAACCCTAAGGACAGGAAAGACAAAGCCACTGGAATAAAAGCCATCAAGGCATTGTGGGAAGTATAAAGGACAGTGCCAGAAAGCTCACAGAACCAGAAACAGTGGTTTCCCCCTTTAAGAAAATACCAGACAAAAACAATAGCTGAAAGGAAAATTTTAAGTACACCCATTAAGACAAAGGCTAAAAATAGCTTGCCTGGAACTCCCCTTTTCTTGTTTCCTGGCAGAACTAACCCCCATGATAGGAACCTGACCTGCCCATACTAAAGCAGCCACTTTGGATTTCCTGCAGTGACGTTACTTCCATGACGGTGAAGAAATAGTAGCTCTACTAGCTTTGTTCAAGTTTCTGTTGTGAAGATCCTGAAAAAGGATGAGTTGAACCTGGAAGGATCAACAGGAGAGAGGGGAAGCCTGGGTGCCAAAGGAGGAAGCAAGCAACTTCCCTATCGGATGAGGGAAAACCCCTTGGAATCACCGGAGAAGAAATCAGCGTCCATGGCCGATTTTGGATAGTGACTACCGCACATGAGGGAGAGAAAATAGCAACACAGCGGCATTGGTGAGAATATTTAAAACAACTAAAATGATATAAATTCTATTAAAGACTAATTGAGCTAGAATTTTGTAGTATTTAGGGTCCCGAGGCTGAAGATGAAAGAATGTAATCCAGCCACGGATAGCTGAACCAACAAAAGTTTATTGAACAAAGCATTCCATAGATAGCAGAATGAACAGCAGAATCAACAGCAAAAATATTAATCATGAAACATCATTCTTATAGTTTTTGCAGCTTCTTAGTTCTACCTACTTTACGTGTTATATCATTATTGGTTAACAAGTCTCCAAGGCACAATAATTGGTTAGTCCTTACATCATTGGTGTTCGTGAGAATGTGCATGTTGTTGCAGCTGAATGAATCAAGTGTTACCATTCAAATGAGTAAAATGTTGCAGGTTTACTTTGTATCACCCCGTGTCCTTATTTATGCCTGGGAAACACACAGCAAAGAATAGCTGACAAGCAAATATTTTCTGCAGATTGCTGCAGTTTGTTCTTATACGTGTAACCTCAGTTCTAAGGACCATTCAGATGATTCACTGTAAAAACTACAAATTTCAAAGCTTTGAAACGAGCTGGATACAGCTTAATATTGGCAGCTACAAGAAGAGGGAAAGCAAGCAATTTCCTATAGCAATAGAAGGTTTGGAATGACTTAAGAACAGAAGGAGAGAGGAGAGGGTTGGACAATAAAGAGAAATTGGAGCCAGACAAAACAGTGAAAATTGTGAAGAAGAGGAGAGAACTATTTTGGAATACTCGAGAGAAACTGAAATATAGAAAAGCAAATATTGAACTTTTCAGAGGAAAAAGAAAAACTCTATATGAAAGAAGAGTAACACTGCCATCTAGTGGAGAAAGAAATAAGAATTAAATACAGGATTGCTGATGCAATCTGGGAAACGATTTTGTTTTTTATTTTTGGGGATCTCTGAAATCGGATTTTAAAAATAGAAGAACATTGAAAGAAGAAATATAAATATAAGCTGAATTGTGGTGAGATAAAATATTGTTAAATGGTACTGAATCATATTATATTTGGAAGAGAGTGTGTAGAGGTTATATGAACTATTGGTGAACTATTAGAGATACTTTGAAATTATCAATGTTATAAATAGATGACATAATATTATATAAGAATTAAAATTAAGGATTTATTAGCCTAAACATATTGTATATCTAGAGAATAGTAAAAAAAATAGTAATATAGTGTTGAAGTGGGAAATGTAATTATTTGTAATTATTGAAGAGACAATATAAGATTGCATACTGAATCAAATTAAGAATGTGTTAGGTTAAATATATTCAATATATATTCAATATTGCATGAATGTTGTATGGATTGACTTGCATACTAACCCGAATATATAGAAATTAACTTGTGAGATTGTAGGACTGAATGATATTCAATTGAATTTAAATGTGCATGGAAGAGGGAAAGTTCAAAGACTGAAAGGGCTGGTATAAGAGAGGGGAAACAAGCAGTGGGCAGAGAGAAGTATACCTTATTGTGGGGAAAAATTGTAAGGAAATTAAAATAAAAAATGACAAGTACAACAACAATTAGTAAAATGAATAGAAAGGCAGCATCCAATCCAACATCAGCAACATCTTCACCCTCAAATCAAGGGCACAATTGAGAGCACACTGGATATAGAGAAAGTGAGTTCAACAATGAACCTTCAGCGTATGCAAGATGCATTAGCAATGATACAAGAAACAATGCTGAAAACACAAGAAACAATGACAAAAACACAAGAAACAATGACAAAAAATCATGCAGAAACTAGGAGAAATCATAAAGAAATTAAACTAGAAATGGGAGAAATGAAGAATGAGATTAGAAGAATAGATATAGAATAGGGAAAATACAAAGTGAAATAACAAAAAATGAAAAAAAAAGTAGAAACAAAGGTAGAAAAAGCGGAGAAGAGAATAGAGATGGTAAATGAGAAGCTGACTACATTAAACAGACAATTAGGGGGAAAATAGTGTTTTGGAACTCGAAAAAGCTGGCTTCTTTCTGCGCTTTCAAAATATAGTAGAAGAAAAGGAGGAGGATTTAGGGGAAACAATCACAGAGATTGTTGCGAACATAAAAAACAAACAAGAAACGAGAAGGGACATAGGTGAGGTGTATCGAATCCACACAAATTATGCCAACAGACACAGGCTCCCAAAAGAAACCCATGTACGCTTTACTAGAAAATCGGTAAGAGATGAAGTATATAAGAAAGTGAGAGAAGAACAAAATAACATATAAAGGAAGAGAGATACAAATCCTGAGACAAATCCCAAAAATAGTGAGAGACCAGAGAAGGCAATATCAGTTCCTTATACAACAACTAATAAAGTACAATGTAATGTTCAGATGGCTTACACCAGAGGGAGTGATGATTACCTGGCAGGATAAAAGATATAAAATAGACACAGTCAAGAAAGCACATGAGTTCTTTGAACATCATTTCACTGCTGAGGAAGAACAAGAAAATAAAGAGGAACCAGAGTAAAAGGTCAAAAAGAACAGTCAGTTGAAAACAGGGAGGAAGAAAGAGAACAAAGAAGACAGGAAAGAGAACAAATAGAACAAGAAGGTAGTAAAATAGGAATAGAGACAAGAAACACAAGGAAACTAAGGGCGGTACACAAATAACACAATGGAACAATAAATTAAGTTACTCTCACTAAATATAAATGGATTAAACTCACTGGAAAAGAGAAGGCAAACTTTGACTAGATTACAAAAAATGAATATGGACATAGTATGCCTTCAAGAGGTACATATTAAAAACCAATATAACAAACTACTAGAATATCTAAAGTTAGGAAAATTATTTACAACGTTAGCACACAAAAAGAGGAATTGCAATATACATCAAGGAATGGATAAATGAAAAAAAAATGCAGATGAAAAGGGGAGGATTTTAATGATAGAAATAGAAACAGAACAAAGAAAAATTCTTCTCACAGCAATATACACCCCAAATAAAAACAAAAAAGAATTTTACAAGAAGATCCATCAAAAAATAAAAGAAATAGAATATGAGGATATATGTCTAATTGGTGACTTCAATGCTATAACAGATATCAACGATGGCTACAAGAGTAACAAGAGAAATAAGAAAAAAAGAATGCTACCATCTACCTTTTTCGAAATGGTGCAGGAATTGAGCCTGAAACATATATGGAGAGAAAGGAATATAGGAAACAAACAATTTACATATTATTCAAACCCCAACAAATCATGGTCAAGGATAGATATGACTTGGTGAATCCAAGAATTGAGAAGAGATACAGAACAGATTGAAATAATGACAAACACCTGGGCGGATCACAACCCAATAAAAATAACATGGAAAGGACCAAAAAAGAAAAAGAGATGGTCAATGAATCAAAGAATAGTGAAAGATAAAGAATATATAAAAATGATGGAAAGAGAATTGAAACTTTTCTACGAAGTAATTAAGAAAGAAGAAACATTGTTACAAAATTTATGGGATACTACAAAAGCTTTTACAAGAGGGTTGACAATAGTGTATTTGGCAAGGAAAAACAAGAAAAAGAGACAAAAACAAGAATCATTAGAGAAAGAACTTAAAAAATTGGAAATGGACCTGCAAAAAAACCCCATAAGAATCAAAAACAAAGGAGAAAAAAGAACTAATAAAACACAAATTAAATTTGATGACACAAGAAGAGATGGCCCCAAAAAAATCAAATTTGCAAAACAAAACTATTTTGAAAATGCGAATAAACCGGGAAGATGGTTAGCACACACATTGAAAAAAGAAAAATACATCACTTACAAGATGAAAGGGGAAATATACAATACCAGAAAGAGGGGGAAAATAGTACAGAAATTTTTCAAGAATCTGTACAGCAAAGAATACAAGACAGTATCGAACAATACTTAAATACAAGGAATCTACATAAAATTGAAGAGAGAAGAGAAATGCTAAACAAAAGATCACAGTGATAGAATTAAAGGAAGCATTGAAGAGACAAAAAATAATAAAACACTGGGCCCAGAAGGTATACCTGTAGAATTTTATAAAGCCATGCAAGAGCAGACAGAAACAGTGATTTTAGACTTATTTAATGAAGCATTTATAGAAGCAAAGTTATCAAAATCATGGAGGGAAGCATATATAACATTGATACCCAAAGAGGATTTGGACAAATAATAAAATTACAGACCAATTTCTTTACTAAATGCAGATTATAAAATCTTTACATCAATAATGGCAGTTCGAATTAAAAAAAATATTACATGAAATTATCGACACAGATCAAAATGGCCTCTTACCAAAACATCAGTTAAAAAACAATAAGGATAATTATAAATACATTAGAATATTAGATTAGAATTAGATTAGAAGGTTTATTTATATGCCGCCCTTTTCCCTGGGGGGACTCAGGGCGGCTCACAATCCAAAGGAAGGGGGGAAAACAGACTTTTACATATAAGACAATACATGATTAAAACACAACATTCATATCATTCGGGCGGGTTACAATCTTTAGCCCCAGGCCTGACGGGATAGCCAGATTCTAAGGGCTGTGCGGAAGGTCTGGAGGGTGGTGAGGGTACGAATCTCCATGGGGAGATTGTTCCATTGGGTCGGAGCTACCACCGAGAAGGCTCTCCTCCGCGTGGTTGCCAGTCGGCATTGGCCAGCGGATGGAACTCGGAGGAGGCCTAATTGATGAGATCTAATAGGTCGTGTGGAGGTGATCGGCAGTAGGCGGTCTCTCAAGTACCCAGATCCACTACCATGGAGGGCTTTATGGGTGGCAAGTAGCACCTTGAAGCGTATCCGGAGATCGACAGGTAGCCAGTGCAGCTCGCGGAGGATAGGTGTTACGTGGGTGAAGCGAGGTGCACCCACAATCGCTCGCGCGGCCGCATTCTGGACTAGCTGAAGTTGCCGAATACTCCTCAAGGGCAGCCCCATGTAGAGCACATTGCAGTACTCCAGCCTAGAGGTCACAAGGGCACGAGTGACTGTTGTGAGAGCCTCCCGGTTCAGGTAGGGGCGCAACTGGTGCACCAGGCGAACCTGGGCAAATGCCCCCCTGGTCACAGCTGACAAATGGTGTTCGAAAGTCAGCTGTGGGTCCAGGAGGACTCCCAAGTTGCGGACCCTGTCTGAGGGGTGTAATGTTTGACCCCCCAGCCTGAGCGATGGAATACTTGCCAAATTGGCGGGAGGGAAACACAACAGCCACTCGGTCTTATCCGGGTTGAGCACGAGTTTGTTAGCCCTCATCCAGTCCCTAACAGCTTCAAGTCCCTGGTTCATCACGTCCACCGCTTCATTGAGTTGGCACGGGGCGGACAGATACAGCTGGGTATCGTCCGCATACTGGTGGTATTTTATCCCGTGCCGCCGAATGATCTCGCCCAGCGGTTTCATATAGATGTTAAAAAGTAGGGGAGACAAGACCGAACCCTGCGGCACCCCATATGTTAGGGGCCTAGGGTTCGATCTCTGCCCTCCAACTAACACCGACTGCGACCTGTCCAAGAGGTAAGAGGAGAACCACTGCAAAACAGTGCCTCCCACCCCCACCTCTCGCAGTCGTCGCAGAAGGATACCATGGTCGATGGTATCGAAAGCCGCTGAGAGGTCAAGGAGAACCAGGATGGAAGCATAGCCTCCATCCCTGGCTCTCCAGAGGTCATCGGTCAATGCGACCAAAGCGGTTTCTGTGCTGTAGCCAGGCCTGAAGCCGGACTGGAATGGGTCGAGATAGCTAGCTTCCTCCAAGGCCCACTGGAGCTGAAAGGCCACCACCTTCTCAACAACCTTCCCCACAAAGGGGAGGTTGGAGACTGGACGGTAATTGTTAAGAACGGCTGGATCCAAAGATGGTTTCTTCAGGAGGGGTCTCACCACCGCCGCTTTAAGTGCGGGGGGAAAGACCCCCTCCCAAAGGGAGGCGGTAACAACCGCCTGGATCCAGCCCCGTGTCACCTCCCTGCTGTTGACAACCAGCCAGGAGGGGCACGGGTCAAGTACACATGTGAAGGCACTCACAGCTCTCATGGCCTTGTCCACGTCCCCAGGGGCAACATCCTGAAACTCAACCCAGCGATGGTCTGCCAGATTATCCCCTTGTGCCTCAGCTGGATCTGCAGAATCGGAGTCCAACTCCGACCGAAACCGAGCAACTTTGTCCACCAAGAACTGGACGTACTCTTCAGCCCTACCCTGCAGGGGGTCCCCCGTATCCCTCCTATTTAGGAGGGAACGGGTTATCCTAAACAGGGCGGCTGGGCGCGACTCGGCGGAGGCAATCAAGGTGGCAATATAAGATCTTTTTGCCGTCCTAATTGCCCTTATTATGAAGAGAATCCTGGAAAACAAGTTGCACTAGTCTTTTTAGATGCCCAGAAGGCCTTTGATAACTTGAATTGATATTTCATTATCACACAGTTAAAAATGATGAGATTTGGAGAAAAAATTATAAAAATGATAGAATCAATTTATTCAGCCCAGACAGCAAAAATAATAATAAATAGTGATACTACAGAAGAAGTTAATATAGAAAGGAGTGAGACAGTGTTGTCCATTATCACCTTTATTATTTATACTATCTCTGGAATTCTACTAACAGAAATTAGAAACAATCAAGAAATAAAGGGATTAAAAATTTAAAAAGAGGAATATAAAACACAGGCATTTGCGGATGATATGGTATTCATATTAGAGGATCCATTAAAATCAGGAATTAAATTAATCCAAAAAATAGACAAATTTGGTAAGGTAGAGGAACTTAAAATTAATAAGAACAAAACAAAGATCATTATGAAAAATTTTACTAAAAAACAAGAGCAAGAATTAGAAGAAAACATGGGTATGCAAATAGCAAAAAAAATAAAGTACCTAGGAATTTGGCTGACAGGGAAATGCTCAAAAATTAAAGAAGATAATTATGCTAAAACGATTCAGAAAATTAAGAAAGATCTGGAAAATTGGAGGAAACTACAAATATCCTTAATGGGAAGAATTGCCATCATTAAAATGAATATACTACCAAAAAATATTTTTATTTCAAGTGGTGCCGATTAGCCTATGGATTTTTTTCCCCATTGATTTGAACAAATTAATTGCACAGTTTATTAGGTCAGGGGGAAAAAACACAAACTAAATTAAAATTGTTACAAGACAGTAGAGAAAGAGGAGGATTTGGACTTCCTGATTGAGAGCTTTATTCCAAGTAGCAGCTCTCACCTGGGTAAAGGACTGGATCAATTTAAAAAACAGAAGATTATTAACAATAGAAGGTTATAATTTGGAATTGGATTGGCACGCATTTATCTGGGATGGGAAAGACAAGATTCATAGCTATTTCCAAAAACATTTAATTAGAAAAGCTCTACTACAAACATGGTTAAAAATCAAAACAAAGCATTACAATAAAATCCCAACCTGGCTATCCACCATGGAAGCTCTGATATACCCGAATGTATTGGACATAAACAAGATAATAAGATATAAAGACATATTAGACAACCAAGAAAGGCTAAAAACAAGGCAAGAACTAAAAAACAAGGGAATAGATATTGGCTGGTGGCCCTATTTACAAGTTTAAGTTTTACGTTTTAATAGATTTGTATACCGCCCAATCCCGAAGGACTCCCGGCGGCTTACATAAAAACAGTTTAAAAACAAATACTAAAAAAATTAAAATACAAAACTGTGGATTTAAAAAAAGGACACAACATACACTCGATATTAATGAGGCTGAAGCACAAATACAGGCAAGGTATAAAAAAGACAGGGAAAAGGACGGATTCTATAAGGAGCTGCAAGAGCTGGATAAAATTGTTAGGAATATAATCTAACGTTTGGGTCGGCAATATATAAATCATGTAACAATGTACCTGTTTCTTTAAATCATACTGTAAAATGTGATTGGTTGCTGTTTTCCTCAATCGGCCATTAGAGGGAGCCAGAATGACTGTTAGCTCTCTCTGTTTGTTAGATGCTGGGCTGATCTGATCTGAGTGTTTTGGAAGCTGGCTGCTAGAAAGTGCCATGAGCTATTGTAAGTTTTGCAACTGTTAGCAAACTTTGAGTACCAGACTGATTATATGATACTAGACTATGTTATTTGGATTATCCCTTAACTGAAAGACATTGATGACTGACTGTCTTATCCGTGTATGACTTGGACTGTTTGATGGACTCTGATACCTCTATTTCCACGAAAGTAAAAGCCTATTTAAACTGCAGTGTCTCTGTATGCTGGTTTGTGTGTTCTCCAACACAACTCTCACAACGCTTCTCTGAACGTACTCGCTTTCCCAACGGGGAGCTTACCTAAAAGACGAGGGAATAGATATTAGCTGGTAGCCCTATTTACAAACACAGGCAAGGTATAAAAAAGACTGGGAAAGGGACAGATTCTATAAGGAGCTGCAAGAGCTGTATAAAATTTACAGGGAACCAAAGAAAAATTGATTAAAAAAATATATCTCTACTTATTAAAATTTAAAATGGAAGAAGAAACTGTGAAAGAAACGATGATAACATGGGCGATAAACTTTGAGCATAGTATAGAATTGGTGGAATGGGAAAAAACTTGGGAAATAAACTACAAATTAACGATGGCAACGGCTTATAGAGAGAACATGTACAAGATGTTCTACAGATGGCACCTTCCACCAGCGAGAATTGCAAAAATGTTCCCGGAGTGTTCACCTATCTGCTGGAAATGCAACAAACAACATGGAACATACTACCATATGTGGTGGACGTGCACAGCTGCGAAAAAGTATTGGAAAAAAATAAAAGATTGGCTAGAGGAGATTACTACACATCAAATTGCACTAAAACCTGAATTATTTTTGTTAGGGATTATAAAAGGAAATTATGAGAAAAAAATACTAGATACTTAATTTTACACATCCTTACTGCAGCAAGAATTATATTTGCACAAAACTACTATGGGGGGGCAGGGGGCAGCAGGGGCGGGAAGCTAGCTGCAGTGACCTGCACTCTAGTCAAGGGTGGAGATCAGCTGCAGCCTTCGTTGTAGGCCGCAGCCGATCCCTGGCCTAGCCTAGAGCACAGGGTGCTGCAGCTAGCTTCCTGCCACACATGCAAAGTCACTGGCTGAGTGCCACACGGTCCTGCACTCTAGCCAAGATTGGGAATGGCTGCAACGAAGGCCGCAGATGATTCCCATCCTTGCCTAGAGCTTAGGTAACTGCAGCTAGCTTCCTGCCGCCCCTGCCCCTGCCACCCACCCCCTGCCCCCTGCCAAGTCACAGCCATAGACTTACTTACTTGAAGAGGCAGCAGTAACAGCAGGGCGGGCAAGTGAGGATCACGTCAGCGAGGATCAGATTAGCGAGCGAGCGACGATGTGAAGAAAAGAGGTAAGTGGGCCATCTGTGCCACTGTATATATAGGAAACTCAGAGGCAAGGTGATCAGCAATCCAGTGAGTCAGTGAGCAGTAGGTGGGTGGGTAGGCAGGTGGGGCAAGCATGGTGTGGAATGGTGCGGTGAGCGAGCGGCAACTGGACAGGCAGGGGGAGCGAGTGGGGGGAGGGCAGGCCAGGGGAGGGACTGTTCCGGTTCTGGGCCTCCGGAAGCCCCGGTATGGAACGGACACAAAATTCTTTCAACTGGTACGGGCATACCATACCATACCGGCTGAAACCCACCTCTGAATATTGCATGTTGACACACTTATGTGCACACTTTTTAGTTTCAACCAGACTTAATTTGCATTTTTCAAATTAGCCACGTTCAAAATTGTTCATCTTCTAAACTCCATATGATGTAGGCCAATGCCTTATCATGCTGTCTTTGATCTGCAGCTGCTAATGGCCACTGGGATGGATTAACAATAACATCCCAGAGCTCCTTAGCCTTCAGGAAATATTCCATCTTTGCAGCCCAAAATATAATTCTTCTGTCCTATTCAAGGCAGCGAGCTCTCCTTGAATTCAACAGCCATCCTGCAAGTGTTCTCTGCCTTGTTTCTCCTTTTAAACACAGGCAGTCCCTCATCTTAATTACAATTCAGTCTTTGTATGCTCTGGGCCCATAACCTGTTAGAGTTTGCAGCAATCCAACCAGCACACAAGTAAATAATTCAGCAGGATTCATTTATATAAGAAACTTCTTTATATATAATACCATGCAGCGGAATCCAGAACCAGAAATCAGAATCCAGAAAAACAGAGAACAATAATCACAATAATATGATTATATGTAGTATGAATCCAAAATGGTGGACTGAGGGATACACAGTATTTTTTTGATTTCTTGTATTTGCTTAATTCTCTCACCATTTGATTCACCCATGAGGCCCCTATTTGACCTAGGTGTCCTATATGATTTTTCAAGTTAGCACTTATAACTGGGGGTCTCCCAAGCATCATTTCAAAAGGAGATAACCTAATTCCCTTTCATGTAGTGCATCACACAGACCAAAGTGCCAGTGGCAATGCATTCACCCATTTATGACTAGCATTGCCTTATATAGCCCACACTTGGGCATGTCTGTGAAGTCAACAACTAATGAATCCATGGGGTAATACCCTTTAGGTTGACTTCCAGGAGAGAGTCTAGGTCCTTGCCTTGGGTTTACTTGAGCACAAATGCTACACCTTTCACTTGCATGGGCACACAGTGCATGTAAGCGGTCAATGTAAGATGGAGTTCTTCTGCTTTGGAATATCTGGGGCTCAGTCCCCTTCACATTTCCAATGCTGCATAAGCTGTCATGTCAGGGTGGCTCTGATCATCTCGGGTTGCGGACAGCCTTGCTTCTCTGTCAGCTGCTTTTCCCTTTTCTGCTGGATCCGACCATCCAGCTTGGAGAGATTGTGCAGATTTCCTCATATGGAATCTTTAACTCCCTTGAGCAAGCACACTAGTTTCCTCTCTAATGCACGGATTAAAGCCCATAATTCTGCTTCTTGGGCCCTAGTGCCTTTTGAGTCAGGACTGCCTGATAGTTGTAAATTCTAGGGTTTGTTAAATATAAATGTCCCTTTGTTTCTAAAATTCTTTGAATTGAGTGGTTGGTGTAATTTGTTAGCTTCCTCCATTAAGAGAGTAGCAGCCAGCCTTTTGCATCAACTCTTCGTCTAGATAAGCCACAAGTTGTTGCCAACTTCCCTTTTCTTATCAGAGCCTGAGATAATTCTGACTTTAGGACTTTGTACACTCGTTTCTGCTTTAAACCCCAAACAAAGAGTTATTTTTCACCCCCTTTGGAGATGCGCAAAAAGGTTTGGCTAGAAGCGCAAAATTTGAAATCCTCATCCTGCAATATCCTGCCTCGCCCAAAAGTCCCCGTAACTTTTTCCTAGCCATTGGTTCTGCTATTTGGCAACCAGCTTCTTTTTGCTCATATCCTATTGCCTTCTATCCTCGACTTATGGTGTACCTTAAGAGTTGTGGCCAGGCAGGAGCTGTTAGAGCTGCCACCAGACTCCGACAGCAAGGGGCCCTATGAGTCGGCCCTGGAGGATGTGGAGGACCCTGGACAGGGTTCCGACTCTGAGCAGGGCGCAGAGACTGGTTGACCACCAGGTGGCGCCTGAGCCTTGGATCAGTGGGGAGGAGACAACAGAGAGCGATTCAGAAACCAACTGTGAGTTGTTCCGGGATGCACGCCATCAAAGGGCTACTCAGCGTCAAGAACAACTACGTAATTAGAGGAGGTAATTACGCTCAGCTGATGGTCATCAAGCTCCTCTCCCAGACTATAAAAGAGACTGCTTGTGCCATGCTCTTCTTGCAGAAGTCAACATTTGAGACTAAAGAGAAACGAACTTAGCAGGCTGGATTGCTGCCAGAGTTTGTTTACATTGATGCCACGGTTTCTCAAACTTGCTGCCAAACTCCTTATTGGTTTGTTTATTTGGCTTTCAGCCACCAAGAGTCTGGACTTGCTAATTAAAGGAAATTCCATTTTATGTTTGTCTCGGCTTTCGTTGCTGAACGGAGGAGGGGGTCAGAACAGATTGACTTCCGCCCAAGACAAACCTCCATTCAGCTACAATGGAGCAACTCTGTGCTGAGAATGCCGTTGGCTCAACAACTTGCTTTGCTGACTGGTTAAGTCTCCCAGCTTCTGGGACCTGCTAACCCCCCCCCCCCAGCCATGGAGGAAGTGCCCAGTGGCTACACCAGATAAGTTTGATGGCAAACAAGCTATGTTTGCAGCGTTCCTGAGACAATGCCAGCTGTTTATCAGCTTGAGAGCAGAGGACTTTCCCACTGATCGGACGAAGGTGGGATTTATCATCAGCTTGCTCTCAGGCACAGCTGCCCGATGGGCTACGCCGTTGCTATCTCAGCCTAGCCCTCTGCTGGATGATTTCCAGGGCTTGTGTAATCATTTTCGGCTGATGTTTGAGGATCCCATTAAGGAAGAAACAGCCACCAGACTACTCAGGGCACTGCCGCAGGGCAGTGGCTCCTTATAGGATTATGTCAGCGAATTCCGGCTGCTTAGTCAGGACTCAGCTTGGAATGAGCCAGCCCTCATGGACACTTTTCAGGATGGGCTGTTGGATGACTTGCAGGATGAGCTGGTGAGGGTGGACAGGCCACTGACGTTCGACACGTTGGTCCACTTGTGCCTCCGGATAGACGCCCGGCTGCAGAGGTGGAGGTCTCGCCGTGCATCCCAGGAAACCACTAGTGTGCCGGTTCCTCAGGAGACTGCAGTTGCCAAGGGAAAGCCCATGGAGTTGGGTGCCGCCACACCCTGAGTGGCACGCACGGTGATGGACAGACGGCGCGCAGGGGGGTTGTGATTATTTTGTGGGGTTCTTGGACACTTAGCCACAGCTTGCCCTAAGAAGAGTAGGGGGGTTGCGTGGTCTGAGACCAACCCCTCAGCTCCAGAACCACGTGTCAGGACTCGGGCGGGGCCCAATCCGAAGGAAATTGTAGGTTGGGCGCAGTCCGAAACAGAGGTGGACAGGCTGCCACGGCACATGGTTTTAGCAGCACACATCCTCTTGTCGGGTAGTTTGCAGGGAATTCCGGCCCATGCCTTGGTCAATTCCGGGGCTACCATGAACTTTATGGATGCAGCGTTTGCTACAGAGTACGACATACCTCTGTGTCCGGTGGACCCACCGATGCTGGTTGAGACTATTGACGGCCGGTTGCTTCTGTCTGGGCCTATCAAGGCCGCCACACAACCTTTGTGTTTGATCCTTGGGGAGCACGAGGAGGCAATCCAATTTTACATGGCTTCAGGCCTGCATTTCCCCGTGATCTTGGGCTTGGCTTGGCTGGGGACGCATGACTCTCAGATCCACTAGTCACAAAATCTGGTCACGTTCCCGTCCCTGCAATGCGTCGACCACATCCAGCAGCTTGCCCAAGGTGGATGTGCTGCCGGGTTTAGCGGACTTCGCGGATGTCTTCAGCGAGCAGGAGGCGGTGTCCCATCAACCTGGTACCTGATGTGAAGCTTCCCACGGGTCGTCTGTACTCCATGTCTGAACTGGAATTGGCTGCATTGCGGGACTTCCTTGATAAGAACCTTGCCTGGGGGTTTATCCGGCCTTCGTCCTCGCCCTTGTCTGCCCTGGCTTTGTTCGTGAAAAAGAAGACCAGGGATCTAAGACTTTGTTGTGATTACCAGCGCCTGAATGCCATCACGGTACGTAACTGGTACCCGCTGCCCCTGATTCCGGAGTTGTTGGAGCGGCTCCGGGAGGCAATGGTATTCACGAAGTTGGACTTGCATGGGGCCTACAATCTGGTTCGAGTCAGGGCAGGGGATGAATGGAAGATGGCCTTTGGCACCTGGTACGGACATTTCGAGTACACGGTCATGCCGTTCGGGTTGACCAATGCGCCGGTGGTCTTCCAACATTTTATGAACGATATCTTCCGGGACCTGTTGGATCAGTTTGTCATCATTTACCTGGATGACGTCGCGGTTGATCTACTCGATGTCCCGGAAGGATCATCAATGTCATTTGCGTCTGGCCATCATTCGTTCGCAAAGCTGGAGAAGTGTAAGTTTTGGCAGACTACCATCGAGTTCCTGGGGCACCGCATCTCCCCTGAAGGAATTGCGATGGAGCCGGGCAAGGTGGAGGCGTTGCGTAGTTGGCAACCTCCTCGATATATGAAGGATGTGCAGAGAATTCTCAGATTTGCCAACTACTACCTTCATCCCCAGCTTTGCTTTCTTGACCGCACCCCTCACTCGGTTCCTGCAAGGGAAAGTGCTGTTTCACTGGGGTCCCACGGAGCAGTGAGCATTCGTGGCCCTGAAGCAGGCTTTTACGAAGGAGCCGATCTTGAAGCACCCTGATCCCCATCGTCCATTTGTCGTGGAGGCGGACATGTCTGATGTCGTAGTGGGTGCAGTGTTACTGCAGGCTCACACCCCTGATGATACCCTTTTCCTTTGTGCTTACTACTCTTGGAAACTCAATCCTTCCGAGTGTAATTACACCATATGGGAGAAGAAGTTGTTGGCTATCAAGGTGGCGTTCGAGGCCTGGAGGCATCACCTGGAGGGGGCCAGGCATCAGGTCGAGGTCCGGATGAACCATTGGAATTTGGAGTTTTTGACCACAGCGCGTAAGCTGAACCAACGCCAGATACGATTGTTTCTGTTCTTTTTCTGGTTCAATTTTAAGGTGATGTACATATCTAGTGCGTTGAATCAAAGGGCGGATGCTCTGTCTAGGAAACCAGAGTACTCGGACCCTGCGGACTCGCTTCCACCCTGGACTGTTATACCCATCGAATCCTTCGCTGCAGTTCATGAACCCGTGGACGTACGATCTCTGATACGGGATGCACAGCGGGGTGATGAGAGGGTGGAGCAATAAAAGGCGGAAGTAGGGCTTCCCCAAAGACCTTTGATGAGAACCTTTTGAGGTATCGGGACTGGCTCTATGTGCCCGCAGGGCCCCTCCGTGGACTGGTTCTCTCCCAATGTCATGACACTCCAGCAGCGGGACATTTTGGCCTTTTCAAAACATTGCACCTGGTCTCCCATACGTTCTGGTGGCCCCGCTTACGAGATGATGTGCAGAAGTACGTTACATCGTGCGTCCAGTGTCGACAGGCCAAATCAGCGACAGGAGCTCCTCCAGGTTTACTGCAGCCCTTGCCGACTCCAGACAGACCCTGGGGAGCTGTGTCCATGGACTTCTTGACCGAGCTACCTCCGTCGTCAGGATTTACCATGGTCCTCGTTGTGGTGGACATGCTCACCAAGATGGCGCATTTCATCCCGTCGGAGATTGCCGACAGCCTGCACCACAGCCCACATGTTCATCCAGCACGTGTTCCGCATGCACGGCCTACCTGACGGGGTCGTCTCGGACCGTGGGATGCAATTCACGACCCAGTTTGGAAAGAGCTGATGGCAGCTCTAGAGGTCCAGATATGTTTATCCTCGGTGCACCATCCCGAAACCGATGGGGGCACGGAGAAGGTGATTGGGATCCTAGAACAGCACCCGTTTTGTGAATCAGCAGTAGAACAACTGGGCAGAGTACTTGGCCATGGCGGAATTTGCATTTAACAACTCCCAGCACAACTCCACACGGACGACGCCCTTCATGGCCAACATCGGGTACCACCCTCGTTTTTTCCCTCTCATCCTGGTGGACTCCCAGGTCCCCGCAGCACGACTTCCTCTCTGAGCTCCAGGCGATCCACCAAGTGGTGCACCGCTATCTGAATCAGGCAAAGAACTACAAAAAGATGGCAGATAAGTCTCAGCATGCGGTGCCGGAGTTGGCTTTGGGAGATCGCGTGTGGCTGTCCACGTGGCATCTTCCATCCCACTAGCCGACTAAGAAGTTGGACCACCGGTATCTTGAGCCATTCCCCATGGAGACCGTCATCAACCCTGTGGCCTATTGCCTGACCCTCCCATGTTTGATGCGAGTGCACCCGATGTTCCATCGCTCGCTCCTGATCCCTGAGCGATCGGCTTGTCCTCTCCACCAACGCTCTTCCCCCCAGCCATCATTGTGTAAGGTGGACACACAGCAACTGCACGAAGTGGCCCGGATCCATGACTTGAGATGGTTCAAAGGACGGTTCCAGTACTTGGTAGACTGGACCGACGAGGGGTCGGATGGAGGGACCTGGACCGATGCGAGAGGGAAGATGACCCCCCCTAGGATTGAAGACAAAGCCGCCACCTGGCGGCGCAAAGCATTCTGCGAAAGGCCACCCTCAAGGTCATTGTGGAGGAAATCCAAGACGTTAGGAATGGTGGCCCTATCGGGAGAAATGCCCAAAGGAGAGCACCACCGGACAAAGGCCATCCAGGTGGAATTGTAAACGCGGGTCGTCAACAGATGCTGAGACGCCTTGATGGTACGAATGACCCCAGATTAGCCCCTCTCAGAAGCGCCGTTTAAGAGCCAGGCGGTCAGATGGAGCCACTGGGGCTCCAGGTGAACCAGAGCTCCCTGCAGCAAGACCACCTCCCTCCGCAGAATCCTCCATGGAGGAGCCACCGACAGTTGGACCAGGTCTGCGAACCAGGGCCTCCTGGGCCAATAGGGGGCCACAAGAATGACCAGGGGCCTCTCTGCCACCACCTTTCTGATGGTCCCCGGGACGAGGGGAATGGGAGGGAATGCATAGAGAAGGCCCGGGGCCACTGGCTCCTGAGGGCGTCCATGCCCTCCGCCGACCTGGACTGGAAACGGGTGAAAAACCAAGGAAGTTGGGAGTTTGCAGGCGATGCAAAAATCCACCAGGAGTCCCGAATCTCTGACAGATCCTTCGGAACAGTGACAGGTGGAACTGTCACTTGCCATTGTCCAGAGTCGCCCGACTCAGCCAATCCGCCTGGACGCTGGAAATCCCGGAGATGTGCTCCGACACCAAGGACAGCAGGTGTCTCTCTGCCCAGGCTTTTGGCGAAGTTCACCGAAAAGGCCAGGCTCTGAAGGCTCCGAATGGTGAGCCAAAGGTCCGAGATGGCCTGAGGAAGAGACCCCGCCTGAACCAAGACATCGTCCAAATAACATTGGAGCCACACTGGAACAAAGCGTAGATGAGCCGCCAGGGCCGCCAGAACCTTCATGAAGGTCCGAGGAGCTGAGGCCAGCCCGAAAGGAAGAGCCCTGTACTGGTATGGCGGGTCCCGTGCGAGAACCTCAAGAACCAGCGGTGAGCGGGCAGAATAGGAATGTGAAGTTAGGCCTCCATGAGGTCCACGGAGGCCAGGAAGTCCCCTTTCCTGATGTCCTGAAGGATAGATTTGAGGGAGGACATTTTGAAACGCCTGTACACCAGAAACCTGTTCAGGCACTTGAGGTCTAGAATTGCCCTCCAGCCCCCGGTGCTCTTCGGAACCACGAATAGATTGCAGTACTGGCCCAGGCCTCAGTCCCCTAGAGGAACTGCCTCCACTGCCCGAATGTCGAGAAGGTAGGCAATTGCCTGATCCATCAGGTGCCGGCGCTCCCGGCTCCAAGACGGAGGGAACAACCTGAAGAGGTTCAGAGGGATGGAAAAATTCTAACCTGAGACCGTGACGAACTGTGGCCCGAACCCAAGCGTCCGACGTGATCGCGGATCAATGGAACTGCCTATCAGCTTTGAAAGAAGAAAAACGCTGATTATAGCCGTAATTTGCAGCCCTATACCTTTGTCTACGGAAAGGGCGTGACTTAGTCTCGGGCTTTTTAGCATTAGAAGGAAGAACCTTCTTGTCCTTATTCTCTACTATGATGGGGACGAGGGCCTCCCCGAAAAGATTGGTCCCTTGAAAGGGGCGGCCGCCAAATCCATTTTGCCTTGTTATCCATCTGCCAGTGATGCAACCAAAGGAGCCTACGAGAGGTGACAGAGGTGGCCAAGGCACTGGAAGCAAACTTGACCGTGTCCAGGGTTGCATCAGCAGAGAACTGGTAGGCCGCCATGATCTTAAAGATATCCTGGTGGAGCCGCTTGTCCTGGATGGGAATGCGCTCCTGGAGCTTCTTAAGCCACATGACCATGGCACGGTTAAAGTAGGAGGCCGAAGCCGCGGACTTGATAGTCCATGCCATGGCATTAAAATTCTTCCGCAAGGTAAGCTCTGCACGCTAATCCTCCAGCTTCAACTTATCTGCCGCATCGCCCAATACCACCGGAGAGGAGGAAACAAGGGTGGCCACCGGGTTGTCAATGGCTGGCAGCTGAATGGCTTGAGCAAAGGTTTGCTCCACATTATAGTGCCGGCGGTCATTACTCCCAGGAGCCGAGAAATTGGAGGGGCGAGCCCACTGATTGGTCAAGACCTCCAGAAACAGAGGAGCCAGAATCTCCTCCTTGTTAGTGGCCGTGGCAGAGAACATGGCCATGTCAGGATCCCTGGGGGGGGGGCACTGAATGATCCCCCGTCCCTACCTTGATGGTCTGCCTTGCCTTGTCTAAGAGAATCTTGAACATGGCCGGAACAAAGAGGCCCTTAGAAGAGGGCTCGTCTGGAAGACCCGCATTCTCATCATCCAAGAAGCCCATGTCCTGGAGGTTCTCCCCCCCCCCCAAGAACGAAGCTTCGCTAATCATGGAAGGAGAGGATGCCCGATACTGGGCCCTGCCTAGCCCTCCATGCCTGGAAGAAAGGGAGCCCTTGTCCCGCTGGGCAATGACCCGTGAGATGGCTGCAGAAATAAGCCTTTTAATACCTTCAGGGAGGTTATCCAAATCCTCTACACCCTATAAGCAGAACTAGGGCCCTGAGGCGCCAACCTGCGAGAGGGACAGGGGCCCTAGACATACCCTCCAAAGGATCACCTGAAGGGGAAGGGGAACCCCTCCTCCTGGAATAGGCCCGAGGCCTGTCGGGGGAACTTGAGGAAGAAGCAGGGCTAAACCCTCTAGGGGAAGACCTGCTGGAAATAGGCCCGAGGGGGGACCTGGACCTGTCTTGGGATGAAGGCTGACTGGGCCTGCCTTTCTGTCCTGGCAAATGTCTTCTCAATCGCCCTATGCCGCCTGGCCTCCTCCCTGGTGGAGGACCTAGAAAGGCGCTGGGCAGCCAAGGATCCTGGGGGGGAACCCCCACCTCACCTCCTGCTCCAGGGCTTCCTCACCCCTAATTGGGCCCACCACCTGGCCCTGGGGAATCTCCGCTCCCTCGTCCATAGCCCACTCACATGTCCGACAAAGGCAGCAGGAACACAGGCCTCCGAAGGCCCCACTAGGACCAGGGCCTAACGGCCTGTGGGGGAACTAGGCCTCACCCACGAAGCAGGCCGAAGTAAAGGCCCCGCACATGTGGCGACCTCCAAAATGGCTGCTGGAAATCCGAGCGCAGGCGAAAAGGCCGTCCACTAAATCAAGCGGCTCAGCCGGGCTTCCAGGAGCCGGCGCCGCCTTGATCAGAGTCGGGGAGAGCCACGCGGCATCCAGGCACGCTCTCCTCACCCCCGCTCATCCCCCTCAGCAGCAACATAGATATCGGCGGAGTGGCAGTCGCCCAGAGCGATCAGCTGTTCTGCGGGCGGCTTGTGCACTCCACATGGCGCCGAAGCTGCTGCTGCCGCCGATCCTTGCAAGGAAAGCTGCTCCTCAAGCATCTGAAGGCTGGAGCTGGCACCCCTGCAATCCCGGGGATAGGGCTGAGGCTCCGGGCCCACGGTGGGAGGCCAAACGCCCCACAGGCTCTCCCCAACTGCCCGAGGCAGAGATCTGTCCCTTGGGGCCACAGCTGCACAATTTAGAAAAAGATTTAAAGTGCCCAATTAAACCAAATGGAAAGCCAAATCACAATCAAAATAAAGCCTACCTATGGATAATCTCAAACAGTGCTTGGACCAAGAAAGACTGAGAGAACTGGGCCAGGATTGGAAGACACCAGTATTTAAGGTTTTATTCTCAGTCTTTGGATCAATCAGGCTTTGAGAAAACCCACAGGTGACCAATCCCTCCCCTCCTCCGGAAAAATTTGAAACCCTCCATCTGTTCCTTCCATACTCTTGCCTTTGGTTATCACCGATGCTTCTGCCAAAATTTCTCTCATTACATTGCTTCTCCTGGATCAATCAGGGACTTTGCGATGTCCCTGAGATCAGCAGGATATGCCCTCCTCTATTATCTCTATAGGACAGTTTAGATCCAAAAGGACTGTCCAGAGGCAGAGATATCGACTGTAATCTTGGAGCTCCAAAATTGCATGTCATATCATCGCGACATTAGCTCCTCCCCCCGTCCCTTCCTGATTCGTCTTTAATTAATAATTCTGGTTCTGTGTTCAAAAAGTTAGAACAGATAATGTAAACATTTTATTTTGCAAACTTCCAACTAAAGGGTTAATCTAGGACTGTATTTAAAGGAGAGAGAGAGGGAGGGAGGGAGGGAGGGAGGGAGGGAGGGAGGGAGAGAGAGAGAGAGAGAGAGAGAGAGAGAGAGAGAGAGAGAGAGAGAGAGAGAGAGAGAGAGATTTCCAAATTTGATGTTGTGTTGATTTCATGATTAGTTAAATGGCCATGCTGTTAACAAAAATTAACAAAGCTGAAAAACAAAGACAAAACATACCGTATTTATCGGCGTATAACACGCAGTTTTAAAACTAAAATTGGAAGCTTAAACCCTGCCTGCGTGTTATACGCCGATCTCAGCCTGGCGGCAGCGTCACACAGACTGTGGAAGGAGGGGGAGGAGGAGGGAACCAAAGAGAGCTTTTACCGAGTCTGCGCCCCACAGCCAGGACCGTCCTGGCGCTCCAGCCGCGTTTCTTCCTGCAAAGCCCTTCGGGCAACCCGAGAGTTCCGCTTGACGCCAGAAGGGCTTTGCAGGAAGAAACGCGGCGTTTCTTCCTGCAAAGCCCTTCTGGCGTCAAGCGGAACTTCCGGGTTGCCCGAAGGGCTTTGCGGGGAAGAAACGCGGCTGGAGGCGCAAGGACGGTCCTGGCTGTGGGGCGCAGACTCGGTAAAAGCCTCTCTTTGGTTCCCTCCTCCTCCTCCTCCTCCTCCTCCTCCTTCTTTCTGGAGCCCCTTCCTCAAAGATTTGGTACCAAAGCAATGGCGGTGAGGAAGTTGTGTCTTTTGGATTTTGCACTGTTGTCTTTTCAATGGTTCTCAGACTGGTTGAACCTTTAGCAGCTGGGGTGATATTCTTTACTGTTAAGGTTACAATTGGATGTGTTGGACAAATCTTAAAAGATGAAACTTTTATTAAAACGTTTGACTTAACTAAAAACGTCTTCCTTTTTCTTCTTCTTCTTAAATATGATTTATTTATTTATTTTTACTTCAGAAGTTTGATGACCGTTGTACAAACTAATCCAACCTAAATGTAGAGGAGGAGAAGAAGGGGGGGGGATTTAAAAAGAGCAGAGGAAAAAGAAAAGAAAGCATGAAGAAAACATAAAGAAAGGGATGGGAGGGAGGGAAGGAAGGAAGGCACTTTATGTTGAAACAGAAAATATTATATAAGGAAGAAAATGGAAATAACTTTTTGCTCAAAGAGGTGTTTTTTCATTTCATATTTGCCTTTTAAGAGGAGTTAATGTTATAATTCATGTTCTAATGTTATAAATTTTAATCCAACATTAAGTTCCGAGCTTCCAAGTCATTTATTTTTAATGAAAAAAATTTTTACTCAAATTTTTGTGTTAAAATGGGGGATGCGTGTTATACGCCGGTGCGTGTTATACGCCGATAAATACGGTATCTTGAGCCGTGATGGCACAGTGGTTGGAATGCAGTACTGCAGGCTACTTCTGCTGATGGCCAGCTGCCAGCAATTCAGCAATTTGATTCTCACTGGTTCAAGGTTGATTCAGCCTCCTTTTTTTGTCTCTTGTTGGGGTGAACGCCTTTTTCTCTTTTTTTACCAACCCTCTTTTCTCTTGTTTCCCTGCTTCTTTTTCTTTTTTAATATTGCATGTTGGCATTATACAATGAATGGATTAAGGTAGCAACAACCTGAAAACTGGGTCCAAGAACACGGGTTGGTTTATTGGAGGCTGATGTTTGAGTTGCTGTGGATGGCTCCAAGATTATAATTAATTTACTAATTTATCCTTTGGATTATAACTTCGACTATAACTCAATCACAACAATGTCAGAACCAAATACCAAGATGAAGAAAATAACATCATATGCTTCTGCAACAGCCATACTGCCTGGTTCAGCGACACAAAAAGTAACAGGCACAACAACACAACAAGATAAAGCTACCTTGAAGTTAAAAAGTATGTTGTAAGCCATTCACATGGATCTGAAGGATCTTAAGGAGCAAGTAAACAAAGTAGAAGAGAATGTGGACAAGGTGGAAGATGAACTGAAGGAAGTCAAGGAAATGATGAGGGAAATGAACAGAGACTGCAGAAGGTGGAAGAAAGAACAGAAATAACAGGGAAAAAAGTAGATGGATCATAGATTGCGAATAATTGACAGAAAGCAAGCTGAATCCACCATAGTTTGGGAAATGGAAAGATCCGAATTCTACATAAGATTTCAGAACATTGAAGAGGAGAAAGGAGAGAATATAGCAGAGAAGATTGCGGAAATACTTTCAGGGGTCACAGAAATAAGTAAGGAATATATTTTAGGTGCAATGAATGAAAATTTAGAGTACATACACGATATGCAGTGAGAAACAACCTGCCGAGAGAGGTACATGTAAGATTTATTTAAAAAAAAAAAAAAATGAAATATTGTAAGCAACAAGAAGTATCACAATTAAATATAAGTCTAGAGAGATAGTGGTATTGAAGCAAATCCCAAGGAAGGTTAGGGAAATAAGACAAGAATACTACTTCCTGATTAAGAAAGGGGTGAGTTTAGATGGCTGGTTCCAGAAGGGATCTTGGTAAACTGGCAAGAACAAAGGCACAGATTACATACACTAGAGAAAGCAGAATTATTTTATGAACAACATATAGCAGCACAGGAAGCAATGCTGGTAAGAGAAGAGGGAGGAGCCAAATACCAGGAAGCTAAGGGGAAAGACCAAGGCTGTTAGCCATAACTTATGAAGTTATGGCTGCTGCAGTGCCCCATAGTCATATAATCAAAGGAAGGCATTTGGCAGCCCACATGCACTTACAACCTTGGTAGCCTTTGAAGAATTTCCATTGACAGACCCCTATGTCCACCTGTACCCTTTTGAGGGGACACTGGAGCTAAAACAGAGTGGATAAAAATTGGTTTAAAAAAGTTTAAAAAATTAAATTGAATTTATTTTTATTAAATTTATTTTAATACTTTAGTTTATTCAGCATAAAATGGAGCTTAGTTATGTAGTATGAGGCTGTATGTTCTGCAATATTGGGACTGTTGGTGAGTCAACAGCGGACCAGAGGAGTCACTGCAGGACAGAGATGACAGTTGCTCTATAAAAATTATGATTTAAATTGAGTTTATTTAAATCAAGCCTTTTTAGTAGTGATTTAAATTGTGATTTAAATCAACTTGATTAAAATAAAATCCACTTTGAGCCAAGATAGAAGGCTGAACCCTTTTCAAGTCTCAGATTAGCCCCAGTGTTACAGTTGCAAGAGTGTACATTAAGTACTACAATGGCCAGCCACTTGAATGTACCTTAAGCACCTTATTGTGACCAGCACAAATCTCAGGGTCCTACTGTGCTTAACTAACCACTGTCTTTCCTTCTCTTGCTGATGAGGCTTGCCAACAAAAAACAGTTTCTTTTCCTGCAGAGCTACTTGTATTGGGATGGGATGCTCCACCTCCCTGCCAGCTGAGTGTGGGCGGCTGCTCCTGAGCTCTTCGGCTTTTGGACGTCATTCCCACCACCTAGCACCAGTTCAGGGGTTCCTTCTCATGGGGGGTGGGAGGGGGAGAGAGATAGGGAGGGAAAGAGAAAGAGAGGGAAGAAGACAGTGAATAGGGGGCGCAAGCAGGTGTGGTCGGGAAACCCACAATTCCCTCCAGACCCAAAGCTGGGAAGGCAACTATTGTGAGCTGCCACAGCTGAGCGGCTGCAACAGAGCAAGAAAAATCAGCATGGTGATCGTCTGGGTGAGATAACAAGATTGGCTTGAAATACAACTTTCGTGTAAATTAACTTTAACCTCCAGAAAGAGTGGCAGGAGATGGGGGGAGCAGGCGTTAGTAAGACCCCCCCTCCCGGGCTAGCAGTGAACAAACAAAACCATTAGCAAAGAACAAAAGAAACAATAGATCTTGAGAACTGCTTAATGGTTAGAAAGCAAATTGGAATCTTCTGACTTTTGACTTTTACTCTGTGCTTTTGATTCTCTTGATAACTTTTGATAACTTTGAGATTTGCTTTCGAAGCCGGGAATTTAAAAGGTGAATATGGTGAATTAATTGTCCGCATTGCCATCTAGTAGTAATTGCTGGCCGAATAAAGAAAAGCTCCCTAAGAAGGATTGACTTTGAACTGCTACTGATAATACCAATTGATGATAAAGTCCCTCTAAAAGAAAGAAAATAAGACCAGCTGTGTAAACAGCAGTGCTGTTCTCTCTTGCTTCATTATAAGGGCTGCTAAGAATGTCTTTCTTATAGTGCATTATTTTTACTGGAAGAAGAAACTTGGAAAACCCAGACAACCTATTTTTTGTTGTTCAGTTGGGTACTTTGGGTCCTTTGAATTTTTCTTTTTTCTTTCCTTTTTTTAATCTCTTTTTTCTGCCTTTTTGCAATGAGGCGTGGATTATTATTGTGGAATTAGCTTTCTTTTTGTGGGGAAGGGTGGGTGCCTTTTCTCCAATCTTTTTTCTTGTTTCTTTTCTTTTCTAACTTCACATTAGCATTATAAAGCGAATGGATTAAGACAGCAATGGCAAATCTTTTTTCACTCGCATGCCATAAGGGGGGAGCGCAGAGGGGTCATGTAGGGTCGTGCCGCACCCATAATGCAATGTGCAACACCCCCCCAGTGCACATGCGCACATGAGAGGCATTCCCACCCATTTTTGCATGCTTTTTTCGCCCTCCCCAGGTTCCAGAGCTTTATAGGAGCCTGGGGAAGGCGAAAACAGCCTCCCCGCCCTCCCCTGGAGGCCCTCCGGAGGCTTCAGGGACGTTCAGAAGGCTTCCCTGAAGCCTCCAGAGGACTAAAAATGGCCCTAAGAGCAAACCAGAAATCTGGTTTGCTCATAGAGTCATTTTTAGAGGTCCCTGTAGCCTCCAGAGAGCTTAAACCGACCCCACGAGCAAACTGGAAGTCCATTCCCGAATTTCCGGTTTGGCTATAGGGACGGTTTTTTGCACTCCTGAAGCTCCTGAAGCCTCCAGAGCGCCTCAGGGGGGAGACTCTTTTCGCCTCTGGAGCCTGGGGAGGGTGAAAAATGGCTTTAAAAAGCTGAACTCAGTTGGCCAGCGCAAGCATACATGCTGGCCAGCTGACAGGGCAACGTCTCACGTGCCCTGAAAAATGGCTCCGCGTGCCACCTGTGGCACATGTGCCATAAATTCACCATCCCAGGATTAAGGTAACAAGAACCTGAAGACTGGGTGCAGGAACAGAGGTTGGTTTATTGGAGGCTGGAGCTTGGGGTAGTGTGGGTGACTCCAGGATTACAGTTAATTTACTCTTTGGATTATAAAATTCGAATACAACTCAAATACAACGATGTCAAAACCAAATACCAAGATGAAGAAAATAACATCATATGTGTCAGCAACAGCTATACCACCCAGTTCAGGGACACACAAAGCAACAAGCACAGCAACACAAGAAGACAAAGCTATTTTGAACTAAAAAATATGTTGCAAGCCATACACATTGATCTCAAGGAGCAAATAAATAAAGTAGAAGAGAAAGTGGGCAAAGTGGAAGACGAATTGAAAGAAGTCAAGGAAATGGTGTGGGAAAATGAACAGAGACTGCAGAAGGTGGAAGAAAAGGCAGAAATAACAGAAAAAAAGTGGTGGAGATGGATTAGACTGATAACAATTGATAAAAAACAAAATGGATCCAGCATACTTTGGGAGATAGAACGAGCTGAATACTACCTAAGATTTCAGAACATTGAAGAGGAGAAACTAGAGAACTTAGCAGAGAAGATCACAGAAATCATCTCAGTGGCCATAGAAATTAGTAAGGAACATATTTTAGGTGGAATGGATGAGACATTTAGAGTACATACAAGATACGCAATTAGAAATAACTTACCCAGAGAGGTACATGTAAGTTTTATTTTAAAAACTCTAAAAATGAAATACTGCAAGCATCAAGAAGTATCATAATGAAATACAAGTCTAGAGCGATAGTGATATTGAAGCAAGTTCCAAGGAAGGTCAGGGAAATAAGAAAGCAATACCACTTCTGACTAAGAGTCTGATTAAAAAGGGGGTGAGTTTTAGATGGTTTGTGCCAGAAGGAATTTTGGTAAATTGGCTACACTAGAAAAAGCAGAATTATGTTATGAACAATATATAGTAGCACAGGAGGGAATGCTGGTAAGATAAGAGGAAGGAGGTAAATGCCAGGAAGCTGAGGAAAAAGATCAAAGGGAAATGGAGAAAGAACAGGAAGAGAAAGCACTAAGAGAAGGAGCAAGGGCCAAAGAGACAAAGGAGCAGAGGGAGCTAAGAACAAGGAGCCGAGGTGGCGCAGTGGTTAAATGCAGCACTGCAAGCTACTTCAGCTGACTGCAGTTCTGCAGTTCGGCTGTTCAAATCTCACCGGCTCAAGGTTGACTCATCCTTCCATCCTTCCGAGGTGGGTAAAATGAGGACCCGGATTGTTGTTGGGGGCAATATGCTGACTCTGTAAACCGCTTAGAGAGGGCTGAAAGCCCTATGAAGCGGTATATAAGTCTAACTGCTATTGCTATTGCTATTAACAACTAGATCAACTAAACCTATAAATCAATGACATGGAAGAAGAAATAAAAGTAATCTCCATTAATATAAACAGACTAAACTCGGCAATAAAAAGAAAAAAAAATCCAACAAATTAGAGAAATTGAAATTGGACATTATATGTTTACAGGAAGTACATATTAGAAAGCAACATAGGAAATTTTTGGAACAGGTAAAACTAGGCAATTTATATACGACATTGGCTGATCAAAGCAAAAAGGGAATAGTGTTATATATTAGAAAAACAATACAATCAAATCTAATTTACGAAGGTGGGGAGGGGAGAATACTGATGGTGGAGATAACAATGAATTTGAGAAAGATATTATTAGTGGCAATATATGCCCCAAATGATAAACAAGAAGATATTTTTTGGGAAACTACACAAAAAGATAATACACTATGAATATGAAAACATATGTATACTGGGAGACTTTAATGCAATTGTAAATAATGGAATATACTATAAATCCACAAAGATGAACAAGAAGCTGAGAAAAACCCTACCCAAAACATTTTTCATGATGGCGGAAGAATTAACTCTGCAAGATGTTTGGAGAACAAGACACCTGAAAGACAATATACATTCTACTCAAAACAGAAATTTGTCATGGTCAAGAATAGATATGATGTGGATGTCAACAGAGTTAATGTTCAAAACATTCAAAATAGACATACACAAAAACACATGGGCTGACCATAACCCAATAATAATGACTTGATTTATAAAGTTTTTTATTTTTTCATTTTCATAACAAATAACCACATGTGTACTATTACATAACCAACATTATATTATATTGTTAAATGTTTACATCAATTCATCTTGCCATCAACTCCCAAAAACAATTATTGGCTCTTTTGCTTTCCATACACCAGATTTGTACCTTATCCATCACTTTCTTCTCCCTCTCTCCTCCTCCTCCCTAGCTCCTTTCTTCCCTTTGTTATCCTTCTTTTCTCTACTTCCCTTCTTCTCCTTCTCCTCTCTCCCCTTTCCACTCCATCTTTCTTTCCTACTCTTCCCCTCGCCCTCTCTTCTTACCTTACCTCTCTCCTCTACTTTGCACTCTTCATCTCATTTACTGGTGTATTTCAGCCTCTGAGCGAGCTCCATTTTATGTTGATGGTATTTATAATTCCATTTCAATATACATATTTAATTTTAGCATATCTTCCTCCTTTTTTAAAATTATTTATTTATTTATTTATTTATTTATTTATTTATTTATTTATTTCCAAAACAAACATATATTGTAAAAAGTATATCAGCTGGTTACAAAAAGCTTTTGTGCATCTCTTCCACCGTAATCAAATATAATCCATATTAATTCAAATATCTTAACTCAAATATTTACTGTATTAACATCATCATACCTCCACTTTTATTTGACTACAGTTATTTAAACATCCTTCATCCTTAAGTATACCAAGATTCAATCCATAACCACATGCTGGCATTTCATTTACTTATTTATAAAATCCTCCATTAACATTAAGTCCTCATATCCTGTTTTAGCTAAACTTCCATAGTATTTAATACCAAACTTTTCTAATCCTCCATGTATATAATTTATTATCATTATCCTTTATTTATTTAACTATATCCTATATCATAGCATTTTCCCCCTATTAGTTAAAATTTAACTGTATATAGTTTTGTTTTTTTATGATAATTATTATTGTTATTAATAATCTTTATATATAGTCCAAAAATATTTCTAACCTTCCCTTCTCATATCCAATTATTACTTATCATAACAACTCAACATTGTATACATTACTATCATTATAAATTTTTATTTAACTATACCTATTACCAATGGATTTAACTAAGTTTAGCTAATTTTGAATTATACTCTTCCATCTATCAACCTGTATCTCTCCAATAACAGAACAGTCTTATATCTGCTGCCATTTGTGGATCCAATTCTCCAAAGATCTTTTTGAACGAATCCATACGAAGAAATCTTTGCACCTTCTTGTTTGTGGTATCTCTCATATAATGTTGACGCCCTCTTTTTGTTTCCTTTATCAGCTTGTCTTTAATTCTCAGCAGTGGTATCAAATGTTTTGCAAATAGTATTTTATAATCCATAAATTCTTTGATATTTTCTTCTCCTTCTATGCCCTGTCCTTTGAAGTAAATTTTCTCTTCATTTAACTCCCCTTCAAATATTCCATTCTTTCCTCCCTCAGAAATAAACCAATTGTCACGAATATCAATAAGCTCAAATTCTTTATCTCCGTTTTCCATCTTATTTTGTATTTGGTAACCATCCTCAGTTTTTTCCTCATATTTTGTTGCCAAAAACACCAAATAATCCAATTTTCTCTGAATTCTGTCCTCTGTATCAAACACCCTCTTCAAAGCTGAAAGTATCGCTTGGAGAGACACTTGAAGAGACGCCGTGTTTATATGCAGTTGTATTTTTTCTTAAAAGCTCTGAAGCATTCACAAATGAAAGCAGACTACAAAGGGAACAGCTGTACAATCTTATTAGATCTTAAGCCAAAACAGCCAAGCAATAAAAGTGTCAAGATGTAAACAGTCAAATTGTAGTCAATTAGTTTACAGCCATCTTACAGAGAATCAGAAGAAATGTTGGAGTAATCTATCCGTTGGAAAAGGTTTACTTAGAATCAATCCATGTGAATAACATTTAAAGAGTAAGATAACCACTGTCCAAAACCATTAAAAAGATCAAAATCGCCGCAAGGTTCTTCTATTCTTTAATTTAAATTAGTTTTAAAAAAATTTAGGCAGTCCGTTTTTCTTTAAACAATAAAAGGTTTTTACCAGCTGAAAACACTTCTTCTTCAAATTGCCCTGACTTTGTCAGCCTTAAAAGACTGGAATTTTTACTGCCAGACGAAGACTTTAAACCTGCTTTTCTAGGAGATTTTGCGATATCCCCGAGATCAGCAAGATGTAATCTTCCTGTTCACCATCTCTTCGGGATGATTTAGGTCCATTAGAACCCCCCAGCAATAAAAGTATTGAGTGCGATCTCAGAGCTTTGAGATCGCACGTCATCTCGTCACGGCATCCAGGCTCCGCCCCATCTCCCTCCTTTTTTAAAAAGAAAAAAGTATACATATATAATAAATGTATTTTTAAACCTCCACTCCAACCTATTTTTGGCTGAGATGTAGACCTGGTTATGATTCCCATCTATTCTCATCATGTTTATATAGTTATGCATCCTTACATGCCCCAAATTTGTAGTTCTGCCTTTATAATCTCAATAATTTTCCATTGTAGGAGAAAGGAGCTGATGCCGTGACAATACAGATGTGCGATCTTGGAGCTCCAAGATCGCAGCCAATACTTTTACCGCTGGGTGGTCCATCTGGACCTAAACTGCCCCAAAGAGACGGTGACAGGAAAGAGTACCTCTTGCTGATCTCAGGGACATCGCAAAGTCCCTGATTGATCCAAGAGAATCTGTTCTAGCCGGCAATAGAAGCACAGCCCCAAGCCACTGAAGTCAGGACAGCTCCGCAACCGGAGGAAAGCGGAAAGAGAAAGTGTGTCCATCTGGTGAGGAAATTTTATTTTTACAAAAGAGACTGCCCAAAAAAGATTAAAACCAAATCAAACTTGTAAAGAAAAGAAAAGAAAAGAAGCGGCAAATTTAATCTATTTTGGACAGTGTGTTATCCTTTTTTTTTTTGTCTTCTATGGATGGAAGTTTTGCAAACACTTCCTACTTTTATAGTGAAAGTATTGGCTTTTCTTCTACTACTTTTTTTTTTAAACCTACGGATTAAATATTTTTTTATTATTTTCACAATACTGGCTTAGATGGGTTTTTTTTCTTTTTCTTTTGTTCTATTTAAGAGCCTTGTTTCTTTTAAATTTGGAATATAAAGAGGATATAAAAGGAATATAAAGAGAGCAGTAACATCAGAGGGAAAAGAAGTTACACTGCCACTTGGAGGTTGGAGGCCGAGTTCTGGAAATATTTTTCTCTCTCTTTTCTTTGATCATTTTGACCTTGCACTTCAAAGGTTTTAGCTTGCAAAGAGATAAGATGGGTTGTTTATGCAGGTGCCCTTTGGATGTCTCTTTGGCAGCGAGAGAGAAGTGAAAAACAAAGCTTTGTTTTCCAACTAGAGTGGCAGTGTTTATAAATTGGACAATGACACAATACCAAGAGGAAACCATAACAACAGATTATGTTTGAAATTCAAAAATTATTAGAAACATCAGAGAGAATTAAGAAGAAATTGGAAAATATAGATGGTAATATAGCAAAAATTGATGAAATTGAAGATAGCCAGCTAATGGAAAAAGTGGAGGTTAGAATCTCAAAAACCTAAGGGAAAAATGAACAAAGAGGCAAGATAACTGTGGATATTGACAGTGATCTGTGCGTGGTTGGAAATGGAAAGAGTGGAACATGAAAAGGGAAGAGAGATGGAAAGGAGCTCTACCCCAGATTTCAAGGTATAGAAGGAGAAAAAAGAAAGCACAACTGATAACCAAAGATAAACTGATTAAAGAAGCTAATGGAGGGTTTCCAGAATTTATAAGACATGCAACAAGCAACAAGGTGCAAAGAGAAGTCCACACAAAGTTGATTAAGGAAATAACCAGAAGATTAATCCCACATAAGGCAAAAGAAATAAGACTGTACTACTACTGGAAAGACACAGGTTGAAAACTATTAACAAAATACTAGCTAAATGGTTAAAATTAGAGCATTATGTTAAAAATGAAGTAATGGATAGAGCTACATAGTTAATTGATAATGATATAATGTATACATATATATTGGTTTGACAAGAGAAAATTTGGTATAAATTTTTAAATGGTGACCATGAAAGGAAGTTTAGAAATCTTGTTATGTATGAAAGCCTATAATATTGAAATTGGATTGATGATGGATATAGTTAAATAATTGGTAATGATATAATGTATACATACATACATACACACACACACACGTTGGTTCAATAAGAGGAAATTTGGTATAAATTTTAAATGGTGACCACGAAAAGAAGTTTTGAAACTTAGTTATGTATGAAAGCCTATAATATTGAAATTGGATATAAATTGTAAACTGTGATTAAGAAAGGAGGTGTAGAAACTTTGTTATCAAACATAATTTTTATTTAGAACGTTTCACAGATAGTATGTTGTTGGATGATATTGGAAATAGACAATGGAATGCCATTATGTGGTTTTGCTTTGAATTTGGAATATTTGTTATAAAGGGATGTTAAAACAACTATAGTCATATGAAGGATGAGATATGATGATAGTAATATATAAAATATATATTTGATGTAAAATATATAATTTGATATGGATTATAGGTGATGACTGTGGAAAGGATGCACGAAAGTTCTTTGTAACCAATTGGAACACTTTTTATAATTTGTAATGGAATATATTTTTATGGTGTTTGTTGTGTCTTGAGGAGCTCTCCCTCCTTCCATCCCATTGATTTCCACCCCATATTTGCACAAACCCACTTGACTGGACTTAAGATCTGTGCAATTTTATGGATGAGGTGTGTATGGTATAATTGTTGATGCTTGTGCCCACTTTTAATTAATTTATATTATCTATTGTATTTTTGTACTTTTTAAACTGACTGCAGTGGGGATTGTATGAGTGAGTGACTGTAGTACGTATGAGAGGACTGGGAGTGCAGCCTGGTGCCTCCTCCACTGAGTGCTGAAGCAGAAGTTGTAGGGGGCCCAGGCCTACCTCTTGTCCTAGAATGAATGATACAAATGGCCTGCCAGGGAGAACGGAGGCTACGGGAGGGGAAGTGGGGTCTACGGGTGCGGGGATGGGCCGGTGCATCCCGGTCATTGTTGGGAGAGGCAGGTTTGGCGGGAGCTATAGGGCTAGCCATTACTGGGGAAGGAGGGTTCGCTACGTCACAGCGATCCCTCCTTCCGGCCCTAGCTCCACTCCTCAGCTCTACCCTGTAAGGGTTCGTCCGCATCCCTCCCTTTCAAGAGGGAGTGGGCTATCCTAAACAGGGTGGCTGGGCGAGATTCTGCGGATACAATAAGAGCGGAAAAGTGCGCATTTTGCCGCCCGTATCGCCACTAGATAAGTCCTAATAAAGGCTCTTAATTGTGTTCGGTCAGATTCGGAGTTACTAGCCCTCCAGCATCGCTCCAGGCGTCTCTTTTGGTGCTTATCTCCCGGAGTTCTGATTCACCTTAAATTTAGCTAATTCAATTGATGTGAAGAGGAAGAGAAGTGGGAACCATCTTGATCTTTTGTTCTTCCTTTAGCAAAAAAAAAAAAAAAAAACTTCATATTTCCCCCGTTCTTGATATTATTTTTTTTCCCTTGTTACCTTCCGCCTCTCATTGGTTGTAGTTTCTCAAAATATATTAATTGGAACAAAATCAAAATACTCTGGTATGTTTCTCTTTGCCTCCCGTTTTTCAAGATTCTGATTTATGGCAATTGGTTAATTAAAACTTTCTGCTCAGAGTTTCGCATTCCATTCGCCGCACAGACAATATTAGATTATCAGTGAGAAAATAGTGCTTTCTTCTTGAGTTTTTTCTCCCTTGTTACATTCCATTTTTCATTAATTGGGGTTGCTTAAGATATGTTAGAAGAAACTCGAATGAAGCAAATCTCCTTGGTATGTTTGGTTTCTGTTTCACCCTCCTAGTCTTTTAAAAATTTATAGTTTGTGTTTGAATGGGTCTGTCACTTGTCTGCTTTCTCCTTTTGTGTCCAAATTGTTTAAAGCAAATGGCTCACTTTTGGGCTAGTGATTCAATCCTCCATTTTCCCCCTTCTTTCTTCCTTTTTGTCAAAATCCCAATTTGTCCATCAATATTATTATTTATACTCTCAAGGTTCTCTGATTTTTCCAAATTCTGATTTATGACTGTGGGCTAATTAGATCTTCTTACCAGGATTTCATCTCGTCTCCTGTTCAGTTGCTTTGGCCTGAAATCAGCTTCTTGTGTAGCCATGTTGCCATGCTATCGCCCCGATGCTGATTCAGAGGGCAAATCTCTGACCTAAAAGGGACCTGCTGCATTCCCTCTGGGTCTGATGAGATGCTGCCCCTTCTTCACCACCACCCTGCGAGGTTCCTATCCAAAAAGGATCTCGGCATTGGTTTGTCAGACAGAGTTCATGTGAGGCTCTTCAGAGGTCACACCTCCCATGACTGTCCAGCTGAAGAACTTCTGGTCGACTCCCAATAATAATGACTTGGAAGGGACAGAGGAAAAAGGGGAGATGGACTTTAAACCCAAGAATATTGAATGAAAAAAGTTTCCAGTAATATATGGAAAAGGAACTCACTTACTTCTTCCAGGAAAATAAAAAGGAAGACACATCATTACAGAATGTATGGGACACTTGTAAAGCATGTATCAGAGGCCTTGCAATGACATACTTAGGGAAAAAGAATAGACAAAACAGACAAACTCAAACGAAGTTGGAATCAGAGTATAAAAGTTTGGAAATGGAGCTGCAGAAAAGCCCGCAAAAGAAAAAAAATATATGATGGAACTGGAAAAACATAAATTGAACCTGATAGAAAATAAAGATTTGACAAATAAAATAAAATAGGCAAAACATTTTTTGAAAATGCAAATAAACTAGGATGTTGGCTGGTTTATAAAATGTAAAAGGAAAGAGAAAAAAGGATTATAAACTAATTGGTGGATGAAGAAGGAATCTACAACATTCAAATGAAAAAAATAAAATAAAAAAATAATTGAGAACTACAATAAGATGTATCAACATGAGAGTGTTCCAGAATAGAAAGTAAGACAATTCTTAGAGAAAACTAAATAACAGGAAAATTTAAGAAGGCACTAGAAGAAAGAATAACAATGACGGAGGTAACAGAAGGCATCAAAAGGCAAAAGGGTGAAACACCAGAACCAAATGTATTACCAGTAGAACTGAACTAAAATTACAAGAAGTATTAAGTAATGTAATGTTGGAACTATTTAATGAGTTGCTAAGGGAGGCAAAAATATCAGAAACGTGGATGGAGGCATGTATAACTCTTATACCAAAAGAAGAGTCAGATCTACAACAAGTAAAGAACTATAGACCTATTTCACTATAAAATGAGGATTATAAAATTTTTGAATCAATAATGGCAGAAAGAATTAAGAGACTTTTAAATGAATTTGTACACATAGACCAAAATGGATTTCACCCAAAGAGACAGATCAGAGACAATATGTGAATTGTATTGAATACACTAGAGTACTATGAGGCTACCTAGAGAAGCAAATGGTGTTGTTATTTTTGGACGCACAAAAGGCCTTTGATAATGTGAACTGGCAATTTATGATAATGCAACTTCAAATGACGGGATTTGGTGAGGGATTTAATATGATCAAAATGATATACAATAATCAATCGGCAAATGTAATGGTAAACGGTGATATGAAAGGAAAAGTAGCAATTATGAAGGAAACTAGACAAGGATGTCCACTATTGCCATTATTTATACTGACACTCATGATTTTGAATAGAGAAATAAGACAAAATAAAGAGGTAAAAGGTATGAGGGTCAAGAAAGAAGAATATAAATTATGAGCATGCATGGATGATTTGGTGTTTATTATGGAGGATCCAATAGAAACAGGGCCAAAACTAGTGGAAATAATAGAAGAATATGGAGAAGTAGCAGGTTTGAAGATTAATAAAGACTAAACAAAAATCCTGGTAAAAAACATAACAGAAAAACAGAAAAGAGAGTTGATGGGGAAACTGGATGGTAAAAAAGTGAAATATTTGGATATTCAATTGACATCAAGATGTGTAACATTAAAGGAGGATAACTATTATAAGGTGAAAAAACAAACAGAAATAGACTTGAAAAGAGGGGGAAATTTACAACTATTATTAATGGGAAAAATAGCAGTAGTAAAGATGAATATATTACCAAGATTACTATACCTATTCCAAACAATACCAATACAATTAGAGAAAAAATACTTTGAAAGTATGAATAAAATAGTGGGGAAATATATATGGCAGGGGAAAAAAAGCAAGAATATAAAAATGTTGCAAGATGTAAGAGCTCAAGGTGGATTTGGATTACCAAACTGGGAATTGTATTATCAAGTAGCGGGACTAACCTGGATGAAAGAATGGATTTTATTGAGAAATACAAGATTATTAACATTAGAGAGTAATGATTTGCAACTAGGTTGGCATGCCTTTTTGTGGTATGGTAAAAGTAAGACACATGGCTATTTTCAAAGACATTATGTAAGGAATGGATTACTAACAATATTACTTAGAAATACCAATGTGGCTTTCAGCAATGGAAACAATGACATATCTAAATATTAGTAGTATGAAAAATATTATTAGATACAAAGATATCTTAACAGAAAGAGGGAAATTAACATTAGAAGAACAAGGGATTGATATAGGATGGTTTTCACAATTGGAAATACAATCAAGATATAAAAAAAATAAATGGGAGTACGTTTTTAACTTGGGAAGTTCGGAGTTGGATAAGATACTTATGGGAACGGAAGAAAGAATAAATTAAAAAACTATATAGCCACCTATTAAGAACTAGGCTAGAAGAATATGTGGTTAAGGATACTATGTTAGCTTGGGCAAAGAATTTTGGCTACACGATTGAGTTAGAAAAATGGCAACTATGGGAAAGGAATTATAAACTAACCATGCCAATAGCCTATAAAGAAAACCTATACAAAATGTTTTATAGATGGCGCATGTCACCAGAAAAACTAGCAAAAATGTTTAAAGATAAGTCAGCGAAATGTTAAAAATATCAACAAGCAAAAGGTTTTTATTATCATATGTGGTGGGCATGTTCAGAAGCAAGGAAATATTGGACTAAAATAAAGGTATGGCTAAAGAAAATGTTACAACAGGAAATAGAATTTAGACAAGATATGTTTAGTAGGTATTATTCCAGAGAAACTCAAGAATGAAGATACTTATTTGATTGTACATATAACTACAGCAGCGAAAATTGTATTTGCCCCAAATTGGAAATTAAATAAGTTACCAACAGATGAAGAGATAATAAAAAAAATATTAGATTGTGCAGAGATGAATAGGTTGACACTGAAAATAAAGGATAAAGAGGAATTGGTGAACTTCAAGACATGGAGAAGATTTTATGATTGGCTAGAGAAAGGAAGCTAGAAAAGAAGAGAAGAGACAGAACCCAAACAATGCACTATTAAATGGAAAAGTGGGGAAGGGGAAAACAGAAAAGAAAATATTAAATATACAAGTATATATTCAAGAGCGTGATATAAAGGGGAGGGAAACATAGTTAGCATAGATTAGCAAAGGTAAGGAATAAGAAGTGATACCAAATTATATTTGGATTTGCGGAAATACCATCCCAAGGAAACATAAACTGAGATTTGAAAGAGAACTCTACAATAATAGAAAAAGAAAGGGAGAGAGGAGGAGAGAACGTGAGGAAGACAGGGGAAAGAAGAAAGAGGTAAGGAGAGGAGGATGGAAGGGTGAGAAAGAGAAGGAGAGAGGGGAGGAAGAGGAAGAGTAGAAGAAAGGGAAGGGAAGAAGGAAGGGGAAGGAGAAGAGGAAGGAATGAAGTAGAGCAGGGAGGGAGGGAGAAAAGAAAGGGAAAATAAGGTGGTGTTACAACAAGCGGAAGGGATGGCAAATAAAGCAACCCAAACTGTATATTATAACCTATTAAATGAAATAACAAATGTATAAGAATGATAAATGTAAAGAAGAATAACAATTATATGAATGTATACTCAAAATGTTATGCAAGAGAATAAAAAAATAAAAAAATTGGGGAAAAAAGAAAAAAGGCTGCCACGTTTTAAATATACAGCCAGCTGCTGATGACAGATACTACTGATCTAGCAAAATTTGAAAGTCACATTCAGGAAACCTGGAAGGCAAACGTATCATAAAATATATGCTACCATGTCTTTGATTAACTATCTTTCTTTGAGAGGGGGACGCTTATTTCATTTCTACAAACAAGTATGCTATTAAATGATTATTAAAAGACTAAAACGTACATTTTAGTAAATAGTAAATACTATTTTTGCAGAAAAAAATTATAATATGTTGATTTATTAGGATGTTTGTGGACCATCTCCCATTTTGTTGTGTAAGAAGTAATGACAGAAAGAAAAATGAAAGAATATGAAAATAAGTTTATATTCATGGAGGAAAATAAAATATGGAATATTTCATTTAAACAGCAATATCCCATTGAATATCAGCTGAAACAGATTTACTTCCTTTAAAGTATGTTTAGAATTTCTCCTGCATTGTTATTCAAAAAATGTCATAAGACTAGATATCAACTTACATTTTAATTACATTAACATTCATAATGGCATACCTATTTATGAAAAGGTAAGCATTACTTTAGAAAGACTCAGCTAAATTTACCAGACTCTTATCAGAAATTGGATTCATGAACCCAAAGGTGCGTTCAGCCAGTTTAATACACTTTCTTCCTGACTCTGAAGTAACACAAGAATATGCCAATAAAATTTTCTGTTTTGATAGCCAATCTCTTGGTAAGACCATCAGAGGACAGTGTTCCTGTATAAATATAAATTTGTTTATTTCTTCCCTTCAAAGGGATTATGTAGGAGAATGTGAAAGCTTTTTAAAGCTGTGTATTTATCTGCAGTTTTTCTTACTGTTTTAATTTTGTTTTTACTTTCATATTTGAAATTTTAGTGTCAGATAATGAGACCTCCAAACAGAAACAGGCAAGTGTTCAAAACAAAAAACAAAACAAAAAACAACACCCCAAATGAACAAACTCCCCATGCCAACCACTTTCAAAACCTTATGAACACTCTGGAGTTAAACATCTGCTTTCCAATACACATCTAGACTTACCCCTCATTATCAAAGGCCAGGGCAGAAGCATCTGCATATCTTAAACATCCTAACAATGTAGGCTACTTTCAACCATTCTTTAAACTACTTCCAAGCAGCATTTGTTTATTCGTGAACTAGCTCAAAAAATTGGACCAAAAAAATTCTTCTAACACTCTTGGCGACTTGCCTTCCATGAATTTATTTTAAGCCCCCTTAACTGATGTAAGAAAAAGAAAAGCAGAATTTGGGAGCACTGAATCAGACAGTTTTAGATTATACTTACTGCAGATATTTAAATGAAATATGTTATCAGTGCAGTTACAGTAAATATTAGTGTTTTAATGAATGAAAAACAGGGCCAGCTAAGAAGCCGAGGCTGTATTTCACAACAAAATATCAACACGGGCTGATATTCTTTAATTTTAATTCTAGGAACGGTGGTGCGAGTGAAGAATGTAGTTGTGGCCCTCGGGGCTAATCAGCCCCGTCTTCTTCCTATAGATCAATTTTAGCCTCTCATTAGTCATCCTCTCTTAGCTACCTACTGGGGCTCTCGGACGCCATCCTCTTCTTTCTACCCTTCCAGATTCGTCTCCGTTGAGCACTAACGTTCCCTCCGTTCAAAATGGCTCCCTTTTTAAAGTAGGCGCCCAGGAAGCCTCTGTTAAAAAAAGCCAAGATGGGAACAACCATCGGCAAGCAGGGAAAGGAGGTCGCTGAGAGCAGTTCCTCCCACGTGACCTATGCGGAAACTAGTTGGATGAGTAACTGAAGACGCAGTCTCTTCAATCCTCCATTATGAGCAAAAAGAATCAGGTTTCGTATGTGAAGCCGGACGAACCCGCCTTCCTGAGTCGTTTCAAAGAGCGAATCGGCTATCGAGAGGGGCCCACCGTGGACACCAAGGTAACAGTATCAACCCCCCCCCCTTCTCCCAAAGGCGCTTTTTCAAGAGGCAACTGGACTTTCTGGTTTTTCTTTGAAGGCGTTTCGCTTCTTATCCAAGAAGCTTCTTCAGCTCTTGAAAAAGCACCTTTGGGACAACCATGACCTGGATGACTGAGAATCTCCATAGACCCCCCCCCCCGCCGCTTCTGTTTCTGTTCTTTGGGCCCTCCCTTTCCTTAAAATCCATCCGGTTCATTGTTTCATTCAGCGCAAAGTGGAAAACTCCCACCATACCACAGTCACCCCTTCCTTCTTAAATAGGATACTGCTTGAATAATGACCACATTGAAATAATTGCAATCAGGACTACTGGAATTGTGGTTACTCATGCAGTTGTGACATCTCACTTTAATGATGGCTTTGCATAATGACTGAGATTCTGAGCTCAATTGTGGTCATAAATTAATTGTAATTTTCTAACTACCAGCAGTACTTATACATTCCCATTATATCTTCTCTTATCAAGGAGAAGTCAAGAAGTCTCAGCTCTTTGCCACATAGATATATTCTAGTCCCATCCTTTATAATACTATAGAAAACTTACAATACTATGATTTTCTGTTGGTTTTGGGATAGGAGAAGCATGGTAAAACACCCCTATAGATACGATTGAGGGCAAAACTGGAAAAGGAAGAAAAAAGAAAAAAAACTGTGAAACAAATCTGGGGCAAGATACAGCCTTTGATTAAAATTTGGATTTTTTTAGAAGTAGATAGCAAGTCTAGGCAAGTTTCTGTGCTAAGAATCTTTTTTTTCTGCTGTGGAAGTCACTTTTTCCTTATTTCCCTGGAGCTGCCCCCTAGATATATGATAGCCCCCTCATACAAATGATGATATCAAAATTTTCAAAGTATTACTTAAAGTAGGAGATAGGGTCACAATATAAAGACTCAGAAAACTACTGGAAGAGAAGGTTAACCTCACCTTTTTAGCTCAACCCTTTCACTATTCAATTTTCCTTCCCCTAAGTTTCTTTTTTCAATGATAACCTATTTGTGTAGATTGGTACTCACATCTTTTCTAGAGAGAACAGCTTCCAGCTCCTGAAGATGACAATGGAAGTGATAAGGAAGATGAACAACCACAGGTGATTGTACTGAAAAAAGGAGACCTAACTGCAGAAGAAATTGCAAAGATCAAAGAGGAGCTCAAAGAGGTCACAGGTATATTATGGAATTGTTAATTCCTAAGTTATTGTTGTACCATTTGTCCTCTAGGAAAGAAGGCAGAATGTAGGAAAGCACTTTGCTGTAGCAGGAACCAATCCACTAGTTTAGTTTTCCACCCTTTGCAGGTATCTTTTTTAAAAATAAACAAACAAACAGGACTGCCCAGGAAGGATTCGTCTTTTCCTATCCTGTAGCTATCCACTAGGCTTTGCAAGCTTTTTGATTGCAAAAATTATAATTAAGAAAACAAGGAAATTCTGCTTGCAAGTTGCTGAGCTAATTAGTCTTAACAGCAGTAACAGGATTTATTTGATCAGATATTAAATTATAATTACAGTAAAAGTATTTTAAGTGCCTCTTTGTAGGGTATCCTTATTTGTTAACTTCCTTTTATACAATGCTGATCAGTTTCCTTACTGATTTCCCCATTTATATGACGGACAAAGTCATCATGATTGAAACACTCATTTGAGATGGGCAGTTAAACAAACTGAATAAATAAATAAACTTCCCCATTAAAGTTTTCTTAAAAATATCTCTCAGAATCAACAGATTGGAATGGTCTAGATTTTAAGGAGTAAGTTGTTGCATAAGGTAGATGCTTTTATCCCCACTTTCCAAGCATTCATGTTAGTGATTTTTACTTACAGCCACCTGAAATTATCTATTCCTACTACTGTACTACTTTATTTCTTTTATCCAACATGCTTTTATTTTATTTTAGTTCTCTCTCCACTTAGTAAAGAATAGGATAAGAATAGTAGGCAGGATGAGATGGAACTTTATAGCAATAGCTAAGTTGGAGGGAACAGAGAGCTAGCAGTCTTTTTGTTTTGAAGAAGACAAATTTTTTGCAGGCAAGTATTGTATATATTACTTTTTAAGAACTTAACACAAAAAGGTAATTTTTGGTAATTAAATCTTTGTAATCATACTGGGGAAAATAGATATTTTTTTTCTTATGAAGATGTGTTTAAGCCTGTTATTTTACTTTAACATTAATTGGTTCTCTGAGAGCAAAACTAATTTCTAAAATAAAATTACTTCAGTAAGTTAATGTAGGGTTTTCTTTTTTTTTACAAGACTCCCACATGAATCCTGAAGAGAATTGCTCTTATTTATAGAATAGAACAGTGCTGAGCTCAGCTGGAAGGGAACTTGGAGGTCTTCTAGTCCAGCCCCCTGCTCAAGCAGGAGGACCTGTACAATCTCAGATAAGTGACTGTCCAGTCTCTTCTTAAAAACCTCCAATGATAGAGCATACACGATTTCTGAAGGCAAGCTGTTCTACTGGTTTATTGTCCTCACTGTTAAAAAGTTTCTCCTTAATTCCGGGTTGCTTCTCTCTTTAGTTAGTTTCCAACCATTGTTTCATGTCCTGCCCTCTGGGTGCTTTGTAGAATAATTTGACCCCCTCTTCTTTGTGACAGCCTTTCAAATACTGGAATACTGCTATCATGCCACCCCAGCCCTTCTTTTCTCTAGACTAGGCAAACCCAAATCCTGCAGCCATTCTTCATATGTTTTAGTTGGATCATCTTAGTTGCTTTTCTCTGAACTTTGGTGGCTAAAATTGGTTGCAGTATTCCAGGTATGGTCATACTACAGTTTTATAAAGCAGTACTAATATTTCAGATGATCTTGATTTTATGCCGCTCTTTATACAATTCAGAATTGCATTAGCTTTTTTGGCTACTGCTGCACACTGCTGGCTCATATTCAAGTGATCATCCACTAGGACTCCAAGGCCTCTATCACAGTTACTGTTTTTGAGCTAGGTCTCACCTAATCTGTATACCTTTGATTTTTCCTGCCTAAATGTAAAACTTTGCTTTTCTCCACATTAAAATTCATCTTATTGGATAGGGCCCATTATTCAAGTCTATCAAGATCTTTTTGGATTCTGAGTTTGTCTTCAGGGGTGTTGGCTATTCCTGCTAGTTTAGTGTCCTCTACAAATTTGATAAGTTCTCCTTCTATCCCCTCATGTAAGTCATTTATGAAGATATTGAAGAGTACAGGGCCTAAGAATGAACCTTGTGGTACCCCTCTACTTCTCTCCATGTGGATGTAGTACCATTAAAGACTACTCACTGAGTACTGTTTGTCAGCCAGTTACAAATCCATCTGGTGGTAATATTATCTATTCCATTTTTTTTTAGCTTACCAAGAAGTAGATTGTGGTTTACTATGTAAAATGCCTTACTGAAATCTAAGTATACCTTGTCCACAGCATTTTGCTGCTCTACTAATAGAGTCATTTTATCAAAGAATGAAATACAATTGGTTTTGCATGATCTGTTTTTAACAAACCCATGCTTGTTACTAGTTATAACATTTGCTTTTAGTTGTTTGCAGAACTTTTTCTTGATTATCTTTTCCAGGATCTTCCCAAGTATTGATGATAATTGATTGGTCTGTAGTTTCTTGGGTCTGGTTTTTTCCCCCTTTCTTGAAGATTAGAAACCACCTCAGCCCTTTTCCAATTCTCAGGTACTTTCCTGGTGATCCAGGATTTTTGAAAAATTTGATACAATGATTCTGAGATATCATCAGCCAGCTCTTTCAAAGCTGTGTTGGGATCTGACAGATCCCGGTGATTTATATTCATCAAGGTCAAATGGGTATTCTCTTATTATTTTCTTGCTTATTTTAATTTTTTTTCTAGTTTATCTTTTACAGTAGGTTTTTTGGGTACATTGGACTATATTTTTGTGTGTGTGAAGACTGATGCAAAGAATGAGTTAAGCAGCTCTCCCTACTGCCTGTTACTTCCTTGCCATCTTCTCTCTTTAGTGGACCTACTGTTTCATTGACGTTTTCTTGTTATTAATATGTAGAAAGAAACCTTTTAAAATTATCTTTGACTCATTCGGAGCCTTTGCTTTCCTTATTTCCTCTTTGTTCTGGCTATCTGCTAATAATCAGCCTTAGTAATGTGTCCCTCTTTTGTAGTCTTTAACACTTTTTACAAAATAATATATTACAGGAATAGTAAATTGGGGTATTAAACTTTTTTCGTTTACAGGCAGTCCTCGAGTTACAACCACAATTGAGCCCAAAATTTCTGTTGTTGTGTGAGATATTTGTTAAGTGAGTTTTGTTCCATTATACAACTTTTCTTATTATACTTAACTAGTTGTTAAGTGAATCACTGCGGTTGATATTGGTAACACCGTTGTTAAATGAATCTGGCATGACCATTGATTTTGTTTGTGAAAAGGTTCAAAAGCTGATCACATGACATTGGGGCATAAGTATGAACCAGTTGCCAAGCATTTGAATTTGGATCATCTGATCATGGGAATGCTACAAAGATCGTAATAATAATAAGTCACTTTTTTCATGCCGTTGTGACTTTGAACAGTCACTAAATGAGCTGTTGTAAGTTGAGGACTACCTGTATTCATTATAATTTATATAATTTTTTCCTGCAACTTTTCTAATACTTCATCCTATGGGACATTGTAATGTATCCTTAAGTTGAAAAACTTGGCATAATGTCTTCTTAGTAACTCAAATTGTTATCTTATTTTAGTCTTGTTCATTTTGCACACTTGTTTTTTCTTCCCCTCTTTTTCCCTAAAAACATATGCTTCACATTATTCGTTAGGTATTAAAGTATACATTATTTATTCCAAAATGCTGCTGCAGTGTTTATGACTGGCAGGTTTACTAAGTTGCTATTATGTCTGTAAAGTTGTACAGTACGCAAAATGATTTTTAACATTGAGAAAAAAAGATTGGATTCTAGTGTTCTTTTATTTCAATTATTTAAGCAGACATCATTAGGTGGTTGAATGTGGTAATCTGAAAACCATGAGATACAATTCTAATGAAAACATTAGAAACATTAGAAACCCTTTTTAATGCGTCATTTATATAGACATGAGTATACCAATGATGTCAGAGAAAATCAAATAATTATTTTAGCAAGCTTGCAGTTAAAAGCTACATAGATTGAACAATACATACTTTGTATTGTTTTCCTATGGTTCATTTAGGATACGAGAGAATAAAGAATGCAAGAAATTAAATATAATGCTCAGAAAACCATTCAGTGCTTTTTTTTTGTAATAAGTTTTTATTTTATTTTATAGTATATAAAAAGTCCAACTTCAGAGTTGAACAGTATGTTGAATGGGTACAAATCATTTTAGGAAGTAACATTCAAAGTGTTTACAGCAATATTCATCACATTTATATCAATATATATTAATACAAATAATAGTCATACTATTTGTTTAACCAATTTAACACATCTTCCCTGTATCACTCACTGATCCTTTCATATATTTCCCTGTTCTAGCTCCTATTTTTGTCAGCCATTAATAAAATAAGTCCCAAGTCAAAAAATATTCTGTTTCTTTCTTTTCCTTAATTGTAAGTGTTAGCTTGTCCATTTCTGCACATTAATATTTTTCTAATCACGTCTTCATCAGTTAGGATCTCTTCACATATCCACTGTTGTGCAAATACTCTTCTCGCTGCCATTAATACGTGTAAAATCAGATATATATTCCCTTTATTATACTTATCTGGTAAAATGCCCAACAAAAATGTCTCTGACTTCAACTCTATATGTTGTTTTATCATTTTTTGCAACCATGTATGTATTTTTTGTCCAATATTTTTTCGCTTTTTGACATGTCCACTGCATATGATAGTATGAACCAGGTGTCTCTGCTGACATTTCCAACATTTTGCAGATTTATTCTTAATCATCTTTGCAAATCTTGAGGGTGGAAATGCCATCTATAAAACATTTTATAAAAATTTTCTTGGTATGCAGTAGACATTGTTAATTTATTATTTCTATCCCATAATTTCTGCCATTGGTCTAACTTAATTGATTAGCCAAAATTTTTAGCCCATACTATCAATGTCTCTTTTATTTGTTCCTCTTCCATCTTAATACTTAACAAATAGCTGTATATTTTCTTTATTAATTTTTCATCTGTCCCAGTTAATATTTGACCTAATCCTGTTAATTCTTTATTTAAACCATACATTTTAACAGCCTTCTAATATCTAGATTGTGTTTGCACATATGACCACCATGCTATCTCAATCTCTTGATCACTCAATTCCTGTTTGGTTTTAAGTTCCCCTTTTTCATTTAAAATATATTTATATCTAGTAACATTCTCTATATCAATAACATTTGGATAAATCAATGCTTCCATTGTTGAAAGCCAGACCGGTATTTTCAAATAATGCTGTTCTTTAATTTTCTCCCAAACTAATAATAGTACATTCCTAATATAGTGTCTTTGGAAATAGCTGTGTATTTTTTCCCCTCGTACCATAACCTATTTCAAGATCATGTGCCTCGAATGTCAGTAGTCTTTTATTCCTCAAGCATATGCGCGGGGGGCTGTGTGTGCATGTGCAGGGGGAGAGGACATTGCATTATGGGTGTGGGCATGCACATGTGTGACAACCCCCCCCCGCTCCCCCATGCTTTTGGCACGCCTCGACAAAAAGATTGCCTTTATCATATTAATAAATCTCACCAAAGTATTTTAGTTGTAACAACATAAATTGCCAATTCACATTATCAAATGATTTGAGAAAACAGTTCATTGTTGATCAGTGATTTGTGATGACAGACCAGGATTTGTAATATGTTAGAAGTGTGTTGACCTAGAATGGAAGATCAATGTATTGCACATATTGTGAAAAATTAGATAAATTTATAGTTTTTTTTAAATAGTTTACTTTATTTGTATGCCGCCCTTTTCCCTGAGGGGACTCAGGGCGGCTCACAATTCAGGGGGAGGGAAGGACAAACAAGTTACAAACATGACGACAATACATCGTTTAAAAAAAAAAAGCGCAACAGTCATACTATTCGAGTGGGGTTAAAGTCTTTAGCCCCAGGCCTGTCAGGACAGCCAGGTTTTAAGGGCAATGCGGAAGGTCTGGAGGGTGGTGAGGGTACGAATCTCCACGGGGAGTTTGTTCCAGAGGGTCGGAGCAGCCACCGAGAAGGCTCTCCCCCGGGTAGTTGCCAGTCGACATTGGCCGGCTGATGGAATTCGGAGGAGGCCTAATCTATGGGATCTTATTGGCCTAGCGGAGGTAATTGGCAGTAGGCGGTCTCTCAAGTACCCAGATCCAATACCATGAAGGGCTTTGTAGGTGACAACTAGCACCTTGAAGCGCACCCGGAGATCAACAGGCAGCCAGTGCAGCTCGCGGAGGATAGGTGTTACGTGGGTGAAACGAGGTGCACCCATGATCGCTCGCGCGGCTGCATTCTGGACCAGCTGAAGTCGCCGAATACTCTTCAAGGGCAGCCCCATGTAGAGCACATTGCAGTATTCCAGCCTAGAGGTCACAAGGGCACGAGTGACTGTTGTGAGAGCCTCCCGGTTCAGGTAGGAACGCAACTGGTGCACCAGGCGAACCTGGGCAAATTTGCAGAACTTGATAAAATGTTTACTAAATATCGAGAGATTGATGAATAATTAACACATGAAAATGCTAGTAAAAATTAGTGGATAGAATATGGCCTGTTGTAAAAAAAAAAAAACCAAATAAAAATGGCGTTACTGGAAATAAGTATTGGTTATGTGAATAGAAACATAATTGTAAATTGAATGCAGTAGAACTCAGTTAATTAAGAGAATATGTGTAGGAGAACAAGAAGAAATAGAATGAATGATTAATAAGTGCTGAATGTGAATTGAATATATAAATGCCCCCCCCCAAATATGTATGTATGTATGTATGTATGTATGTATGTATGTATGTATGTATGTATGTATGTATGTGTTGGAAACAAAAAATGTCTAGTTGCCACTTTCTGATAATCCTACCTGGATGATTGGGAATCTTCACTTTCAGATTGTTATGCACTTTGGGGAAGAAACTGAAGCTGGAGTGTGTGAATAAGAAACTACAGTAAGAAAAATGGCAGTCTACAGAAATCACCTATGCTTTATTTTTGACCGGTTGGTATCACAGCAGGATTGTTATGGGATAGCGGAGCTCCATGGAGCACCGTGAAACCAATATCTGCTTGCCAGGAGACCGTACAGGGCCAAAGCCACCTGGGGGGGTGGGTGATGAAGAAAAGAGGGATGTTTTGTGGATCACAAGGATGGAAAATAAGAACTATTTGATATTATTGGATAACACAAGAAGAAAGAGGAGAAGAAAGAAAATAGTGAAAGGCAAACAACACATGGAAGGCCTTTTTATTTTGGTTTCATATGTACTGGAGTGTTGGCTGCTTGGAAGTGTTAGTGAGCCGTTTGAAGACAACTAACATCTCTGAAACTGAATATTTGATTTTGTGGACTAAAAACATTTGGGAAAATTTGGTGAGCCAATCTGGATTATTAAAATCATCTGACAAAACATTCCACAAGGAGAAAGAAGAAAAATTGAATAAGACCTAAATATTTGGAAAAATTGGTGCAAATTGGAAAATTTTAAGGACTATAAATTTAGGAGATTTTGAGGAATAGTTCCAGGACTGTATATTTTATTAATACTGGTGTTTTTGATGTTTCTGGACAACTGGGTTATTGAAATTTTTGTGGAATATTGAGCAGTGATTAGTGTAGTTTATTAGCACAAAATGCTTCAGCAAGAGAAAACAAAATCTATAAAGAAATATTTATGTTTCAATGTATTAAGGAAGATAAAACAAAGAATCATAGAGAGATGATGGGATTGATGCAAGATTACTGTGAATTAGGAAAAACCCAGCAAATGACAATACAAAATGAACAAAAAATTCAGAAAATAGAGGAGAATCTAGAAACAACTGAGGAAAGAATAGAGATAATTCCATAAATGATACAAGCAGATAAAGAGATGGAAGAGATAGCAATAATTTCACAGAACAAAGAGAATATATTTTAAGAATTCAAAATAGAAAAGAGAATGAAAAGAAAGATTTCCTAAACATGATGGGGGAGTTGCAGATCGATGCTCTAGAGATTCAACAGCAAGAGATAAACACTGTGGCAGAAGAAATGTTTAGATCAAATAAACATGATACATAAGTTACAAGATACCAGAGGAGAAGCAGGAAAGATTCACCAAAATGTTAATAAAGAGTTGAAATTCTAAAAACGGCAAGAAATGATGGATAGAGATAGAATATTTTTAACATGGTGGTTATTTTAGTAAGTGTTAGAAAAAAGAAGTAGAAATTGGGAAAATAGTATTATGTATCCTGAAGCATAATTATTATGTATACACAAATACTAGACATTGAAAAATTACGATTATGTATATTTAAATGTTAATACCATTATCAGAATTGAATGGAAAGTATATCGACCCAGATAAATACACTGTTCACCAAGCACTTATGGATGTTAAAGAAAAAAAATCACATTTAAAAAAAAATCACCTATGCTTTAATTTAGTTGGTATATTCCAATGATTCTGCCTTCTCACCCTAACCAACTTGCTCAGACTGAACAAGCTGCTTGGATGGACAGAAAAATGTGTCTCAAAAAGAAAATACATCCAGTTGCCATGACTCAACTTTCAGACAAGAAGACCAAGAATCTTCATCAACATATGTCTGCTTGCTTGCTGTTGTGACAGGGTAGGCGTGTCGTGTCCGGTTGGCTGAATCATGGCGTGTCTGGTTGGCTGAATCATGTTCCTCCCACCCCCACACCTCTGCCTCTACCTGCTGTTTGGAAGGCTGGGCCGGCGGTTCCAGTACTCGGATTCACCTGTGCTATATAGGCTGTGCAGCCCCAGGGTGTGCTGGCCAAGGGTCCGGTGAGCTGCGGCTGCTGCCAGACTCCATTACCCCCCCCCCCTCTGCACTCGCCGCCTCCTATGCTGGCCATTCCCCCATCAGGGCTGATGATCTTAACGGGGGCTTATTTTGGGGCTAAGGCTTAAGGGTTACGAGCAACCTAAAAAAATTCATGGTATGAGGTGTTTTTTTTTATTGGGTCTTATTTTTGGGAAAACACGGTATTAAATTGCTCAGTAGTTTGGAGTAAATTTTTATTACAAAATTGATTTCTTCATAATGTTCTATTATTTAAAACATAGGTTACTCAGTAAAAGTAATGGTTTTGGTAATGTTTTATTTATAAATCACATGAATTACAGGCAGTTTCAAGGGAAAATTTGGCTTGTGAATTATAGCTGTAGCTTTCCTATATATTTTAAAGAAAAAAGACTTGAGGTACTTTAATCCTGCAGCTGATTTTTACTCTCTTGTATTTTCACCCCAAAAGACGACCTCATGAACTGGTCCAAGAAAATAAATATATATCGAATTCAGAACTTGGATTCTGTATGTGTGTTTTGCTGGTGTTTAGTGTTTTACTACCATATTTTTAGCAGTATATAATTTAATTGAATGGTAATTGTGAACCAGCATCTGCTAGACTCCTTAACTTGTGTGTTCCAAGTTTGATTTGACATAGGTAAAAGATTTTCAGGTTTGTGCCATCAGTTCATACTTTACTTGCTCAACCTTCACCCTTTACTTTCTCGTTGATGAAACTAGCTTCCTGAATTGTTGACTGAATCCATTTTTATTGTCTGCGGGGGATCACAAAATGTCAAGTTCGGACCCACAAAATTCAACTCCCAAAATCTGCACAGCCACTGGACAGAGGCACAAAAATGCAGTGCATTCTGAATATTTGGATGCCATCTTGTGGCCATCTGAATATTTGTAAAGAAGATTTGATAACCCTAATCAAATTTCTGATCTTGATCAGAAAGATTTTTTATTTTTTAAAAAATAATCAGCATACTATTCAAGTTAACTATTCTTTTCTGCTCCAATAGGTTTGGAGTAAACTCTGAATTTGATTAATTTTTGTAAATGCTTACAATAATTTTCTAATACATTTTAAATTTTGTAATAGATTCAGAATCTGCATTTCTGAAAGTTTACAACAGAAGTGAAGCTTGACTTTACTCTGACAATTATTAATTACAGCATAGTTTTTGTGGCTTTAGTGCTGCCAATGGCTGCATTAAAATTGTCCAAAATGGCTTGTCATGCACAAGAAAATTGCCCCCCTCCTACATAGTAAGAGAACTGAGTGAAGATTTAGATTATCAAAGAGAAGATTGCTTATAAATCAGAAAATTTCTGTAGCTGAAATATCTGTATTGACTGATGATACCTCTCTAGCATTTGTAATGGAAATTCTCCCAGCTGTGTGTGGCAATGCAGAATATTATCTGAAATTTTTGAATGTAAAAATATTCTTTGAAAGGTTTTATTCCTCAGGATACTTGATGAAATCTGTTGGATCATTGTAATTAAGAAAAGAAAGTATATAAAAGATCATTTGTATATTTACCTCTAGAAGCTGATCCTGAAGATGGGAAGATTATATTCCGGAAACCTCCTAAGCGTTCAGCAGAAGAGAACTATTTTGGTTTGACAGTTACTTCAAATAAAAAAATTAAAGCGATAAAGAAGAATTCTCTAAATTTTCAAAATTCAGCTAAGCAAGTTAAAAATAAAAGCTTGCTTTCTTTTGATGCTGAAGAAAGTGATGATTAGGAACAATCTAATTGCTGTATACACGTTTTCTTAAAGCAAACACAGGCTTTACATTTTATAAATGAGGCTTTGCATTCAGCATTTAGAATTATTTTCACATTTTTACTCATACACATTGTAAAATGCAATATATTTTATTTGGGACTAAGAATGTAAATATTACTTCGGGAAAACTTCCTGTTCTTTCTTAAAAATCTCAGGAAATTTATTGGGGTTATGCTTATGCTAACTATATTGATTTCAAAGGGAAGATCCTGACACAACGCAGGCTTTGGTAGAAAAATATTTGGAAATCCTGTATGCTTGTAACTAGAGTTGGATTGTGTTGCTACAAAACATGTAGCAAGATTAACTATGTAAGGCTTCATCAAGGAGCTGATCTGAACAGCTGTTTTAAGTAAAGCTGATATTCTGCTACTACTAATTGACTGTAAAATTATTTTGTCTTTATCTTTTACCCCTAACCTTCAGTAAATAAAAAGATTTTCTGTGTATATAATATTTTTTCTTATTACCGATATTATAAATGATTATCCTTTAGTGTAGAAAATACAGTAGAGACCTCAAATGTATGATTGAGAAAGTCCCACTGTGTTGTCACATAACTCCTTGTGTAGGTGTGGCGGTCACCCATAACAGGGCATGCGCAGCCACGCTGAACCACAGGAAACAAACTCCATAACATCCTGATATCCTGATAGTGCATAACATAACATCCTGATAGTTCACTCTAGACGTGCCTTACCCAATGATGCCCAGGATTTGACCATATATAGACAGAACTTCCCTGAGCAGTAGATTAGCAATTGTACTTTTACGGGCTGTTTTAATCACATGCTATTGCTCCTCCTGCCTTTGTCCTATCTCAATAAAAGGGGCTCCCAGACCCCCAATCTGGGTTGCTCCATCCCGAGAAAGCTCGCGACCGTGTCTTTTCTCAACATTGGCCTCATGGACGAACCACGGGTACTTCGCACCACTGAGTGGATTATCCTGTGCAATCGAGTCTTAAAGGATATCCAATTTCTAGAACATTTGAGACACAAATAAAAAACTGTGTAAGTCATTATAACAAATAGTTACAACTCTAAATATACTTATTTAATGCAAATATTCAAGTTTGTATATTGTTCAAACACAAGGGTGTCAAAATCAAGGCCTGTGGGCTAGATCCAGACCACAATGTGGTTAGATTTGGCTTGCGGGGCGACCCTGGAAACAGCAAAGGACCAGCCTGCAGCACCTTGGCTATCTGTACAATCTGTACTTTGTGGTGGTGCTGGAGAAAACCAATCTACAATATGTACTTTGTGGTGGTTCTTGAGAGAACCAAGACAGGGGTCTCCCACCTCTCCAAAAAGGAACCCTTGCCTGCCGTTGCAACACAAGGGGTGGGTGGCCGACACATATTGTGTCTGCCTTGTTCAGAACCCCCCCAAAAATGATAGGATATTTATAATGCCTTGGTAAAACCACACTTGGAATATTGTTATATCTCGTTAAGGTCATCATGATATAGAAAAGATGTTGATTGTCAAATATTTGATGGGCTGCCCCAAAGAAGAGGAGGTCAGCTTATTATCCAAACCAACTGAAGGCAGGACAAGAAGCAATAGATGGCAACTAATCAAGGAGAGAAACAACCTAGAATTAAGGAGAAATGGAAGGAAGGAAGAAATTATCAATTCTGGATCCATTGAGACTTGAGCTCAAAGGAGAAAACAATTTTATGTTCTGTTTTGTCACACAGGACTTTGTTGGCAATCCAAGTTAACATTAGTATTCTTGAATTGTGCGCTCTTAGGAAAGTATCCCCTCGTGTGTTGCAAACAACCATTTCCAGTGCACACAGGAGGAGGTGAGTGCCTGGTCCATTGGGACCAGGGTGGGTTCAGCGGGTACGCACCGGTACAGGCGTACCAGATGGTGAAATTTAGCATGTCTTCATGTACCCGTTCTTCTGGAGGCCCCGTTCTGAAATGCTCCTTCCCCTGGCTTGCTCCCTCCAGTCCACACCATGTTTGTCCTACCCACCAACTTTCTTTGCCCGCTCGGCTAAGGCTCCATGGCTGCAGGCGGGGAGGTGGGGGGAAATGCTGCTTGTTCTGCCCCAGCGATGCAGATGACTCGGGGCATGAAGTTAAACTCTACGCTTAGGATGTTCTTTCAGACCAAGTTTATTATTACCTTAATAGCAAAACTTACAGTTCAGTGTTAAGATACTTCTGACTTTCCATGATCTGTCCCATCAGGTAGTATAAAAAGTCTGTGGTTTCCTATTCCCCCAATGAATGCAGATGACCAACGGAGACAGTGAGGGGAGGTGCGAAGGCTGCTGCCATTTATTTATTTATTTATTTATCTCGATTAACAAAGAGCGATTCAAAGACTGACCGGCAATAAATCACTTCACGGGCAGAATACCCTGGTGGCCAATCGGAACACAGATGTGGTCACATGTTATGGAACTACATTTCCCACAAGACAGTTCTGCCTACATTTCCCATAAGGTGGCTGCATTTCCCATGAGGTAATTTCTTAAAGGAGACAGTTCTTAATTCCTACATTAGCTATATACTATTGGGACAGCACACTGCCCATCTGCCTGCCCCCTCCAGAAGCAACTGGGCCGACCCTGGGACAGTCAGCAGCCCAGGCGCTACTGCCCTATGACTGATCTGGGGGCACAGCACCTGCCTGGAGGCAGCTGCAGCTGGCAACAGAATGTGAAGGAGAGGCAGTCCAGCAGAGTGTTCTGAGGTCAGTGGGCTGGCCGGGGGTGGTGGTGCGCGGGGCTGGAGGTGGCAGGAAGGTGGGACATCAAGGCCATCCTGGGTTCCTGCAATGGGATGTGGCAGCTGCTGGGTGGCTGCTCCTTTGTGCCCCGTTGCCGGCAGCAGTTGGCTTTCTCCTGCAGATCCTTCCTCTCTGGGCGGGCCCTTGGTTGGTCAGCAGCCCACGTGCCACCATGTGACTGTTTTGGGGGTGCAGCCAGGAAGGATTACTAGGAGAATGCCAACTACAGCCGGGAGTGTCCCTAGGTTGGTGGAGTGGCGGGGAGATTGCACGAGGCTGGACTGGAGGTGGCAGGAAGGTAGGTCGAGGCTACGCCTCCGTACCAGTGGAAAAAAGAATATCCTGCCGCCCTGAACTGCGCCGCAAGGCAAGGGAAGCAGGTATTGGAAGAAACCCACCCTCCCCTTCCAGAGAGCCCATGCCGAAAGAGAAGATGCAGGCTGGTTTGAATGTGGGTGAGCAGGCGGTTTAGTGTCCCGCCTTCTTTGCACATTCAGGTGGGCAGTGAAAAAAAGGCATGCAATAACAGGGCTAAGGCGTTCCCCTTCACCCTTGGTGGCAGGGGTGCTTTATCACATGCCCCCTTTTTTTTCTCCACCTGCCCGAACGAGCTAAGGAGGCGCTGGCCCCAAACCGCCCGCTCACCCGCATTCAAACCAGCTTGCCCCTCTTTTGGCATGGGCTCTCTGGAGGGGGATGGAAGGTTCTTTTCAAGACCGGCTTTTTCCTCCCTCCTGCGACTGCAAAACAGACATTTTCACAGTGGCAGCTGAAGCACAATCCTGGGCTCTCTGGAGGGGAAGGGAAAGTCCTTCCCAAGACCTTGCTTGTCCTGGCGGCACCCTGGCGATAGCAGCTGAGCGAGGGAAGGAGGAATTCTGGGAGTTGAAGTCCACAAATGGACTTCCTGCCTGAAGCCTGGAACTGACTGCCCGGTATTGTGTTTCAGCTGCCACAGCCACTTCTGCTGCTGCTGCAGGCACCAGAAACTGCTTCCTTGCTGCCACTTTGTTTTGGCCCGAGAAGCAGGAAAAAAGAGCAGCTCCCCTCTTCCCTCTCACTTTTCTCAGCCTACGCGCTATTCTGGGGGTGGGGGAAGTGCCCCTTGGCTGCCCCTCCACGAGGACCACCGCATATCCTCCACGGATGGGAGGTTGAAGGAGCAACCACAAGTGAAGAGTGCCGAGGGGTTTTGGCAGTGTGAGCAAAAGACTTCAAAGTCAGTGGAGGTGGTGTGTGGCTGGTGTGCCATACTGAATTTCCATGGGTGCAAAATGCTTTAAAAAATAAAAGTTTTGGGTTTTTGGGAGGGGTGTTGTGAAGGGTTAGGGGTGCAAGGGTCTTGTAACTTGACAGTTTTAAGTCTGCACATTTCAAATGCCAGAGTTCCTCAGCCAACATTATTGAAGGAGGAATTCTGGGAGTTGAAGTCCACAAGTCTTAAAGCTGTCAAGTTTGAACACCCCTCGGTTTTTTTTCCTAAAGGGTTAAGGGTGCAAGGGTCTTGTAATTTGACAGCTTTAAATCCTGCACACTTCAAATGCCAAAGTTCCTCAGCCAACATGACTGGAGGAGGAATTCTGGGAGTTGAAGTCCACAATGTTTCTGAGCCAACATTTTGGTTGCTAAGCAAGAGCATTAAGTGAGTTTCACCACATTTCACAAGTTGGCCACACCCACCTGGTCATATGAGTGCCAAGCCACTCCCACCAAGTCACATCCCACCCTGGTCACATGACCGCCAAGCCACTCCCACAAAACAAGCCACACCTACAGAATAGCTTCTAAAAAAATTTGAAACCCACCACTGCTTGGGACCCTCTTGCCCCACAGGCTGACCACATTCTGAGGGCTTCCCTTTAACCCAGGATGCCAACACTTGCTGCCTCCTGTGCACTTGCCCAGAAGGTGGGGCTGATGCGTGGAATGGCCCCTCGGCTTCAGGACAGTCGCATGGATTAGATCTAAGGCTGATCGCATTGCAGATTGGATGATTGTCACAAGCCTCCATGCCAGTCTGGCTTTTCACTGGGACCACCCATGTGGCACAGCCACTGGCAGAACTTGCAAAGTCCTTAAGAGAGGCTATAGTGGATGCATTTAAGGGTTTGTTTGGTTATGTAACATCACTGGAAGATAGGGTGGAAGAAATTATTCAGTCTTAGGTGAATTTGGAGAACAAAGTTGATAAGGTTCAAATCAAGATTGAAAAATCAGAGGCAGAAGTTACAATGATATAATGCAGAGCGATGGAATTTGCTTTGAGAATAAGAGGCATGAAAGAAAATAACCAAGAAAATTTGAAAGAAACTTTTGCAGAGGCTTTCGCTCAGTTAATTGGTGAACCAAAAACAGAATATGACTGGCAGATTGAAAAAAAATATCGTGTTAATTCATGGATTGTGAGACAGAGACAATTACCAAGATATATTGTAATTTACTTTGTTACCAGGAAAACAAGGAATGGAATATTACAAGCAACTTACGAAAGCAAACTACAGGTGGCAGGACAGGAGGTGGCAGTACTGAAGGAAATTCCCCCTAAAATGTTTGTAGCATTTAGGGTCCCGAGGCTGAAGAGGAAAGTAATCCATCCACAGATAGCTAAACCAACCAAAGTTTATTGAACAAAGCATTCCATAGATAGCAGAATCAACAGCATGAAGCAGAATCATGCCATGGATGGCAGAATCAACAGCAAAATTATTAATCATGAAACATCATTCTTATAGTGTCTGCAGCTTCTTTAGCTCTACCTACTTTACGTGTTATATCATTATTGGCTAACAAGTCTCCAAGGCACAATAATTGGTTAGTCCTTACATCATTGGTGTTCGTGAGAATGTGCATGTTGTTGCAGCTGAATGAATCAAGTGTTATCAAATGAGTGAATAAAATGTTGCAGGTTTACTTTGTATCATCCTGTGCCCTTCATGCCTGGGAACACACTGCAAGCAAAGAATAGCTGACAGGCAAATATTTTCTGCAGATTGCTGCAGTTTTTACTTACATGTGTAACCTCAGTTCTAAGGACCATTCAAATGATTCGCTGTAAAAACCCTACAAATGTTGAGATCCAGAAAGGATTATGCCTTCCTAGTTGATGAACTTAAAAATCGCCAGATACAGTATAGATGGGAGGCTCCTGCTGGATTGGTGGTGAATTACTTAGAAGAAAGATATCGTCTTAATTCAGTTTGGAAGGCAAAAGATTTTTACAGTAATCTACTAAAGGCTGGATACCCACCATCTCCAGGATAAATCAAAAAGAAGAATCAGAAAAATTAACAGGATGTGAGATAGTAAAAAAGGTTATATACTTAGGAGTTTATATTACAATTTTAAATGGGAAATTACATAAGTGTAATTATGAACCATTATGGCACAAAATATAGACAGAGATGAATAAATGGGAGAAATTACAATAGTCTTTGCTGGGAAGGATAACAGTAATAAAAATGAACGTTTTGTTTAAGTTTTTATTTCTTCTTCAAATGATACCAATATTTTAAAAAAGATGCAAATATGGAAGAATGGTAGAAAGGTATTGATAACTTTGTTTAATAATGTTGGAAACATGGTAAAAGATTTGGGTAAGAAAAGTAAAATTTATGCAAGCTTAAAATTTGATAGAGGGTTTTTATAAGATATTTTATAGATGATATTTAGATCCCAAAAAGTTAGCTTGTATGTACCCGAATTTATAATTTAAATGTTGGAGATGTGATTGTGTTGATGGTATGTATTATCATGTATGGTGGATTTGTAAAAAAGCTAAAGCATTTTGGATAAAAATATGGTGGATTATTTAAAATATTTTTAAAAAGAGGATAAAGTTCACTCCTCAGTTGTTTTTGCTAGGTATAATTACAGACCGTACAGTTATAGAGATTAATTTGATTCTGAATTTAATAATGGCAACAAGATTGCTGGAAGAAAGAAGAATTGCTTATTATTCAAGAATGGACGTTAAAAGTAGTAAACTTTAAAAAAAAAAAAAAGACATGGGGAAGATTTAATGACTGGCTAGAGAAAGAAATCTAGAAAAGAAAGTAAGGGGAAGATACAGAACCCAGACGACACAGGAAAAGGGGGAAGAGGGAGAAAACAGAAAAGAAAGTACTAATATATAAGTTTAGATTCAAGAATAAGATATAAAGGGAAAAACATAGTTAGGATAGATTAGCGAAGGAAAGAAATGATACTAAGCTATTTGGTTTAGTGGAAATATCATCCCAAGTAAACATAACTTGAGATTTGAAAGAGTGGGACATGCTGAATGGCCAGCCCGGAAGGCATGCTGGCACTTTAAAGTGCATGCCATTCAGCGAAATATGTCTGGTTTGTGGCCAGGAGGCATGCACTTTAAAATGCCAGCGTGCCGCCCGGCCACAAACCAGGACATGTTTCGCTGAATGGCGGCTGAAGCGGCATGCGCTTTAAAGTGCCGGCATGCCTTCCGGGCCGGCGATTCAGCGCGACATGCTGAATGGCCGGCCCAGAAGGCATGCCGGCACTTTAAAGTGCATGCCGCCACCCTGTGCCCAGCCATACTCAGGAGCGCGGCTTGGAATGGCAAGCTCTCTGGTAGTGGTGGTGCTGGTGGTGGCAGCAGCAGCAGCAGCAGCAGCAATGGCAAGAGCCCCGCCACCTAGCCGGATTCACCAAAAGCGGCGCCAGCAGCAACAGGACATGCTTGGGGAAGGGAGAGCTAGAGCTGGCTGCCCGGATATGTGCTCCAGCTGCCGCCGCCGCTTCTGCTGCCACTGCAGCCACCAGAGACTCCTTCCCCTTTGCTGCTTGGCTGATAAGACGGCTCCAGGAGCCAGCGACCCATGGAAGCGCTGGATGAACCGGCCGGAGGTTGGGGTGGAAAGGATTTCTTCGCCTCCATCCCACCCTCTGGCGGCTTAAAGGGGCAGGACCCAGTTATCAGGCAACTGGCACTGCGGTGGCAAGGAAGGCTTGGCGTTTAACTAGTTCTAATCCATCTCAGTAATAGATGATATTTCTTCAGGCAACCGGATAACTATGATTTAGGTTTAAGGATTGGATTCTGAAACATTTTGCTAAGATGGCATATCTGCCAAATCAAGGAACAAAATCATGCCCCCTCCCCAAACAATTTTGTCCTGTATAGTTTTGTTCTGTTCTTGGTTATTTTCTGTGAGTTTGTATTTTATCCCTTGAATAAAAAAAAAAATGGAAAAAATATGTGAAGTTACTTACCCTAATATACTAATGTAACACATCTTGTTTACACATCATGATCAGTTCTAAACTATGGATTTATAGATCACAATTGCTGTGTTCATACAATAGGTTAAGCCAAAAGCAAATCATAGATTAGTTGATTGAGCCAAACCAATATGTCCCTTGATTTATACTTTATAACAAAATGAAGCCCCTTTGCCTTAGTACATGTTCATACATCTTATATCATTACTTGATATATGGAAAAGAGGAAGTCGCCATGAAGTTTTAAGACACATTAACTTGCTGTCAGGAATCTTTCCAATATCCCACAAAGAAGACATGATTTTTTGTTAATTTGTTTAAGCAAACAGTTGAAGTTCCTTCAAGTGTTTTGGAATAGATTCTTCTACATATAGCTCACATTTCTTATTTAGCTGATGATACTTCTGTTAACATTAACCCATTGTAAAAATAACAGCAACTGAATGTTTTACCACAATCAACGCATTACATGACTAGAGTAAAGTTAGCGGCAGGGCGGCTTTTGCCTCTTGAAAGCAGGCAAAAGCCGCCCCGCCGCCCGGCGTATGTCCGACATAGAGGCGGGATGCCTCTATGTCGGACATGGTGTCCCTTCTCTATGTCGGACATAGCGCCGGGGCGGCAGGGCAGCTTTTGCCCGCTTGCCTCACCAGTCATAAACCTCACCGTACGTCACTGCCTTCATGGCATGGGTCTAGGCTGTAAGAATCTGACGGACATAGTGTTGTTTTTGCAAAAAGCACACCTTTTGAAAAATGTCTGTTTAGAAGTTCAATGGGGCATTGGGACACAAAGGAAAAAGGGTCAAGTCAAGAGTGGAAAACAGGAAATGTCTGCGGTTCTAAAAAGAAAATCAGCTTGTAAAAACAGACTAATCAACAGTTTTAACCACATAACCTTGCACATAGTGAATAAATTAACTGCTTGTCTCAATTTAATATGCTTATACAGCTAAAATCGTAAGGAACAGGAATTGTGGGTTAAGCAAAATGCATATGTATGAAGAAACCAACTTAGAAAGGGCAAAAGGTAGATGAAAGGAAAAGGGGGGAACTGGGCAAAGTGTGGGGAGACAGATAAACATGGGGAAGTTCACAAAGAGGAAAAGTAGGTGTTCCAGGAAGATTGCGAATTTGTAGTCTTTCTCAGATGAAGTTGCAAGGAAGGGACTTGTGCTTGGGTCAAGGGAATAAAAGTTGCTGGAATCTGTTCTTGAGTATGTCTATTTGCTAGCCGCTCTTGCAAGAAGGTACTTTATCAGGGACGTGCACTCACTAGAGGCAGGGGAGGCGGGGCCTTTTTTTAAATAATTAAAGCCAAGCAAGTTGCTACCAGACTTCAATTCACATTGATTTGGAGTGTACATAGTGTTTAAGTATAGGAGGAGGCCAGAGAACTCGGGGCCTCCTTTGCATAAGGAATTTTTTGCCTTTTAAGGGTTAACCAAGGTTAAAAAGCAAAAAAATTATATGCAAATGTGGCCCATAGTTCTCGGGCCTCCTCCTGCAGAGGGCACGTGGTGGCTCTAGGAGCCACTATCCAAGCCTGCCTGGCCCTGGAGCCTAGCTAGACCGAATCTGGAATTTTGGCGTAGCTGGAAGGTATGTGGGTGAGAGGGAGGGAGCAGAGGGGAGGAATTCAATTTATTTGTAATTTAAGTAATTGTAATTTGTTTTTATTGTGTGTGTGTGTGTGTTTCTTGCTTAACTTCACTCAAAGAAACTCTCTCAATTTGAGAGAGAGTTTGCTTGAGAAGAGAGGGAAGGAGCAGACGCAGGGAGGGGAGCCTTGTTTGAGAAGAGAGGGGCAGCCCTCTCCCCCCCATCCTGCTCCCCTCTTCCTTTCCTTCTCCTCCTCTCCCCTTTCTTTGCCGGCTGCTACCTCGCCCCCCTGCTTCCTCCGTCCCCCCCACTGTGTCCGCCAGGCGTCTCGCCTTTATGGCGGGCATAAACGCGAGATGCCTGGTGGACACAGAGGTGGGAGGAGGAGGTGGGGGGGAGGTGGGGGGCAAGGAGGAACCGCGGAGGTGAAAGGCGAAGAGGGGTGGGGGGGGGTGTTTGAGCCCTGGTTCCATCTCCCAGCAGCCCCAGAAGGAAATGGCGAAGAGGGGTGGGGGGTGTTCCAAGAGGCCCCCTCCCCTTTTGGCACTCCGCAAGCCAGGCCCGCAGCGGATCCTCTCCGCTTCTATCACACACACCCCACTCCAGAGAAGCCGGCCGGGCAAGTCACTGCAGCCCCGGTTCCATCTCCCAGCAGCCCCAGGAGGAAACAGGCCAGCCCCGCTTCCCTCCCCGGACTTTCTGGCAGTGGAGGACAGCATTCTGCTCCCTCTTCCAAGCCCCGAGTGACCAGCCTTTTGCCTCCATGGCTCTCGCTCCAGCCTTGTCCAGGCTCCTCCTTGGCAGGCCTGCCGGAGCTCTGGGAGAAAGCGGCGGGAGCGGAATGCTGTCCTTTATTGCCGGAAAGTCCGGGGAGGGAAGTGGGGCTGGCCCGTTTCCTTCTGGGGCTGCTGGGAGAGGGAACCGGGGCTCGTGGAGACTCGCTCACAGCCGGCTTCTCTGGAGCGGAGGGGGGGCGATAGAAGCGGAGCGGATCCTCTTGCCGCTGCGGGCCTGGCTTGCGGAATGCCAAAAGGGGAGGGGGCCTCTTGGAACACCCCACCCCCACCCCCTTCGCCTTTTGCCTCCACGGCTCTCGCTCCAGCCTGCTGCGGGGGGGGGGGGGGCAAAAGCCGCTTTCTTTTTGCCTCACCAGCCAGAAGCTTCACCGCACGCCACTGTACTTTATCATAAACTGTTTGCTGTTTCACTTAATGAGTCTGTCAAATTTCTGACTGGTGAGGGTTTTTCTCACAAGGCTGTCTAAGGAGCTGTTTCAGAACAATGGGATTTAACTGGCATCACCAGAGCCAGCAGAAAGGGTATGTTTCAGCTCCTGTTGGACAAGGAATTTTGGCTGGGAGAAGAGGCTTGTCTCCTGCCCTTTGGAACATTTTATCCCTCCCAAGGTAAAATCTACACTCAACCTCCTGACCTTCTGTAATGGCATGAAGACCTGGCTCTGCCAGTTGGCCTATGGCCCCAATAGGCATGTATCACTGAGGTGGTTTTCAGATTAAGAGAAGACCTCACCTCTCCACATGAGCTTCATATGTTCTTCTCCCCATCTTCAAATTGTAAATCAACATTATTGTTATTTATTGTTTAATCATTTTAATATTCATCAGGTTTTAATGTTTGTAAGCCACCCAAAGTCACCTCGGGTGGGATGAGGTGGTCAGCACACAAATCAAATAAATAAAATTAAAATCAGCGTGAAACTATAGCACTGATTTCCCCCACCCTTTTTTTGCTGCTGAATATGCTGAATATAATAGCTCTCTACATATCTATAGTAAAAAATATGGATAATGCCTATACTATTTAATTATTTATATAGCAGAAACAGAGTAAATTCATTACTTTTATGAAGGTTTTAACCAATTAATAATAGCAATAGCAATAGCAATAGCAATAGCAGTTAGACTTATATACCGCTTCATAGGGCTTTCAGCCTCTCTAAGCGGTTTACAGAGTCAGCATATTGCCCCCAACAACAATCCGGGTCCTCATTTTACCCACCTCGGAAGGATGGAAGGCTGAGTCAACCCTGAGCCGGAGATAACTCTTTTTTTCTCATGGAATATTCTCTCGAATTCTCTGGAATATTCCAATGTTCAATTTTCAAAAAGTACATTATGTTTTATAAAACTATTCTATATGTGCCTTTCATAACAATGTGCATAGTGCTAAAGAATATTCATAATTTATATGACCTACTATCTTCCTAATCATTAATGAAAATAGTAAATTTTATATTCAAACTGTGTTATAGAGTAAAATGCATTTACTAATTCATAAAATTGCCATATTTCAATAAAAAGCATTTATACAATCTTTTTGGTTGACAAATAGTTGACTAAAAAACTAAACTCTCAAATCCAAAATTAATCAAATTAGTAATCACCTCTGACTGGCCCCACTCCCATCTATTCTCTGTCTCCCAAGTCCCAGCTGATAGGGAGGAAATGGCGATTTTGCAGTAACCTTCCCCTAGAGTGGGGTGGAAATTGTGATTTTAGAATATCCTTCCACTGCCATGCCCACCAAGCTACACATTTCCCTTCTCATCCAAGAAGCTTCTTCAGTTCTGACAGGGTAGTGGGGGAACAGAAGGATTTATATTCCTTGCAGACAGCTGGTAATTTGCATCCTTTTAGAGGGTCTTTGAAGCCCTTGGAGGTTTACCTGTGTCTGTTATCTGTTTATCTAGAAGCTTCTTGGATAAGAAGTGAAATGTCCTCAAAAGAAAAAGAAAGAAAGTCCAGTTGCCTGCTGAAAAAGCACCTTTGGCACAACCATGACCTGGATGACTGAGAATCTCTACAGACTTTTAGCTATAGAATTTGGGATGAATAGTGTAGGAGTAGGAATGGATTGTTGTTCCTGGTTGTTCCTGTATGCTTTCCGTACTTGTTATTGGAATTGAATACTGTATATTGGATGGTGGCTACTCTGTATGTTACTTAGCTGTCTACATGGTGAATCGTGAATTGAGCATCTGTAAACCAACGTGTTGTATCATAGACTGTGTATATAATTCAAAACTATTTATTGCTTGTTTTGGATAATGTTTATCCTACTTTATTTTTGTTAAACAAGTAAAGTTATCCTTGTTTTAACTTTGGCCGCTGTGATTGATCGTGTGACTATTCAGCGGCACATTCCTTGCTACCTTCTGCTACTCAACTCTAGTCTCCAAAAGGAGATATACTTAACATTGGTTATGGGTCCAGAATGCCATTAGTAGTGATAGGAGAACTGGAGTCGCTGCACACCACCGTATCCAGATAGCTGTTCATGATAACATCTATCCCTATGAAGATGGTGCACGAACAAGCAACGAATTTGTCGTTGGTCACCCTGTTGGATGGCACAAACTATGTTTCCTGTTTCACGAAGTGCAGTCTACTCTTGCGTAGAGAAGGGCTAGCTCGGGGATTTGATCAGTCAGCTAATGACTACGATGAAGTTTTTGCTCCTAGTTTGAAGGCAACCACATTGCGTGCAGCATTAATATGGGCAGCGAAACAGAAGTATGCAGTGTACCATTTGGATGTGGAAACTGCATATCTACATGCACCGCTGCAGCATACCATATACATGAAAAAGCCATTGGGGTTGAAAGCCGAAGAAACCACTGATTGCTGCAGATTGAAAAAGAGTCTTTATGGCTTGAAGCAATCAGGATTCGAGTGGAATCAATGTATAGTTAAAGCATTGACTAAAATAGGGTTTAAGGCTGGTATGGCTCATCCTTTGTTTAAAAATGATAACAATGGCATAGTTTCATTATTACTATTATTTACTGACGATATAGCCGTAATAACAAAAACTGAACAAGAGGCTATTAAATCATTTCACTTTTGCAGAAGCAATTTACTATTAAAAATCTTGGAGAGATTCGGCAGTATTTCGGATTGAGAATAATAAAAACAAGGGGAGGATTTAAAATATCGCAAACAGAGATTAATCAGTTACTTAAGAATTTTAGGATGGAATTATGTAAACCATCAAAAACCCCGATGAGTCAGGAGTTTGGCAATGTTGATGTAAAGAGTTCTATTTTTGATAAAGGATTGTATCAATCGTTGATTGGTAGTTTGTCCTATCTCAGCAACAAGTCAAGACCTGATATATCATATAGCGTGAACCAGCTAGCTAGGTTCAACGCAGAACCAACTGAAAGACACTGGCAAGCTGTGAAAAGAATATTAAGATATTTGAAACACACGATGCATTATGCATTGTATTTAGAACCTACCGATGATTTTAGGTTGTCAGCCTATGCCAATGCAAGTTTCGCCACAGATGTTAATACACGGAAGTCAACTTCTGGTATTGCTGTGTTTTTAGGTAAAGCACTAATTGGATGGAGGTCTATTAGGCAAAAACACTTTAGCCTATCAACAATGAAGGCTGAATTTTCCTGTTTATCATTATTATGTACAGACATAATTTGTTATAAACAATTGTTAATAGATATGGGGATCACTGAAATAGAGCCGATCATTGTTCATGAGGACAACCAGGCAGCTATACAGCTTTCTACAAATCTTGCAGTAAAAACCAGAACTAAACATACAGACTTGCGATATCTAAATGTGCGACAGAATATTCAAAGTAAAATGATTGTATTGGAATATTGTATGTCTGAACACAATATAGCTGACCATTTCACTAAGGCGCAAGGTGCTATAAAACACAAAAAGTGTTGTGATGACTATGGACTAAGAATGTGAGGTGTTGTGGCTCGGTAGGAGCCTTTGGAGCTGCTATCAGACTCTGACACAGAAACCTCCTGTGAGTGGTTTCAGGATGCTCACAGGAGAGAATAACAAGCAGCTGTGGCTCGTTAAGGATCTCCTCCTGCGGATAAAAGACTGATGGTGCCATGCCCTAGTTGCAGAAGTCAACGTTCGTTCATTCAGTTCTATTCCGTTCCGTTCCTGTTCTAATCAAGGTTCCCTGTTCGTGTTCATGATTCAAAGAAACCAACTTGGAGAAGTTTGCAGCTCTACCAGCTTCGGCCGAGCCTTAACACCCTGTCCAGGGTCCTCCACCTCCTCCAAGGGCAACTCATATGCCCCCTCGCCGTCGGAGTCCTGCGGCATCTCCACCGACTCCTGCCGAGCCACTACGCAATCTCCTCCCGCAGAGCCCTTCCCCCGGTTTCGATGATCGGGGTGCGGCCCAGAAGGGTTGGTGACGGCCTCCACGGAACACGGTCCAAGACCCTGGTACCCCACTGGGACCCTAGAGACAAAGTCCAGTGCTGCGGGGGCTGGAGTCAACAATGGCTGGAATCTTGGTGGAGTTCTCCTTGCAGACCTGACCCATTGGCACTGGGCATGTGACTCCATGCATCTCCGCATGTCATTTTTCAGATGGGGCCACCAAAATTGACGGGAGGCCAGGTGCAACATCCGGAAAAAAACCCGTCTTGATGCAGATGCGCAATGAATCTGTGCGAGCACCCGTCGACGGATGTGCCCTGCGGGAACATAGAGCCAGCCCCGACACTTCAAAAGATCCCCTTCCAAAGTCCATGGGGACGCTGGCCCCACTTCCGCCTTTTGTTGCTCCACCCAGTCGTCACCCCGCTGCGCATCCCGTATCAGAGACTGCATGCTCACAGGATGACAAACGGCAGCGCAGGCTGCAATGGGTAGAACAGTCCGAGGTGGGAGCGAGTTTGCAGGGTCAGAGTTCTCTACTTTACTCGGCAGGGCATCCGCCCTGGGACTCCACACCCTCCGAACTCACGCTATCTTGTGCAAACGGGGTATCACGGCCGCACCAACGTGCTGGTTGTCCGACATGATAGTGCATTGCTGAGGGACGGCTGCAGTCCGCGCAACCCTTCTGTTCTTCTTGGGGCAGCTCCCTGCCAGGTGTCCAAGATCCCCACAGTAGAAGCACAATACCTCCGCATGTCGTCCGTTCATCTCTGTCCGTGACACTCGAGCTCTTACAGCACCCAACTCCATGGGCTCCTCCCAGTCCACTGCAGTCCCTTGCTGAACCAGCATGCTGGTGGTCTCCTGGAATACACGGTGAGGCCTTCGCCTCTGCAGCCAGGCGTCTATCCGGAGGCAAAGATGGACCAATGCGTCAAACGTCAGTGGCCTGTCCACCCTCGCCAGTTCATCCTGCAAGGCCTCAGACAATCCATCCTGGAACGTGTCCATTAGAGCTGGTTCATTCCACGTGGAATCCTGGCTACGTAGCCTGAATTCAGTCACATAGTCCTGCAATGAACTACTCCCCTGCTGCAGTGACTTTAGACTTCTAGCAGATGTTTCCCCCTTGATCAGATCTTCAAACATTCGTTTGAAGTACTGGCAAAAGCCCTGAAAGTCATCCAACAAAGGGCTCTGCTGAACTAACAAGGGGGTAGCCCAATGGGCAGCTGTGCCTGAGAGCAAACTGATAATGAATCCCACCTTCGTCTGGTCAGTGGGAAAGTCCTCCACTCTCAAACTCAGGAACAGCTGGCATTGTCCCAGAAACACGGCAAACATGGCCAGACTCCCATCATATTTATCTGGCATGGCTACTGGGCACTTCCTCCTTGGCTGGGGGGGTTTGCAGCTCTCTGCAACTGCATAATTTGGTCCGACAACATTGCGATTTGTTGTGCCATTTGTCTATTTTCAGCCATCAACTGCTCCATAATTACGGAAATGAAGGGTTGTCAGGCAGGAGTCAATCTGTTCTGTCCCCCCTTCTCTGCTCGTTAACAGACGACAGGAAAACAACTTAAAAGGAACTCTCTTTATCAGTTCTTGGCTTCAGACTGGCTTCGAGCCCAAAAATAACATAAATACAGTCTCTGACAAGATAACAGAATACAAAACAAATCTCTCTTACGGCAACACAAGTTGAACAAAATGAAAGCAAAGCACTTCTTCCAAAGTCTCTAAGAATCAGGGTTACAGAAATCAAAGCACTTCTCCAAGTGTATCTTCTTGAATCAGGGTTACAGAAAACAAAGCACTTTTCCAAGTGTATCTTACATAAACCACGACTGATGATCCATCAATGTTGAACAAACCAAGGAACGTTGACTCCTGCAACCAAGGCATGGCACCATCCATCCTTTTATCACCCAAAGACCCACTAACAAGCCCCAGCTGCATTGTGAAACTTGCATTCCGAAAAGACTCACAGAAGACTGCTTCTGAGTCACAACAGTTACCTGCCTACATGGTGAATCGTGAATTGAGCATCTGTAAACCAACGTGTTGTATCATAAACAGTGTATATAATTCAAGACTACTTATCGCTTGTTTTGGAGAACGTTTATCCTACTTTATTTTTGTTAAAACAAGTAAAATTATCCTTGTTTTAACTTTGGCGGCTGTGATTGATAGTGTGACTATTCAGCGGCACATTCCTTGCTACCTTCTGCTACTCAACTCTAGTTTCCAAAAGGAGATATACTTAACACAAATTATCAGCTATCTGCAAGGAATATAAATCCTTCCATTCAGAGGTGGGTTCCTACCAGTTCGGACCAGTTCGGCCGAGTAGGTAGTAACTTGTCTGGCCTCGCCCCTGAACCAGTTCTATCGGCGGTGCCATAGATGGCCCCATCTAGTTTTTTGCTTCTGTGCATGCACAGAAACTTTTTTACTACTGCACATGCACACATAGCGTGCATCAAGTGTGTGGGCATGCAAAGCGTGTCCCTGAGTGAACTGGCAGTAACAGAAGCTGGAACCCATCCCTGCTTCCATTCCCCACTATCCTATCAGAGCTGAAGAAGCTTCTTGGATGAGAAGCTACAAGTCTTCAAAAGAAAAAACAAGAAAGTCCAGTTGCCTCCTGAAAAAGCATGTTTGGGACAGGTTTTATTATCTGTTGAACTAAATAAATAGAAAGGGATTAATCCTCTATTTTCTAAGGAATAATGGGATTTAAGAAACAGGAGGAATTTGAAAAGATGACTAACAACAAATGTCAATATCCAGATTAAATGTGAAATTGAAAAGATCAAGAAATGTATGAATCATTAGGCTCAAGTTATCTTTAAAATGTCAGCATTACATTATCTTGGAGTCAATGATTCCTAATTCTTTGTCTGCCTAGCAAATTTAGAATTTTGAAATTATGATAGGGATAGGTACACTCTTGTGTAATGGCTACAGGGATGGTTAGCCATTCACAAATTGAGAAATATCTGAGCAGTGTCACGGTTACAAAGCCCTTGAAAGAGTATATGAATCAATATGAATTAATATTGGCTTCTGCTTATATTATTGTATACTGTCAGAAATTAGTTGTTAACTAGCCTAGCAAATTGTAACCTTAATACCGGACTGCAAATGTTATCTCACTGCTGTGTCTCGCTTCTATTCTTGGCTTCAAAGCTTGGCACATTTTTGAAAGCTAGTAGAAGAAATTGTTACACAGGAATATCAAACTGTAAAGATAAAGGAACCAAACTAGGGAGTTTTCCTGGCTCATAAATCCTTAAAACATTCTGCCGAAAATCAACTTGGCAAAGGGGGCAGCCACCCACTACACAAGGCTATAGGAATACTCCACAGATAAAGAGACTGAGACAGGAGCTTGAAACAAAGAATGCTCTAAAGATCACGTTGGTAACGAATCTTTGTCTCTGATTGGATAAACTTTGTTTCTATCTGCCTAAAATGTATATAATACTCTGAGTCACTCCTCCAGGTGTGACTATTCCTTACATGCTTTTGTTTGGATATAGTTTTGTCACCTAGCTTTTGCTATGGACATAAATAAAAGTTGATACTTTTTGTAAGCCTCGTCTCGAGTCTCACTCTTTGGCATCTCAGTGGCTCAGGGAAAACTGTTGGAACCTTACATTTTCTGGCGCCCAACGTGATGGATTGGAGGACTTGTTCCTTCAAGGTAGCTACATTCAGCTCCTCACAAGCTCAGTGGCCTTCATTTTGGCAGATGGGAAAAACCAGCAAAAACCAGCGACGATGTCAAGAGAGCTCCTGGAAAATTTCATCCAGTGACCTCGGCCTGGTAATTGCTGGCAGACTCCGATCCCACCCTGGCTTGAACGCCATCAAAGAGGCTTGGACTGAAGGTTGTAAGATAGTGCCCTCTAGGTGAGTAGAAATCTCTTATTTTGGAGGTTTGAGGGGAGTGTTGCCTTGTGTCTGTATGAATGATCAAGTGAGAGTTGCATATTTGCAAGAAGATCAGTTAGAGCAGATCACTTTGAAAGGAGTGTGACTGTTGGAATAATTGCCAAGCCCAGTACCGAGGGAAAGGTCCAAGAAATCCCAGAGTGAAGGGAGAGTTTTGGCCGGATTCCTAATACAAGGGAGAGATCCTGATCACACCCCGTACTAAAGAAAAGGTCCGAGAAAACCCTTGGCTAGGGTTGGTCTGCTCAGGCTCCATATTGAAGAAGCCCAGTCCGAGAAATCCCTTAGGAATCATAGGCAATAAAACTAGTAGTCTGTCTAGAACCGATGATCTAGCAAAAAGAATAGGACCGTGTTCTTCATTGGGCTGCGTGCTAGCCCACAAGAATATGTTAAAACTTTGTTGCAGCAGTAATAGTTGTCTTTAAAAAGAAAAGTAGAGCTCAAGAGCCCTGCCCAGATTCAAATAATGTGTTAATGAAGGCCTCCATAAATCTTGATCTTTAAAAATATGCCAGCGATTGCTGGGAGATCTAAGATAAGAGTTTGGATCTTTAAAAAAATCAGCCAGCGCCTGTTGGTAGGTCCAAACTAGGAAGAAAAGACACAGAATACCCCAGAGACAAGTATTAACAATCTAGTGCTTAAGGAGATAAAAAAATGGGTGTAACTTTGAGGAAAAGTAAGAAAATTTAGCAGGCAATAAAAAGGTAAAGCCTGTTTGAATGGAATGACCTAGATAATTGGACTTGATTAATTTGATGTGAAGAATTAGATAATTTGACCTGATTGATTTGATGTGATTTCTGTTAAAATTCTTAGGTGTGCATCTATACTAATAGCATGTAGAATTGAATGGGATTGAATTGATTGTGATATGTTACCAGATGGCAAAATAAGTAAGCTTCTCAGCTTGGGCTTGAAGCTGTGGGGAACAGGAGAGTAGGGCCCACAATCACATTTATGATTTGAACTGCTCTCTGAGTTTTCCCACTGTTTCGAAAATGAGCCACAGGTTCCCAAGGAAAGAAAAAATTGAAGATTTGAAGAGACAGAACCTCCCCCAGGTCTGAAAGTGTTGTTCCATAGTATGTGTGCAGGTGATCATTTCCAGACCTGGAGGGAGGTTGAGATTCTTTAATAATAGAAAATGGAGCTCATTGGCTTATGAACAGTTCCCCGAAATAATTGTAATGATTGCTTTGCATGCAGAAAGAATGAAATGGGATTTTTGTATGTGAAATTGGTTAACACAAGCAGTCTGTTGCAGTGCAAATGTGAGTATACTGCTGGTGAAAGTTGGTGTGAATGTACGTTGATTCCCTTTTGAATAAAGAAACAGTAAGTTGTAAGGTTATTTAATGGTATGTGTGTGTTAGGTGTTATCATTTCGAAATCTGAAGAGAGGGTGAGATCCTCTCATAATACAAAATTGGCTTGTGAAAAAGCTCCCTGAAATACTTGTAATGATTGGTTGGCATGAGCAAGCATGAAAGTTTGATTGCAGTACGAATGTGAGTGTGTGTCCGATGCCCTGAGGAATGAAAAGTGGAAGGGATCTGGAGATCTGTGGTTGCCTGTGTATATCCCCACCGCTCTTCCCCCTCTTCCTCCTGGGTAATTCTTTGGAGAGAAACAGGCAAGGGAGGGGAGTGTGGGTGTCTGCTCATTTTAACCATGTGTGTGTGTGTGTGAGATGCCCGGAGCGAGATCTGTGAATGCCTCTGTGTATTCCACCCTCTTCCCCGCTCCTTCTGTATCATTAAGGGGAGTGGTTTTTCTGCTCATTTTCACCATTTTTTCTCTCTTCTGAAAAATTTGGGGCAAATGGGTGACCTGCTCATGCACCTTTACCTTTCGCTGTTTTGATCTTTTGGATCTGCATATAAAAGCTATGCAGTTATATTTCCCTTACTGCTCTGAATACTATTTTGATTTTTCTTCTGGAATTTTTTTTAGGTTTAAAATGTTTAATTAAACCTATGAAAAGAAATGATTTTGATATATTTTGCTTACATTTGTATGTTTTAACATACCTCTTTTAAGTTTGTTTTATTTTGAAGTTGTTTTGTTTTATTTTTGAAGCTGTTCTTCCTACCTACCTCTTTGATGTCGGAGTCAAAGGGCTCCATCCTTGTCATTGTTGGTTTGTTAGTTTATTTTTGATATCTGCCTTTGGAGAATTTGCTTCCATCTGAATGGAATCTGATATTTTGGAGTGTTGACTCAAAGTGCCTTTTTATTGTGTGTTTTATTTTTGAAGCTGTTCTTCCTTCCCTCTTTTACCTGAGTGCATTTTTTAACATTTATGAGTCAAGGTGCCCCACCCCTATGATATTTTGTCTGTCTGTCTGTCTGTCTGTCTGTCTGTCTGTCTGTCTGTCTGTCTGTTTGTTTGTAACACAAGTTATTGTCCTTTTTAGAATTATTAGAGATGAGTTAGAAATTAAAATATGTTCTGGGACGGCAGTCATTGCATCCTTCGTGCTTGCTACCCCTCATCATAAGCCTACAAATATTATGGTCCTCCAAACTATCCCTGCTAAATATACATCCCTCATTCATCATGATAGAAAGAATTCTATCATTTGGAAAAAGAAAGAAAGAAAGAAAATGATGTATTGTGCTGCTGTAAAGGTGTTTTCCTTTTGAGCATTTGGTTGTTTGGCTTTTGTGACACATGTACCTCTGTGAAAGCATGTGCCTACAGTCAGTTGTATCCTTCCTGCATTGGAATCCTTCATGGGTCCTTTTCCTTCTTCTATAAATGCCATCCCCATTCCCTCCTGGAATTGGCATGTAACTCAAACTACCAGAGCAATCCTCACACCTTTTATGCTGTTAATGGGCCAATCAGGAATACCAAAAGTTAAACACTGCCAGAAAGGAATCTGTCTGATGTAAATCTAAATTAGGGTATATGACTGTGTTTTACAATGTAGTTAGATTAAGGTATGATGTGATTTCTTTTTGGAAATTTCTGGATGCTGTGAATTGTAACAAATATATGTGTCAGCCTCTGTTTTGCTGCTGCTTCGGCTGCCATTGACATGGGGAGGGGGGGCATGGTATTTGGGAGGGGATTACTAATTGTGCTGGAGGAAGATTCTGGAGTCTCTGCTGCCTGTCTTACTGCGCATGCGGAGGAGGTTTCCCGCCAAGGCCAACGGCACCGACATTCCATCTTGGTGATGCCTTTCAAAGTTATCTCGCACCTGACACTTGGGAGAATTATGATTGGACTGTAACTGGGATGCCAAGGGGTGGGGAATGGGTTATTCTATATATCATTTGCTTTCGTGCCTAAATAATCAGTCTTCGCTTTGCTACGCTTCTGATCATTTATAATTAGTAAAAGTACACTTGATTTCTATCAATGGAGTCTCGTGGTTTTCTTTCCTAATTATTCAATGGAGGAGTGCTGACAATATGAAATTTACTCATTGTAAATTTCCTAAAGAAACTCCGAGCTGCAGAACTTTATACCAAGTTATACAAATGTAAATTTCACCAGGAGAAGATAGACTACCTTGGGTATCGTATCTTCCACGCAGGTGTAGAGATGGACCCTGCTAAGGTCAAGGCGGTCACTGAGTGGGAGGCGCCCTGTACAAGTAGACAATTACAGAAATTTTTAGGTTTTGCCAATTTCTATCGTCAGTTCATCCCTTCTTCTGCCAAAATTGCACTTCCCATCACTAATTTGTTGAAGTCCAAAGGTGGGCCGAAACCCAAGCCTAGCAAGCCGTTGAATTGGACCATGGAGTGTCAAACTGCTTTTGAAAAGTTGAAATGACTTTTTGCCGAGGAGCCGGTTCTGAAGCATCCGGAGATGGACAAGCCCTTTGTCATTCAAGCTGATGCCAGCGACGTGGCGGTGGGGGCCGTCTTGCTTCAGACTAACGCCCAAGGTAATTTACAACCTTGTGCCTACACCTCTCGTAAACTCACAGACACGGAGAGACGTTGGGCGATCTGGGAGAAAGAAGCATTTGCTGTACGTTGGGCTTTGGCCACATGGCGCCACTTCCTGGAGGGCGCTAAGCACCCGTTTGAGGTGTGGACTGACCATAAGAACTTGGAGGCTTTGAGAACTCCCAGGCGGCTCTCCCCTAAGCAGATGCGCTGGGCTCAGCATTTCAATCGTTTTAATTTCACACTTAAGTACATCCCGGGAGGGAAGAATTTCATGGCTGATGCTTTGTCCAGACTCCCTCAATACAACTGCTCTAAGCTCAGCATTATCCAGCCAGTGGTTCCCATGTCCAGCCTCGCTGCTCCTGTTGTTACTAGGCAACAGACACGCTCTAAGGTGGACGTGTCTCAAGATTTTCTTTCCAATCTCAAGAAGGCCCTTCCTCAGGATGATTGGTTCCAGCAGCATCAAGGTGAATGCACAATGAGAGATGATTTGCCATGGATTGGAGTGAAACTTTACGTCCCTGCCTCTCTTCATCTCGTTGTTCTCCAACGGGCTCATGATTCCAAGTTGGCGGGGCACTTTGGATTTGTGAAGACGCTGCATCTGGTGAAACGGCAGTTTTGGTGGCCCTCTTTGAAGAAGGACATTGAACTTTATGTTGCCAGCTGTCCTGTTTGTGCGGCTGCTAATGCCCGCCGGGGAAACCGCAGGGTTTGCTCCAGGCTGTAGCTCGCCCTGTCACTCCCTGAAAGGAGATTTCTATGGACTTCATTGTTGAACTTCCTGAGAGCCAGGGGCACACTGTCATATGGGTGGTTACTGACTTGTTTTCCAAGCAAGTTCATTTGATACCTTGCCCTAAGATTCCTTCTGCAAAGGCACTCGCTAAACTTTTCATTTCTCACGTTTACCATTTGCATGGCGTGCCTGATCGCATCATTTCTGATAGAGGCATACAATTCACTTCCATTTTCTGGAAAGAATTTCTTAAGCGCATTGGCTCTGCCCAGGGTCTAAGCTCCGCCCACCACCCTCAGACTAATGCGGCTTGCGAGAGGACTAATTCTGTTCTAGAACAATATTTATGTTGTTTCATCAATTACCAGCAAGATGATTGGGTAGACTTGTTGCCGCACGCGGAAGTGGCTTATAATAATTCTGTACATAGCAGCACTGGATTCACCCCTTTTCGAGTTGTGTTTGGCCAGGATTTTGTTCCTATTCCCGAAGTTCCTCTTGAGCAACCACAGGTCTCATCCATCTCCGAGTGGAGTGAGCGGTTGCGGCATATTTGGCCTTTGGCACTTCGTAGCATAAGAAACAAGCTGATAAGAAGCGTGCTCAACCTTATCAGTACAAAGTGGTTGACCAAGTTTATCTATCCACAAAGTTCCTTCAAACTACGCAGAAATCGAAGAAGTTGGGGCCTAAGTATGTGGGCCCGTTTCCCATAATCAAGGTCATCAATCCTGTTTCGGTTCGCTTGCAGCTACCCAAGCACCTCAACCATGTCTATCCTGTTTTCCACATTAATCTCATTAAACCTATTCGTTTTTCATCTTTACGTCCGCCAGTGGATCCGCCACCTGCCCCCCTGTTGATTGATGGTGAACAGCATTTTGAGGTCCGGGAAATATTGGACTCTCGAAGACGGCGGAATCGACTTCAGTACCTGGTAGCTTGGAAGCATTTTCCTCAGTCTCATGCCGAGTGGGTGGACAAGTCCCATCTCCGGGGCCCCCAGCTGCTCCGCCAGTTCTATTCTGCTTATCCTGACAAGCCCTAGTTGACTCTCCTTCCTGACTTTCTCTCTCCCCCTCCCATTTTTCTTTTTCTGTTTTTTGTTTTTCGTCTGTTTGTTTGTGTTTTGTCGTTTTTCCAGGCCTGACCGCCTTTTTCCGGAGGAGGGCCGGATGTCAGCCTCTGCTTTGCTGCTGCTTCGGCTGCCATTGACACGAGGAGGGGGGGCATGGTATTTGGGAGGGGATTGCTAATTGTGCTGGAGGAAGATTCTGGAGTTTCTGCTGCCTGTCTTACTGCGCATGTGGAGGAGGTTTCCTGCCAAGGCCAACGGCACCGACATTCCATCTTGGTGATGCCTTTCAAAGTTATCTCACACCTGACACTTGGGAGAATTATGATTGGACTGTAACTGGGATGCCAAGGGGTGGGGAATGGGTTATTCTATATATCATTTGCTTTCGCGCCTAAATAATCAGTCTTCGCTTTGCTACGCTTCTGATCATTTACAATTAGTAAAAGTACACTTAATTTCTGTCAATGGAGTCTCGTGATTTTCTTTCCTAATTATTCAATGGAGGAGTGCTGTCAATATGAAATTTACTCATTTTACTGCAAAAATGCTTCAATCGATCATAGAGGCAGTGGGAATGTTCTGTGGAATGCAACATCGTCTGCCTTCTGAAATAATGTTTGAATTTCCACACTTGGACAGAATGGGGGAAATTACACAATATGAGACTAAAGATATGTCTGTAAAGAATTGCATACTTGGCCTCTCCTGTTCTTTATCTTCCCTCAGAATCACAGGACTCCTAGCTAAAACCTGACCTCTCAATTTTACTGTTCATAAATTCAAGCCGGTGATTGGGTCCTGATAAAACCTGACATGAGGAAAAAGCCAAATCTGGGACAGACCCTACCAAGCCCTGATGACCACCGAAACAGCAGCCCAAACTAGTGACAAAGGACAAATCACTACACTTGTGGAAAATGGCTCCTGGAGAAGACCCACTGAGAATAAGCATTTCCAAAAACTGATGTAGTCATGGTGGTATGCACAGATTTCGTGAATGATTTTTTCCCTCTCATTGCAGGAGTAGCAATGTTTGGTCCTTCTGGCCTCTACTATTCCACTTGAAGATCCTAAAAGATGCTGTGCAACTTTGCACTCTACGGATTGTGTTGATTTTGTGATTGTAACTGTTACACTGAATGTTATTGTTGTACTTGTAAACTGATATACACCTTTGGGGAATAGTGGGACACTGTAATGGTGATGGCTCCCATATAAAATTCATATATATTGGGACATTGAATCAGATCAACCTGACTTGAATATAGTAATGCTAAGAGATAGTGATATCATAATCCCTGAAGAGATAATATGTATTGATGTAATGCAATGGTTCGATATTTGGGAATAATTTTCTTATGCATAGGACAAAGAGGAGGAGGAGAATGTAATGCAGTGACAAGTGTGAAAAATCATACATTCAAAGCAAGGGTGTTTTCTTCGTTTAATGTCACCTTGCAGTCTAGAATTAACCTGACACAATCTAGTAACTCACTTGTAAATATAACTAGACAGAGTGGGTTATGGACGGATGTGATAACTCTTAATTAGCATGCTCCAACTGGCTTATAAGGTTTGCCTATGTGCCTAGCCGATGGTATGAAGCATGTGTATATGCTGAATAGAATTATAAGGACACTGCCAATGCTAGCAATAATAACTATTGCAACTGCTCCAACTTTTAAAACAACAATATCCCAGAATACCTTTGTTTTACATGATTGGTTAGCAAAAGGATGTCTCTGTGGAAAAATTATCTCACAAATTCTATTTACAGATCGATGACCAAAGAAACGCTATTGATGACATTACTACTTGGATGAGGAAACTCGCTCATGTCCTTGTACAAACGTGGACTAGGGCTATCAAGTTTGTTAATATGTTCTCTAACTGGAAAAGGATTTGGTTTTTATCATGTTGGCCTTTGGAGATCTTTTTTTCCTTCTTTGTCTCATCCTTTTTTCCAGCATATAATTCAGTCTACCTTTTCTGGTATGACTGTCGTCCTCCTCGGTAACCTCTGCAATCCTTGGTTGCCCAGCTAATATCACGGTTCTTATCACCATCCCTAAAGAATATGCTCCCCTACTTCATCATTGACAGGTAGCAACCTGTCCAATAATAAAAAAGGAGGAATGAAGGAGTATATGAATCAATATTGGCTTCTGCTTATATTATTGTATACTGTCAGAAATTAGTTGTTTTCTAGCCAAGCAAATTGTAACCTTAATACCAGACTGCAAATGTTATCTCACTTCTGTGTCTGGCTTCTATTCTTGGCCTCAAAGCTTGGCACAATTTTGAAAGCTAGTAGAAGAAATTGTTACATGGGAATATCAAACTCTATAGATAAAGGAACCAAACTAGGGAGTTTTCCTGGCTCATAAATCCTTAAAGCATTCTGCAAAAAACAATTTGGCATAGGGGGGCAGCCACTCCCTACACAAGGCTATAGAGATACTCCACAGACAAGACATTAAACCAAAGCATGCTTTAAAGATCACGTTGGTAACAATTTTTTGTCTCTGATTGGATAAACTTTGTTTCTATCTGCCTAAAATGTATATAATACTCTGAGCCACTCTTTTAGAGTGTGGCTATTCCTTACATGCTTTTGTTTGAATGTTTTGGATATAGTTTTGTCACCCAGCTTTTGCTATGGCCATAAATAAAAGCTGATACTTTTTGCAAGCCTCATCTCGAGTCTCTCTCTTTGGCATCTCAGTGGCTAGGGGAAAACTGCTGGAACCTTACACCCTAATTAATCAGAATGCTATGCAAACTTAAGTCCAATTTGCAGGATATTCCCAACACTTTACCGGTTATATTCTTTTTTCTACAAAGATGAATACTCTTCATTTGCATTGCTTTCTTTAAAAAATAATAAGATAGATTACCTTTCTTAATATAAAAATGCAGGTGGTATACAAAAGTGGTACATACCCTAAGGAAGTATCCACATGGATCCTGGCCTCCCTATAAATTGAATTGGTCTGTAGTACTCAGAACATTTAAGAGAATTGTTGCAAAAGTTAATATGTAAGAGGTTTATAAAATACATCTTGTCCATAGTCCATTTACCATTGCTAAATCTATCTTCTCTAGTTCAGAATACTTTTATTATTTTAGGAGGATAAAGACTCTTGAAACGGATTATTCCAAAAGGAACCTTTAATCAGTCAGGATGGAAACTATTAGAAGCAAAGCAGCATCTGAAGACCTTTAGGCCATGCAAATGGGATTAAGCTGATAATGACCCCTCCCCTTTGTCCGAATGCAGATTTCAACCAATACACAAGTGTGAAGATGCATCCTTAACTCTTCTGCCCTGGGAGTCAATAAAGCACATGTTCCCATGGCTATCTCTATTAGACATCAAAGTTATATATCCCACATGGCATTCATAAACATCCCTCCAGAGATATTGGGACCTTCAGTCTCCCGGCGACAGGAAACCAGTTTTAAAGTTGTAAAACTCAGTTGTTTCAGATGTAGCTAATGATTTAATTCCGAGGCTCCCCTCTCCACAATTGAATGGCAGTATCACTTTTGGGGATCTGACACCATCCACAATCCAATCCAGACAAAAATCTTTCTTTTATTTCCAATATAGTAAATTCAGATACAGATTAGTAATCTCCTTTTGGATTACTCTGATGCAGCATAGATGAGCCTATCTTTAAAAAGTGCCCAGAATCAATAATTTTAAGAATTGGCCAAATATATATTAATCAAGCCTGGATGATCATTTATGTCAGTTCTTCACTATCTGTGTGTTAAGTTTCTAGTCCATTTTCAGGCCTAATTAGTCTGAAACCTGATGTAGTCCTGCTTTGAAAATACACCCTGAGTCTTTGGACATTCCTTTTTTGTGATGAAGAAAAGTTGTAAACTGCTTTTTTTTTGTCCTCATAATTTTGATTTCATCTTGTCTCACCAACAGGTGCAGGATAATCCTAAATTATCTTCAGCTGTATCAGTATTCTGAAACTATCCAAGAGCATTCTCCAGGTATAACATCTATTAAGCTTTTTCAACCAATCTATTTGGCAACAGGAGAAGGACAAGCATATTGGCAAATCCAATTTCATCTTGGGATAGTCCCCCCATCCCTCCCCAAGTATGCGGATGGCATATTGACTCAGCAGTGAGGGAAAGCTCTTACAATAATGAGATGTTTTGTTCAATCAAGATTTCAATAAACCATATATCTGATGAAACTTTGAAGTGGTGTCCAGAGCAGTTGCTGAACTCTACAAATTACTTTGTACATCTTCAAGGATCTTCTGCATGTGTGCATATGATTTTCCATGAATGAATGTTGAATGTTTATTTTATTTATATGCTGCCCTTTTCCCCGAGGGGGACTCAGGGTGGCTCACAACTCAAACCAGGGAAGGGGGATACCAAACAAAAATTAAAAACGACACAAAACAATACATAATGAAATCAAAGATTTTCTGAGTTTTGTGACTTTGAAGATGTCACGATGGAGCACCCGCTTTTCCACACTGATCGTTTCACTCCAGATTTGTAACATTTGAGAAAAATCTTTACTTTCCCTGATTTCTAGTGTAATGGTTTTTAAATTATTTCATGTATAATCAATCAAGCCCTATCATTTTGTCTTCAGACAAAAGTGTAATAAGACCAGATGCTGAATATCATAAGAAATTTACAACAATTTTCTTTCTGGCTTTTATCTTTGGATAAGGAGGGCCTCCTTAAGTGCATACATAATTCTTGGTTGCAGTGTTATTTGTGCATTGAAACTCAACTTTTCTTTAGTTTTAAAACAGTGGAACAGAGATGTATCTCCCCTTTTTATTCCAATCTACAGCATATCTACTGTAGAGCATTGTTACAATACAACTTTACAACTTTATATGATTTCTGACATTTAAAATAAAATAGATAGACCTCCAGACATCTGAGGAGGTCTTACAATCCATATTCGTAGATTACAATAAGGCATTAGCAGATTACCTCTTTTGGAGAATAACTACAGCAAGGCGGAGTCGCATCGTCACGTAATTCTTCAGTGGAAAGCGCGAGCGACGTCTTTTCGAAAGACTCATGAAAGCGAAGCGCTGGGCCTATGCCGCTGGCGTTGAGAACTACGTGCGCCGTAGGCGCTGGCCTGCTGGGGACGCTGGCTGCTTCCTCAGCCAAGCTGGCTTTGGGCGATGATTACTTGAGGGCTGCTTGCCAAGCCATCCTCGGAGAAGAAGAGATCACCGGGGAAGCCTGTATCTGGGTAAGAGGCCGCCTTTGCTGCGGAAGAAGCAGTTGGCGCTATGATTCTTCGTCACCGCGGGCCTGCGAGACCTCTAATCCGGCAGCAGCTTGGAAGGCCGAGTAGCCTACGAGGAAGAGATGCAGGCCCGCATCAGAGAAACTCGCGGGTCTAATAAATGTAGCAATTTCAAGGGATCCGAAACAAGATCGGGTAGCAGATTTTCCCCTCCCCTTAAATTCTTTTGCAAGAAAGGAAATGGCCCATATTTCTGCCTTGGAAGAAGTTTTGAGGGCTGATCTACAAAAGCTTATGTTACTGCAATAAGATTCCTTTGTGTAGTTTAAATTTCTTTTTCCCCATTTTTATTATTTTCACAAATAACTCAAAGCAACAAACATATCCAATATATCTTCTTCCTCCTATTTTCCTCACAGCAATAACCTAGTGGGGAAGGTAGGGCTGAGAGACAACGCCTATTTCAAAATCACCCAATAAACATATCTGGCTGAGGATGGCTCTTGTTCATGAAATCCTCTGTAGGAAGTTAAAACCCACCCTTCTAGAAAAATGAAATATCCTGGGAAATATTGAAAAGACAGAATATTATATTTCCCTGGATAAGAAATGGAGAAACGTGTTTTTAGGCAGGAAACAGACTCACTCGTAATAGCCACCACCTTTGACAATGGGCCTTTAAAAGACCTGAGCCAGTCTATTCTACATAACAAAGGTCTCCCCCTTCAGCTCCAAGGTGATGGGATTAAGGCATGATAGTATTAGCCCTTTACCCATGTCACCACAGGGCATCTGGGAAGAAGCAATACTCAACCAAACTTGGATTTAAAACACAGCTACAGAGTTGCCCCTGTATGGCCCCATGGGAGTCTGACAGTCAGAATACAAGCTCAAGATCAAAGTCCAGAGAGGGCATAAAGCCAGGGACTTTCAGCATCTCTGCCTCTTTTTTCTTCTTCACCCAACATCTTGAAGCATGTGGTCCCCTTTTCTGTTCAGGAGCTCAAACCATGTGATCCTGTCCACCGTTAAACCATTTTTCCCAGCAGCCTCCATGTTTCCAGTGTCTTTTCCCCAGTTGGAACTGAACCCAGAAGGACATTTCTTCCAACATCTCCTTCAAAAATAAAGGAGAATATTTTTAGCTTACAGTTGAAATGAGGGTTCCTTGGTATCTTGTGAGCTTGGTTGCTTTCTTGCAGACATTTCATTGCCCAAATAAGTAACATTAGCAAGGCTAGTGAAGATGCCCTTATCAAAGTGGATCAATTTCCCCTCATTCAAAAAACCCTTCACATTCAGCATGAATGATTTGAAATAAGATCTCAGCTTAATTAGTTTGACTTAAAGATGGCACTAAGTAACATTCTTGCTTGCTGTGACCACAAACACACTGTTGGAAGGAATGTCCATCTGGGTTTAGTTTCAAGTGGGAAGGAAGACACTGGAAACATGGAGTCTGCTTGGAAGGATGGTTTAATGTTGAACAGTACCACATGGATTTGAAGTCCTAGGTAGCTGATCACATGGGAGTGGAGAGAGATGTATTTATACCCTCTCTTGGGCTTTGGATGGAAAAAAAAACATCTTTCTCCATTTCTCCTCCAGGGAAATACAATATTCTTCCTTTTTAATATTTCCTAGAATATTTCATTCTTCTAGGAGAAGGGTGGATGCTACCTTTCTGCAAGATAACTTTCTTGCACCTCCAACAAATATTTGTATATTTACCATCTATTTGATTTAATTTACGTGGTGTTAGGTACCACCTTCATATCACATTTTCCTTAACTCTAACTGACATATTCTTATATAATCTTCTATTTCAAATATTTTTCCAATCATTATCATTTATTTCTCCCAAATCTTACCCCCAAATTAATTTTAAACCTTTTACCTGCTCTTCTAAATCAGTTAATATTCTATATATTTTCCATATTTTTCCTTTCCCTATATATTCGTTCATCTCACATTCTTTTATAACCATTTCAAATTTTGTTAACTATCTTTCTCCTTGAATCTTTTTTCCACTTTTATCCATTCCTCTAATTGTATTAAATTCAACCAATTTAATTTAATATCTGCTAAAATGTTTTTTTAGTTGTGTTATATTCTTTATCTTGTTCTTCCAGTCTTCCCATTTATATATCTGATTTTCTTTTAGTTTACTAATCCATTCTTTCAATTCAATCTTAGGATATTTCTCCATTTCCACCACCGGTGTTAAAGGAGAGATTCCTGGCATTAGTCAGTATCTCCATGTATTCCATAATTCCATCAAGTTTTTTAAAAAGGGATTTTGTATGCTCCTAACAATTTTTTAAATATCCTTTTTAAACCAATATGTTTCTATAGGATCACCTATTTCCCATAGCTTTTTCAACTCTATATCCCTCCATATTAAATCTCTAGATACTACTGTAATTTCTGGGATTATCTTTAATTGATTAGCTACTCAATAATTTCTAATATTTGGAAGACCTGGCCCACCCTTTTTTAATGATTCATACCATAATGCTTTACTTATTCTTGCTTTCTTACCTCCATTACAATATACTTCCAACAGCCCTCTATTTGCTTTAATTCTTGATTTGAGAATTTAATTGGGATCATCTAAAACAAAAAAAATAATTTTTGGTAAAACTTTCATTTTTAATATTTCAATTCTTCCAAACCATGATAATTTTACTTTCTCATATTTATATATTTTATCTTTTATATCTTTGTTTAACTTTTCATAATTTATTTTCTTTTTATATCTTTGTTTAACTTTTCATAATTTATTTTCTTTAACTCTTGAATATTTTTGGGATGTCAATACCTAAATATTTAATACTACTATTTTTAATTTATATTTCCCTTGCAATATCACTTGTTCTTTATTATAATCTTTATAATGATTATCTTTATTATGATTATAGAATATCATTTCTGATTTTTCCCAGTTTATTTGTAATCCATTATATTTCCCAAATTCATTCAGATGTAAATATATCTTCTCTGTTAATAATGTATCATCTGCAAATAAATTTATTTTAGTTTTCTTCTGTACTCCAATCCTTTCAATCAATGAATCTTCTCTAATAGCATTTGCCAAAACCTCCATCAATAATGCAAGTAGAACTGAGGATAAAGGGGAATCCTGCCTTGTTCCCTGGCTTAAGGTATTGTCTCTGTAACACTCTCATTGATGGCTATACTCGCTTTATTCTCTGAATATATTTGATTTATCACATGTCTAAATTTTTTACCAAAACCTAACTTCTCTATTAATATATTTTACTATAGGCCATTCCACAGAATCAAAGGCCTTAAATACGTCAAATGCTAATACATTTGACTTTAATTTCTGATTCTTTATATAATAACCTCCTTACTTTATATCCTCCTTACTTTATCTGACATTTGTCGGTTTATTATAAATCCACACTGGTCAATTTTAATATAATTCTCTATAAATATATTCAATTTATTTGCCAGTATTACTGTAAAAATCTTTGTGTCCTGATTAATAAGTGATATTGGTCTATATGATCCTGGGTTTGTATGATCTTTAAAATATACTTTTTTTTATTTTTCACTTTCATAACATATAATCACATGTATACTATTACATAGCCAATATCCTATTGTATTAAGTAGTAATTACATCAGTTCGTCTTGTCATCAATGCCCAGAAAGATAAAAACCCATTATTAGCTCTTCTGCTCTCCATACACCTCTTTCTTCTACCTCTCTCCTACCTCCTTTCTTCCCTCCATCATCCTTTTCTACTCTACTTCCCCTTCCTTTCTCCTTCTCCTCTCTCTTCATTCCACTCCTCCTTATCCTCCTCATCTTCCCCCCTTACCCTCTCTCCTAACCTGCTCATCCTATCTTTCTTCTCTCCTCTATTTCCCACTCTTCCTCTTATTGGTGTATTTCAGCTTCTGAGCAAACTCCATTCTATGTTGATGATATTTATGCTTCCATATCAATATACTTAACACATCTTAGTTTTAAAGAAAAAATAAGAGAAGACAGTATACATGTGCAATCATATTACATTAAAATCTAACACCCCTCGTTAAGCCTAATATTCATCCCTCCCTCCCCTCCAACCCCTCCCAGCCTTCCCTCCCCCGACTTCCCAGAGCCCATACATGGTATAAATCTTTAACAAAAACAGTCTAAAATATATTGGAAAAATGAATTAAAAAATGATAACATCTTTACATTGAACTTAGCTCCTCCTTGCTAGGCTAACTTTAAACAATTTATATAATTCCTGATCTTAATCATAAGCTATCTGGAATTTCTTAGTCCCATATTTATTTTGTATATAATCGATCCATTTTTTCCAGTCTCGTTTATATCTCTCGTTTGAGTAGTCCTTAAGATATGCAGATATTTTAGCCATCTCGGCTAAATTTATGACTTTCAATGTCCATTTTTGAATTGTAGGCAAATCTTCCTTCTTCCAGTATTGCGCCACCAACAATCTAGCTGCAGTTATTAAGTGCAAAATCAAATTAATCCCTACAGCTGTACAATCAGTAATTATACCTAACAAAAATAACTGAGGGGTAAACTTTATCCTTTTTTAAAGAACATTTTGCATAATCCACCATATTTTTATCCAAAATGCCTTAACCTTTTTGCAAGTCCACCATATATGAAAATATGTAGCGTCGAGAGAATCACATCTCCAGCATTTGGGTTGTAAGTTCGGATACATAGAAGCCAACTTTTTAGGATCTAAATGCCATCTATAAAACATCTTATAAAAGTTTTCTCTCAAGTTTTGGGCTTGTTTAAATTTTACATTTCTTACCCAGATCCTTTCCCATGTATCCAACATTATTGGTTCTTCAATATTTTGAGCCCACTTTATCATACAGTCTTTAACTATTTCTGTTTCAGAATCCATCTGTATTAATATATTGTATAGTCTCTTTATATGCATTAAGCTTTGATCTCTTATTTGTTTAAATAAATTATCCTCGACTTGCATAAAACCAATTTTTTGATCTGTTTTCCACCTGGCCTGTAGCTGTCCATACTGGAACCATGTTTGAATTACCTTTTCCTCTTTTAATTCATCCAAGGATTTTAGTTGTAATACACCCCTTTCTAGGGTAAGAAGCTGTCTGTACGTAGTTATATCCTGTTTTTGTACTATGTTCATATTTTCTATTGCATGTCTAGGAATTGCCCACATGGATATCTTATCATTTAATTTGTGTTGATATTTTTTCCAGACCGGCAGTAAAGCATTCCTTAAAATATGAATTCTTGTCCACTTTTTTGTTATATAGCAGGTAAGCATGCCAGCCATATACCAGATCATGCCCCTCGATATTAAGTATCCTATCATTTGTTAAATTAATCCAATCACTAATTACAGATAAAGCTACTGCGTCGTAGTATAGTTTTAAATTGGGTAATTTCAAACCTCCCCTCTCACGCACATCTTGCATTATTTTTAGTTTTACTCTTGGCTTCTTCCCTGCCCATACAAATTTATTAATACCCTTCTGCCGTTCTAACAGGTTCACATCTTTTTTAAGTATAGGTAGCATTTGGAAAAGAAATAAAAATTTAGGTAAAATATTCATTTTCACTGCTGATATTCTTCCCAGCAAGGATAACTGTAACTTTTCCCATTTTTTCATCTGTCTGTATACTATGCCAAAGTGGTTCATAATTATAATTATATAACTTCCCGTTTGAGGTTGAAATATGAACTCCTAAATATTTGACCTTTTTAACCATTTCACATCCTATCATTCCTTCTAGTTCTTCCTTTTGTTTAGTATTCTTATTTGTAGCTAATATTTTTGTTTTCCCTAGATTTATTTTAAATCCTGACACTTGACCATATTAGTTAATCATATTCATTAAGATCATACTAGATTCCTGCGGTTGGGTTAATATTATAACCAGATCATCAGCAAAAGCACGCACTCTATATTCTTGCTGCCTAATCTTAATTCCCTTTAGGCTCTCCAAGCCCCGTATTTTCTTCAACAATATTTCCAAAGTTATAATAAACAGTAATGGGGACAGGGGACAACCCTGTCTTGTACCTTTTTCAATTTGAAAAGAATCTGTTAAACTTCCATTAACTATAATTTGAGCTGTTTGCTGTTGATATATTGCTTTAATTGATTGTAAGAAACGTTCTCCTATTTGCATTTTTGCAGTGTTTTCAACAAGAATTGCCAATTAGCTCTATCAAAGGCTTTCTCAGCATCCAGAAATATGAGCGCAGCAGGAATTTAGTTATTCTTTCCCAAATATTCTAATGCATTAACAATTAATCTTATGTTACTTCTCATTTGTCTCCCTTGAATAAAACCTGTTTGATCATTATGAATCAATTGTTGAATAACCAACATTAACCTATTTGCTAGTATTTTAGTAAAAATTTTATAATCTACATTAAGTAGTGATATAGGTCTGTAGTTTTTTGGCTGGGTAATATCTTGGTCTTCTTTGGGTATCAGAGATATAAAAGCTGTCTTCCAAGATAGAGGTACCTTACCTTCCGTTTGAATCTTATTAAATAATTCCTTAAGAGGTTCTACCATTTCTAATTGTAGATTATTATAGTAAGCCGCTGTCAAGCCATCTGTACCAGGTGCCTTCCCTGCCTTTAACTGCTTAATTACCTGTAAAATTTCCCCCGAAGTTATTAGTTGATTCAATCTTTGCCTCTGCTCTTCTTTAACTATGGGTATTTTTTCTTTATCCAAGTATCTCTCTATATCTAGACCATTAATTTTGTCACCCTTGTACAACACTGTAAAGAATTCATGGAAGACCTTTTGAATCTCACCCTGTTGAAACACTTCTTTCTCTCTGTAGTGCAATTTGCCTATATTACGAATTTTTTGTTTTTTCCTAATCTGATATGCTAACTATCTACCAGATTTATTTGCATTGCAGAAAGTATTATGTTTTGCATGATCTTTAACTGGTTTCGCTGTTGCTATTATCAAGGATTGCTTCCAGGAACATGAAACACTTTCCCCTTCTATTACTTTATTACACATTATCTTCATCTTTGGCACCAATAGCCCTTTGCAATTTTTGTAATATTCTACACCTAATCCATCCAACCCAGTGCTTACCTATCTTCAATTTATTAATAACTTCCACTTTCCTTTTCTTCTATTTGTAATTCCATTATTTCTTTATCATTATCTTGAATTTTACAATTTAAATTCTTCTCTATATATGACTTCTCTACATTTACCTTATATAGATTTTCAAAGAATTTCTGAAATATCAACAATTTTTCTCTCATCATATTACATCTTTCCCCCTTGTTGTTCTTTATTACTCCAATCGGGCTTTTTGCCTTTTCAGCTTATGTGCCTGTAGCCAACCTTCTAGAATTTTTATTACTGTTTTCATAAAATTCCCTATTTACGTATATTAGATTTCTCTGAACCTGTTCTGTCTCAATATTTTGCAACTCTTTTCTTTTAGCTGATACCGGACAGGGTAACCGTCACCACGGATGCAAATCTGTTCAGTTGGGGGGCCCTGGTGGGTCCCCGGTTGGCTCAGGGCAGATGGTCGGCCTCGGATCTCCACCACAACATAAATTGGTTGGAGTTGAAGGCAGCCTGACTGGCTCTGCTGCACTTTCAGACCTTGGTGGAGGGGCGGCACGTGCTCCTCCTGATGGACAATGTGGCCACCAAGGCCCACATAAATCGTCAAGGGGGGACTCATTCTTGGGCACTCTGGCTGTAGGCTCTGAGGCTGGATGCCTGGGCGGAGAGATACCTTTTGTCCTTGGTGTCGGAACACATCTCCGGGCTCTCCAACATCCAGGTGGATTGGCTGAGTCGGGCGACTCTGGAGAACGGCGAGTGGCAACTCCATCCGTCGTTGTTTCAGAGGATCTGCCTGAGGTTCGGCGCTCCGCTGGTGGATCTGTTCACCTCGCCAGCAAACGCACAGCTCCCCCGGTTTTTCACCTGTTTTCAGTCCCGGTCTGCGGAGGGCATGGATGCTCTCCAGAGCAGGTGGCCCCCGGGCCTTCTGTACGCATTTCCTCCCATTCCCCTTGTTCCAGGGACCATCAGGAAGGTGGTAGCGGAGAAGGCCCTAGCCATTGTGGTGGCTCCTTATTGGCCCAGGAGGCCCTGGTTCGCAGAACTAGTCCAGCTGTCAGTGGCTCCTTCGTGGAGGATTCCACGGGAGGAGGTGGTCTTGCAGCAGGGAGTCCTGCTTCACCCGGAGCCTCAGTGGCTCCATCTGACTGCCTGGCTCTTGAACGGCGGTTACTGAGGAGGGCTAACTTGTTCTCCGGGGTCATTCGTACCATCGAGGCGTCTAGACGTCCGTCAACGACCTGCATCTACAATTCCACCTGGACGGCCTTTGTCTGGTGGTGTTCTCCTCTGGGCATTGTTCCCAACAGGGCCACTATCCCCAATGTCCTAGACTTCCTGCAGAAGGATCTGGAGAACGGGTTTTCACAGAATACTTTGCGCCGTCAGGTGGGGGCTTTGTCTTTGGTTCTGGGGGGTTTGGGGTCTTCTTCCCTGTCCCATGTTCCCCTGATCAAGCGTTTTCTGAAGGGGGCGGCTAATCTTAGGCCTCCCCCCGTCCACAGGTTTCCTACGTGGGATCTCCCCATAGTTCTCAGGGCTTTGACGGGGGCCCCGTTCGAACCTCTCCGGTCTATTCGTTTATGGTTCTTGTCCCTGAAAGTGGCTTTCCTGTTGGCGCATGTGCAAGCCGAGAATGGCTGCCAAGCCTTGCCGCTCTGACTGCGGAAGGCGAAAAAGGCTTGAAAAGGCATGGATTTAAATCTGCAAACCGTGCGGGCAGAGGTTCCTGTAGGAGAGCGAGCTCCAGGGGACCCGAAGAGACAATCAGCTGGGTCGCCACTCTCGGGCGGCTCCCATGTGGTGCTGCTACTCTTGGCTGTTTCTGTGCCGAGCGGTGACGGCGGTGAGGGCGGCGCTGTGCTGACGGCGGCGCCTTTGGGTGGCGTTTTTCGGCGCTTTCAGCTGCGCCTTCCCGACCGTGAGGAGTTCCTGGATTCGCGCCGGGCTATCCATCACCCCAGGGAGAAGGCGGTCAGCCTGGGACAGTACTGGGAGAGAATGGGAGGCTGTTTTCATCTGCCGCCATTGCAGCTTGTTCGGACACCCCCCCTCCCTCTCCCTTTGGCTTGGCCTCTCCTTTTGGTGCATTCTCCCCCCCACTTGGCCGTCGCCGCTGCAGGACCTTTTGCTGTTTGACACTTGACTCCTTCCTGAGCACGGCTTTTGGAGTGCCTGCCTCCCAACAGCGTTGCAGCAGCCCCACTTGACCCTTGAGGTCCAACTTCACCAGCAGGGACTCACACCCGACAAGCTCCGGAGCAGGGATCCTACGAGGTACTAGAGACTCTTGGATAACAATGGCCACACCGCCACCCCTTCCCTGAGCTCTCGGCTGATGGAGCACCTGAAAACCTTCTGGGCACATCTCCACGAGGGGGACTCCTCTCTCCGGGCCCCTCGCTCCTCGAGTCGGTAGCCGAGCTGGCAATTGAGTTCCCCAGGCTTATGGTTCTGGGGGATTTCAATTTGCCTTCGCTCGGTGAACACTCTGATGGAGCGCAGGAGTTCATGGCTTCCATGACAGCCATGGGCTTGACCCAAGTAATTCGGGGCCCAACCCACTCGGCGGGTCACATGCTCGACCTCGTATTTCTCTCGGAGCAGTGGACTTGTGATCTTGGTCTGAGGGGTAGTGAGATCGTACCCCTGTCGTGGTCAGACCACTACCTACTGATGCTTGACTTTCGGAGACCACACCCCCACTGTAGGGAGGAGGAACCGACCAGGTGGTTCCGCCCCAGGCGACTTATGGACCCTCTGAGGTTCCAGACGGAGCTTGGGGTTATTCCTGATACCCTTGCCCGCAGTCTGGCAGAGACTCTGGTTGCTGCTTGGAACTCGGCAGTGACGGAGTCTCTTAACCGGATTGCGCCTCTACGGCTGCTCCGAGGCAGTGGATCCAGGAGGGCTCCTTGGTTTACTGAGGAACTCCGGGAGAGGAAACGCTGGAAGAGATGCCTAGAGCACCAATGGAGATCCAATAAATCCGAATCGAACCGAGCACTTTTAACATCTTGCATCAGAGAGTACATCCGGGCAATTAGGACGTCAAAAAGAACTTACATTGCCACTCTGATTGCTTCCACTGAGTCGCGCCCAGCCGCCCTGTTCAGGATAACCCGCTCCCTCCTAAATAGGAGGGATGCGGGTGATCCTTTGCAGGGCAGGGCTGAGGATTACGTCCAGTTTCTCGCGGATAAAGTTGCTCGGTTTCGGACGGACTTGGACTCCAATTCTGCAGAACCAGCCGAGGCACCAAGGGATAATCTGGTAGGCCATCGCTGGATTGAGTTTCAGGCTGTTGCCCCTGAGGACGTGGACAAGGCCATGAGAGCTGTAAGTGCCTCCACATGTGTACTGGACCCGTGCCCCTCCTGGCTGGTTGTTAACAGCAGGGAGGTGACATGGGGCTGGATCCAGGCGGTTGTTACCGCCTCCCTTCGGGAGGGGGTCTTTCCCCCCGCCCTTAAGGCGGCGGTGGTGAGACCCCTCCTGAAGAAGCCATCTTTGGACCCAGCCGTTCTAAACAACTATCGTCCAGTCTCCAACCTCCCCTTTGTGGGGAAGGTTGTTGAGAAGGTGGTGGCCTTTCAGCTCCAGCGGTCCTTGGAGGAAGCTAGTTATCTTGATCCATTCCAGTCTGGCTTCAGGCCTGGCTACAGCACAGAAACCGCTTTGGTCGCATTGACCGATGATCTCTGGAGAGCCAGGGATGGAGGCCACGCCTCCATCCTGGTACTCCTTGACCTCTCAGCGGCTTTCGATACCATCGACCATGGTATCCTTCTGCGACGACTGCGGGAGGTGGGGGTGGGAGGCACTGTTCTACGGTGGTTCTCCTCTTACCTCTCGGACAGGTCGCAGTCGGTGTTAGTCGGAGGGCAGAGATCGACCCCTAGGCCCCTAACATATGGGATGCTGCAGGGTTCGGTCCTGTCCCCCCTACTTTTTAATATCTACATGAAACCGCTGGGCGATATCATTCGGCGGCACGGGATAAAATACCACCAGTATGCGGACGATACACAGCTGTATCTGTCCGCCCCGTACCAACTCAATGAAGCAGTGGACGTGATGAGCCAGGGCCTTAAGGCTGTTAGAGAATGGATGAGGGTTAACAAGCTTGTGCTCAATCCGGATAAGACCGAGTGGCTGCTGTGCTTCCCTCCCACTAATTTGTCAAGTGTTCCATCTCTCAGGCTGGGGGGTCAAATACTACGCCCCTCAGACAGGGTCCGCAACTTGGGAGTCCTCCTGGACCCACAGCTGACTTTTGAACACCATTTGTCAGCTGTGACCAGGGGGGCATTTGCCCAGGTTCGCCTGGTGCACCAGTTGCGGCCCTACCTGAACCGGGAGGCTCTCACAACAGTCACTCGTGCCCTTGTGACCTCTAGGCTGGAGTACTGCAATGTGCTCTACATGGGGCTGCCCTTGAAGAGTATCCGGCGACTTCAGCTAGTCCAGAATGCGGCCGCGTGAGCGATCGTGGGTGCACCTCGTTTCACCCATACAACACCTATCCTCCGCAAGCTGCACTGGCTACCTGTTGATCTCCGGGTGCGCTTCAAGGTGCTACTTGTCACCTACAAAGCCCTTCATGGTATTGGATCTAGGTACTTGAGAGACCGCCTACTGCCAATTACCTCCACTCGACCAATTAGATCCCATAGATTAGGCCTCCTCCGAATTCCATCAGCCGGTCAATGTCGACTGGCAACCACGCGGAGGAGAGCCTTCTCGGTGGCAGCTCCGACCCTATGGAACGAACTCCCCGTGGAGATTCATACCCTCACCACCCTCCAGACCTTCCGCATAGCCCTTAAAACCTGGCTGTCCCGACAGGCCTGGGGCTAAAGACCTTAACTCCACCCGAATTGTATGAATGTTGTGCTTTTAACAATGTATTGTCTTATGTGTTTAACTTGGTTTGTCCTCCCTCCCTTTGAACTGTGAGCCGCCCTGAGTCCCCCCAGGGAAAAGGGCAGCATACAAATAAAATACCTATACCTATACCTATACCTATTTCAGAGCTGGGCGCCCTGCCCTCCAGGGATGACCTTTGTCATTTTCACCAGGACAGGGTGGTGCTTCGCCTTGATCCAACCTTCATCCCAAAAATGAACATTCCATTTCATAGGGCTCAGGAGATCATTCTGCCCGACTTTTTCCCGGGCCCGTCCAATGATAGGGAGAGGCTCTGGCATTGGTTGGACATGCGCTGTGCGCTGCAGATCTACCTTCGGTGGACGCGGACCGAGGAGGTCCATAGGACGGAGGCCTTGTTTGTTTCATTCCAGCCGGGGACGTTAGGATCTAGGGTGTCCTCGGCCACCATTGGCCATTGGCTGCGTCAAGCCATTGTTGAAGCCTATGGAGCGGCTGGCTGTCCGGTTCCTTCGGGCATAATTGCCCATTCTACTAGAAGTGCCGCAACCACGGCGGCGTGGGCCCCCTTTGAAGACATTTGTTGAGTGGCCACTTGGGCTTCTCCGACACCTTTCATCCAACATTATCGCCTGGATGCCTTTGCTTTGGTGGACACGTCCTTTGGTCAGAGGGTCTTGCAGAGGGTGGTAGCCGATGATCCCCTTAGGCCTTAGGGGTCTATTGTTTTCCCTCCCTGAGACTAAAGCTTGGGTATGTCCCACCTATGACCACTCCCTCTCTTCCTCTGGAAAAAGAACGTTGGTCTTACCTGAATGTGTCTTTTAGGAAGAAGAGAGGGAGTGGTCACGACCCGCCTTGTAGGTTTACTTTTGGGGCCAAGGGGAGGACCTGGGTGGTTCCCGGGGAAAGGTTGGTTGTTGTTGTTTTTGTTGTTTCAGTTCTACCGTTTGCCTTCGAGGAAACTGGGCTAGGATTGGAAGGCACCAGTATTTAAGAGTTTGCTCTCAGTCTTTGGACCAATCAGGCTCTGAGAATACCCACATGTGACCATTCCCTCTCTTCCTCCTAAAAGACACGTTCAAGTAAGACCAAAAAATTTTCTGTTACAACAACAGTCATTTCCAGTACACACTCCTTCCATTCAGACTTGCATCGTCCCCAAAAATTTTCACCAAAGTGCTAGCGGCATTGGCTGCTTACCTTTGGACATTGCCCATCTGAATCCAGTGTTATCTAGATGACTTGCTGATTTAGACGTCGTCCCGCCGACAGGCAAAAAAGGACCTTCATACCACCATTCAGTTTCTAAGAGATCACAGGTTTTTTGTAAATCTGGGCAAATCTCATCTAGTTCCCTCTAAGAGACTGGTGCACTTAGGGGCACTCATAGACACTCTTACCAGACAGTTCTTTCTTTTTCAGCAGCGGCAGGACAGCATCAGGGTGCTAACAGCTCAGATTTGGGCGGACAAGGTGGTTCCATTGGTGCTGCTGTCCCAGCTTTTGGTGAAACTAGTATCTTGCATCTCTCTGGTGCCCTGAACATGATTCCATGCCAGACCACTCCAGTGGTTCATGCTGCCCTATTAGAAGGTGTGTCGCAATATGTCTCTGGCAAAAGTGTGGGTGCTGCCACTCGCTGCGCTGGTGGGGGTTCAGGGCCATAACCAAGGGGTGTGTTTTCAAGGAGATGGACAGGCTGTGCATAATAACAGATGCCAGCCTATTCGGCTGGGGACCCCATTTCAGAAACCGGAGTTAAGCCACAATATAAACTGGGTGGAACTACGGGCAGCTCGCCTAGCTCTCAGGGCTTTCAGCCAGCTGATCTCTGGCTGCCATGTCCTCAAAATGATGGAATGTGGCCATGAAGGCCCACATCAATTGATGGGGGGGACTCAATCAAAGTCCCTCATGACATTGTGTCAGTGGGTGGAATTGCACCTGCTGTGGATCAGGACAGAATATATTGTGGTGGTGTCCAACGTGCAAGCAGACTGGTTGAGCAGGGTCACGGTAGACCATGCAAAATGGTGTCTGCATCACAGTCTCTTTGTGGAGATGGCCGACTACTTTGGCCATCCTGTCCTGGATCTCTTTGCCTCTCCAACGAACTCTCACCTTCCCAGATTCTTCTTGAAGTTTCCAACTCTGGAAGCAGAAGGAGTAGATGCTCTACAATATCCTTGGCCCAGGGGTCTACTATATGCTTTCCCCCTGTTGCCTATAATCCTGGCTGTAGTGAGAAAGGTGTTGATGGAGAGGATGGAGGTATTGCTGGTGGCTCCCCATTGGCCCAGGCGACCATGGTTGGCTGATCTGGTTGGACTGTCAGAAGGCAAACCGTGGACCATTCCCCCCCCCCCCAAGAATATCCCTTAGTCCAAGGCCCATCCAACATCCAGAGCCCCAGTGGTTATATTTGACCGTTTGGTGGTTAAGCAGAAACTGCTGAAAATAGAAAACTTGCCTAATAAGGTCATAACAACAATTCAGGTGACTAGATGACCTTCTACCATTCTCATTTACAATACAACCTGGAGGGAATTTAGTACCTGCTGTCAGAAGGGGCAGGTAGATTCTACTTTGGCCTCTGGCAAATGTGCTGGAATTCCTGCAGGAAGGTTTAGAAAAAGGACTTTCTTCAAACACACCCCAACGACAGGTCGCTGCTTTGGCCTGTGTTATTAGTATAGGAGGTTTTAGTTCTCTAGCTCACCATCCCAGAGTTAGAATCTTTTTCAGGGACGCTTCTAACTTAATGGTCTCCAACGGCACACTGTTACCCAACCTGGGATTTGCCCAAGGTGTTACAGACGTTGACCACAGCATCCTTGGAGCCCTTAAGGGAGGTTAGTCTTCATCTCCTCTCGTGTAAGGTGTCATTCCTAGTGGCTATAACATCTGCCAGACGGATATCAAAGTTAGCACCATTGTTGGTGAGAAAGGATCTCTGTGTGTTTCATGCAAACAGGGTGGTTCTGCGGGTCCCTGCATTTATGCCTAAGGTTAACTCTTTGTTTCATCGAACACAGGAGTTGATACTGCCAGACTTCTGTCGTCGGCCTCAGCATGATTTAGAAAAGCAATGGCATAAATTAGATGTAAGAAGGGTACTCCACATTTATATTTCTATGCGAGGCTATAATTCCAGTGGGTGGACAGAAGTTTGGTAGGGGACACAGGCAGGTTTCAGAGGCTACCTTCACCCCTACAGCACCGGGGCTCCGTCCAGAGGGGCTTCAGGAATAGGCCACCCGTTTTGAGACTTTTGATTTCTCAGGTCATCAGGCAGGAGATGGCTGAAATGCATCAGAGCCAGCAATTATCCAGAAAGGTTGCTGACTAGGACAGGGATCTTGAGGTTGAGCCCCCTGATTACCAAGAAATGGGTCTAGGGCCTTATTCCCCAGGAATCGCCGTCCAGTCTTCCATATCAGAAGGGGAGATCCTTGGCAAAGGGGAATTTTCTGAGGGTGAGGGGGACTGGCCTTGCAGGCCGATCCTCAGGGGTCTACTTAATCCCTCCCTCTTTAAATTGCTTCTATCTAAAGCTCGAAGCACTGCTTGCTTGGGAAAGGACTCAGGTGCCCAAGAGCCAGCCCAGGGTTTGGTTGAGCAGAAGGACTTCCTTTTCACAGAGCACACCACAGAGGCAGATGCCATCCCTATTCCAAGGATGTTCTTCGATGTTATAAGAGAAAATGGACTTCTCCAGCCGTATTATTTAGACCCAGTAGTTCGGAGAACACACTTTACTGTGTGGATTCTGAACTCTTGGGCTTGGTCCAGGTTCCTAAGGTGGATACTCCAGTGGCTGTCTTAGCATCATCCTCGGTACTTCCATCAGCCGTGAAAGATGCATTGAAAACTAAGGAGAGAAAGGAAGAGATGGCTCTTTGCATAGCTCATCAGGCTGAATCCTTGGTGATCCGAGCCGCCACAGCAGTATCCTCCTTCACCTGAGCTTTGGTGCACTAGCTCAGACAACTTCAAGGTCGTATCCCAATGGAGGATCTGTGGGCACACCAGGATCTCAGCAAAATCATGGCAGCAGCTGAATTCATTACGGATGCATCACTAAACACAGCTAAGAACAGCTAAGTTCTCGGCTAGAGCCATTGCCTTTGCAGTGACAGTTCATTGTATGTTATGGCTGCGACATTGGCGCATGGGCGCTAAGAATAAGTGGAAGCTGGCGTCCGCTCCCTTTGGGGGAGAAAATCTCTTTGGGGCATCTCTGGATCCATTTCTAGTAGAGACCAGAGACAAAAGGACGGTCCTTCCCTCCCAGAGCAGAATGGCGGATTAATTTAGATCCCATTTCTAGTGGTTTTTCTAGTATACATACTAAATTGTCAATTAACATCTGTAATTTGTAATTTTCTTTTTTTACTTCCATACCTTTTATTTCTGGCCCTTGTCTGATCTTTTTAATCAAGTCTTCCAAAGTTAATGTAAATAATAAGGTAGACAGAGGACATCCTTGTCTTGCACCCTTACTTATGTTGAAATTATCTGTCATATCCCCATTTACTATCACTTTCGCCATTTGTTTGAATATATTGCCTTTATTATTTTATAATTTTTTCACCAATCCATATATTTTAGTTGTAGTATCATGAATTGCCAATTCAGATTATCAAAGGCTTTTTATGCATCTAAGAAAATCAGTGCTAGCTGTTTTTCAGAGTGTACTTTGTAATATTCCAATGTATTCAAGATGATACTCATTATTTTTAATTTGTCTTTTCGGTAAAAAACATTCAGTTCCGGTGCATAAATTCATTCAGGAATCTTTTTAGCTTATCTGCTACTATGGAAGCATATATTTTGTAGTCTACATTTAATAATGAATGATGTTGGTCTATAGTTTTTTATCTGCTGTAAATTGAATCTTCTTTTGGTATTAAAGTAATATTTGCATCTCCCCATGTTTTGGGAAGATTGGTCCTTAACAACACATCATTATAGATCACCAACATTGAAAAGCCTAAGAATCTTGTAGATGTTGATAAAGTTCTGTCAAAAGCTTATCTGGGCCAGGTGTTTTATTGTTTTTTTGCCTTTTAATTGCTTCTGTTAATCCCATCAATGTTATTCTTTCATTTAACATCTCTTTTACTGTTTCTGGTATTTTGGATAATGCAGCTTTTTCTAAGTATTGTTTTATTATATCTTCTGACTTTTTCTTGACTGTAACGTTTCCCATAGAATTCCTGGATTATTTTCTTTTTATCTTCATTTTGATGTTGAAGGATCCCCTTCTCATCTATCAGTTTATGTATCATTTTCTTCTCTTTCTCTTTTTTAATTTGTATACTAACAATCTACCTGATTTATTTGCATTTTCAAAAGAGTTTTTTATGCCATTTCTTCTTTTTCTATTAAGTTTAATTTATGCTTTATTAATTCCATTTTCTCTTTTACGTTATTTTTTTGAGGATCTTTCAGTAATTCTGTCTCCAGCTTTCTGAGTAGAGTAGCTCTTCCTTTGTCCCTTTCACCTAATTTTTATTGGGTTATGATCTGTCCATATTTTCATTTCTATATCAACCTCTTGGACATCTGTTCTCATTTCTGGCAACATCCATATCATATCTATTCTAGACCACGATTGGTGTCTGTTCGAATAGAATGTATATTGGTTTTTCTTTGGATTTAACTCTCCCCATATATCTGTATGCCTATTTCTTGTGTCATTTCAAAAAAAGTTTTTGGAAGTATCCTTATTTTTTTACTTTTTTTAGTGCATCTATAGTCTATTTTGACATCAACAATTGCATTGTAGTCTCCTATCATACATGTTTTCATAGTCCATTTCAATTACCTTCTTATGGAGCTTTTTATAAAATTCTTCTTGTTTGTTATTTGGTGCATATATTGCGATCAAGAGAATCTGTTTCTGATTTGTTAGAACTTTAACCATCACTATTCTCCCTTTTTTATCTGAATATACTTGTTTGGCTTTTAACATTTCTTTAACATATAATGCCACCCCTCTTTTCTTTTGTTGTGCTACTGCAGAATATAATTTCCCAATTTTGGGGCATTCCAATAAGTTGTCATGTTGTTTTTTAATATGCATTTCTTGAAGACAAATTGGTCCAATTTTAATTTCTATAGTTTCGTAAACTTTTTCCCCCTTTTCATAAGGGAGTTCAATCCATTTATGTTAATTGATAGCATCTTTATTTCTTTTTCCATCATTTCATGCCCAGTTTTTGACTCAGCCTTTCATGCAAAGAAGAGGCACGGAGAGGTGCTCCAGAGGGAAAGAATGTTTGAGACACAGGATCCAACTAATAGAAGGAAAATTAACCGTGGCGGAACCATGAGTAAAACTGGGCTGGCTCTGCGGGTGATAGAGCAGCCACAGGGGAGGGGGAAGTTGACCGGCAGCAAACCCTTAAAGACACCAGCTCACCATCCATAACCAAAATGGTCTGAATTATGGTGCATAATCTGAGGCAGAAGCCGCAAAGGGACAGTTTACAGCAAGGGTGTTAGGAGAGGCTTTCAGCCCACTGCAGGCTTTAAACTGAAAAGCTGAGGCCCCAGGACATCATCTGAATAATAAAGGGGCTAGAGTCACCAGTTTCAGTTTCAGCTGGGCACACTCATTAACAGCCAGATAAACAAAGGTCATGGCAACAAAGCTCCAGCGTGGATGAGTCTGTCTGTCTCCCAGGAAAAAAAGGAGACAAACATGGAGGATTACTCAGAGACAGGGCAAGTGTGGAGGAGCAGGAATTCCCTGCCCTAAACCCGTGAAATGAGCTCAAAGGGGCCCAGAGCAGCTGCAAGAGTAGCAACACTTGAGATGAGAGGGAAGCCACTAATTTCCAACAAATCCTCCAAAGCTGAGGAGAAAGACGCTTTGAGGAGGCAGAAAGCTATTGATAAAAGCTTTGCAAAAGCTGAAAAGGAGGTGGAGTGGAATGGAATTTCCCACGCTTCAGTATTTCAGTCAATAGAGATGAAGCAGCAAAGAATTAGTATCAGAGCTTCAACACCAGAGGGCGCTGGTGAACAATCAAACCAAAAAATCCTTTGTTTGGGAGAGGATGAAGCCTTGCCTGAATTGCAAGAAAAGCTTTGGGACTTTGAAAATCAGTGGGAACAATAGATATAGTCAAATAAATAATTGATAATGATAATATATACATATGTGTTCTGCCCCCGGCCTGTGAATAAACCAGAACACAGGCTTGGCTGTTTGCCACTGTTCAATTACTGAGATAATGAATCCTTTGGCTGAGGGCCCAGGCAACTCACGTTCAATAGAGTAGCTCTGCAGCCACGCAGATAGTCCAAATGAACAGACACACAGATAGATTTTCTTAACTAGTAATTCGAATGGTTGTTTCCTGCAAATGTCCCCTCCCAACGCCTCACCTATAATCTCTCTTGGGAGGGGCCAATCAACAACCACCTGTGCTTAATCATCTTCTGTGAGTCTGCCTACGGAGTTGCTGCTTCCATTTCTCAGCCCTTCTCAATCTAGCATCAAGGACAAACTGCCTTTGATCCTCCCCACTGCTCCATGCCTCAGGCACCTCCTGGTGGCCAACCAGCCTCTCTGAGTCTGAACCCTGCCCAGGGTCCTCCACATTGTCCAGGGCAGACTCATATGGTTCCTCACTATCTGAATCCGTCAGCAGCTCAACTGGATCCTGCTGGGCCACAACACTAACTCTCACCGCAGGGCCCTTTCCCCGGGTCTGACGTTCAGGGTGCAGCCTCGAGGAACATTGTGCATGGTAGGCCCGCACCAAAGCGGGGGTGTGCATGTCTGTCGCATCAGCTCAAGTCTGGTCCATTGTCCTTCCAATCCACCAAGTACTGGAATCATCCCTTTAGCCATCTCGGGTCCCGGATCTGGGCCATTATGTGTGTAAGCTGCTTCTCCGCCTCACATGATGATGGCTGTGGCGGAGAAAGTGGGCGGAGAGGACAAGCCGACCGCTCAGGGACCAGGAGTGAACGATGGCAAGGTCAGGTGATAGGCCACCGGGTTGATGACGGCCTCCACCGGGAATGGCCCAAGGTAATGGTGGTCCAACTTCTTAGCCAGAAGGTGTGTGGACAGCCACATGCGATCTTCCACAGCCAACTCCGGTACTGCACGCCGAGACCTGTCCGCCACCCTCTTGTAGTCTTCTTTGGCTTGAGTCAGATAGCGACGCACCACTTGGTTAACCGCCTGGAACTCCGAGAGGAAGTCCTGCGCTGCAGGGACCGGGGAGTCAACTGGGGTAAGAGGAAAGAAGTGAGGGTGATACCCAACATTAGCCAGGAAGGACGTCGCCCACGTGGAGGAGTGCTGCAAGGTGTTAAATGCAAACTCCGCCATGGCTGGGTAATCCGCCCAGTTGTTCTGTTGCTGATTCACGAAGCAGCGCAGATACTGCTCCAAGATCCTGATCACCTTGGTCCCCCCATCGGTTTCAGGATGGTGCGCCGAGGACAAACACATCTGGACGCCCAGAGTCTCCATCAGCCCTTTCCAGAACTGGGCCATGAACTGCATCCCACAGTCCGACACAACCCGATCGGGTAGGCCGTGCAGCCGGAAGACGTGCTGGATGGACATTCGGGCGGTGGCACGGGCTGTCAACAATGTCCGACACAGAATGAAATGTGCCAACATCGTGAGCATGTCCATCACCACAGGGACTGTGGTAAACCCTGAAGACAGAGGCAATTCCATCAGAAAGTCCATAGACATGGCTCCCCAGGGTCTGTCCGGGGTCAGCAATGGCTGAAGCAGCCTGGAGGAGCTCCCGTTGCTGACTTGGGCTGCTGACACTGTACACAAGAGGTGATGTACGTCTGTACTTTGTGTCATAAGCTGGGCCACCAGAAGGTACGGGAGACCAGGTTCAAACTCTTGAAAAGGCCAAACTGTCCCGCCGCTGGATTGTCATGGCACTGGGAGAGAATAAGTCCATGGAGGGGCCCTGTGGGCACATAGAGCCTGTCCTGGTACCTCAAAAGGTCATTGTCAAAGGTCCATGGGGAGGCTGGCCCTACCTCTGCCCTCCGTTGCTCCACCCACTTGTACCACTGCACATCCCGTATCCAAGGCCGTAAGTCCATGGGCTCGTGAACTGCAGCGAAGGATTCAATGGGCAAAACTGTCTGGGGTGGAAGCGGGTCTGTGGTGCAAGAGTACTCAGGTTTCCTGGACAGGTTATCCACCCCTTGGTTGCGCGAACTTGGGGTGTAGGTCACTCTGAAGTTGAACCGGGCAAAGAACAGGGCCCACCAGATCTGGCGCTGGTTCAACTTGTGTACCGTTTTCAGGAACACTAGATTGCTATTGTCCGTCAGGACCTCGACTTGATGCCTGGCCCCCTCCAGATGATGCCTCAAGGCCTCAAACGCCACCTTAATGGCCAGCAACTCCTTCTACCAGATGGTGTAATTGTGCTCGGAAGGATTGAGTTTCCGCAAAAAGAAAGCACAAGGGAAAAGGGTGCCGCCAGGGGTGTGAGCCTGCAATAACACCGCATCCACCGCAATGTTGGATGCATCAGCCACAAGTGGATGATGGGGATCAGGGTGCTTCAGGATCGGCTCCTTCATGAAGGCATGCTTCAGGACCTTGAACGAGTTTTGCTACCACCTTATGCGAGGTGTATTTTTTTCACAGGAATACCAAACCAGCATAAAAACATTGGCGGATCAGATCCTAACAGCCCGAACAGTGTCTTTGGATCTGCTACTGCAGCACCTAGGCAAAATTGTGTCCTGCATAGCAATTGTGCCCTGGGCAAACCTGCATGTAAGGACACTGCAAAGGTTTCTCCTACCACATCAGAGATCAAGCAGAAGCAACACCAAGATCAGGGTGTGGGTTCCACCAAGGGTAAGGCAAAAACTTCAGTGGTGGAGGTCACTAGAAAAGGTTGACACATATTCATCCTGACAGACAATGTGACCACCAAGACCCAAATAAATTGCCAGGGGAACACGCACACTTGAAGGCTCTCATGCAAGAAACAGAATGCCTGGGCCTCTGGGCAGAGAGGCATCTCCTCTCATTCAGAGCAGAACATATCTCTGGGTCAGTGAACATATAGGCAGACTGGCTCAGCAGAACAAGAGTCAACCACTCAGGGTGGCACCTACATCCCAACCTATTCAAGGAGTTGGTGAAAAGATTTGGGAATCCAGTCCTAGTTCTTTTTGCATCCAAAACGAACATGCAGTTGCCAAGATTCTGTGCAAGATTCTTAACACTAGAAGCGGAAGGAGCCAATGTTCTCCACAGCCCATTGGCAAGGGAACTGTTATATGCATTCCCACCATTACCAGTGGGGGTTTTAACTTTCACTGATCCTGAAAGTTATCAGGAAGGTAGTGAAGGAGAGGGCAGAGGTCCTGTTCATAGCACCTTACTGGGCCAGATGGCCGTGGTTCCCAGATCTGGTAAACCTGTTGGTGGCCAGACTGTGGCGTATCTCCACGTACAGAGTATCTCTGAGCCAGGGGGATCTGCTACACCCAGAAACACTGGCTTCAACTGACTGTCTGGCACTTGAATGGGCTAGATTAGGTCAGCTCAAGTGCTCCACCAGGGTTATTCAGACAATACAGGCCTCTAGAAGACCTTCAACCAACAGGATCTACGATGCCATATGGAGAGCCTTCTGTGGTTGGTGTAGTAAAACACATATTGAACCAACTACAGTCAGTGATATGAATTCTAGAATTCCTACAGGAAGGCCTGGACAAAGGCCTTTCTCCCAATACCTTACATAGACAGGTAGCAGCGATAGCATCAGTCTTGTACAGCAGGAGGTTGGAGTCCATCACCCAGCATCCACTGGTATGCAGCTTCCTCAGAGGAGCAACTAACTTAAAACCCCCAGTGGTTCATAGATATCCAACAAGGGACCCGATGAAGGTCCTGAGAAGATTAATGGTAAAACCATTCAAACCATTACGCTCCACCAGCTTAAACTTCCTCACTGGAAGTTGGTCTTTCTCGTGGCAATTACCTCCGGTAGAGGAATATCTGAACTGGCAGCCCTGTCCATAAGAGAGGATCTATGTATATAACACACAAATGGAGTAGTGTTGTCGCTAGATCCCATCTTTCTACCGAAAGTGAATTCCACCTTTCACAGGGCACAGGAGATAGTACTGGGGATTTCTGTCCTAGGCCGGTACACAAGTTAGAAAAGAAGTGGCAGCCCTTGGACATTAAAAGGGCAATACATATCTATTTAAAGAGAATAGCTCCTACCAGGAAGACAGACACAATGTTCATCTCAATTAGGCAGGCTCATTGGGCAACAAGATTTCACCATTGACCATAGGTCAGTGGATTGGGGCATGCATTACTAAGACCTATGAGCTGCAGCCGTTGCCACCAATGATCCCTCTAAGGTGCATGCCTGCGCAGCCACGCACATGGCAAGAAAACATGAAGCAGTTTCCAACTGCTGCGCAGTGATTTCTAATGTCACAGGCTCTGGAAGCTGAGGGGCCTCAGATTTTCTGTCCTGGTTAGGGTTAGCACGGGAGCGGGGGGGACGGCGGCAGGAGCTTATGCGGCACGGCCGGTCTCCTAGGACCTCCTAGGCGCCAGCTGTGCCGCTCAAACTACCGTCAGTCACCCCTTGTTCAGCAAAGCAAGCCTGGGGGTGGCCAGTTCTAGCCTCTTGCGCTCAGTGCTACGGCTGAGATGAAGTCCCAAAGCCCCCCCCCCCCGCCACCGGAATAACTGCTGCCGCCTCATCCTCCTCCAACAGCACTGCTGGATTTGCCGCCTGGCACTATGGCTGGGGTGAAGCCGTCAAAGCTCCCGCCGGCGCCTCTACCTATAGCAGCGGCGCCTCCCCCTCCACTTGGAGCACCTGAGCTGGGCCCACGTTACCCCTGCCCCCTCCTCTGCTGTGCTTTTGAGAAGCCATGATGCCTTTTTTTCCCTGCGGGACGGGAGCTGGATGGCAGGTACCTACTGACCGCGGGAGGGAAAAGGGCACTGGAGCGCTGGCAAAGGTGAGGTGGCAAGGAGAAACCTGATGGTGGTATCATCGTGGGAGCCAGTAGGAAGGCGCTGGAGGGGATGGGAGCAGGAAAAAAAAGGCCTCATTGCTTCTCAAAAGCACGGCGGCGGAGGAGGCGGTGGCAGGGGTAATGCGGTGCCCAGCTCAGGTGCTCCGAGCAGAGGGGGAGGCACCGGCACTGCTGCCACGGGCGGGGGTGCCAGCGTGAGCTTTGGCAGCTTCACCTCCGCCACAGCGCCTGGCGGCAAATGCAGTGGTGCTGTTGGAGGAGGAGGTGGCAGCAGTTATTCTGGTGGCGGCATAGGCTCACTGGCATCTTCAGCGGCGGCGCTGCCCCCGGTGAAAAAAACTAAGATGGAGCAGATCCAGGCTGATGATGTCGCCACAGCTGCCAGGTCTGGACGGAGGTAGCCAGAGCGGCGCTGAGGCAAAAGAGCAACATGACTGGAGGAGGAATTCTGGGAGTTGAAGTCTACAAGTCTTAAAGCTGCCAGGTTTGAACACCCCTGGGTTTTTTTCTAAAGTGTTAGGGGTGCAAGGGTCTTGTAATTTGACTTTAAGATTTGCGTGCTTCAAATGCCAGAGTTTCTGAGCCAACATTTTGGTTGCTAAGCAGGAGCGTTGTTAAGTGATACTGATATTATATAACACTTTTAATTAAGGGGGTACCTTGAATAAACATAACTGAGTTTCAAATAATACTGATTTTGTTGTTGTCTTAGGTGACATCTGTGAAAAAAATTCACGTGCTCAGGCATGAAAATGTGCCGCTCAAACACTATACTTTTCTGCTCACACTGAAAAAAAATTAGATGGAACATTGGTTGCCACTGCCCAGATGAGTGATGGCCCACTCATTGAGGAGGGTGGCCACAACAGCAGAATGGAATACTCAGGCTTCCATCAAGGACATCTGTAGGATAGCAATGTGGTCTTCTTTGTCACCATTCATCAGACACTACAAGCTGGACGCCTTTGCATCAGCGGAGGCAGCCTTTGGCAGAAGAGTACCTCAGAGAGTACATATGGTGGCGGGGATCCAGGACCAGACTTTGCCCCACCCTTAAGACAGCCAGCTTTGGTATGGCCCACAAATTTTATTATCCTGTCAGCACGATGGAGAAAGAGTGTTGGTCTTACCTGAATGCTTCTTCTCATTGTGCTGAAGGATAATACAATACCACCCTGGTGACTGTCAGGTCCTAGGTCCGGGAGTGATCAGTAACAGCACCAAAGAACTCCAAAAGTCAATCAGCCTTCATCAAAACTGGGCATGTGCAGTAGGAGGAGGCAGGACTAAAGAAATGATTGATTCAGCCTCAAAGCAAGGAAGCACCCACAAATTGTATTATCCTTCAGCATGACAAGAAGTTACCTCCCACAGACCCATTAGATCTCACAGGGTTGGCCGCCTCCGGGTGCCATCTACAAGCCAATGCCACCTGACTATTACCAGGGGGAGGGCCTTCTCTGTGGCAGCTCCGGCCCTCTGGAATGAACTCCCCGCAGGGATTCGGACCCTCACCTCTCTCCAGGCCTTCCGAAAAGCTGTCAAAACCTGGCTTTGCCGGCAGGCCTGGGGGTGATGAGTTCCCTCCCCTCTCGACATGTATGGTTGTGCGATTGTTGTCGACTTTTATTATTTGTATTTTGTCTTTTATGTTCCCCCTTTTTTTCCCCTTTGAATTGTTCGCTACCCTGAGTCCTCCCGGAGAAGGGCAGCATACAAATAATAAAATACCAATACCAAGTGTTCAGGTAAGACCAATGCTCTTTCTGCTTGTATTTCTTCTTGTCTTTTACTTTCTATCTCTTCTCTGCTTTTCTGTTCTTCACTTGCAGTAAAATGATGATCAAAAAAATTCATAAGCTTTATCTAGTGAATCCAGTCTAAATCTTTTTTCTCTCTGGTATCAACCATTTAAAAAATCATATATTTAATCAGTTGTGTTGTCAGAAATTGATATTGTCTCCTTTGATCTCTTACTCTTGTGTTTCAAAGTCATTATTTCTTTTCCTTTATATTTCAAAGGCTTGTCTCTTGATCTCTTAAGTATTTTATCTCAATGTCTTTTTAGTGAATCTCACATGTATATCTCTCTTGGGAGTTTATAACTTCTTGCATAGGTTGTATGAATTCTAAATATTTCATCATTTTCCCTTTGAACCTCTTGTTTAGTTTTCTGTAGAGCTCCAGCAACAACTCTATCTTCACATCCATCAGGCCTTCCCCTTTCTCTTCTTCAATATTCTGGAATCTTGGGAAGCAGACCTCCTTTTCTATCTCCAGGACAATTACTGTCTCCTCCAGGCCTTTAAAAAAAAATGTTTTATTGGATTTTTATTTTTAAATATACATCAATATCAACATATAAACAGTGTAGCCTCTGAGTATAATACATTTTGATACAGCAATGATAATAATAATAGTTGCTATATTAATCAAACATCTATAATTGTAGTATTGCTATACATAATTGTTTTAGAGTAGTTATTCAATATTTCAATGTTCCATTTTAATGCCAGATATTATTAAGCATACATAGAATTACCATCTTTTAACCTCTAATCTTTCCATCCAATTATTATATTATTTTATATAAAAATTATATCTGCTAATATTCCCATTTCTTATTTTTCTAGTCAGGCCACCATTACTAATCCTAGTCTTAATATACTTGTTTATATTAAGATATAGTCCTTGATTATTTAGTTGTTCAAAGTCACAGTAAACCATTTAAGTACCAGTCATCCTATTATTTAAACATATCTAATAAGGTTCACCAACAAATGCGTGAAAGCCTTTTCCGCACCAACAACCGCGGAGGTCAAATCCGCGCTGTCAAAAGCGCTAATCATTTTGCGACAGTAGCACGCCGACATCTGCGCTCCGACGCAATCGCGTGCACATGCTTAAATTCAAAACGTTGTCAACTGTCAACTTAAAATGTTAAAACGCGGACACAATCGCGCGCACATGTTTGAAATCAAAACGCTGTCAATGCTGCCAACTCATTAAAATGTTAAAGCACCGACACAATCGCACACTGTTGAAATTGGAAAAGAAAGAAAAAAACTTTGCTGTGCCTCTAAAATCAAAACGCAGTCAAATAAAAAAGCTGGCAACACTGGCAACTTGTTAAAAGGTTAAAACGCCGACACAATCGCACGCTGTTGAAAATAGAAAACAAAGAAAAAACCTGTATAATAAACTGCCTCTAAAATCAAAACACAGTCAACACTAGTTAAAACGTTAAAATGCAGACAACACTCCCCAACTGAATAATCAAATTTTAATCAAAATCATGTGCTTGAAGAACTAAGTTAAAACGCAGTCAACTCTCACCAACTCAATATTACTTTAAGTTAAAGTGATTCCATGGATATTATAAAGTCACAGAAAGGGAAACCTCAATTGCTCTATGAAGAATATAGATATCGATGGGACAAATTAAATCTAAATGCGTCATCTTCATGGAGGTGCATTAAAAAAGAGTGTGGTGGCAGACTTAAGATGAGAACAGATGGGACATTACAAACAACAACTGAACACGTGCTCGCTCCAGATACTGCCAAAAAGGAAAGTGAAAAAATAAAAGCGACTATACGCAAATGAGCTGAAAATAGTGTTGAAAAACCACGCCAAATTATTCTGAGAAGCAACCCATCTTTTGCCATCATATTCAGCAAGCCAATGGACTATACAGCGAAAATGGAAGAGGCCTGATGTCACCAATCCTAGACTACAATCTGTTCAAGACATTATTCTTCCGGACACTATGAAGGTGACAACACGTTCAGAAAATTTTCTTCTGTGGGATTCGGGTGATCAAGACACAAACGGAATGTTCATGTTTGGGACTGCAGCAAATTTGCAATTGTTGGAGCAATATCCGCACTGGTTTATGGACGGAACATTCAAGGTAGCTCCCGAAATATTTCTACAGGTATTTACGATACATGCTTTAATTGACAATTGCTCAATTCCATTAATATATGTGCTCATGAGAACAAAAACACAGGCTGACTATGAGAGGGTTTTCCACAAAGTGATCGAACTGCGACCTTCTGTCGTGCCTGACAGCATTCTAATTGACTTTGAACAATGAACTATGAATGCACTGGCAACTGTATTTCCACATGCTACCGTACTTGGTTGTCTGTTTCACCTTGGTCAGTCCTTATGGCATCGTATACAAAATGAAGGCTTATCTAATTTATATTGTGACAACGATAACATTAAAATGTACTCAAAAATGCTAATTGCACTGAGTTTCATTCCTCCAGAAAATGTTGGTTCCGCCTTTGACAAACTGAACAATAATAAACCAGACAATCTACAAAATATTTATGATTACTGGGAAGATAATTACATTGGCCGTTGGAGACGCAATCAACGTCTCCTAAACTGTTGTTTCCTATCACCATGTGGAACATGCGAGAATGTTGCTAATGGCTTGCCACGAACAAATAACTCAGTCGTGGGTTGGCATAACACGTTCCAATCGTCTGTAGCATGCCACCATCCAACCATTTACACATTGGTTCATCATTTCCGTCATGAACAAGACGTGACAGAACAAACCATCAGTCGTATACAGAGCGGAATCACCAACACTCAAGCAGCAAGCAAGTCTAAATACATGCAACTTTCAAGATGTCTTGCTGCAATTCTTCCAACATATGCAGGGTGTGACTATCTACATGCAATATGTCATAATATTAACATCTAAATTAATTGATTTATTGACATAATAATTTTTAATAATTTAAAACTTAATGGATTTTTAACTTATTTAGTGACATAATAAATGTTTACTGCGGACTTTTTCAGTTATTTAGTAACATAATAAACTTTTACTGCTGCATTTTACTGCTGACTTTTTAATTTATTTAGTGACATAATAAACTTTTACTGCTGACTTTTTAAGTTATTTAGTGACATAATAAACTTTTACTGCTGACTTTTTAAGTTATTTAGTGACATAACAAACTTTTACTGCTGCATTTTACTGCTGACTTTTTAACTTATTTAGTAACATAATAAACTGATTGATTGATTCTGTAATCAATATCTTTATGCCATTTGATGCAACAAAATAAACTTTTACTACTACATTTTACTGTCTGTAATCAATATCTTTATTCCATTTGATGCAACAAAATAAACTTTTACTAGCATTCAAAAGCTAACCCTAACCCCTAGCCCTAACCATAACTTATTTAGTGACATAATAAACTTTTACTGCTGACTTTTTAACTTACTTAGTGTCATAATGAAATATCTTGTTAATTTTTTAGATTTTTTATTACTAGCATTCAAAAGCTTCAATATATCTTTATGCCAAAATTAAATATCTGGTTAATTTTTTAGATTTTTTTATTATTAGCATTCAAAAGCTTCAATATATCTTTATGCCAAAATGAAATATCTGGTTAAATTTTTTAGATTTTTTATTACTAGCATTCAAAAGCTTCAATATACCGCTTCAATATACTACTATAAACTATTACTTTTTATCTTTATGCCAAAAATACTACTACATTTTACTGCTTACGTTTCTTCCTTCGCGGTTTCGTCGGCAAATTTTCAATATATCTTTATGCCAAAAATACTAGTACATTTTACTGCTTAAGTTTCTTCCTTCGTGATTTCATCGGCGCACTTATATCGATGCGAAGTTGTGGGCGCGCTAATGACATCGCATTATTGTTGCCAATAATATTTGTTGGCGCTATTTTGACGAGCGTGCTTTTGTCGGGTCACCATCTAATAATACCATGTTTCAAATGCCAATCTTTCCATCTAACTATTGCTTTATAAAAGGTGTACATTCTTATTTCTACCTCTAATCTAGTTTTTAACCAGGTCATCATTATATTAGAAAAAAGGAAAAAAAGTAATAATTCCTTTCTATCATATCTTGCCCATTTTAATACTGCAATTCTTATTCGTTTTTTTGGCTTGTCTCCCATACTCCTCTCTTGGATCTTTGTCTCTATCAGCATCTGTGTCTTCACCATGCAGTCTGAATATTTCTCCCATCTCTATCCTCCTAAGCTTCCAGGTCTCCAGAATGTCCACCCAAACCCCTATCTCCCTTTCTAAAGTATCTTCCAGGTTATCCAACTCCATTTTTAAATGTCTTAAAGTACTTTTCCCTTGGTTTATTTCATCAGTCATTATTATCTTTATTGTCTTCTCCTTCTCATCTTCTTTCTTTGTCTGCTGGTTTGTCTTTTCTATCGTTTATGCTTAATTAAGTCCATTTGTTGCTCTAACTCCCTTTTTAGAGGTTCCCTCTGCAACTCTGCTTCAGCTCTTCTATATTCTTCTTCTAGATGTTTCTGTCGCTGTTTCTTCTCTTTATCTTTATTTGCCATACATCAGAGGTGGGGTTCTGCTAGTTCGCCCCGGATCAGGCGAACTGGTAGTGGCGGTGGCGGGGAGGCTTCACCCACCAGCCCGGATACTTCTGTGCATGCACACGCACAGGTATGAGCAAACCAGTAGTAAAATATATTGAAACCTAATACTATCATATATGATACAGCGACTCCCCTCATGTATGCCTTCGCAGTATCCCATAGATTTTCTAGGGATGTATCTTCTTTCTTATTTTCTTTTTTTTTAGAGTCCATTTTTTTTCCATTGTCAGCCTGAATTTTTCCTCTTTTAGGATTGATCTATTTAGGGTCTATCTTACCATTTTTGATGTCCTTTCCAACAGACCCTCATTGGGTTATGATCTGCCAATGCATTTGTGTTAATTTCTACTTCTTTCACTTCTGCATTCAATTCCATTGACATCCATGCTATGTCAAGTCTGTACCAGGATTGATGTCTATTGGAATAATATGCGTATTGTTTCTTCCCCTGGTTTCTCTCTCTTCAGGTGTCCCGTAATTTCAATTCATCTACCATTTTGAAAAAAGTTTTAGGCAAGATTCTTCTGATTCCTTTTTTTAATTTGTTGTTTCTATAATTTAATTCTTTGTCTACTATCACATTAAAATATAACATACAGAGATTGTCACATTCTATGTCTCAGATAATATTATGCAATTTGTAGTAAAACTGTTCCTGTTCCCCGTTAGGAGCGTAGATTTCTACTAAAAGGATCCACTTTTGATTTACTAATATTTCTACAATCAAAATCCTATGCACTTCATCTTTATACATTTGTTTGGCCTATATTGTTTCTTTAATATACAGTGCTATCCCTCTCTTTTTTTGTTGTGGCAATGATACAAATAATCTCCCTAATTTGGGGGACTCCAATACCAGTTTGTGTTGTTCTTTTATATGCACTTCTTGTAGCTCTATTATATCCAGATTGTAGCTTTGTAATTTATGAAATGTCTTTCTCGCTTTTGAAATAAAATTTAATCCATTGATGTTCAATGATAGAATCTTATTTTCCTCTTGTCTTTCTCTGTTTATATCTTACATCTTGGACGTTGTTCTTGTTACCCTAGTCTCTCTTGGTTCTTAGGCCTTTCTCCATTACTGTCCGGTCTTTTCTTTTGTTCTTTTGCCTTCTTTCTAAAACATAGTTCCCTTTTTTCCACTACTGGTATTTTTTGGATCCTTTGTTCTGCTTTTTCCCTCTCTTCTGGTTCTTCCTCACTCCCAAAGTGTTGGTTATAAAATTCCTCTGCTTTGTCCAAGGAGTCTATACCTCTTTTCTCGCCAGGTAACTATTACACCTTCCAGTGTCAGCAATCTAAAGTTCATGTTATATTTGGTCAACATTGATGTTAGAAATTGGTATGATCTTCTCAGCTCCTTGACTCTTTTTGGGACTTGCTTTAGGACTGTCAGTTGTTTCCTTCTGTATTTTATTGGATCGTCTCTTGTTCTGTGCAATATTTCATCCTGCATCGATTTTTTCACGAACTTAACATGTAGTTCTTTGGGTAGATTGTGTCTCCTCATATAGTTTGTATGTATTCGATAGATCTCGTCTATCTCTGTTAGCATTTCCTCCTTTTCCATTCCAAGTGCTTTCACTATTAGTTCCACCATAATATCTAGCAGGTCTTTTCCTTTCTCCTCTCTGATGTTCTGGAAGCATATATAATGTACCACTTTCTCTGATTTGAGAAAAATAACTCTTATCTCTAATTCCTTTGCTTGGGTGAGTTTCTCACTCATTTCATCCGATCTATTTTCTTCTCTCTCCATTTCTCCATCTTCTCTTCCATCAACTGCAGTTTTTGTTCATTTTTGATAATTTGTTGTTGAAAAAAATCAAATTTGTCATCCTTTGTTTGCATTTTTTCTTTAAGTTCTCCCATATCATTTTTTACCTCTCCTATCTCTTTTTTCATTTTGTCATGGTTTTTTGTCATGGCTTCTTGCATTGACTGCAACATGGCCTGCAAATCTTTAAACAAATTGGACCCATATGTTTGGACTATATCCTCAATTGATCTCTGCATTAATGGACTAGAAGTAGCTGATCACGTCCAGGCCGTTTGCTTCCTCCCTATTCCTATTTTAGTTAAATTCTTATTCTTATTCTTTCATATATCTCTAATGCACAAATTAATCAATCCAAAAAGTCCATCAACAACTTAAAATTTCTTTAGGAATAGTTGTTTCCTTCTGTTTCCTCCTTCTTTTAACAATTTCAATTTGTAATCCACATTGGTCTATCAGCCTTCCAATTTATTGTAATCCACAGTAACTGACAGTGTCTGGGAGATCTAAATGTCTGTCCAGGCCACACTTGTCATCTTTAGAAATTTTTCTACAAACTTGGACTCCAACCAACATTCCCACTGCTTTTTCCCACCGATAGACCCCACCACTGCTTATTACTTAAATTATTAATATTAGTCATTGAATATCAAAAATATCAAAATTGTTCTAATTATATAGACCTAACAATATTTAACATTCGTCTAGCACCATATATACTGTTATCAATATACATAATACTACCACTCAACTTAGTAAATATAAATAAATACAATCCTAGTAATACTTATAATGTTTACAATAGTTACGATAGTCACAGTGGTAAATCAAAGATACTTGAGGTAGTGGCAGTAGTATTGATGGTATCTTTTGGATTACAATAGGCGGTTATTGAAGTTCAGTTCAGTAATTTTCTGACAGCCTTCTGCTCAGGTCAAATATTCAACATATGACTCTATATATTTGTACCACAAATGTGTCCCTTATTGCTATATCTGGCCTTATTTGTCCGCCACCATGGCTCTATAAAATTCTCAGTTCACCAAAGTTTCTAAATCTGCAATTCAACAGGAACAAGTACTGTCACTTAAAAAGAGTTGCTTTCTTCAAAATTTCCAACTTACATGTATATACTTTTCTTGGCCAGTAGGTGTCTCTCTGGAGTACTATTTTTTTTTTCATTTTATTAAGATTTATAGGCCGCCCTTCTCCCTGAGGGGACTCAGGGCGGCTTACAATCACAGGGAAAGGGGTGCAATACCAAAAGACAAACAGTGAGTGAACAAAATAAAATAGTAAAACACAACTTGCATTCAACAGTCAGTTAGTTTTAACACAGAATGTGCTTTGTCAGTGTCCAAAGAAGAGGAGGACAGACATTTTCCTCTGCAAGTGTGACCAATCTTCTCCTGTTTTCATACTATTCCACTCTTCTGGTAGCAATCCACACAATTCTCCAGCTCCAAATTCACCCTTTCTGGTGAGCATCCACTACCTCCTCCTTCTGCCTTAGGTCTTAGGGTCTTAATAAAGCTCCATGATTTTCCTCACTGTCAATCAACTGCCTTCCTCACAAGTCTCCCCTCCAAGGTGACTGGCTTCAGAGAAGCCTGCAAAAGGCTGGAAATCAGTAGTGTTTTCTGGAGCACCCGTTTACACAACTTTCCAAGCTGACAGTTGGTTTTGCCTCCCCCCGCCCCCCAATTTCATTTTTGATCTCATGATTTTTTGCCATGGCTTCTTGGTTTTTAACCATAGCTTCTTGAATTGATTGAAGCATTGCTTGCATATTCTGAAAAGAGTTCAATTTCTCCAAATCCAACATATTTTCTGCAGACCTTTGACTAGATGGGCTGGATGATACTGATGATGCTGCAGAAGATAGTGTAGATGAGGCTTTCTTTCCTATCTTAGATATATTCGAGGCACTTGCCATTCCTATTGATCAAAAGTAACTTTTAAAAGGATTAAAAGGGAGAAACAAAAATAATTTTATCTAGACAGAGTAAGCATACTTCCCAAATCTCCAAATACTACTCCTTAATTTTTTTCTGGTATAGTACCCCGAGATGCTAGCCAAAAATCTAAGATTCCCAATCTCCCCTGTTTTACAGTCATATATCTTTCATATATCTCTAATGCACAAATTAATCAATCCAAAAAGTCCATCAACAACTTAAAATTTCTTTAGGAATAGTTGTTTCCTTCTGTTTCCTCCTTCTTTTAACAATTTCAATTTGTAATCCACATTGGTCTATCAGCCTTCCAATTTATTGTAATCCACAGTAACTGACAGTGTCTGGGAGATCTAAATGTCTGTCTAGGCCACACTTCTATCCAGCGTCAGTCCAAGCTGTTTCTAGATTTCGCCTTATCAGACTTATTTATATTTATATGTCTCCCCATACAAGAGTCAATGTTTACACAGCCCGTGTTTATATGTCCCATGAAGACAGCTGCAAATATAATATTTATTTCTTCTTCTTTATGCTTTGTACTCAGTGACAACCACTATTTTTCTTTCACTTTGATAATTAATATTTGTAATCCCCCAGAGCCCCAAGTCCCTCTGTATTTCAAAACTTTCACTTCAAAGTAATATCAACATGAAAAGACTCCTTTCATGTTCATAATACTCATTACTTCTTTTTTCAGTTTTCCACAGCTCAAGGTATTTAGTGTTCTCACAGCCTGTCTCTAAACATTCCACAGTTATCAGTAGCCAGCTGTAAAAAACATTTTGTAACTAACAGTTCCCAATGGCCTCTGTAGTCATATCAAAAATAGCACCATTTTACGTCTCTTCCGGTCAGCAGATGGTGCCCTTGCTCTTTACCTTTCTGTGGCAGCTCTGTTAAAATTTATTTTCTTGATGATTTCAAATCAAATAACACTCAAAAAGTACTAAAAGATATGTTCTAATAATCTTCAAACAGTTAAAATTATTTGAAAGTAACTAGTCTAGACTGTCCTTTAATTCAAAATTAACTCCTTTATAATCATTTCTTCCATTCTTTTCCAGATTGGTCAATGGCTTTGAAACTTTCAAGGAGCAGTAAATCCTGCTCCTCCCTTTTCTTTTGAGTCCCACTTTTTCAAACTGATTAGCATTTAAATTGGGATAAATTCCACAGCAGGTTAGGAAAGTCTCATTCAGGACAGCCACACTGCTCCTTGATTTTTCTCTTCTCTTTCCAAGCTGTTACAGCTTCGGTTCACACTTAATGACCGTCTTCTCTCCTGCTCGTTTCAAGGGGATTCCCCGGATCAGACAGGAGATTGCACTTCTCATGATTTACTGGGATTCCCCTCTATTTATCCTTGGGGGCCCACAGACTGGCGAAATTGAATAGGTACAATGGAGGTCCGTTTTCCCTGCTCCACTCTGTTATAATGTCAGCTTCCTTCCTGGCCCCATATATTTCTATCTATTCATATATCTCTATATGAAGTTTCTGTTTCCTGCATTACTGTACTGTTGGTGGGGTTTTGTTTGCACTGCTTTAAATTAAGTGGGAAAATGTAGTTCCTGCCTAGACCTCTTGCTCTTGCCTTTCAATAAAAGCTCCTTTTGGAAGAACTTCAGTTTCAAGAATCCTGCATTCTTGGGATGATTGGAGAGGCAAGACCTTACATATAGCTTTCCCATTGTCTTTGCTTATCAGAAGGTTGCAAAAAATGATCACATGACCCCAGGAAACTGCAGTGATCATAATGACAAAGTAAAAGTAAAAATTGACAAAGTAAATTTTAGAAATGTCTGTAAGTTTATTAAAAAGAAATGTTTAATTTTCAGTAGCTTGGAGAACTCTTCCTGAAGTGACTGTAGTTTCTCCTGTTGAAGTCTATTGAATCAAAAGACAATTGTTAGGATTATTGTGGGGGAGCCAGGAGTCCAATAATACTCATCATATATCTACAGCCAAGTCTATTACCAAGTGTCCATTCAGATTTCATATAGATGTAATTGGATATTTTTCAGATCTATTTCAGCAGTTCTCAATTATGTCCACCAGCAGGAAAGCAGGTTTTTCTTTCCAAATATGGGGTGTGCAAACCTTCTCTCTTGAGGAAAGGCTCTTTTGCTAAGCATTGACTGGGATAGGGTCAACAAATCATTGATTGAGGTTCGAAGTGGTTTCCACACCTATGGTCAGCAGGACATAGATTAACTGTAAAAAATACTTTTAAAATCATCAGTGCTATAAACTAATTTGGATGATTGCAAGCTCAGAATAGGGATTCCGTGGCTCAGTGACTAAGATGCTGAGCTTGTTGATCAGAAGGTCAGCAGCTCAGCGGTTCGAATCCCTACTGCTGTATAACGGAGTGAACTCGCATTACTTGTCCAAGCTTCTGCCAACCTAGCAGTTTGAAAGCATCTAAAAATACAAGTAGAAAAATAGAGACCATTTGGTGGGATGGTAACAGCGCTCTGTGTGCCTTCGGTGTTTAGTCATACCAGACAGTGCTGTCAGAAGACAGATATGTCTTCTGACAGTGCTGGCTCTTCGATTTAGAAACGGAGATGAGCACTGCCCCTACAGCCAGAAACAACTAGCATGCCTGTGCAAGGGAACCTTTACCTTTACTTTACCTAACCTCAGAATCTTTAAGTCTCTGCCTTGGCCCTTCAAGGTTCAAGGTTAATTTTATTTATATGCCGCCCTATTCCCGGCGGGACTCAAGGCGGCGCACAAACCCAAAGGAAGGGAAGGGAAACACAAGAACTACAACAAAAAGTACAGGGAATTTAAAACAACCAACAGCCACACGATTTGAGAGGGGAAGGGAACTCATCGACCCCAGGCCTGCCAACACAGTCAGGTTTTAACGGCTTTTCAGAAGGCCTAGAGAGAGGTGAGGGTCCGAATCTCTGCGGGGAGCTCGTTCCAAAGGGCCGGAGCCGCCACAGAGAAGGCCCTCCCCCGGGTAGTAGCCAGATGACATTTGCTAGTAGACGGAACCGGGAGGAGGCCTAATCTGTGTGATCTAATGGGTCTTTGGGAGGTAATTGGCAGCAGGCGGTCTCTCAAGTACCCAGATCCAATACCATGAAGGGCTTTATAAGTGACAACTAGCACCTTGAAGCGTATCCGGAGACCAATCGGTAACCAGTGCGGCTCGCGGAGGATAGGTGTAACGTGGGTGTACCGAGGTGCACCCACAATCGCTTGCGCGGCTGCATTCTGGATGAGCTGGAGTCTCCGAATGCTCTTCAAGGGCTGCCCCATGTAGAGCACATTGCAGTAGTCCAGTCTTGAGGTCACGAGGGCATGAGTGACTGTTGCGAGTGCCTCCCGGTTTAGGTAGGGATGCAATTGGTGCACCAGGCGAACCTGGGCAAATTCCCCCCTGGTCACAGCCGACAAATAATGTTCTAAGGTCAGCTGTGGGTCCAAGAGGACTCCCAAATTGCGAACCCTGTCTGGGGGGGCATAAAATTTCACCCCCCAGCCTGAGTGATGGAATACTAGCCAAATTTTTGGGAGGGAAACACAACAGCCACTCGGTCTTGTCTGGATTGAGCGCAAGCTTGTTTACCCCCATCCAGACCCTGACAGCCTCCAGGCACTGGCACATCACGTCAACCGCTTCACTGAGTTGGCACGGGGCGGACAGATACAACTGGGTATCGTCCGCATACTGATGGTATTTTATCCCGTGCCACCGAATGATCTCACCCAACGGCTTCATGTAGATGTTAAACAGGAGAGGGGACAGGACCGAACCCTGTGGGACCCCATATTTCAGGGGCCTAGGGGTTGACCTCTGCCTCGACCAACACCGACGGCGACCTGTCCGAGAGGTAGGAGGAGAACCACCGAAGGACGGTGCCTCCCACCCCCACCTCTCGTAACCGTCACAGAAGGATACCATGGTCGATGGTATCGAAGGCCGCTGAGAGGTCAAGAAGCACTAGGACGGAGGCATGACCTCCATCCCTGGCTCTCCAGAGATCATCGGTCAGTGCGACCAAAGCGGTTTCCGTGCTGAAGCCAGGCCTGAATCCAGACTGAAAGGGATCCAGATAATCGGCTTCATCCAAGGCCCGTCGGAGCTGAAAGGCCACCACTTTCTCAACAACCTGCCCAACAAAGGGAAGGTTGGAGACTGGACGGTAGTTATTCAAAATGGCTGGATCCAGAGATGGCTTCTTCAGGAGGGGTCTCACCACCGCTGTCTTCAATGGCGGAGGAAAGAAGCCCTTCCGAAGGGAGGCATTCACTATCGCCTGGATCCAGCCCCGCATCATCTCCTTGCTGTTCGCGACCAGCCAGGAGGGGCACGGGTCCAGTGCACACGTGGTGGCACTCACCGCTCCCGTGACCTTGTCCACTTCATCAGGAGTAACAAGTTGAAAGTCAGTCCAGAGATGTCGCTCAAGACTTTCCCCCAGTACCCCGGCTGGCTCTGCGCAATTGGAGTCCAGGTCTATCCGAAGCCGAACAACTTTGTCCGCGAGGAACTGGACATACTCCTCCGCTCTACCTCGTAAGGGGTTATCCGCAACCCTCCTATTCAGGAGGGAGCAGGTTACCCTAAACAAGGCAGCAGGGCACGACTCAGCGGACGCAATCAGAGCGGCAATATAGGTGTTCTTAGCTGTCCGTATTGCCAAAAGATATGCTCCTATGCAAGCTTTTAATAGTGCTCGGTCTGACTCGGATTTACTGGACCTCCAGCGGCGCTCTAGGCTTCTCTTTTGACGCTTCATCTCCCAGAGGTCCTCGGTAAACCAAGGAGCCCTCCTGGATCCACTCCTGCAGATCGGCCGTAAAGGCGCAATCCGGTGGAGAGCCTCAGATGCTGCTGAGTTCCGAGCAGCAACTAAGGTCTCCACCGGACTGCGGGCGAGAGTATCAGGCACAACACCAAGCGCCATCTGGAAGCCCTGAGGATCCATAAGATGCCTGGGGTGGAACCACCTAGTTGTCTCCTCCTCCCTACAGTGGGAGATTGGTCTCCGAAAGTCAAGCCTCAGTAGGAAGTGGTCCAACCATGACACGGGCAAGATCTCGCTACCCCTCAAACCAAGATCACAACTCCACTGCTCCGAGAGAAATACAGGTCGACTGTGTGACCCGCTGAGTGAGTCAGGCCCTGGATTATTTGAGTCAAGCCCATGGCTGTCATGGAAGCCATGAACTTCTGCGCTCCATCAGAGTGTTCGCCGAGCGAAGGCAGATTGAAGTCCCCCAGTATCATAGGTCTGGGGAACTCAACTGCCAGCTCAGCTACTGACTCGAGGAGCGAGGGGAGGGCTGTCATCACGCTGTTGGGAGGCAGGTACGTTAACAACAAGCCCACTTGACCCGCAAGGTCCATCTTTACCAGCAAGGACGCATACCCGACAAGCTTCGGAGCAGGGATCCTACGAGGAACTAAAGACTTTCGGATAACAATGGCCACTCCCCCACCCCTTCATTGGGTTCGCGGTTGATGAAGCACCTGAAAACCCTCTGGGCACATTTCAGTGAGGGGGACTCCTCCCTCTGGGCCCAGCCAGGTTTCAGTAATACATGCCAGGTCTGCCCCCTCATCTAAAATTAGGTCCTGGACGAGGGGAGCCTTGTGAACCACAGACCTGGCATTTAGCAACAACAACCTGAGACCAGGGTCCTGACTACTCATGCCATCTGGCCTTGGAGTGGAACTAACAGGGCTGGAAGGAGGGATCCCTCTGACGTAGGGAACCCTTCTTCCCCGGTAATGGCTTGCCCTGAAGTTCCCGCCATATCTGCCCCTCCCCGATATGACCCTAATGTTCCGGCCCACTCCCGCATCTATGGTCCCTCCACCCTCTTCCCCCGGCCGCCGGATTCACCAGCAGGCCGTTCGACACACACATCCAAGGGCCGGATTAGGCCTGGGCCCCCCTGACACTTCTGCCAGAGCACTCAGTGCAGGAGGTACCCAGCTATGCTCCCGGCCCACCACACATACGCACACATACAATCAATCAGTCCCCACAAACAAGTTAAAACAGGGAAACAACAATATCATAATAAAAGTGGGAACATTCAGTCAACCACAATCATACCACACACTCTCCATACAATTAAAAATTACAAAGAATTACAAATTTATAAAAAATTGCGCAATATAGCAAATTGATCGAATATAGTCCGAAAAAGCCGAGGAAGGAGTAATGTCCAAGACCTCCCACGTGAGAGCCCGAGATCCAGGAAATGATGAAAAAGACATATGGTGATAGCAATAAAATAAAGAGCCACACTTCCCAGTCCTCTCTCTCGTTACTATAGAAAGTCAGTGGGGATATGAACAGGAAGCCCAGGATGGCAATAAAGTCATACGCCCCAATTTGCTCCCCAACGATGGTCCGGAGGGCAAGGCCAGGAAATGTCTGGGAGACAAGTAGGCCATAGGCGGTGGATATAGCAGCGAAAGTTGCGGGGCCAGCCATAGGTGACGACAGGCCAGCAACACCCCTTCCCTCGGGAACAAAAGGACACACGGGAGCCAGGGAAACCCCACGGTAAAAACGGGGGAGGAAAAAGCCCCACTCCCAGCTGTACCGTAACACTCCCAGTGGTGGCAGCCAACTGGTAGGTAGCCTGTTGCCAACCATAATGAGATACATAATTATTTACATTCACGTATATTCTAAGGCAAGACTTAAACTGTCCTTTACTTGAACTATAAAAGTGTTTAATACTTTCCCATTTCTTAATTACCCAGAATAAGATCTTTTAAAACTAGATAGGTACATCAAAATATATTTATTTTTTATATTGCTTTTGCTCTTGGAGATAAGCTATTTTATCTGCAATACAAAAATTTTATTGCAGATAAACTATTCCTGTCTATGGAGCTTAATCAATGTTGTTCCTCCTCCCTTTCACCTTTATCAAGTGCCATAAGGAATAAAAATGAAACTTAGTAAATATGCTCTCATGACCCATTTACGATTTTTAAAAAAAAGGTAAAATACAAGTAAAAGGTAAAGTCACACACCGTTAGTTTTTTTCCCCTCACTGGCCCACGCAGAGTCAACAATGCTGAAATGTTCCTGTGTAAGGGTGGATTATTGATAGAGACTGAAATGCAAGTTTGTCTTGGAGGTAACCCAAAAGATTAGACAATAGTACTGCAGATTAAGCAATAACAGATGGGGAATTAAAAAAATGTGCCTTTTTCCTATGGCGGAGAGAAAATGACTTGCCCAGCTCACTTACATGGCTAAGGTAAGACTTGAAGCCACATTTTTTTTTACTTTTTAGCTTGCTACTTTAGACCAAACTGATTCACCTCACTAACTTGTTTACCTTTTACTATCGTAAAAGGTACCAGTAAAGGTAACTTTTACAGTACCAGATTAAGAATACAAATTAAAATAGGAAAGAAAATGGTAAGAGAGCCCTGTCCATCCTAAACGAGTTCAAGTCATCAAGACCAGATGGATTACATGCCAAGGTTCTGAAGGAACTGGCAGATGTTATCTTGGAACCACTGAACTATATCTTTCAAAGATTCTGGAGCACTGGGGAACCAGAGGACTGAAAAGGACTGATGTAGTTCCCATCTTTAAAAAAGGAAACAATATGGATCCAGAAAACTACAGACCTATCAGACTGACACCAATACCTGAGAAGATTCTGGAAAAGATAATCAAACAATGAATTTCCAAACACTTAGAGGCAAACAAAATCAACATGAGTTTGTCAAAAACAGATCATGCCAGACAAATGTTACTGCATTCTTTGACAAAGTGACAAAATTAGTGAACCAGAGAAATGCTGTGGATATAATTTACTTAGACTTTAATAAAGCATTTGATAAAGTAGACCACAACTTATTACTTGATAAGATTAAAAAAAATATGGGTTTGACAGCATCACCACCAAATGGATCAGTAAGTGGCTGATCAACCACACACAACATATAGTCCTCAATGGAATTGCATCCACATGGAGGGTAGTATGCAGTGGGGCACCTCAAGAATCTGTCTTGGGCACAATACTCTTTAATATCTTCATCAATTATTTAGATGAGGAATTTATCAAATTTTCAGATGACATCAAGCTGGCAGGAATAGCCAACACAGCAGAAGATAGCAGGTAGACTTAAGATACAGAAAGATCTTGACAGACTTGAACATTGGACCCTGTTTAACAAAATAAAATTCAATGATGGGGAAAAAAGGTTCTACATTTTGGCAAGAAAAACCAAATGCAGAGATATAGTGTAGGTGCTACCTGGCTCAATACTAGTAATTGTGAGAAGATATTGGAGTCCTAGTGGACAATCACTTAAAATATGAGCCAGCAGCTGCCAAAAGAGCTACAGTCCTACGTTGCATTAATAGAGGGATAGAATCAAGATCACATGAAGTGTTAATGCCACTCTGTAATGCCTTGGTAAGACCTCATTTGGAATACTGCATCCAGTTTTGGTTGTCACAATATAAACAAGATGTTGAGACTCTAGAAAGACTACAGAAAAGAACAACAAAGACGATTAGGGGACTGAAGGCTAAAACATGGAATGGTTGCTGGAATTGGGTATGTCTAGTTAATGAAAGGAAGGTCGGGGGATGACATGATAGCAGTGTTCCAATATCTAAGGAGTTGTTATAAAGAAGAGAGAATTAACCTATTCTCCAAAGCACTTTAAGGCAGGACAAGAAGCAATGAATGGAAACTAATCGACAGAAAAAAATTGGAACTAAGGATTATTTTTCTGAACAATAGTTAGAACAATAGTTAGAATAGTCTGAACGATAGTTGTGGAATAACTTGCCTCCAGAACACTGGAAGTTTTTAAGAAGAGATTGGACAACCATTTGTCTGAAATGGTATAGGATTTCCTGCCTGAGCAGGGGGTTGGAGTAGAAGACCGTTAAGGTCCCTTCCAACTCTGTTTCTCTATAAAATTCTGTAAAAATTTTTACCTTGGCTTTAAGAGAAAGGAAAATGAGTTTATCACACATTTAGCAACAACTAGTCTCTTTGTAGTTCCAAATACAATATTAAGGATGCAAAAATTTTAAATTTTGCTACATAACATATGCTAGCTTCAGATCTTCTAAATCACATTTCTTAAATTTTCTTATTATTGACCATATATAGTATAAGCTTTTCTCTGTCTTCTCTACATCCTATCTAGAATACTCTTCTAAACATGGCATTATTTCTCAAACTTCTCTTTCTACACACAGTTAGAAATCATTAACTTTTTTATAGCATATGTATTTATGAAAATGATAGTTATGTTTATCCATACATTCTATTCTCTCATAATGCAGTTATAATTACAAAGGCAGAATGGGGCTATTTCTTTTAATATACTTTGCACCGGAGTTGGGAATGAAGCTTTTGCTTAATTAGCACATATGATAAGTAAAACAGTAAGCTAACCAGGAATTAATTGAAGAAACCAGCCGACTGAATAAATTATCTATAGGACTTGCAGCATTCATAAACATATTTTATGAGACGCTCTCACAAGATTTTAAAAACAGAACTCTTGCTCTATTTTTTAGGGAAAGGGGAAAGGGTTAGGAAAAGGAATGAAAAGCAGAAGAGGGATTTCTCTCCGTATTGCCTTGCTGGTCAGGCAAGTCAAGCTGGAAAGATTATTCTTCATAGCTTGGTTTTCTTAAAGAAGTTTAGAGGGAAGAAATGTTTTGAAGTTGCAAAAGGCTAGAACAGGCTAAAGAGTGAAGAAGGATTAAAGAGTCTCTCCCCCCCCCTCTTTTTCTCAGCTTTCAGATTTTACTTGGAGGCTTGTAAACCCAGGTGAAATGGAGGAGCTGAAAGAAATATTGATTTGTATAGGTTCTTTTCATAGATCCTCAAAACAGGATAATTATAATCTTTTAACCTTTTCTTATTTTAAAACAAAATTACAATATGCATACATGTACAATGTTATTAAAATAGTCTCACTGTCACTTTAAACTTGTAGAAATGTTTGTATACTCAATAACAATGTAACTTTTCAAGAAAATAGTTGTTCTCCTATGCGCTGCTTGGAGAATCCAAGTATGGGTTAACTTTTGTCTGTTTGCCCAGAGATTGAGTTAGAAAAGGTCTTGACCACACCTCCTCTGCTCAACAGAGTCCAGTTTTTTCAACTTAATCAATTTTTCTCCACCTCAGCCTAAACAATAGTTAGCTTGTCAGCTTGGATTCTCCTGAAACATACAGCAGTTCTTCATTTCACTTCAGTAGGATTTACTGGAGTGTGTTTTTGGTGCTGGCTGCAAGTGAGTGTACTGGTTTACCCTTGCCCATCGGCTAGAACCGCCACCACTACTTTTATGGTTTCCTCATTCTTTAAATCAGAGACTCTGGCAGCCTAGTGATATTACCTGATCACTTGGGCTAGCCTTCTCCAGCCGCGGGCTGTCTTTGGTGCCAGGAGAGCTAGTTTGTCGCTGTCGCGCCCTTTTTGAGTTTAAAGGAGCTGCAGTTTGTGTTTTCAGTGCCAGGAGAGCCGGTTCGCCGCTGTCACACCACTTTTAGATTTTGCAAAGCAGAGTTGTCTTTTTCGGCGCTGGAAAGCTGATGTGCGACTCTCACGCCATTTTGTTAATTTAAAATTTGCAGTCTTTTTTGGCACCAGGAGAGGCGGTGCACTGCGCTCGTGCCATCACAGGTGCCATCACAGCTTCACAGGTGGTTGTTGGTGCATTGGCAGTGTTCCATTCTTTTTTTCCTTGTTGGACCTTCCTAGTGACCATTGCAGCTCATCCCTATTGAAGATTTTCCTCCTTTTTTTGTGGAACTCATCTCCTTAATGGACTGCCTGGCTGCACCTGTCCTTTGTACCTTCCCAACTACAATAGAGGCTACATTCACACCCACTGCAGCAGGGCTCCGCTTAGAGGAGGGCCAAGCTATGAGTCTCCCCAGGGAGATTCATGACTTGCTTTCTGCAGCCATATCCCAGGGAGTAGATTCAGATTTACAGTGAAGGGTTCAATCTTCACTGCTACAGATTAGGTCATTCACAGAGCCCCTATAGGACTCTCCTTCACCATTATCCTCCCTGCACAGTAAGGACTTGCTCGTGGGAGAAGAGGATCTAGGAGAACAGGAATTGTCGGAAGACGAGGTCTGGTCCCTGACAGGCCTGCTTTCTCTGGACTCTTCAGATCTGCCTTGTTTACATCCCTCTTATACAGGCCAAAGCTTTAGCCAACACTGGGGGAGGCATGATTATTTTCCGAACCAGTTCCAGAACAGGAGGTTATATCATCCCAGAAGCTGTTCTTGGATGTTATCCAGAGGCAATGGACTCAACCTGTGGCCATTCCTCCCCTTAGCAATAATGACCGGAGACTACATGGCGCTGGCCCAGACCTGGAGGGACTCCTGCAGGTCCTGACTGTAGATGCTCCAGTGGCTACTCTGGCCTCATCTGCCATTGTGCCTTTGGATGTATCAGTGGGCTTGAGGGCAGAAGACCGCAAGACGGAGATGACCCCCTGCTAATTGCATCAGGCGGCTACTTGGTTAGTTCAAGGGGTTACTGCAGCATCCTTCCCTAGTCTGGCTTTGTCAATTGCAAGCTAGGCTATCTCTTGAGGATCTACAACTGCACCAAGACATAAACAAGTGGGTAGCAGCCATGGAATTCACTTCTGATATAACTCTTAATGCAGCCAGGTTTACGTCTAGGGCCATAGCATCTAATGTTACTTCTTTTTCAGTTACATATATATTTTTATTATGTTTTCATTCTATACAATCACATATTCACTGTGTTTAATCAGGGCATATAGAAAATGCCCTCTACAATACAAACCCAGTATACCACCTTGGCCCGCCATACACCCTCTTTCAACCCCCTCCAACTTTCATTCTTCCTTCTCACACACCCCTCTACGCCTACTTCCCCTCCCCTTCTTTCTAACCTTAACCCTATCACTCCCTCTCCATTCCCTCCCTCCCTTCTCCTCCTCCTCTCTCTCACCCTCTCCACCCTCCTTCTTCTTTCACTCGACTCTTTCCTTCGGTATCTATTACCTTCCAGTATATTCGGTTTGTTCTATTTTCGCACTAACATTGATAAGCCACAGTATACAAATACAATCATGGAATTTAACACATATTGTATTTCCCCCCTCCCCCTCCCCCTAAATCCCCACCTCCCTTCCCTCCCCCCGACTTCCCAAAGACCATACATGGTATAACTTTTGAACAATCACAGTCTAAAATATCTCTACATTGAACTCAGCTTCCTACTGTTACCCAAATTTTAAACAATTTAAATTATTACTGATACTAAGCATAAGCTATCTGGAGTTTTTTAGTCCCATATTTACTTTTTATGTAATCAATCCATTTTTTCCAGTCTCGTTTATATCTCTCGTTTGAATGTTCTTTGAGATATGCTGAGATTTTGGCCATTTCGGCTAAGTTCATAACTTTCAAAGTCCATTCTTGAATTGTAGGTAAATCTTTCTTCTTCCAATACTGCGCCACCAAGAGTCTTGCTGCCGTTATTAAATACAGAACCAAATTAGTCTCTGCTGCTGTAAAATCAATACATATACCCAGTAAAAACAACTGGGGGGTAAATTTTATCCTCCTTTTAAAGATGTTTTGCAGGATCCACCATATTTTTATCCAAAATGCCTTGACATTACGACATGTCCACCATATATGAAAATATGTAGCATCACAAGAACCACATCTCCAACATTTAGGTTGAACATTTGGATACATAGAGGCAAGCTTTTTAGGATCTAGGTGCCATCTATAAAACATCTTATAAAAATTTTCTCTCAAGTTTTGTGCTTGTGTAAATTTCACATTTCTTACCCAGATTCTTTCCCATGTTTCAAGCATTATTGGTTCCTCGATATTCTGAGCCCATTTTATCATACAATCCTTAATCAGTTCCGTTTCAGAATCCATCTGTACTAATACATTATATATCCTCTTTATATGCATTGAGCTTTGATCTCTTATTTGTTTAAACAAATTATCCTCAACTTTTACAAAGCCAATTTTTTTATCTGTTTTCCACCTAGCCTGTAGTTGACCATACTGAAACCACGTTTGAACTACCTTCTCTTCTTTAAGTACCTCTAAAGATTTTAGTTCCATCACCCCTCTTTCTGAGATAAGAAGTTGTCTATAGGTGGTTCTATCGTGTTTTTGTTCTACATTCATATTTTCAATTGCATGTCTAGGAATTGCCCACATGGGCACTTTATCATTTAATTTATGTTGATATTTTTTCCAAACCCGCAATAAAGCATTTCTTAAGATGTGATTTTTAAATTTCTTATCCGTTTTTTTGTTAAATAACAAGTAAGCATGCCAACCATATAACAAGTCATATCCCTCGATATTCAAAATTCTGTCATTAGTTAGATGAATCCAATCACTAATTGCAGATAGTGCCACTGCGTCATAGTATAATTTTAAGTTAGGTAATTTCAATCCTCCTCTTTCACGTGCATCTTGCATTATTTTCATCTTTACCCTTGGCTTCTTTCCTGCCCACACAAATTTATTGATACCCTTCTGCCATTCTAAAAGATTCGCATCTCTTTTAAGTATTGGTAACATTTGAAAAAGAAATAAAAATTTTGGTAAAATGTTCATTTTTACTGCCGCTATTCTACCCAGCAAGGACAAATGCAGTTTTTCCCACCTTTTCAACTCCAACTGTGTACTATGCCAAAGTGATTCATAATTATACTTGTATAATTTCCCATTTGAGATTAAGATATTAACTCCAAGATATTTAACTTTTTTAACTACCTCACATCTTAGCATCGCCCCCAGTTCTTCCTTCTGTTTGATAGTCATATTTATAGCTATTATTTTGGTTTTTCCTAGATTTATTTTAAATCCCGAGACTTGACCATATTGATTGATCGTATTCAATAATACCCTACTAGTTTCCTGCGGTTGTTCCAATATTATAACCAGATCATCCGCAAATGCACGGACTCTATATTCTTGCTGTCTAATTTTAATCCCTTTTAGACCGCCTAGGCCCCGTATCTTATTCAACAGTATTTCCAAAGTTATAATAAACAATAATGGGGACAGAGGACAGCCCTGTCTTGTACCTTTTTCAATTTGAAAGGAGTCTGTCAAACTTCCATTGACAATGATCTGGGCTGTTTGCTGCTGATATATTGCACCAATTGACCGTAAAAAGCCATCTCCTATCTGCATTTTTTGCAATGTCTTCAGCAGGAATTGCCAATTAACTCGATCAAAGGCTTTCTCCGCATCCAAAAATATGAATGCGGCCGGGATTTGATTGTTCTTTCCCAGGTATTCTAAAGCGTTGATAATTAATCTAACGTTGTCCTTCATCTATCTGCCCTGTATAAAACCAGTTTGATCGGTATGTATCAGTTGTTGAATTACCCCCATTAGCCTATTTGCTAATATTTTAGTAAAAATTTTATAATCTACATTGAGTAATGAAATAGGTCTGTAATTTTTTGGTTGGGTAAGGTCTTGGTCTTCTTTGGGTATCAACGATATGAACGCAGTCTTCCACGAAGGGGGCACTTTCCCTCCCGATTGAATTTTATTGAATAGTTCTCTGAGGGGTTCTACCATTTCTAACTGTAGATTTTTATAATAAACAGCTGTTAAACCATCTGTGCCTGGTGCTTTCCCTAACTTTAATTGTTTAATTGCCTGCAAAATTTCCCCAGAGGTTATAGGTTGATTCAGCTTATGCCTATGTTCTTCTCTAACTAGGGGGATTTTCTCTTTATCTAGGTATTTGTCTATATCTCCGTCCTTAATTTTATCCCCTTTATACAACTCTGTAAAAAATTCCCGAAATACCTTTTGAATCTCTTCCTGTTGAAACACTTCCTTCCCTCTGTAACACAATTTGAATACATTTCGAGCTTTCCTTTTTTTTCTAATCTGATAAGCCAACCACCTACCGGGTTTATTTGCATTGCAGAAAGTATTATGTTTAGCATATAATAAACTAGTAGCTACCTGGTCAGAGATCAGCATATCAAACTGAGATTTTAATATAGCAATTGTTTCCCTAATCTTTGTATCTCCTGGATTCAATGTTAATTCTGACTCTTTCCCTTTAATTTCCTCTTCCAATTCTTTTCGTTTTTGCCCTTGTTTATGTCTATGTATTTTGTTTATATTCATTAATACTCCTCTCATATACGCTTTGCTTGCATCCCATACATATTCCAAAGATGTACCCTTGTTCATATTGAGAACAAAATATTCCGATAGCAATTTTTTACAATCATTAACATACTTTTCATATCTAAATAAATTTTCATTCAACCTCCAGGACCTTCTTGCCTGGGCTACCCTTCCCAATTCCATCCAGACTGGATTATGGTCTGAAAGAACTCTCGCCATAATCTTTGTCTTCTTCACCCTACAAAGTAAATCATTTGTAATTAGTATAAAATCAATCCTTGAAAGAGATTGATGTCTATTGGAAAAAAAGGTAAAGTCATATTCTTCTGCATGCCTCTCGCGCCAAGCGTCTCGCAATTCAAAATCGTCCAGCATGTCAAAAAAGGGTTTGGGTAACTTAGCTCGAAATTTGGTGTTCGGGCGAGCTGTCTTCTTATCTCTTTTGGTGTCGATCACGCCATTCCAGTCACCCAATAATATACAAGACTCAAAGTCCCACTGTACTAATTTAGCATGGAGATTTCTATAAAATCCATCTTGTTGTTGATTAGGAGCATAAATTCCCAAGAGTAACGTCTTTTTCCCTTCTAAGATTAAATCTAATGCAATATATCTTCCAAAGGGATCTGCTTCAATTAGCTCAGCTTTAATGTCTTTTCTTAAATATACTACTATGCCATTTTTCTTTTCCATGGCTGAGGTCGCAAAATGTTGGCCCAGTTTGGGGTTAAACAAATATTTTTGATCGGTTGATTTGATATGAGTTTCTTGCAAGCAAATTATGTCATTCTTAAACTGTTTGAGATAATGAAATATTTTCTTTCTTTTCTGTGGAGAGTTCAGTCCGTTAACATTCCATGTCAAAATCTTAGTTGTCATTTTTGGTTGCCTGAAGCTTTTTTAGAGCCTCCCGCAAGGCCTGTCTCACCTTTGGTTTGGCTCCTCCCACAGCTTCTGAGCTTGTTGCAGTAGCTCCTTGATCAATGGCCAACGATTGTTGAGATTGTTGCATAGTAGCTTGTTTATCCGTTTGTCTGGTGGTCTTACGGTTGGATCTTTTTTCCTTGACTCCTTGCCCTTCCGGAAGAGGGAGATGATACATTTTATCTGATGGTTGTGTGGTTTGCTGTTTATCTTGTTCGTCTCGTGGTTTTTCACCATATCCCGAAGGTTCAGGGTATCCCATCTTCAGAATCCTATGATAGAAATCACGAGCTTTCCATACAGAGCTGAGACGATATCTTTGTTTGTCCATTGTAACTATAATACCGAATGGGGCATCCCATCTGTACTGTATCTGACGCTTTCTCAGCTCTTCCACCAGAAAAGCATAATCTCTTCTGGCTCTCAGCATCTGAGGTGGTATTTCTTTCAAAACAATCAGGTCCTGTCCACCAATTTGAAGCTTAGTATTGTAAGACTCTTGTAGTATTATATTTCTAGATTCTCTTGTAACAAAGTATATTACCACGTCTCGGGGAAGTTGCCTTTGTTTTGCCGCCCATGAGTTAACACGAAAAATCCTGTCAATCTGCCAATCAAAATTGGATCCCGGTTTTCCCACCAGACGGTCAAAAGCTTCAGAAAACATTTGCTTTAAGTTCTCCTGCTTTTCTTCACGCAGCCCCCTCACTCTTAATGCAAGCTCCATCTGCTTATACTGTATCATAATAATTTGTTTTTCAGCATTATCAATTTTTTGTTCCACCACTTCAGTTTTGGATATCAGGTTAGTTTTAGCTTCATTGAGAGTTTCTAAATTATCTTCCATTCCAGAAATATATTCTGTTATCACATTTACAATTCCCATCATATTATCATTCATTTTAGTGACCCTGGTATCGAATTTGTCATATAGAACTTCCATCTCATTCCTTATTTCAACTTTGAAATCTTTAAGCATTTCTAGATTCTGTTCTCTGAATTCTTTAAACATTTCTAAGTTCTGTTCTCTGGATTCTTTGAACATTTCCAGAAAAAATTCTTTTGTTAGTACATCTCCACTAGGGGGCATAGATGGTGGGGGCTGCAACTTTGTACCAGGTATGGGAGACGTTTTCGGAGGTAATTTGACAGAGGTTAATTTGGATGCCATTATATTTTGGTTTTAATTATTTATTCTAAATTACTAATCCACTGTGCTATGTGGAGAAAAAGAAATTCCTCCCCCCCCCCTTTTTTTTCTTTTTCTTTTTTCTTTTTTTTTTCAAGGGGTTTTACGGAGGATTTCAAAAGAGAAAGTCCGTTTGGAATGTTTGGAATGTCTCTTTATCAACAACAAAGAGTTGAAAGCTTTAAGGGAGTAGCTCTAATTAAATTATAAGAAATTGTTTCTTTGATTCTGTAGCAGGAAGCCGGAGATAACAAATGCAGAAGCTGTAAACGCCATTTTGAAGACAATTAAACAAAAGAGGTTTTTATAACATTGAAGCTGGTATTTCAGATAGAGAAAGGTTTTAAAGTTCACAAGTTGGTCTTTGCTCGTATTGATTTTTAATAGTCTCTTTTCTAAAGATAGTCCTAAGGGGGAGGGGTCCTGTCTTGTGCTGTGAATAACAGCTGTGAAGTTCAGGTCGGAGTTGAATGACTCAGCTTTGGGTTGATCCTCCCCCTCCGTCCACAGCTCACAAAAAAACAAACTGTGAACTTCAAAGAAGATTCTTACCAGCTGAGATTCCTCACTGCTTTTTTCTTGTCTGAAAAAAGAGTTATCTTCTTGATATTGAGTAGATAACGAACCTGAATTCTGGGGGCAGCTCTGTTAAGCTGCCGACCGGCGACAGGCCACTCCCCGGAAGCCTAATGTTACTTCTCAATGCCTAATCTGGCTCCACCACTGGAGTGAACATGCACTCCAAATGGCATCTAGGTTCAACACCCTTTAAGGGAGGCAATCTATTTGGGGAAGCTCTAAATATCCTGTTCGAGAACGCAAAGTGCTACTGTCCATGCACAGACGTGCCAACCGTAAAGCCCAGCCATATTTTCATCGTCAGTCCTTTCGGGCATTATAGACAGTAAGGCTAGACCTGACTCTAGAGTTTCTTACCAGCCCCCCAAGACATTTCATCAGCTATCCTGTCCCAAGGCACCAGGTCAAGAAGGGCCTTATGGACATTGAGATTCAGCATCTGTTAGACATTCTCGCTATCAGGCCAGAAAGGACTGGGAATTTATTCAATCCTCTTCCTAGTTCCCAAAAGCTCAGGGGATGGGGTGGAAAGACATTCTAGATTTAAAGAAGCCCAACTTTTATTTGGCATACAAACGCTTCAAAATGCGTCCCTGTTATTCATCTTGGGCTGCATTCACCAGGGAGACCTACTCACCTCTATTGACATCAAAGAAGCCTACCTTCATGTGCCCATCGGTCCTTCCCACAGAAGGTTCCTGAGATTTCACTTTGCAGGGCGCCACTACCAGTACGGGGCTCTGCCGTTCAGCCTGACATTGGCTCCCAGGACCTTCACAAAGCTGCAGGCAGCCATGGCGGCTTACCTCAGGTTGCTACCCATAAGGATACAATATTACCTCCATGACATCTTGATCCAATCATCGTCCCTGTTTCAGGCAAGCTGATTTCTTCACACCACGATCCAGAAAACACGGATTTTCTGTGAACCTAGAAAAGAGTCATCTGCTGCCATCCACCTGCCTACTCCATCTTGGGGCAGTGATAAGCACTGAACACTGCGAGGTCTACCTCTCCCAGGAGCGGCACTCCAGCATCCATCACTGGTGAATCAACTTCAATCACAGAGGTCACTACCTTTGGTAGTCCTCTCCCAGCTCCTGGGGAAAATTATTATCTGCATAGATATTATTCTCTGGGCATGACTGCATGCATAGACCCTTCAATGGTTTTTGCTCCCGTATCAACGGGCCAGCAGCAGCAGCTCCAACACCAGGGTTCGGGTGTGCCGAAAGTGATCAGCTCACTGAACTGGTGGAACACTTCCGCTCTGCAAAATGGGTGCCTGTTCAGGGAACCGGACTGCATCACAGTGACATCTGATGCCAGCCTCTTTGGGTGGGGTGCCCATACCCAGACTCAGGTGGCTCAAGGACGCTGGAGCCCACAGGAGCTAGTGAACAACATAAACTGGTTGGAGCTCTGGACCACCCATGTAGCCCTTCTGTATTTCCAGGAATTAGTAACAGGCTGCTACGTCCTGCTCCTCACTGACAATGTGGCTACAAAGGCCCATATCAATTTCCAGGAGGGCACCCACTCCAAATCCTTCATGCTAGAGGCAGAGAAACTGGGTCTCTGGGCAGAGTCGCACACCCTGTCCATCAGGGCGGAGCACATCTCTGGGATCGCAAATGTACAGGTGGATTGGTTGAACAGAGCCATAGTGGACCATGCAAAGCAGCATCTTCACCTCGACCTGTTCCAGGGGCTGTCCCAGAGATTCAGACAACCGACCATGGACTTGTTCACTCAACTGACCAACACTCATCTCCCAAGGATCTTCGCCAGGTTTCCTATGCCCAGAGCAGAGAGAGTCAATGCTCTCTGCAGCCCTTGGCTTCAGGGGCTATTGTAAGCCTTCCCTCCCCTTCCCCTCATCCCAAGGGTCAGTTGGAAGGTGCTTGCAGAGAGAGCAGAGGTTCTTCTCATTGCTCCCCACTGGCGCAGACGCCCCTGGTATGCCAACCTGGTCAACCCCTCTGTCTCCAGACCCTGGAGGATTCCAGACAACAAGATAGTCCTCAGCCAGGGGGATCTACTCCATCCGGAGCCTCAGTGGCTCCAGTTAGCCATCTGGCACTTGAAAGGGATATCTTGAAGTGAGATCAGTTCTCCAGGAAAGTCATTCAAACCATTCAGCCTGTCAGAAGACCTTCCACTACTTGGAATATATAATACCACCTGGACTGCCTTTTGCAGATGGTGCCGCATTGGACATATAGATCCTATTACTGCATCAATTCCACAGGTCTTGTACTTTTGCAGGAGGGATTGGACAAGGAATTGACCCCCAACACTCTTCGCCGGCAGGTGACCACCTTAGCCATGATACTAGCAGGTGGAGTTAGCCATACCCTTGCTCATCATCCCAGGGTATGTAGTTCAGGAAACTACATACCCTGGGATGATGAGCAAGGGTATGGCTAACTCCACCTGCTAGTAGGGGGGCATCCAACCTGAGGCTTCCTGTGAGATATCACTTGGGACCTCTTCTTAGTATTGCAGGTGCAGGGGTTGACAGGAAGTTCTCCAGCTGGACAGATGTGGGGATGTGAGCTCTGAAGAGTGTCACATGAACTCTATTTAACAAACCAATTCCAAGATCAGAATTTGGATCAGAACCCCCCCCCTGTGGGGGGGGGTGAAGAAGGGACAGCATCTCATCAGACCCAGAGGGAGTACAACAGGTCCCTCGTAGGTTGGAGATTTGTGCTCTGAATCGGGGTCGGGGCGGCAGCATGACAACATGGCTCACAAGAAGCTGCCTTCAGGCCAAAGCAACCGAGCAATAGCGTACAGGAGATGAGATGAAAGCCTGGTAAGAAGATCTAATTAACCCACAGACATAAATTAGAATTTGGAAAAGGCAAAGAGCCTTGAGAGTATAAATAACATTAATGGACAGATCTGGATTTTAGCAAAAAGAAAGGAGAAAAATGGAGGGTTGAATCATTAGCCCAAAGAGCCATTTGCTTGAAACAATTTGGACAGAAAATGAGAAAGTAGAGAAGTGACAAACCCACTCAATACAAACTCTAAATTTGGTTTTGGATTTGAAAAGATTGTAGTTTTAAAGGAGATTAAGAGGATGAAATGGAAGCCAAAACATACCGAGGAGATTTGCTTCGTTCAAGTTTCTTCTAACTAATATATCTTAAGCAACTCCAATTAATGAGAGGTGGAATGTAACAAGAGGGAAAAATCAAGAAAAAAGCACTATTTTCTCACTGATAACCTAATCTTGCCTGTGGTGAATGGAATGCAGAACTCTGAGCAGGAAGATTTAATTAACCAATTGCCATAAATCAGAATATGGAAAAGCAGGAGGCAAAGAGAAACATACTGGAGTTTGGCTGTATCCAAGTTTGTTCCAATTAATATATTTTGAGCAACTATAATCAATGAGAAGTAGAAGCTAACAAGGGAAAAAAATAATAAAATCAAGAATCGGGAAAATATGGGTTTTTTTCTGCAAAAGATCAAGATGGCTCCCATTTCTCTCCCTCTTCACATTAGCTGAATTAGCTAAATTTAAGGTGGACCAGAACTTTGAAATAAGAACTGTATAACTTACTGTAACTTTGGAACTGGACATTATGGAAAGGTGGGAATTTGAAGAACTACGTGAAATTATAAAAAAATATATGCATAAATCATTAAAATCAAGTCTAAATAGAATTTTGAACTCAAAGAAGTAGGAAGTGAAGGAAGAAGTGAAGTAAGAAGAGGGGGGATAATGAAGGGGTAGAAATGACCCAATGGTGAGTGAACCAATTCACCCTTTCCTTTTTCCAATACGCCTCACAGCCCCAAAAACAGGAAGCCAGAGGGATTTTCAAGCCCTAATAGACTTAGGCTGCACTAGATACTTGATCAACCTGACCACAGTCCTAAAACTGCGGATCAGAGCAAAAGGACTGACCCACCCAATCCGGTTTGAACAGGTCTATAGGTCCCTAATTGGGGGAGCCTATGCCACCCACCTGACCGAACCAGTAAGACTAGAGCTAGTGGATCACTGGGAAGTAATTCAATTCAAAATAGCCCCCAAAATGACAGATGCAGTCATACTGGGACTCTCCTGGCTAGACAAGTGGGGACCAACCATCTGGTGGCAAGGGGGTACCCACAAGCTTAGGATAGAAAAGGGGCCCCAACCCCTTTTCCACCAGCAAGCAGAAATGTCACCCAAACAGGGAAACCCCCCCCCAAAAAGAGCACACCAGAACATCTGGGAGCCACATCCGATGAAACCCCAGAGGTTGAACAGATCCTGAGGGAATATCAGGACGTGACCCGTCAAAACCGCACTCGACTAAGCCACGGCCGATTAAACCGCGTCGCTGATGTCATCAAGAGGGCGACAACAGCCAACGGGGAGAAAGAAGGGCGCTTTAAATAGCGCTTTGAAAGCAAGCCGATTCAACTTAAGGGTTAGGGTTAGGGTTAGGATTAGGTTAAGGGTTAGGGTTAGGGTTAGGTTAAGGGTTAGGGTTAGGGTTAGGGTTAGGTTTGGGGAGTTAGGTTTAGGTTTAGGGGTTAATTTTAGGTTTAGGGTTTACAGCGTGCTTCTGTCTCCGCGCTGTTGTCACCTTGTTGATGACGTCAGTGACGCGGTTTAGTCGGGCGTGGTTTAGTCGAGCGCGGTTTTCTGGTGGAACCATATCAGGACCTTTCCGAAGTATTCAGCGAGGCTGAGTGTGATGTTCTGCCTCCCCACCATGAGGCAGATTGTGCCATTGAAATCATCCCCGGGGCAAAACTGCCCAAATCCAAGCTGTACACCCTGAGGCCCGGGAAATGCAAGAAATGCACAAATACATACACAAAAGCCTAGCACGAGGGTTCATCGAACCAGCCAAGCCACGGGTTGCAGCGCCAGTCCTCTTCAAAGAGAAAAATGACGGAACTATGAGACTGTGTGTGGACTTTCGAGGGATAAATGCCGTGTGTGTACACAACCTATACCCTCTCGCCCTCATGAAAGATATGCTATCTCACTTGGCCAAGGGAAAAGTCTTCGCCAAATTAGACTTCAGAGAGGCATACTATCGAATACGGATTAAGGAAGGAGATGAGTGGAAAACAGCATTCAACTGCCCCCTAGGGAGCTTCCAATTCAAAGTGATGCCTTTCGGACTACAGGGAGCCCCAGCAGGGTTCATGCAGTTAATAAACGGGGTGCTGCATGAGCACCTCTACAATGAGGTCCTCATCTACCTGGATAACATCCTCATCTACACTGAGACCATGGACAACCACATACCCCTGCTCCGCCAAGTACTGGAAAAACTCCTGGCAGCCAACCTGTACATCAAGGTATCAAAATGTGAATTCCACTGTGAGCGACTAGACTACCTAGGCTACTGAGTGTCAAATGAGGGAATAGATATGTACCCAGCCAAAATGCAAGCCGTCCTAAGCTGGCAACCCCCTCACACCCGCAGACAGCTACAAAGCTTCCTAGGGTTCACGAACTTCTCTAGGCAATTCATCCCCTCCTTTGTGAAGATCACCAAATCCCTGAGAGACCTCCTGAAGACAGGGAGCCCAGGAACCAAACATCGCCCGGGACAACCTTTACAGTGGGACCTAAGCTGTCAAAAGGCATTTTAGACACTAAAAGAAATGTTTGCAAAGGAACCAGTTCTGAAGCATCCTGGCCCCGAGCAACACTTTGTGATCCAAGCAGATGCCAGCGACATGACAGTGGGAGTAACAACCAAGGAAACATACAACCCTGCACCTACACCTCCCGTAAGCTCACAGACACAGACAATGGGCCACATGGGAAAAGGAGGCTTTTGCAGTGAGATAGGCACTGCTAACCTGGAGACAACTGTTGGAAGGGGGCCAGAAACCGTTCGAAGTCTGGACTGACCATAAGAATCTGGAGGCTCTTAGGACCCCACAGAAACTATCACCCAAACAAGTCCGATGGGCTCAATATTTCAACCGCTTCGACTTCATACTAAAACACATTCCAGTGGGGAGGAACTTTCTAGCTGACACCCTCTCCTGAATGCCCCAGTACAAATGTGAATGAGAGCAGGTGGTGGACACCATCGTTCCCTCTATCCAAATAGCTGCCCAAGTGACCAACAGACAACGCCGTGACTGGCATGACCAACCTTGGCTTAGCTTGGCTTTTCATCCAAGCACGATTGGGGGGGGCAGAGAGACTGAATGCTGTGGTAAAGTAGTACCTGAGGTGCTACGTTAACTATCAGCAGTCCAATTGGGTAGACCTTCTATCTTTTGCTGAGGCTGCATACAATAATGCTGATCACAGCAGCACAGGACTAACACCATTCAAAGTAGTGAGTGATTGGATTTTGTCCCAATGCCTGAATATCCAAAGGATCTCACTTCCTCAGTCAGCTTGACTGACTGGATGTCAATGCTAAAAGCAGCCTGGGAGAATGTGAGAAAAGCGCTAGCTAAAGCAGCACAAACCTATAAGAAACAGGCAGATAAACACTGAGCTCCACAACGACTATGCCTGGTGGGAGAGAAGGTTTACTCTCCACAAAATATTTGAGGTTAAGACTCCCTAGCAAGAAACTTAGAACAAAGTTTGTGGAAACATTCCCCATAGTAAAGATCATCAACCCAGTCTCAGTGCAATTGAAACTGCCCCGACTGCTAGGGAAGGTACACCCAGTATTCCATAGTAGCCTCTTAAAACCCGTGGTTGGATCCACTCTGACACCACTGCCCTGGGAGCTCCCAGGCCCTGTAGTTATAGGGGGCCAAACCCATTATGAGGTGCAACGCATCCTTGATTCAAGGTGGCACAGGAGGCAGCTCCAATACTTAATTAAATGGAAGGACTATTCCTTGTCAGAGGCATCTTGGGTAAAGAGTAGAAATATCCAGGCTGATCACATTATAGAGAGATTCCATGAAAAAAATCCAAACAAGCCTTGGGGGAAGACGCAATCTTGAATCCCATACTGGTACTCAAATTATTTTTGCTTGCACAGATTGCCTTTGAAAAGTGCGGAGAGCCGGATGTCAACTCTCTGTGTTGCCATTCCATGCAGAACAGCAGCAGAGCCGAATCTCAGATTACAGTAGCTGGGTTGAAATGAATGAAGCTATTGGATAACATGATTTATGACAAGCTGAAGGGAGGACAGGAACACTGGCAAAGTTCAAAAGCAGATAAAGAAAGCAAAAAAAGATGGCTGCGAATAAGAAATGCCTAATGTAAAGTACTATGGAGTAGTGAATAAGTCTAAGTACTATTACTATTGCTATAACATAAAATAATAATGTAGCTCAATTTAGTTTTCACCAGTACCATTCAGTTTATCTCCCATAACTGAAAGCAAAAAAACACAGACACAAATATTCCCTAAACTCTGACACTACAGACTGGACATGTTCACCTCGGCCAAGGCATCTTTTGGGCCAAAACTACTGCTGAGGGTTCATTCGGCTTCCAGGACCCTGGACCAGTCCACTTCCCGCCCTTGAGACATTAAGTTTGGATATATCCCATGCTTGAATTCTCCAAGCAGTGCACAGGAGAAAGACTGTTGTCTTACCTGAAAGGTTGTTCTCTGTGTGCTGCAGGAGAATCCAACCCCACCCTTGTGACCAATATGGTTCAGGGTTAGGAGAGGACCTTACTTTCAATATTTCCATCACTATTGACTGACTGTGCCTTCGTTGAAAAAACTGAGTTCTGTCAAGCAGGGGAGGCATGGTCAAGATTTTTTCTAACTCAGTCTCTGGGCAAACAGATAAAAGTTAACCCATGCTTGGATTCTCCCACAGTGCACAAAGAACAACCTTTCAGTAAGACAATAGTCTTTTAAAGGATTTTTTAATTACAATTGAAAGTACCTTTGTTTTGTTAAATTAAATTAAATTACTTGTCTGTTCCCATATCTTAGGCCATTTCTTTATATAAATTCTATACTTTTTGCTTTTTCATTCCTGCCTAAACCAGTAACCATCCCACTGGAGAGGTTAGGGAAACATGCAAATCTAAAGTTCCCTTTTCCTTTTCCCTACCCGACATATGTCTCTTATCAGTTTGGGATGTACACATACACCCAAGGAAATGACCTAAGTGAGATATGTAGTGTCTCTATTTTTACCGGCCGTTCTGCTTTTAGGACTGCTATATTTGGAGCAGTATGGACACCTCCTTTCAACTAGCAGTTTTAAAGTATTAAAAAGATACTGGTTTCTCCATCTCCCTCCCTGCCTCCCCCCCTCCCCCTCCCCCCCCCTCTCTCTCTCTCTCTCTCTCTCTCTCTCTCTCTCTCTCTCTCTCTCTCTCTCTCTCTCTCTCTCTCTCTCTCTATCTATCTATCTATCTATCTATCTATCTATCTATATATATATATATATATATATATATATAGCATATTTTTGCCAAAACATGATCTATCCTGAAAGTAAGCCCTCCCCTAATTTTGGGGAGTGGGTGGGCCCTACCCCAAAAGTAAGCCCTAGTGAAGTGGGTGGGCATGGCCAGCCCAGAAGGCAGCTCTTCCCTATCACTTTGGCCCCTTAACCCTGGCCCGCTGATCAGCTGATCCAGTGAGGGCAGGGAGTTGTGTCTCTCCAGGTGCCTGGAGATGTTCCCCACTTCTACCCGGCTGCTGCTACTTGAGAAAAGGACAAAAAGGCAGACAATTCTGAAAGATATGTGGGATACGTGTGCTTACGGTAGAAACAAAGCACAGCTTGTCCTTTTCAAGCAATCAAATGTCTGTGCGTGTGAGAAAGAAAGAGAAACGATGGAGGGGAGTAACAAGAATTGCAGGCAATGCTGTTTAAAAGGGTTTCCTTGCCGGGTGGGGCTTGCCCACACAAGTGCCAGGCCTCGGGATACCACTCTGAGCAGGTGCTGAGTTGCTTACCCAGATGCCTGTCCTCAGTCTGCTGAACTAAGAAAAGGATGACAGGCAGGAAAGTCCCCCTACCCATTTTCCTGCCAATCACTGAAAAGTCCCCCCCTCAAGCCTTCAGTCTATCCCAGGATTGCAACACTGAAGGTTCTGCAGGAAAATACTATTCAGAGAAGATATACACACTCAGATCAGTTGTTGTGCAGAGGACTTCAGGCTCTAAAAGATGTGCAGATCAGCTGTTTAGTGAGGCCATGGATACTCTAAGCAGGAAGAGCAGCACTCCACCCCCACCCCCTAAAATTAAGACCTGGTGTCTTTTTGGCTTGTCCAAAAAATATAAGACCCAGTCTAATTTTCGGAAAAACAATATACTACAATATCATATAATATAATTTGGATTTGATATGGAATGTGCCAATCCTCTGGCTGTCTCATAATTAGTGAGGCTCGCAAGAATTTGGGGAGTAGCTAGGAAAGGCATAGAGCATAAAATCTAGCATAAAGGAAAGAAGGGAAGAAACTCCACACACAGAGACATACAATTCATCGCTCACTCCCTGAGCACAAAAAACAAATTGGGAGGTACTTACAAGATTCTCCTTTTCAAGCAGCTGTGTGATTCAAAACTCGAGGCCTTTTTATTACCAATGCCAAGCGGGCAGAATCCAGGAGCAGCATCCATAGATAAAAATTTTCTGCTGCTAGCTGGGTGAACTTAACCCAAACTAGGTCCACTTGCCAAGACTTAGTATCAAGTCTGTACCTGGATCACCATATGGTCAAGAATAATTTGGAGTTCCAACTTAAGCCAGGCTTATGCAAGAATAAATAAAAATGAGATCCAGATAGCTGTGAGGAAAGAAGAAATATTTATTGCTACAAGCAAAAAGTTTACCGTTAGGCGTAGCTGTAGAGAAATGGGATACAGCAACACAGTTTATATAGTGTTGCTTGTCCTGGGTGTATAATTGTCTATGGGCTGATTCTAGAGTGTGTATGTTTTTGTACATATAGCTATTATTGTACATATTCCTATGTAGTTCCACCGGGAGACCTAATTTTATTAATTTGTGCTCACAGAACTTATCTTTTGATAAGTGGATTAGGTCTGAGAAACTTATTTTGGGACTTGAGGAAGTTTGAATAAAAGACTTCACCTTGTTCGCTATTTTTACTTGATTAACTTAATTTCAGTTTGACTGTCAATTATTTAGGGTTAGGGTTAGGACACTGATTCTCAGTCCATTGTGGATTCTGTTAATGTTTAAGGAAAGATAGAAACAGTAGAAAGAATAAAATATATTTTGATACAAACCTTCTCACAGTATTTATGAATTCTTTTTCAAAGTTATACATGCTGCTGCCCTCCAGTGACTCATTTTTATGACCATAGTAAAAACTGTCATAAAATTGAATCACAATTTAAGACTGTAATGACTTATGACCATCATTGTGATTGTATGTAGAGGAGGATTATCTGTATTACTTATAAACTTGAGTGTCGAACAAGTTATGAACAATGATTTAGAAACCATAACTGAGTTCACATAACATTCTAAATCAGAATTGAACTTATTGTGCAAATCCTGTCTTTTTTTTTAAAGCAAGGAAATATGAAAAGCTGCAGATTTTACTTGGAGAAATCAGCTATTTACTATGACATTTTTCTCATTTAAGCGCTTTCTTCAATAAAAGTGCTCTTTCCATATTGTCTTTCTTCAAGGTGAATATAATGCCCTGCTATTATTCTGTTGCTCAGAGTAATTCAGTAGTTCTGTGAAGATGTTGAGACAAAATATGTACATGTTTGGTGAAAGCACTTAATGAAATCAATAAGCTTTCCTCCAACAGTAGATATAATGAAAGACATCTGTAAGGGCTCCTTCCCTAACTTAAGAAAATGAAGACTCTTGAAACAGAGTATTTCAAAAGGAACCTTTTATTAGAAGAATGAAAGCCATTAAAGTCAAAGCAACATCTGAATCCCCTTAGGCCAGTGATGGCAAACCTTTTTTTTGGCTCACGTGCAAAAAGCAGCAGAAGCACAGGGGGATCGTGCACAGGTGTGCCACACCCATAATGCTATGCACACGACCCCAGCATGCATGCACGCATGACTAATGCTCCCCCCATTTTGGCATGCTTTTTTCACCCTCCCCATGCTCCAGAGGCTTTATAGGAGCCTGGGGAGGGTGAAAACAGCCCCCCTGCCCCCCAGGTAATTCTGGGCCCAACTCATACAGCGGGACACACGCTCGACCTCGTGTTTCTCTCAGGGCAGTGGAGACGTGATCTGAAATTAGAGGGCATTGAGATCTCACCCCTGTTATGGTCAGATCACTTCCTACTGAGGCTGGACTTTCGGAAACCACTCCCCCACTGCAGGGAGGTGGAACCGATTAAGTGGTTCCGCCCCAGGCACCTGATGGACCCTATGAGATTTCAAATGGAGCTTGGAGATATACCTGACTCCCTTGCCCGCAGCCCGACAGAGTCCTTGGTCGCTGCTTGGAATATAGCGGCGGCTGGGGCTCTTGATCGGATTGCGCCTTTGCGGCCTCTCCGCGGCAGTGGATCCAGGAGGGCTCCTTGGTTTACCAAGGAGCTCCGGGAGATGAAGCACCAAAAGAGATGCCTAGAGCGACGCTGGAGGGCTAGTAACTCCAAATCTGACCGAGCACTGCTAAGAGCCTATATTAGGACTTATCTCGTGGCAATACGGGCGGCAAAATGTGCGCATTTTTCCACTCTTATTGCGTCTGCAGAATCTCGCCCGGCTGCCCTGTTTAGGATCACCTGCTCCCTTCTGAAGGGGAAGGATGCGAAGGAACCCTTGCAGGGAAGAGCTGAGGAATTTGTCCAGTTTCTGTCGGACAAGGTCGCCCAGATTCGGACGGACCTGGACTCCACTTGGGCAGTTCCTGCCAAGATGCCGGGGGTGGGCCTTGATCAGATTTCTTGGATTGAGTTTCAAACTGTTACTCCTGAGGAAGTGGACAAGGCCATGTGAGTGGTAAGTGCCTCCACCTGCCTATTGGACCCGTGTCCCTCCTGGCTGGTTTCCGCCAGCAAGGAGGTTACAGGAGGCTGGTTCCAGAAAATTATTAACACCTCTCTATAGGAGGGATCTTTCCCACAGCCCCTAAAGGATGCGGTGGTGAGACCGCTCCTTAAGAAACCTTCTCTGGATCCAGCTATTCTTAATAACTATCATCCTGTCTCCAACCTACCCTTTGTTGGGAAGGTTGTTGAGAAGGTGGTGGCCTTTCAACTCCGACGGTCCTTGCACGAAGCTGATTATCTTGATCCCTTCCAGTCGTGTTTAAGGCCTGGTTACTCCACCGAAACTGCTTTGGTCGCACTGACCGTTGATCATTGGCGGGCCAGGGATAGAGGACTTTCCTCTATCCTGGTGCTTCTTGACCTCTCAGCGGCCTTCGAAACCATGGACCATGGTATCCTTCTGTGACGGTTGCGAGAGGTGGGGGTGGGAGGCACCGTTCTTCGGTGGTTCTCCTACCTCTCGGACAGGTCGCAGTTGGTGTTGGTTGGAGGGCAGAAGTCAACCCCTAGGCCCCTTAAGTACGGGGTGCCGCAGGGTTCGGTCCTGTCCCCCCTCCTGTTTAACATCTACATGAAGCCGTTGGGTGAGATCATTCGACGGCATGGGATAAAATATCACCAGTATGCAGATGATACACAGTTGTATCTGTCCGCCCCGTGCCAACTCAGTGAAGTGGTTGACGTGATGTGTCAGTGCCTGGAGGCTGTTAGGGTCTGGATGGGGGTAAACAAGCTTGCACTCAATCCTGACAAGACCGAGTTGCTTGTGTGTTTCCCTTCCAATAATTGGCTAGGTATTCCATCTCTCAGGCTGGGGGGTGAAATTCTACGCCCCTCAGACAGGGTTCGCAATTTGGGAGTCCTCCTGGATCCACAGCTGACTTGAGAACATCATCTGTCGGGTGTGACCAGGGGGGCATTTGCCCAGGTTCGCCTGGTGCACCAATTGCGTCCCTACCTGAACCGGGGGGCTCTCGCAACAGTCACTCACGCCCTTGTGATCTCAAGACTGGACTACTGCAATGCGCTCTACATGGGGCAGCCCTTGAAGAGCATTCGGAGACTCCAGCTTGTCCAAAATGCAGCCGCGCGAGCGATTGTGGGTGCACCCTGGTACACCCACGTTACACCTATCCTCCGCGAGCTGCACTGGCTGCCTATTGGTCTCCAGATACGCTTCAAGGTGCTAGTCGTCACTTATAAAGCCCTTCATGGTATTGGACCTGGGTACTTGAGAGACCGCCTGCTGCCAATTACCTCCCAAAGACCCATCAGATCCCACAGATTAGGCCTCCTCCGGATTCCATCTACTGGCCAATGTTGATTGGCGACCACCCGGAGGAGGGCCTTCTCTGTGGCTGCTCCGGCCTTTTGGAACGAACTCCCCGCGGAGATCCGGACCCTCACCTCCCTTCAGGCTTTCCGTAAAGCCGTTAAAACCTGGCTGTTCCGGCAGGCCTGGGGTTGATGAGTTCCCTTCCCTGCTCGAATTGTGTGACTGTTGATTGTTTTTCTTTGTATCCTGTTTGTTGTTTTTGCCTTGTCTGTATTACCCCCTCCCCTGGGTTTATTAGCCACCCTGAGTCCCTCCAGGAATAGGGCGGCATATAAATGAAATAAACCTATAACCTATAACCATCAACTATGGTATCCTTCTGTGAAGACTGGGGGAGGTGGGAGTGGGAGGCACCATTTTACGGTGGTTCTCCTCTTACCTCTCTGACAGGTTGCAGTCGGTGTTGGTTGGAGAACAGAGGTTGACCCCTAGGCCGCTCAAATATGGGGTGCCGCAGGGCTCGGTCCTGTCCCCCCTCCTATTCAACATCTACATGAAGCCGCTGGGTGAGATCATTCACTGGCATGGGATCAAGTACCACCAATATGCGGACGATACTCAATTGTATCTGTCCGCCCCTTGCCAACTCAGTGAAGCAGTGGAAGTGATGTGCCAGGGCCTGGAGGCTGTTAGGGTCTGGATGGGAGTAAACAAGTTGGCACTCAATCCAGACAAGACCGAGTGGCTTTTGATGTTTCCTCCCAAGGATAGTCCGGATTTTCCATCTATTAGCCTGGGGGGTGAAAGCTTACACCCCTCAGAGAGGGCCCACAACTTGGGTGTCCTCCTGGATCCGCAGCTGACTTTAGAACATCATTTGTCGGCTGTGACCAGGGGGGCTTTTGTCCAGGTTCGCCTGGTGCACCAGTTGCAATCCTATCTGGACCGGGAGGCACTTCAAATGGTCACTCATGCCCTCGTCACTTCAAGGCTCGACTACTGCAATGCACTCTACATGGGGCTGCCCTTGAAGAGTGTTCGGAGACTGCAGTTGGTCCAGAATGCAGCCGCGCAAGCGATATCAGGTGTACCTCGGTACACCCATGTTACACCTCCGCGAGCTGCACTGGCTCCCCATTAGTCTCCGGACGCGCTACAAAGTGCTGGTGATTACCTTTAAAGCCCTACATGGCAATGTTCCCTCTAATTTTTTTTCAGTGTGAGCAGAAAAGTATAGTGTTTGAGCAGCATATTTTCATGCCTGAGCACCTGAATATTTTTCACAGATGTCACCTAAGACAACAACAAAATCAATATTATTTGAAACTCAAAGTTATGTTTATTCAAGGTACCCGCTTAATTAAAAGTATTATATAATATCAGTATCACTTAACAACGCTCCTGCTTAGCAACCAAAATGTTGGCTCAGAAAGTCTGGCATTTGAAGCACGCAAGTCTTAAAGCTGTTGTTACAAGACCCTTGCACCCCTAACCCTTTAGGGGGAAAAAAACCTCAGGGGTCTTCAAACGTGACAGCTTTAAGACTTGTGGACTTCAACTCCCAGAATTCCTCCCTGAGGGGAATTATATATTTGGACTGTTTCATAGTTACATTAGAGAACTACATTGTTAGAACTTAGCCCAAAAGATACCTTTTATCTGAAAATCCAAATAGAGTAAACCTGCTATTATCCCAGAGCACTAATGTCATTTGTCCCAATCTGTTTTACGAGTCTGTATTAAAATAGATAGAAATATTTTCACTAAATTTTATAGATCTATATTTCAGGAACCTATCAGAAGTTAGGGCAAGATAAGAGTGGGAGAATGAATTTTGTTGCAGGTCATGGGGATTTTTTCAGCATCTTAAAAGTGGAGCGCATGTGCATTGAACTAGCAATACCCATTTAATAACAAAAGGAAATGCCTGAATTAAATTTGGTAAAGTTGCAAGCGAGCTGTAAAAAGCTTGTGGTTTTTAAAATCATAGAATCAGAAGGGATACTGGAGGTCTTCTAGTCCAGCCCCTTGTCCAAGGCAGGAGTCTTTATATCATCTGAGACAAATGGCCGTCCAGTCTTTTGAAAACCTGTAGCAAATGAATTAAAATTCCATTGATTTTAATTTTCTTACTGTCAGATTTCTCCTTATTTCCGGCTTGAGTCTCCTTCTGACAAGTTTCCATTGGTTCTTGTCCTGTCCTCAGGTGCTATTGCTGCCGCCTCCTCCTCCTCCTCCTCCAACAGCACCAACACATTTGCTGCCCAGCGCTGCGGCTGAGGTGAAGCCGCCAAAGCTCCTGCTGGCGCCCCCGCAGCGTTGGGTGGAAATCCAGCAGTGCTGTTGGAGGAGGAGGAGGCGAACCAGCCGGCCACCGCCGGCCACCGCCAGCCCCGCCGCTCTTCCCGCCCCCTTCCCAGCCCCACAGTCCAGCGGACGCAGCAGAAGCAGCCCCGGGGCTCCGCTGCCGCTCCCCGCATTTTCTGGATGGGGTCTCGCAGGAAGGAATTCCCCTTTGAAGAGCCGTGCTCTTCAAAACAAGTCTGGGGAGGTCCTTTGCAGGCGGCCAGTTGTAGCCGCCTGCAAAGGACTTCCCCACGTTTACTTTACAGAAATCTCTGCGCGGCAGTTAGAAACTGCTACGCGGGGGTTTCCACGTGCGCGGCCGGGCAGCCGCACACCTTACAGGGAACAGTGCTACATGGTACTGGACCTGGATATCTGAGAGACCGTCTCCTGCTATACACCTCCCAACATCCGATAAGAACTCACAGACTAGGCCTCCTCCGGGTGCCGTCGACCGGACAATGCCGACTGGCGACCACTCGGGGGAGAGCCTTCTCTGTAGCTGCTCTGGCTCTGTGAAATGAGCTACCAGCAGAGATCCGGACCCTCCCCACCCTCGTGGCCTTCCAAAAAGCCGCCAAAACCTGGCTGTTCCGACAGGCCTGGGGTTGCTGATTTTTTGAATCAGGTTCAACCCCCAATTAAACCAAATGTATGTTGTGTTTTTTAAAATTGTTCGTATTGTTTGTACTCTTCCCCCTGCGTGTATTTTATTTCATTTCGTATTTGTAAGCCGCCCAGAGTCCCCCGGGATTGGGCGGCATATAAACCCATTAAATTGTGAATTGTTTATCAGCTTGCTTCTTGTAGGCTTCTGCTGCATCTGCTAGAGCCTTCTTCGTATTTTCCCATCCTTTCTTTGGTGTGTCTATCCATTCATTCAGAGCCATGGTGGAGGGAGGTTCTCTAGGCAGCTCAGGCATGGCAACAAATTCCATGCCATTGATAATCTGGAAAGGAGTTAATCCAGTGCTGCTGTGGACTGCTTTGTTGTATGCCACTTCGGCGAAGGTAGCAAGTCCGACCAGTTGTCTTGCTGATAGTCCACATAACACCGGATGTATTGTTCCACCACCGCATTGGCCCTCTGCTGCGCAGTTCATGCTGGGCTAAACCTCTGAGCTCAGTTCTTGTGTGGACCCAATGGACCTCAGAGCCTCTTTCCAGAACTTGGCTGTAAACTGGACTATGCGGTCTGAAATAGGCACTCCGTGCAGGCGATAAAAGTGTTTCACAAACATTTTCGCTAATTTCTTTATTCTATTTCCGCTGCTGTCTGGGAGTTTCATGATGAAGACCATTGCGACCTCTTCCCATGGTTGGTTAGGGCTGGCTACTCATTGTAGTAGTCCAGGGGATTTCTCTGACAATGGTTTCATCATTGCAAAAGTAGCACAGCTTTTTACGTAATCATCTACCTCCGATTCCATCTTTGGCCACCAAAATTGACGCCTGGCGAGGTGGAGCGTTTTTAGGAGTCCAAAGTGGCCTCCTAGTTCTGCCTCATTGCTTTGCTGTAGAACTTCCAGCCACAACCCCGTGGGGATGTACAGTTTGGACTCTTGCCAGGCTAATCCATTTTCCATCATTAGGATTTCCTGGTTATTGTTGAGCCACTGGTCTGTTGGGAGCACCAATTTCATAGCTGTCATCAGCTTATCCTGGCTTCGGTTAGTGACTTGGGCTGCCTTTTCAAGGGAGGAAGAAATGATGGGGTGAACAACTTCTCCCTTCTTACTGTTGTCCTGGGGTTTTCTCGACAAAACATCCCCCAACAAGTTTTTTTTGTACTTTGTGCACCCCTGGGGTTTTTGTCTCTGCTGCAGGTGCTGCAGGTGCTGGGCTCTTGGGTTTATTCATCCCTGGGTGGCCCTTTTCCTCCCCCGGTGGTAGTGGCCCAAACGCAATCATCAATTTCCTACCGCCATCTCCCCACTTTATCGTAGGCTTCCGCTTGTCAAGCCAGGCAAACCCCAAGATAATATATTCCGACATCTCTGGAGCCACAATGAATCTGAAAAGCTCATAGTGGTGGCCCACTTGTAACAGTTATTAGTGTGGGTGGGGCCTCTCCAATTAGCGTTCCATCTACCTGCTCAACCCAATGTGACAGGCTAGAGGTCTTGTGTGTATACCCAGTTGTTTACAATCGATATGCTGATAAAGCATCGAGTGCAACCGGTGTCCACAACTGCTGCAACTTCCCCTTCCACTCCCTTCTTGGGTACTTGGAGGTTGGCTTGGAAGGCGAAGGGGCTGATGGGTGCACTCACCATTGGGTCATCTTTGACATTTTCCTCCTCTGCGGCCTCCCCCTTGGTAGGACTTTTCATCACCTTAGGTTGGGGGTCCTCTTCCAGAGGTTGTTGGCCCAGATGACTCTTTTCTGGTGTCATCTGGGGCCTTTCCTTTACTGCCGTGGTGTTTGGTGTGCACATTTGTGGCATTGAGGCTGGAGCCAAGCACTCTGATATTCTGTGGCCAAGTTGACAGCAACGGTGGCATTTTATTGGCCCCCCATGAGGGAAGGAACCTAGTTACATCTCTAAACTTAGGAACCACCTCATCACATTGTTCCGCTATCCATCCTGCAGTTTTCCCCTTATTCATTCTTTCTTCCATTGTTGAGAACTCTTCTCTGTAGGAAGGCGGGGTAAGAATCTGTTGGGGCATTGCAGGTAAGACTGGACTCTGGGGTGGGGGTTTCAATCCCTGGGTTGGCCACTGCCCAGTTATCTGCCATGATGCCATCTGCAGAGGGAGGGCAGGTGCTTGCTGGCATCCCTTCCATCTATGACCTTGGGTTAAGACACATCCCGGGGTTGCCTGATTCACAGGTTGCAGTTCAACCAACAATAGCTGGCTCTGGGGGTTATGTGCCAAGCCCCCCTCTGCTGGCTTGGAGGATTTTCCCATGTTGATGGCCAAGCAGGTGCCCATTGGCATCTATTTCATCCATGACCTGGGAAAAAAGCCCAACGTGGTGGTGCTTGATTCACAGGCTGCAGCCCAAAAATCATTTGCTGGCTAGGGGGAGATTGGCCAAAATCCTTCCTGCTGGCTGGTTTGAATTCCCCATTTTAACTGTCTTCAACTCAGTTGCAGGATAATGGGTCATTTCATTTATTGTTGTTTGAAAGGAGTCAAACTCTCCACTCCAGTTTTTTCCCCCGAGCTTTGGCTGGGGAAGGAGGGGGAGCATCACTCACGTTTAGCTGCTCAAGTTGATCTGGGACTTTCATTCTCCAGCCGTGCGGTGAATTAGTTTACCCAGCCCCTCCGGCTGCATCTTTCCAGACACTATTTATCTGAAAATTTCCTCTCCCACAAATTCCTTTGCTGCTGGGGAGGTATATAGAGAAGCATCTCATCTCAGCTTCTTATCTGAAAAGACTTTCTCTTAATTGTTCGCTGATATTTTACGCTGACCAATTCAGTCAGCGTTGGGAGTCAGCACCCCTCACCAGCCATGTGCTGGGTTGCTGGTGATTTATTATAAAGGCAGATTTGGGATAATGTCAGTGTTCCAAATATCATGCAGAATTAAATCAGAGTCCAAGGCAGAGCTATCCTTAAAGTTCCAATTTAATAAGACAGACATGTTGGCACAAACTGTGGAATCCCAAATCTAAAAGCTTCCTGGGATTCCACACACTTGAAAGTTCATGATCTTATCCCCACACAAATCCACCACATGGTGCAATCTTCTTGGGCCACGCTGGCATTTCCACCCATTTAGTTCCAGTCAGATGCAGAGGTGTGGAGACAAAAGATGACCTTGGGCTTCTATTCAAATATATTTTATTCATTTTCACATTCCATTTTACAGTCACTTATATACTGGATATTTGCTATAAGAAAAGAAATAAAACAAAATAAAAAAGAAAACACAACTCATCATTCACAACCCCACCTGACACTTCCATCCTCCATACACCCCATCTTCCCCCTCCAACTTTCCTTTCCTCCCTCTAACACTCCCCTCCTACTTCCCTTTCCCCTCAAACCTTCCTTTTCCCTTACTCCCAACACACCCTCCTTACATTCCTCTTACTCCTTCCTTACTCCTCCCTCTTCTTTCCCTCTACCTCCCTCCTTGGTGTATTCCTTTATTCAACTGTTGTTTATTAATATAATATGATAAAAAATAAAATAAACCAAGAAAAAAAGAATATAAAGAAAGAAAAGAAAGAAAAAAAAAAGAACAACCGTATACAAGTGCATTCTTTTTCTTATTGAGACTATATTAACACCCACCCACCCCCCATAAATCCCCATCCCTAATCCTCCCGACTTCCCAGGGCCCACACCTGGCACTGCCCTCTGTCTAAAGTATCTTATGATCGTATAGATTAAAAATAAAAGTAATATATTAAAAAAAAATAGATAGAAAAAAAAATACAAATTATCTAAAGGAAAAAAAAGGAAAAAAACAAAAGAAAAGAAAAAAAAGAAAAAAAGAACTCTTTGTATTAAGCTCAGCCCCCCATCTTTATTTATGTTTAAATAGTGTAAGTCATTCTATATGTTTTTTATTCTCGTCTCTTGCTTCTTTGTTATTTACCCCAACCTCCTGTAAACTCTCCAGTTCTTCTTCCTTGACCTTATATTCAGATAAACATTTATACAAATTTGTATAGACATCAATATACCATCTAGCTCAAAATAATCTCACCAAACTTTCCCTTCTAGTAAAATTTAAGCAGCGTGGATCAAATATTACTTTTCACAAAAGTCAGTTTGCATTCTATCTTAAAATGATCCCATCCAGCTTTCCCTTCTAATAGGATTTAAACAACGTAAATCATTCCGCATGCATTTTACCCTCATCCCTTGCTTCTCTGATATTTACCACTATCAAATTTATGCAGACATTAGTTTAAAATCTAACTCAAAATAATTTCACCAAGCTTTCCCTTCTAATAAAAATTAGGTAGCATGGATCCTTCCACATATTCAAATAATACTTTCAGCAAGAATCAGTTTACCTTCTATTTTAAGATGATCTCATCAAACTTTCCCTTCTAAAAGAATTTAAACAGCGTAAATCATTCTGCATACATTTTACATATATACATTCAGCATCACCCCACCAATATCCAATTCCGCTTTTTCTACCGGAGAGAGGTCGCAAACCCCCATTCAATCCACAACTTTGACAAATATTTTAGAATGTCTAAATCCTCGCTCTCCGCTTTTCTACTTCTCCGAGGGAGGGAGAGATACCCCCTCCATCTTGCAGCCATGTGGTCTGTTGCTTGCCTTCTCCTTCAGCTTGTCTTTCCTCTTTTCCAAGTGAGTCAGGAAGTCCCGCCTTCAAAGTCTTGTAATAGAAATCTCGAGCCTCCGAAACAGAATTGAGACGAAGTCTTTGATTCTCAAATGTGACCGTAATGCCGGCTGGGGCCTCCCATTTATATTGAATCTGATGATTCCTAAGCTCTTTAGTTAAGGAAGTATAGTCCCTTCTTGCTTTTAACATCTGGGATGGTATCTCTTTGAAGACAATCACATCCTGGCCATCAACTCGCAAACTATTATTGTGAAACTTTTGCATGATCGCATTTCTGGATTCTTTTGTGGAGAAATATATAATTATGTCCCTCGGGAGCTGTCGCTGTTCCGCTACCAACGAATTCTGGCGATAGATTTTCCGAATCTGCCAATCAAAATTAAGTCCCGGGCTTCCCACCGCATGGCTGAAGGCTTCAACAAAGGTCTGTTTCAGATTCTCTCGCTCCTTTTCGTGGAATCCTCTGACTCTTATTGCAAATGCCTTCTTGTTAAAGTTTATCATAACGAGCTGTTCTTGAGTATCTCTAATTTTTTGTTGTAAAGTTTGAATATTAGTGGTCAAATTAGAATTAGCCTCCTCCAAACTTTCCAATTTATTCTCTATTTCAGCGGTATAATCTGACAGGGCAGACACGGCTACAAACGTATTCGCCTTCATTTGGGCAATTTTAGACTTTAAATTACCATATAGCTCCAATACAAATTCTTTAATTTCTTGTTTAAAATCATTCAGCATTTGAAAGAAAAATTCCTGTGTTAAGAATTCTCCAGTAGAGGGCGTAGGAGACAAGGGCTGCGATTCCTTAGTAGATTCTTTAAGCTGACTCATAGATTCTTTAGGCACATTCGTAGAGAGACGCTTCGATTTTGACCTGGGTGCCATTATAAATAAACAAATAAACAGCGCTTTCGCTCTCCTCTGTTTCCAAAAAAAAGATTATTTTGTTAAGGAGCGGTCTGCAGGAAGGTAAAGCCGGCTAAGTACATCCCCTATCAGTCACCAACGGAGAGAAATCGCCATTTTGAAGTCCGTTTAAACAAAGAAGCCTCTAGGACGAAGAGGCTGGTATTTAAGATAGTAACAAAAGCATAAATCTCACAGGGGGGTGGGACCCGCCCGTATTAATCCTAGCTTCAAACAACTTTGCTTTGTCCTGGGGGGGGGTCGCCTGTCTAGGGCTGCAAAAAAAAGGCAGCTGAGAAGAACTGGCTGGAGATAAAGGCTCCGCTTACGCTGGATCTAATCTCTGTCCACAGCCAAAAAAAAAGAGAAAGGCTGTGAATTACGAATAGACCCTAGCACACAGAGCTGCTCCCTGCCCCTTTATAGCCAAAAAGGGGTGATATCTATGATCTTATTTAGATATACAGACCAGATCTCTGAGAGGAGCTCGGTTGAGCCCTCCTCGGCGACAGGCTCCTCCCCCAGGAAGTTCAAAAGATGACCTTGGGCTTCTAGAAAGGAATGACAACAACACATTCCACAATTCTACTCCTTTCTATTCCCCCTCCAATTACTACACTAATGAAACAGCATAATGAAATAATAGAGAGTGTGGCAGGCCAAAAATCCTAAAAGGAATATAACTGCAGGTCTGACAGCCATTGTTTAGAAAAAGGAGAGATCCACCTGTGAAAAAATAGAAACAAAAATTCCATCATAGTATTTTAACAAGGTTTGTCAGTGTATTGGGAGTGAATTTTTTCAATAAGGTAGGGACCCTAACATGGTGTTTAGCTACCCATTCATTTTGGAATGAGGGTAGATGCTTCCAAGCAACTAAGTATTGGGTTTTCGCCCTGGGGATTCTAGAGTCAAGGATTTCCTTAATTTCAAAGTGTTGTTCACCTTCTATCATGATAGGTGTTGTATAGGCAGCAACAGCCTGTGCTGCGCCATGATTGGCTGAGACGCAGCACAGGCTGTGATTGGTTGGTGAATTTGACAGTTAATGACAGTTGCTGTCGGGAGAGTATAAATACCATGACCGTTTGCAAGGGAATCGAATCGCTGTCATCTCTGTCATAATAAAGATCTTGCACTCTGTTCCATGGCTCCTGCGTCTTTCCCTCACACTACACAATACTGGCGACAAAGGTGGGATCGCGATTCCGCAGAGCCTGGAATAATCCAGTCGCACGAACGCGAACGCTGGAAAACCCCATTGAGGACCTGTCAGAGCTGCAGCAGCAGTAGTCACCACCTCCGGTTTTCACCTCCGTTTCCGCCAACCTGAGTAGATACTCAGGCACGGCCTCCATCAGTCAGAGGGACGGGCTTCCCACGCTTAACCTCGGCTGGAGCCGCCGCCACTGCTCAGGGACGAGCTACGAATCGCGACCGCTCAACCGCAGCCGAAGCTGCCTGCCTGCCTGCCTGCCTGCCAGCTGTCCTTACGGCACCACACATGTAATGCTGCTGCCGAGAGGCCCAAGGAACAAACCGCCACGACCAACCGCCTGCGTTCGAATTGAAGTCGCCTCATGTCCTCTGAAGTCTTGCCGCCTGCGCGTCCGGCTCCGCCTGCACACGCTGCATGGCCATTCCACAAATACAAATTAGCTTGGCCACTGCCTGCACCGTTTCTTCCGCTTGCTTTATCTGGCCGCTCAGTCTGCTTTCTATCTGGCCGCTCAGTCTGCTTTAAACAAGCCATTTCTCTGTTCATTGGCCAATTCCTCCACGATACAGGCTGGACTGCTCCTCTGGAAAATTCACTGATTTCATTAAAAAAGGCTGCCTAAGTATCTGAATGGCCACTTCTCATCCCACACAACCGGACGATTTTGGAACTGTAGATGTAGTTGAGGATTTCCGCGAAAACCTTCCCGGATGAAATTCAGCTCAACGTCTTATTCCATCCACCTATACTCAAACTGAAAGCCGCTCGTTCCGCCTCCTGAAGAGCAGCCCAAGATGCCTGCCTGCCTGCGAAGCCTGCCTGCCCCGAGAAGCCTGCCTGCCTCCAATGAGCAGCCCGGGAGCCCAGGAAGGTCAAAGCTGTCGCCGCTCAGAAGCCTGCTCTTGCTCCGAAACTGCGTTTCCACCACAAGCCACAATCCGCTCACAAACCGCCTCTACACCACCTCAAGCCACAAACCACCTCTCCGTCCTACGCCTCTCCGTCCTAAGTCGCTCGCTTGTCGCCGCTTGCCTCAATCTACACTGCCACCGCTGGCCCCCGCTGTCCTCTTCCGCTAGCCTCTTTCGCTCGCAAAGACGAGCCATAGAATCTCGATTGCAAAACCCCACAAATAGACTCACCAGGACAGCAACAACGATGAGGCCTGGAAGCATGCGCAGAACGCATGCGCAGAACTGGGGGGGGGAAGGAGAGGGTTGTATAGGAAAATGCAAATGGAGTGTTGAATATGCAAATAACTGGGGCACGCAAATGCAAATAACTGGGGCATGCAAATGGAGTGTTGCATATGCAAATAACTGAGGGGAAGGAGTGTTGTATAGGCCAGCAACAGCCTGTGCTGCGCCATGATTGGCTGAGACGCAGCACAGGCTGTGATTGGTTGGTGAATTTGACAGTTAATGACAGTTGCTGTCAGGAGAGTATAAATACCGTGACCGTTTGCAAGGGAATCGAATCACTGTCATCTCTGTCATAATAAAGATCTTGCACTCTGTTCCATGGCTCCTGCGTCTTTCCCTCACACTACAATAGGAACAGGAGGTATAGGTGCAGGTGGTCTGAGTGGTGAGATTACTTCTCATTTGAGTAAACTAATGTGAAATACTGGGTGGACTTTCCTGAGTGTCTTTGGCAGGAGTAATTCTAATGTTACTGGGTTGATGACTTTAGTGATAGGGAAAGGTCACTTTTGGGGAGAGTTTCCTTGGGGTCTTTAAGATTTCTAAATTTTTGTGATCCATCCTGACTTCAAAAGGGATCTTGCTCCACTCTAGGAAATGCCTCCAGGTTAAAAGGGCCCACCGAACTGCGTAAGCTTCTTTTTCCCAAATGGCCCACCTTTGCTCAGTGTCATTCAATTTTTTTGGATGTGTAAGCACATTGTTGTAATTGGTCTTGCTCATTTTTCTGAAGCATGACCACTCCTATTGCCACATCGCTGGATCTGCTTGGATAACGAATGATTTCTCTGTGTCTAGGTGCTGTAGAATTGGCTCTACTGAAAACAGCCATTTAAGTTTTTCAAATGCAGCTTGGCATTCCATTGTCCAGTTCAAAGGCTGCTTCGGTGATGAGGAGACCAATCTGGGCGAAAGTGGGGATAAACTGGTGGTAAAAGTTGGTGAATCCCAGGAAGCTTTGTACTATTTATGTGTTTTGGGTGGTTTCCAATCAAGTACTGCCTGCACTTTTAAAGGATCCATTTCTATGCCCTGGTGTGAAATGCGGTACCCTAAATAATTGATTTTTTCTTGGTGGAATTCACATTTAGAAAGTTTAGCATAAAGTCTGGTAGAGCGGAGTTTGTTCAAAACAGCCCAGACTAGTTTTGCATGTTCTGCTTTGGTCTCAGTATATAGCAAAATGTCATCTAAATATATCAAACACCCCTTTTACAAATACTCATGTAGGACTCTGTTTATTATTTGCATAAACACTGCAGGGGCCCTTTGTAGCCCAAATGGGAGCACTTTGAATTGGTAGCATCCAAGAGGGGCATTAAATGCCATTTTCCATTCATCTTCCACTTTAATTCTGATACAGTAGTAAGCCTCCCTTAAATCGAGGATTACCTGTACAAGATGATGAAACATTGATATACCATTTGCAAAGCAAATCTGAATCATGACCAGTGTCTTTCATAAAATTTCCTACAGCAACAACATCCTTCTCTCTTTAAAAAAAATGTATTTATTAATGTAATATTCAGAGCTGAGTTCTACCTAACTTCTGTATATCTGTTGTTGCCTGCTTTGAATTGAATGTTTTTTAAAAATAGAAAAGATCATAATTTTTGCTCTCAATTGTTCTGCAGGTATCCATAATACTTGGAATAGTTTGTGGTGGTCTAGTGTTTGTGTGCAATGCCATAATGTGGACTTTGTTTGCTAAAGCTTTAAGATATTCCTCCTCCTCAGCTGCAGTAACTGTGACATCAACAACATCCAACTTCATCTTTTCAGTGAGTATAGTGAGACCATATGATTGATGAAAACCCCAAAATGAGACCCTCTCTTTTCTTTAAGGCAGAATATCATAGTAGCCTTGTATTGCTGTACCACTCTTGAGTGTTCTGAATGATGTGCGAGTAGTCCAAAACCAAATAGTTTTTCCAGATTTAGAAAATCCATTTTGGTGACAGAACATTCTAGAACTGGAACATTTAATACACTCGTACTCTGAATGCACAAATAAGGAGGTTTTAGCAAGCATATGTGAGTTGATAGTATTGGGTGATTTCTTTTGTTAGTCCCTAGCTATTTTCTAAATGGTATATTTAAATCCTAAACTATTGTATAGCCTTTGAATGTTATACACAAAGAACCTTTTGAATATGTCCAAAATACTATTATTGTGCAAATGTCTTAAAGATAATCTATGCATCTTCAGTTTACTGCAGCTGAGAAATTTACACACTGATCAGAGTACAAGTTACTATTGATTAGTCTTCCTCTTGTCTTTTAGGCCTTTTTAGGAAGGCTGTTGTTTGAAGAAATAGATGACCTGTTATGGTGGATCGGAATATCCATTTCTCTCCTTGGACTTCTGTTACTTCACACAGCATCATCTCTACCAGAACAGCAAATCTGTCTGAAGAAGAAAAATAAATAGAATGTAATAGGCTTTTAATTCACAACACAGGAAATGAATAAACAAATAAAACAGGACTCCAGGTTTAGTGGAAATACAGAATTGCCATGATGTCCTTATAGTAGATATTGTTGTGCTGGATACTCAAAATACTTTAATCACACTGAACTACTGCAAAACAACCATAAACAGAATTTTGGAAAAAAGTGACCTTTGAGGATATTTGGTGAATAATTATCACACAATTTACCATGATCAACTGGAATAAAAGATCTTTCACAATTCTTAAGAAAGATATGGTACTAAATGCAATATGTTTCCCCCTTTTCTATGTTAAGCTGACTAATCACAAAGAGAGAGTAAGAAATAAATTGGTAAATAAATGTATGTGAGTTTTTGCGCTAGTCCTATGCCTAATAATATCTCCAGGGTCATAGCTTTTGGATATTTCTCCATCCTCAGAGAGGCCAACTTAATAGGATCTGATTTTGGTTTGTTTTATTGTTAATCTGTGCAAACAAGAACTTCCTTCTTCTAGGGTAGGTTCAAATATAGGCAAGAGAAGTCTCCCTCTTCTTTATGGGGTTCCCTGAGGTCTGCTTTCTCTATTCTACATGAAGCTGCTAGATTGAGTTATCTATAGATATGGGGTTAAGTATTCTCTAGTTGTATATCTCTACTTCTGACTGTTGGACTCAACTCCCAAAATTCTTTATGGCCCATCAGTCTAGAAAATTATTATTGAAAATGTGTATTTACATCCTACCTGTATGTTAGGTAAGCTCCCCATTGGGAGAGCGAGTACGTTCAGAGAAGCGTTGTGAGAGTGTTGTTGGAGAACACACAAACCAGCATACAGAGACACTGCAGTTTAAGTAGGCTTTTACTTTCGTGGAAATAGAGGTATCAGAGTCCATCAAACAGTCCAAGTCATACACAGTTAAGACAGTCGGTCATCAACGACTTTCAGTTAAGGGATAATCCAAATAACATAGTCCATAATCATACAAACAGTCCGGTACACAAAGTTTGCTAGCAGTTGCAAAACTTACAATAGCTCATGTTGATCACAATACGACACTTCTAACAGCCAGCTTCCAAAACGATCAGATCAGCATCTAACAGTGATTCTGGCTCCATCTTATGGCTGCTTGAGGTAACAGCAACCAATCACATTTTACAGCATGATTTAAAGAAACAGATATAGCATTGTTACATGATTTATATATTGCCAACCCAACCGTTAGGTTATATTCCTAACACTGTAAATACAATACTGTTGACCACACTATAAATCCTTGTACAGACAGTTCAGCATCAATCGTGGTAAAGTTTCCGTAGCTTTACAATTTTGAGAATTTTCTAATTTACTTCATCATAAGATACATCCACAAGTTTTTAAAAGCTGAGTTTTATACTATGCTCCTAGGAGTTACAGTCAGGATAATGTATTTAATGGTTTGAATTAGATAGTTAGATTATTTAATAATTTCCCCTTCAGTGTCATGAAATAGGTGATACTTTGATGGGCTGTGGGAAATATGCCAAAGCTCTGGAGAGATGTGGATCACCTTTTTCTGCCCTACACTTCTCAGAATGTCCTCTGAGGTCAAGATTCTCTATATAAAAACAAGTAAATTTGATGTACCAAATATGTACTTCAACACCATTTATTTGGAGGGTGTGTTTCTTTTTCTTCCTAATGATAGTATTGCTTATCCAGGGTGGGAAATTGTGTAAAGTTGGTTAGGAAAGTCTCAATATTTATCTAAAATAAATGCAAACTTCCGCATCTATTCTAGCAGTTTCCAAGAAAATCAAGTATAAATATATGAACTGCACATATACAGTGTTTTTCCCCATTCAATCATATCCAGTTCTCAGAGGTTGCCAGAACTAGTCCTTGAAATTTTCTTGGCAAGTATTTTCAAAGTGGTTTGCTATTGCCTCCTACCTAAGGCTATAAGAATGTGACTAGACCAAAGTCAACCAACTGACTTCATACCTAGGGCGGAACTAAAACTGATGTAGTAGTTAAGGCATCATGTCTCTATACAAAACTATCTCTACACATATGTAGTGGAAAATATAAAAGATATATACATTTTTTATAAGGAAAAAGGAAAACACATCAAAGCCTCACCATAAGAATAAAACAAATAGAACTAATCTAGTTTACCCGAAAACAACTCACTATGTCTCTCCATACCTTGTTATCCTTACAAACTATTTTTCCCTACAGCCATATTCAAACATTGCTTTGTATATTTCCTTTGGTTCTTGAAATATCTTACTATTCTTTGAGAACCTTTTCAACTCTCAATCACAAATTTCTCATTCCTCTTGATACTTCCTGGGTATATGTATTTGTGATTCAGTGTTCATTGTATTTGACCAAACCATCTCTATTGCTTTTGCCTCCCACTGGTCATTCACTTTTGTTTTTTAATTTGTTTTCTTAAAGTGCCATTTGTTTTTTCATCTATTTCTTTATTTTACCAAACATATTTCTTCAATACTCAAGACACTAAATAGGAAGAGTCCATGAACAGAATATACTGTATAATCTTCAACCTCTTTCCTCACTGCTATGCTCTAGTCCTCAAACTACAGCCCACGGACCACATCACCTTCGGGAGCCCTGTGGGCTGGAACTGAAAGGTTTACGCTTTACTTAATGTTTACTGTTTTGGTCTGCAGAATGCTTCTGTGGGGGGTGTGGGGTGGAAAGGAAGCCAAAAATGGATGAAAACAGTCCATTTTTGCCCAAAAAATGAGCCATTTTGCCCAAAAAATGAGTCATTTTTGCCTGGTTTTAGTCTGCAGAATGCTTCTGGGGGTGGGGTGGGATGAAAGGAGACCAAAAAATGGGCAAGAACAGCCCGTTTCTGCCTGCAGGATGCTTCTGGAGGGGGAGCTGAAAGGAGACAAAAATACAGGCTGCTTTTCATCTCCCCTACCTCCTGAAGATAGATAGAGAAAGATAGACAGACACAGAGAGAGAGAGAGACAGAAAGAGAGGGAGAGAGAGAGAAAAAGAGAGGGGGACAGAAAGAGGGGGAGAGAGAAAGAGGGAAGAGAGAGAAAGGAAGAGGAAGAAAAGGAGAGGTAGAGAGGGGGAGAGAGAAGGAAAGAGGGAGAGAAAGAAAGATAGGGAGAGAGGGGGAGAGAGAAGGAAAGAGAGAGAGAAAGAAAGAGAGAGGGAGAGAAAATGATTTCTCAAGCTCCTTGGGGCTGAGAAGAATGGCTGCAAAACTGAGTTTCCTGAAGTGGGCCACTAGACTCCTAAACACCTGAAAAAACAATATAGTAAAAAGAAAAGGCATTGTTCAATGGACTGTTAAATTGGCCATGCCCACCAAGTCACATGACCTAGCCATGGCCACAAGTCACATGACCACCTAGCCATGCCCACCCAATCGGTCTGCCCTCCCCAACAGTCTGAGGGACCATAAATTGGTCCCCTGTTTAAAAAGTTCGAGGACCCCTGTTCTAGTCTAAAGAGGATAAGATTACATATTCGTGTGGAATTATATTAAAGCTTAAATCTTAGAATTTATACATTGTTATGTGGTATCAAAATTGCCTGGGACTGCACAACACTCATACCTCCACCTGTGTCCTGGATCCGTGTCCCTCATGGCTGGTTACTAACTGCAGTGAGGTGACACGAGGCTGGATCCAGGCGGTTGTAACCGCCTCCCTTCGGGAGGGGAACTTCCCCGCCACACTGAAGGCGGCGGTGGTGAGACCCCTCCTGAAGAAACCATCCTTGGATCCAGCTGCTCTTAATAGCTATCGTCCAGTCTCCAACCTTCCCTTCTTGGGGAAGGTTGTTGAGAAGGTGGTGGCCTTCCAGCTCCAACGGTCCTTGGAAGAAGCAAACTATCTAGACCCCTTCCAGTCAGGCTTCAGGCCCGGTTACAGCACAGAAACCGCTTTGGTCGCATTGATGGATGATCTCTGGAGAGCCAGAGATGAAGGACATCCCTCCATCCTGGTCCTCCTTGACCTCTCAGCGGCTTTCGATACCATCGACCATGGTATCCTTCTGCGACGACTGCGGGAGGTGGGAGTGGGAGGCACCGTGCTACGGTGGTTCTCCTCCTACCTCTCGGACAGGTCGCAGTCGGTGTTAGTGGGGGGGCAAAGATCGTCCCCTAGGCCCCTAAATTATGGGGTGCCTCAGGGCTCGGTCTTATCCCCCCTACTATTCAACATCTACATGAAACCGCTGGGAGAGATCATCCGCAGGCACGGGATTAGATACCATCAATATGCGGACGATACTCAATTGTATCTGTCCGCCCCGTGCCAACTCAATGAAGCGGTAGACGTGATGAGCCGGGGCCTTGAGGCCGTTATGGACTGGATGAGGGTTAACAAGCTTGTGCTCAACCCAGAAAAGACCGAGTGGCTGTTGTGTTTTCCTCCCAAAGATTTGGCTAATATTCCACCACTCAGGCTGGGGGGTCAAATTTTATACCCCTCAGAGAGGGTACGCAACTTGGGAGTCCTCCTGGATCCACAGCTGTCATTTGACCACCACTTAGCGGCTGTGACCAGGGGGGCATTTGCCCAGGTTCGCCTGGTGCGCCAGTTGCGACCCTACCTGAATCGGGAGGCGCTCACAACAGTCACTCGGGCCCTTGTGACCTCTAGGCTGGAATACTGCAATGTGCTCTACATGGGGCTGCCCTTGAGGAGCATCCGGCGACTTCAGCTAGTGCAGAACGCAGCCGCGCGAGTGATTGCGGGTGCACCTCGATTCACCCGCATAACACCTATCCTCCGCGAGCTGCGCTGGCTACCTGTCGATCTCCAGATACGCTTCAAGGTGCTATTAATCACCCATAAAGCCCTACATGGCGGTGGATCTGGATACTTGAGAGACCGCCTTCTGCCAATTACATCCCTGCGACCGATAAGATCCCATAGATTAGGCCTCCTCCGTATCCCATCGGCCAGCCAGTGTCGGCTGGCAACTACAAGGAGGAGGGCCTTCTCAGCAGTAGCCCCGACCCTTTGGAACGAGCTCCCCGTGGAGATTCGTACCCTCTCCACCGTCCAAGCCTTCCGCATAGCCTTGAAGAACTGGCTCGCCCGTCAGGCCTGGGGATAAGGATAGTTACCCCTCCCGAATGATGAATGTATGTTGCTTACTATTTTATTATATGTTTTTGTCTTAATGTCTGTATTCCCCCTTCCCGGTTTTGTGTGAGCCGCCCTGAGTCCCCTCAGGGAAAAGGGCGGCCTACAAATACTAATAAAAAAAAACAACACATTAATCCTTTCTTCCTTGATATGGCTTCCAAACATTTGTGAATTTCAAGGTCAAACAGGTAGAGAGGACACTTATGGTTTACAAATCCTATTTGCTCATCATACAAATCCTATTTGCTCATCAAACAAGACACAATATTTATGTTATGGGTTAAATGTTTTTTGTTTCATTAACAAATAAATGTGACTTCCCTTCTGGAAATGTTTAACAATTGACAAATGTATTAGAATCAGAATTTAGGCCATTGGGTTCAACCTTCTGTTAAGTACAAGAAGTATCCACAGCAAATGGCTGTCTAGATTCTGCTTGAACACATTTATTTATGTATCAGATTTATATGTTCATTCATCTTACACAAAGTGTAATTGTAAGTCAAGAACTATCTGTATTACCTGGGGGGAAATGTGATTGATTTAAAAAGTTGCAGGAAAATGCTACATATGTAGCCTACAAAGTAAGACATGGTTTTCCAAAATCTGAAATGTGTATGGCTCTGCTATTAATAGTGGGAGAAACTATGTTTCCATAAGGAACAAATGATTTCTGACAATCATTTGTAGGGATTAACATACTGCATTCTATATTCTTTTCATGTAATAGCTTCCTCTTGCTAATGAAAACTGGCTTTCTTTTATTTCAGAAAAGCCATTTATGTAAATGATCTTTGTGTAATCTCCTTAATATGTTTAATGTATTTTGTAAACTTTTAAAGTCAATCTTATGTTTCAATTCCCTCATTCTATCTCCACCCACCAGCATTGTACACTGACACCACAGCTAACCTGATAAAAGGAGAAAGGTTCATTTGGCCCATTCAAAAACAACACCTGGCTGCCTCTTGCAAAACTTGCAGGAATAAAGCTGAAAAATAAAATGAGTAAAACAATTGGTAAGTACAAGAAAATATTTTAAATCAACTCAATTTTTTTTCTTTTTCCTTGCTATTATTTGATAACTCTGATAAAACTTTGAGCAGCATGCCGCATGATATTAGGAATTTTACAAGTTGAGTACAAGTTGAGTTCTGAGATTTTAAAATCTGAAATTCAACCTTTTAAAATGACAGATGGAACTACAGGAACTTCAAATAAGGATGAAATTGATTTAAGATGTCTGCGCTGAACATGTATTGTAATTTGTTTTATATTTGTTCTATAGAATTTTCCCCCTATCAGTAGGATCAATAGTTTAGTCTTTGGTTGTCAGGTTGCACTGAAATTTCTGTGCCACATTTATTAATAAATAAACGATAATCTGGTTAAAATTGCTAATTTTTCTATCCAATAAAATTTAGTGGGATTTTTCTTTAAAAATATGCATTTGCCTGAGTGATAACATGCACCAAATATTTTTGTTTATAATTTGTAAAGGATACTAGCTGTGTAAAATAATTCACATCTCTTTGTTCAGTAGGTATAGTCAACTAAAAACAAGGGCTTCTGCAGGTTTATGAGATTTTAAATAGTCATTTTCAGCAACTGAAAGAGCCAAGGTGGCGCAGTGGTTAAATGCAGCACTGCAGGCTACTGCTAGATCAGCAGGTCAGCGGTTCAAATCTCACCGGCTCAGGGTTGACTCAGCCTTCCATCCTTCCGAGGTGGGTAAAATGAGGACCCAGATTGTTGGGGGCAATATGCTGACTCTCTGTAAACCGCTTAGAGAGGCCTGAAAGGCCTATGAAGCGGTATATAAATCTACTGCTATTGCTATAACTGCCATTTCTTTATTCACATTTTGATGGAAATTAACAGCAATTTGAGCTGCTGTTACTCTGGTTTAATACTATTTATATAGGTGTTTCTGCTATATCAGATTGTGTTTCATTTTGTTTTCATTTTATTATTTTATTTGAACACTGAATGATTTTCAAATATCATGCATCACACTAAATTTATTCACATAGACCTAAATTCTAATCTAATAAATCTTATAGTTACATTGTTTCTTTTAAACTCAGTTGCCTTGTCTGGAAGTCTAAGAACCCTTGCAATATTTCATAATATAAGATTCATTTGTATTTAGGCTACACACATAGGCTAATATGCTATTGTGGCCAGAAGGGCCTTTGCACAACTGTGGGTTGTGCGCCAGTTGTGCCCTTTCCAGGACCAACAGTCCCTACTCACAGTCACTCATGCCCTAGCCCCTTCCTGTCTTGACTATTGCAACACGCTCTACATAGGGCTGCCCTTGAAGAGCATCCAGCTCCAATTGGCGCAAAATGCAGCAGCCTGCATGGTTTTGTGCACATGTACCACCTCTTGCAGGAGCTGCATTGGTTGCTGATTTGCTTCCAGGCGCAATTCAAGCTGGTTGTTACCTTTAAAGCCCTTTATGGTTTGGGACCAGGTTATCTGAAGGACTGTCTCTTGCCAGTCACATCTTCCTGACCCATCAGAGTGGGGATGCAGGGAATGTTGCAGGTCCCATCCCCAAGGGAGATACACCTGGTGGAACCCAGAAAAGGGTATTTCTCTGTGTCTTCCTCTCTCTGGAACATCATTCCCCCAGATATTAGAATGGCCCCCACTCTAATATTCTTCCGGAAGGAGCTGAAAACCTGGTTCTGCCAGCCAGCCTGGGGTACCCAGAGCAGGATGGAGCCATCAAATAGCTCTTGCGATCTTCTGTGACCGGGATAGGGGGTGGGAGGGGGTGGGTGATTTTGTTATATTGTACTATATTAATTTATTTGATTCTTTTTGTTAGTTGTTAGTGTTTTAAATGTACAAAACAATAAGCCGCCTTGAGTTGCCATGGTCAAAAAGGCAGCAATGCAAATTAAATAAATAAATAATATTAAGATGGAAGTTAATTTCAACACTAATTCACTATTAAAGATTTAAGGACACCCATAGTGAATTGTCCTGCAGATAAGATTTAGTTTTCTACTTTCAAAATTCCCTTTGTGCAGTGATATTGTGCAGTCATATTTGTACTATTATTTATGCCACTTTGAGCATCCTTGCCCCCTCCTTTTGGAATGAACATCTATTACCAATTATCAACTGACTTTGGTGAAATAATTAATGGTATTGCATTCTATTTGCAAAACTCCTAGTCTAAACAGTCAAAACTAAATTTATGACTTCAGGGATTAGATGTCCCTGAAAGAGCAGGGATGACGTTGTGCTGGAGATTGGTGGCCTGGCAATGAATTCTGACCAGCAAAATATCTCCAGAAAATGATTGTGAGATTGCTCACTTGTTTCCTGGACACCCGCTTCGCATGAATAGACTGCAGATGCTGAATTTTTCTGTGGTGAGCTTGGAAATCAAGAGGATGGGAGTCAAAGGATTTCAACCAAACTTATACTTATAATGCAGCCTAAATGGACAAAGTTTGCTGAGCTTTCTTAATCACAAGAATAATTAGAATGTTGGTTTTGGAAAGTTGGAAATGAACTAAGAGTCCACATGAATGTAAAATAAAATTTCAAGAAATAAATTATAAGATTCCTGTAGAAAATGTTGCAGTTGTAAATTCTTATAACAAAACAATATTGGATGCAGTGGTGGGTTTCAAAAATTGTTCAAACCTACTCTGTGGGTGTAGCCCCCTTTGTGGGAGTGGCTTGCCACCCTTGTGACCGGATGGGAGTGGCTTGCCACCCATGTGACCGGATATGAAGATGCCGACGACACTTGTCAGAACCACCTTAAATTACCTCACACACAGCACTGGCATGCATAAGAATATGATGTAAACTTGTTTTTTTAAACGCATCTTTGGTTTGCGTTAAAACAACTTCAACACACGCAATGTTCTGATTGCACCACAAACACAGTAGTCATCCTTACCTTTCACAGAGGCACTGAGTTTTATAAATATGAGCATGATAGTGTAGAATAATCATATCCAAAGACCAGTGGTAGGTTTCAATAAATTTTGGAACCTCTTCTGTAGATGTGGCCTGCTTTCTGGGTCCACTGGTGGAATGTCTCTTCTAACCGGTTCGGTAGATTTGATGAACCAGTTCTATCGAATAGGTGCGAACTGGTAGGAACCCACCTCTGATTGGATGGGACTTTGAAGGTTGGAGCCTAAAGAAAACTGGAAGGAACTAAAGATTACAATTTAAGAACACTTAAATTTATCTTAATAATTTAAGTATTTTATTCTATTCTTGAATGAAATAAAACACTTCAAAATTGGACATATTGAAGGATATTCGGGGAACAGAGAATAAGATATCGAGTTTCATCATCATCTTGATCAATAAAGATAAAGATTGTTAAAAGAAAGGCATTTTCTGGATGTTTTTACTGTTTTGTTTATTTTTTCATTGTTTTATAGTTTTAGAATTGTAAGCTGCCAGGAGTCATTTGATTGAGTTGCGCAGCTATAGAAATTAAATTAATTAATTGATTAAGTTGGTTTATTTGATCAAACTTAAAGTAGATATGTTGCTATTCTCCAAAGTTGGTGGAGACAGCAGTCATGCATGGGTTAACTCAGTCAGTAACCAATAGAACTGAGTTTACCAAAGTGATGTCATCGCCTCTGAGGAATGTCCTCCTGCTTTTTTAGACTCAGTTCGATTTGAACTGGCTGTGCTAATTGCTCTCTCCTCAACTTTCTACTTAAAAACTTCAATTGGCTTCTCTAATCAAAATTAGTTGACTTGAATTCATCTCCAAATTGCAAGGAAGAAAAAAAGGGTTTTCTTGGATTGCTCCCTTTGGAGCCAGGACTTTCAGTTAGCCTTTGGGTTTACTGAGGGGAATTGCCAGGGATTCTTTGAGGCTTTTGCCTCCCGAACTTGCCAGCAGCCTCAGACGTTTCTTCGGGCGCAGCACTGCTCAGCACTGGCCATTGGAGGCTCCACTCAGCGCTGCTGCCACCGCTGGATCTCCCTGGCTCTCCCTCGCTTGCCGCTAACACTGCCAAGCCTCCAACCGCACGAGGAGCCGCCAGGAAGTGCCACCACCAGGAAGTGCCGCTGTCAGGAAGTGCCACTGCATGCCGTTGCATGCCGCCGCCGCATGCCACCACTGTTCCTCAGCACTTCTGCCACTGCCGGACTATCGCTGCTGCCTCTGCAGCCTCTCCGCAGGGCTTTCAATGCCCTCCCTCGTTCCCCGGACTCGGCTACCTTGTGGTGCCCAGTCCATAGGTTCTGTAGCCTCAGCGGCCATTTTGACTATTCATTGAGCCGTGAGTACAGGCAATGGCCTCTCCTGCCCCTGAGCCTCAAGTGTATCCACCCACCGAGTTCCCTTCATCTGGGGCACACAGGCACAGATCTGCTCCAGAGGCCTCCCCTACTGAGCCTGATTCCAAGGCCCTGAGGTCTAGTCACAAGTATAAAGCTGATCCACCCCCAAGAAAGGGATACTGCCACTCAGGCCCCTCCCAGCAAGGCCAGAACTAAGACCAAAACACGGAATCCTGTCTATTTTAGGCCCAGAGATCCATTCAGCCTAGTCCTCCTCCTGACCTTTCTTCCAATTCGGAGGATGATCTCTCCCCTGCTGCATCCATGATCCAACCTAAGGATGCCAGGAGCACGGGTGATCTGGCCAACAGTGGGGATGAATCTGAGGGTGGCAGGAGCATCACTCCTGATGAGGACCCCCTCTACCAGGAGGACATTTCCCCCCATCCCACCGCTGTCATTCTTACTCATCTGGCATGGCTGATATCATATCTGTCTTATCTTTATCTTCTATATCTTCCTTCTCCCCTTTAATTTTTGGGGCTCCAACCCCTTCATCTTTTGCTGTGAGGAAGTCTTTCCAACTTCTTCTCAATCCTTCCAATAGATTTTGAATTCCAGCCAAGATATTTTAAATTTGAAAGGTTTCCTCATCTGAATATTGATCCATGTTTCCAAAAAAGAAGAAAGAAAGAAAAAAACTCTAGTCTTCCAGGCCTCTTTAATTTTTTTTTTATTTTAGGTTGACTTGAACACAAGTTCTTTTATGCTCTTCAAAGGAGAAGGGTTCTATTTTTTTCCCTTTCTTTCCCCTGCCAAAATAGTTCGCAAAGGCACCTGTGAAAACAATTCATGCCCTTGGCTCTTTATCAGTTTCTGTAAACAAGTTGCAAACCCTTCAGCTGCAAAGTCAGTGAAATCAAAGAAGGAAAAAGAAGAGATATGTTGTTTCAGAAGCTCCAGCCTCTGACCTCTGAGTGGCAGTGTGCTACTTTTCACTTTCTAATATATCTCTCTGGCTTATAGGAAATAAAGTTCTTTAGATTTCTTTTAATGAGATTTAATAACAAGTAATAGGAAGAATTGTTAAAATAAAAAGGAAGGTTTTAATCTAGAAGTCAAAAAATAAAGCAACAAAAAGCAGAAGAAAAAAATCAATTCGTTCACTTTAAGAGGAGAAATGACAAATGTTGCGAGCACTTCAATCCACAAAGTATAGTTACAAAGAAAAAAAGCTTTCCAAAGCAATCCAATATGAGTTAGTTTCGCTGCTCAATTCTTTTGCTTAAGGATCTAATTTGGCTTTAAAAATTTTTTTTCTTTGGGCAGTCTTTTGCAAAATAGGAAAAATACCTCATCAGATGGACTCACTTTCTTTTTTCACTTCCTTCCTTCTGGAGCTGTCCTGACTTACCGCCGGCTTGAAGCGCTTCCCTTGGGTCAATCAGAGACTTTGCAATGTCTCTGAGATCAACAAGGCTTTGTCTTCCTGATCACCATCTCTGTGGGATGGTTTAGGTCTCAATGGACTGTTTCCAGTGGCAAAAGTATCAATGGCGGTCTCGGAATATCGAGACCGCATGTTGTGACATCACGACGTTGGATCCTTCTTCCACAATCAATCCTTTTATCATAGGCAGCCCTTTCATGGTCAGGACGGGGGTGCCTCCACCTCCCGTCCACAATGTCAGGCTCCCCCCAGACAGGGCCCATCTTTTTCCAACAGATCAGGCAGAAACAACCAGAGATTCCAGTCCAGAAAGTCATTCAGAGACAATACCAACCGCCCCTACAAGAGGCAGAAGTGACTGCCTGGAGGGTCTCTCCATAGGGGAATGTCTGTCAACCTTCGCGGATCATTGGGATGACATCACCAACAACGTGTGGGTCAGGTCCACAATCAGATTCGGCCTTCTTCTGGACTTGCGCTCCAGCCCTCCAAACCACTTTGTCACGTGCCCAATCTCCGGGGATCCTCAAAAGAGGCTCCTAGTAGAGCAGGCCATCCATCATATGCTCCACATTCGGGCCATTCAGCCTGTGCCTCCAGGCCCGGTAGGACGGGGTTTTTACTCTTGTCTCTTTATTGTGCAAAGTCTTTGGGGGGCTGAAGAGCAATCCTCTATCTCAAATTCCTCAATCGATTCATCAGGTACAGGAGATTCAAAATGCACTCTCTCCTGTCAATCCTAGAGAATGTGCGCAGACTTGATCTCCTCACATCTGTGGACTTCATGGAGGCTTACCTCCACGTGCCATTCACAAGCAACACAGATATAGACTTTGTCTATGTGGGCCGTCACTTTCAGAATTGGGCCCTCCCCTTCGGGCTGTCATCAGCCCCAAGGGTCTTCACCAAACTCCTGTCAGTCGTAGCAGCCCACTTACAAGCCACGCCAATTCAGATCTTTTGCTACCTGGACGACATTCAACCAGTCCCTTCAGGATCTCCAGGACACCTTACAGGTGCTTCAGGAGGTGGGATTCTCCATCAATCAGGAGAAGAGCCACATTGTTCCCACATCTTGTCTAGTGCACTTGGGAGCCCTCATGGACTCTTCTCAGGGGAAGGTCTTCCTGTCTCGGGAATGCTAGATCAGCATCAGGGACTTAGCCTATGAGGTACGGAGGAGACAGCAGGTCCCTCTTCTCCAGCTGTCTCAACTGCTGGGGAAGATGGTCTCCTGCTTCTTCATCGTCCCTTGGGCGCAGCTTCACAGCCGCTGCCTCAAGTGGTTTCTACTGCCATTCCAGAAAACCAACAGCAGCTGTTCCCTAGTGAAGGTCAGGTTGACTCCAGATGTCCTCCACTCTCTGGACTGGTAGATCTCCCCGGCCATCTCTCAGGGGTCCCTCTTCAGGGAACATCCTCATCTGATAGTTACGACGGATGCGAGCTTGACGGGTTGGGGCGCTCACCTGGAAGACCAAGTAGCTCAGGGTTTCTGGTCTGATTTTGACCTTTCCTACAGTATGAATTGGCTGAAATTGAGGGCCATTCGTCTGGCCTTCCTTCATTTCCAATCCTCACTCTGCAGCACCCAGGGAGGAAAGGCGTATAGGAGGCCACCTGCACCTTAAGGCGTCATCTCCAATTTGGATTCTCTGCTACCTGGATGACATTCTCCTGTTATCCAGGTCACTGTCTCAAGCAGAAAGGGATCTCGCTCCCACCATCCACACCCTGCGAGATCACGGGTTTGGGGTGAATCTCAAGAAGAGTCACCTCGTACCCAGAACTAGCATTCTTCACCTCGGGTTCTTAATAGACACCATGGCGGAAAGGGTATATCTGTCCAACGACCGCATACACAGTCTGAGGAAAATTGTCGGGAAAGTCCCGCGCCTCCGCAAGGCATCTCTTCTTCTCTCCCAAGTTTTGGGAAAGATAATATCTTGCTTCGGGGTCGTCTGGTGGGCCAGGTTCCATAGCAGGACCCTTCAATGGTTCATGCTTCCGCATCAGAAGGCCAACAGGAGCTGCTCCCCTCTCAGAGTCTCCCTTCCCAAACAGGTCTTACAGTTCCTCAAATGGTGGCAGTCCCCGGCAATTTTGCAGGGAACTTTGTTCAGAGATCTGAACTGTCTCACACTTACGATGGAGCATGTCTGACAGGGTGGGGAGTGCACATGCAGGAGCTCAAGTGGCTCAAGGTCAGTCAGTGGTCCCTCGAAGAAAGCCAAAACAGCATACATTGGCTAGAGTTGCGGGTGGTACGTCTCACCCTCATTCAATTCCAACACACTGTCCAGGACAACCATATCCTAGTCCTAACAGACAACACCACAACCAAGGCACACATAAACAGGCAGAGGGGACCACATTCCTGGCCCCTAATGCAGGAGTCCACCCTGTTGTGTCAATGGGCAGAATCTCACCTGTCATTTCTCAGAGTGGAGCACATCTTGGGCTTCCAACATCTAGGCAGACTGGCTGAGCCTGACCAAGATAGATCAGGCGGGGTGGAGTGTCCATCCGAACCTCTTCCATCAAGTGATGCTTTGATTCGGCCTGCCGCTCTTAGACCTGTTTGCAACAGTGGAAAACAACCAGGCACCCAACCAGGGAATTTGGTGATATTATTCAGATACTAAGAAGAAAATAAATTTAAGATGAAAAATGGAAAGAGAATAAATTGGGTTGGAAATGGAAACAGAACTACAATGAAAAAATTGTTAATTTGATAAATTGGTAGTATGAATGTATAACTATTTGAGATGTTAAAAATGTGTGTGAAACTTTGGAGGGCAAGGATAAACTAGAAATTTAGATGGACCACTCAGACCAGGAAATAGAAGAGAAGAGAGTAAGAGAGCTTAATTGAAGAACAAGAATAGAAGAAAAGGGAACTAAAAATAAAAAAATAACTAGATGGTTTCATTAGGGTAAAATAGATGAAAAGAGGAATCATGAAATGATAATTTGGTATAATTTTGAAGGGACAATTAATGATATTGTTTATATAACAATAAGAAAATAAGTTTAAGATGGAAAATATGAGAAGAGAATAATAGAGTTGAAATTGGAAATAGAATTATGATGTAAAATGGATTATGTATAAAAGGGGATGTACCTGGACATGTACCAGGAAAACCTGAACAATGCTTTGTTCATAAATATGTTATTTGTATTAAAAAAACAAAAACTTTATTAAAAAAAACAGATAGGGAGATAAATCGAATGAATCTGGTTCAGGAATTCTTAAAGGAAATTTCCCAAAGCATAACACTTGTAGACTACAGGTTTGGAAATAGCACTTTATTCAATGGCGCTTAAGCCTTAAAACTAAATCTTGGGATTTAAAGATTTACAATCTTGTGGAAGAATGTTAAGAATGCAGATAGTTTAAGACAAATAAATTGCAATATAGTTTCACAATGCTCAAAAGGGATAGGCTCTGTGACATTGGTTTTATGAAATCCAAGGACCTTTCACCCCCATGGTGTGATAGATAGTTTGAGGAACTACTGCCATTGCTACTATTTCCACACTTTATATTGCTCTCCTTCTTGGCCAGTAAGCCAATATAGACAAAGTCCCACATATGGTCTGAGTATCTGCAGTTGTCACGTCAAGCTATCAACAAAAGAAGCAGAATCATTATGAAGATTCACTTCCTGTCATCCCTGTCTTAAATGTGCATCCCTTCCATCCCTGGTTGGGTTGGCATAATATATACAGCCATAAATCAGCTAATTGCATTTTAGCCTGGGAAACTGTGCTAAAACAAACAGTAGTTACCGCATTTTTCCGAGTATAAGACGAACCAGAGTATAAGACACACCAAGGTTTTGAAGAGGAATTTTTTTTAAAAAAAGTAGGTAGGTAGGTAGAGGGATAGAGAGGGAGAGAAAGAGAGAGAAATACAGTAGGTAGGGAGGGAGGGAGAGAGAGAGAGTAGGTAGGTACGTAGGTAGATAGAGGGGGGAGAGAAATACAGTAGATAGGGAGAGAGAGAGAGGGTAGGTAGGTAGGTAGATGTTTCCAGGTGTATTTATCCATGTGCTGGAGAAAGAAATAGCTGACAATCTGCATCATCTAAGACTTTGTTTCTGCTGGCACAGCACTTGATCAATCTAATTCTCATCAATCAGTTAAAGAGCTTTCCAAAAGAGGGGGGGGAGTTTTTGCACTCTGCAAACCTCCCAAAAATGGCCCGTTTTAGAGGTGTCATGTTGGCACATCTGGGAAAACCCAAATCTAAAAGTTTCCACGTTTTCCCACCCAGTTGAAAGTTCAAGATCCTGCCCCAACACCCACAAGTTCATCACATGGTCCAATCTTCCACTGCACCGAAGACAGATTCCTCCCATCCACATCTGGCCAGGTGCAGAGACAAAAGCGACATTGACTTTCTAAGAAGAATGTTGTTATGGCTACATATTTCCCCAACTCCATATATTCCCCCATCACATTTTCCCACAGTAGAAAGTGTGGCAGGCCTGAAATCCAAACCAAAAGAAAAGATGGCTTGCAGGTCTGATAGATTCTTTTTAGAGTTTGTGACTGATTGATACAGCTTTTAATAATGCTGATGCTGTAAATGAATGTGCACCTGGAGAAGGAAGAGGGAGGGGAATTCCTAGCAGGAGTCCCATCATTTCCTAGGAAGGAGGCATTATATTCCAGACAGAAGCCCAAATTAAGAGACTGTGCAATTCTGAGCTCAATGGGAAAGGGAGAAGAGGTTAGGAGCTTGAGAAATTTCTCTCTCTCTTTCTTTTCCTCTCTGTCTCCTTTCTTTCTCCCTCACCCTCTCTTTCTTTTTTCTCTTCCCCCCCCTCTCTGTCTCTTTCTCTCTCCCCCCTCTCTTTCTCTCTCCCTCTGTCTCTCTCTCTCTCTGTTCTCTCTCTACATCTATCTTCTGGAGGTGGGGGAGGTGAAAAATGGGTCGTTTTTCACTCCTCCCCTCCTCCAGAAGCATTCTGCAGAAAAAGAGGCAAAACCAGCTCATTTTTTGTCTCTGTGGGCCAAAATTGTTGACTTTACCTTTCAGTTCCAGCTTGCGGGACTCCCGAAGATAAGTCCTGCACTCGGGCAAAGGATGGGCAGGGTGATGTGGGCGGGGCAGTCTCATGGTCCTGGCACAAGCTGGTTTAATGGCTTCAGCGGGCCACATGCGGCCCACAGGCCGTAGTTTGAGGACCCATGCCCTAGAATCTCTTGCCTTAGCAAGAATGAATATTATTGTTCTCTCAACACTAACAAAAAAGGGATGGGAAATTAAGCCTGGGAAATGTCTATAGTGATTCTCAGTCATCTACATCATGGTTGTCCCAAAAGTGCTTTTTTCAAGAAGCAACTGGACTTTCTGGTTTTTCTTTGAAGATGTTTCACTTATCATCCAAGAAACGTCTTCAGCTCTGACTGGATGGTGGGAAATAGAAGGATATTTGTTTGTTTGTTTGTTTGTTCATTGTCTGCAAGGAAATCCTTCTATTTCCTACCATCGAGTCAGAGCTGAAGAAGCTTCTTGGATGAGAAGCGAAACGTTTTCAAAGAAAAACCAGAAAGTTCAATTGCCTCTTGAAAAAAAGCACCTTTGGTTTAAGTGTAGGAATTTCCCACTCTGTTTTCTTAATGGTAGAGTGTGATACCCTTTGCCAGACTATATTATTATAGCAGATTAGGGATCAGCAGTGGGGGGGGGGGCACAATTTAGACTGACAATCTTTTTGTTTTAATATAACTGTTTGGAAGTGTCACCAAATTTGTTATTGGTTTGATGTCTGCTGCCACTCTTGAATGGGCGATTGCTAAGCAAATGACAGAGTTTAGTGGCTAAGAACAATGGGAGGGATTAGTGAGAATAATTTAAAGGGAGACCCTCGTTGGCTCAAGCTTGCTAAGGTGGTTATGTGGGGGAAATGGTCAGGTGACTTTTCTCTTCCTGTCTCCTGCCTACCCTCAATTGCCCCAACTGCAGGATATTTGGCATAAGGGCGTTCCTATCATGAAGGTTCTCATCTGAGAGGTTTACCTTGGGCTTCTACTTCTACCCTGATAAGGCCCATTGTGATTAATAGAACTTACTCCAACTTAACCTTTAAGAAGTATGTGAACTGTTACAATTGACATAAGATGCATTAGCTCTGACAATATATATAGGGTTGAAGTGCAAGGAATGTGTGACAAATGAGAAGAAATTTCTATTATATATTGTCAAGAGATTATCATTATCATTTTAATAACCCATATTTCTGATTCCCGCCTTTGTTTATTCAGTGCAGAACAACGCATTAGTCATTCCCTTTCATTTCCTTGAGAAAGAAACTCAACTTGAGCTCAAATTTAAAAGCATGTTATTGGGTTTCTGGGAACTGTGGTTCAGTGAGCTTTGAAGAACATTGCCCCTTTCCATTCTGAAAGGCAACATAACCACTCACTGTCATTATACAATACAATAAATATGTGCTTTAAAACCACAGCTTCTTTTTTTCATACCAAGGAAGGAGCTGTTATCAAAGCTGCAGAACCTAAGGTAGGCCTAACCCTAAATGATATCATGGCAACTAATATATTTTAGGGCTGTAGTAACACTTTTAGAGGTAGCTGATAATTCCCTACTACACTTGAGAGAGAGAAAAGTAGCAGCAATCACCATGCTGACATGCAGAAGCATTTGTAAAACTTGAAGGAGTTATAACAGTAGGGCAAAGATGTTATCAAATTAAGTTATTAATTTTCTTTGTAAGCAGAGAAGACCAGAAACGTGGTATTTTTTACTTCTTGTGGGAAATGAACATTGCCTACTCTGCCTGCCTGCAAAGAACAGGATGCCTTTAGCTCAACTTTGGCTAAAAGTGGAAGGCAGTATGTTTAGAGGTGCAAAGGAGTCATAATACAGCATGTTTAAAGGCAGCTGGTGATGCTAACTTGGGTATGCTAAAGACTATACACAAAGAGAGCTGAATGAGGGGAGGGAAGACCCCCACATACACTTAGAAATTCACTTAGAGAAACCATCTCTAAACATGTGGTCTTACCAGCCGTATCATCCTCTGCTTGACTAGTCTGCTCATATATGCTTAGATGGTTGTCTAATTTGCATAACATTTCTGTAATAGGAAGTTGGAGATTCATGTAATCTTATATGCTAGAAAAAAATTATTTAGCACAAATATTCAAAAGAAAGCTCCATCAGGAAAAATGCCATGGAAAATGACTCTGGGGCCAAAAATCTTGCAGATACAGTTTTAAGTGCTATAGAAGAAGAATAAAAGAATGCTACTTATTAAGGAGATAGGCTTCCACTCAATTCTTTAGAGTTGCAAAAAAGTTTTATAGTTGACTAGGAAAAATATTTTTCTTGATTTTTATTTCTAATGTCATTTTACTTTATGGTTCAATTTGGCTATATTGGTTTAATGTAAGCAGAGGTTGCCAATTTGGGGAAAATAGTGATAATTCAGTTTGAAGAACTAAGCTTATCTCAGTTAAAAGTTTATTTATTTATAAAATTTATTGGATACCCATCTTACCATTGGGTAACTCTTAGCAATCTCAGTTACATATACAGTTAAATAATAGAAAGTTAAAACTTTTTATGTTTTAAAGTTCAAACCAAGGCAAGGGCGGAGTTGGGAGAAGTGGGATCTGTTTTTACTCAATCAACCATCTCCATTGTGCTATTTCCTCACTGGGGCCTCAAGCCAACTGGCAGAGCCATATCTTTAGGCCCTTATGAAAACATAGGAGGATTGGGACCAATTTCACATTGAGGGGAAAGTTGTTCCAGAGGGCAGGAACAAAAGCAGAGAAGGCCGGCCTCATGGATTCCACAAACCAGAATAATTAGACTTTTTTTATTTTATATAGAACTTTTTTATTTTTCTTTTAAGAAAAAAAACACAAATATGTCATCATTTGTCAATCATTAAGACATTGAAGTACAATTTTTTTTGTGTGTGTGTGTGCCCCTCCCTCCCTCCACCCCCCACCCCCCCTCCTCCTCCCCCCCCCCCGACTTCCCAGAACCCGTACACGGTATGGATTTTTAACTAACACAGTCTAAAATCTATTGAGAAAAAAGAAATAAAGAAATTAATGACATTCTAGATTGACCTTAGCTTCTTCTTACTGAACTGACTTTTAACAGTTTGAATCATTTCTGATCTTAAGCATAGGCTAACTGGAATTTCTTAGTCCCGTATTTATTTTGTATATAGTCAATCCATTTTTTCCAGTCTCGTTTATATATCTCATTTGAATGATCTTTGAGATATGCCGATATTTTAGCCATCTCGGCTAAGTTTGTTACTTTCAATGTCCATTCTTGGATTGTAGGCAAGTCTTCCTTCTTCCAATATTGCGCCACCAACAGTCTCGCTGCAGTTATCAGGTGCAGAATCAAATTGGTCTCTACCACTGTAAAGTCAGTACATATACCTAGTAAAAATAACTGAGGAATAAACTTTATCCTTCTTTTAAAAACATTTTGCATGACCCACCATATTTTTATCCAAAATGCCTTAACCTTTTGGCAGGTCCACCATATATGATAATATGTAGCATCGAGAGAACCACACCTCCAACATTTAGGCTGTACATTCGGATACATAGAAGCCAGCTTTTTAGGATCTAAATGCCATCTATAGAACATCTTATAAAAATTTTCTCTCAGATTTTGAGCTTGTGTAAATTTCACATTTCTTACCCAGATTCTTTCCCATGTATCCAACATTATTGGTTCCTCAATATTTTGAGCCCATTTTATCATACAATCTTTAACTAATTCTGTTTCCGAATCCATCTGTATTAATACATTATATATCCTCTTTATATGCATTAAGCTTTGATCTCTTATTTGTTTAAACAGATAATCCTCAACTTGGATAAAACCAATTTTTTGATCTATTTTCCACCTAGCCTGTAATTGCCCATACTGGAACCATGTTTGAACTACCTTCTCCTCTTTTAATACCTCTAAAGATTTTAATTGTAATACCCCCCTTTCCAAGGTAAGAAGCTGTCTGTAAGTAATTCTGTCCTGTTTTTGTGCTGTATTCATATTTTCAATTGCGTGTCTAGGAATTGCCCACATGGGTATCTTGTCATTTAATTTATATTGGTATTTCTTCCAAACCCGCAGTAAAGCATTTCTTAAAATATGACTTTTAAAATTCTTATCCAATTTTTTGTTGAATAACAGGTAAGCATGCCAACCAAATACCAGATCGTGTCCCTCAATATTCAATATTCTATCATTGGTTAAATGAGTCCAATCACTAATTACAGATAATGCCACTGCATCATAATATAGTTTTAAATTAGGTAGTTTCAATCCTCCTCTCTCACGTACATCTTGCATTATTTTCATCTTTACCCTCGGCTTCTTTCCTGCCCACACAAATTTGTTGATACCCTTCTGCCATTCTAAAAGGTTTGCATCTTTTTTAAGTATAGGTAACATTTGGAAAAGAAATAAAAATTTTGGTAAAATGTTCATTTTCACTGCCGCTATCCTACCCAGCAAAGATAAGTGCAATTTCTCCCATTTTTTCATCTCTGTCTGTATGCTATGCCAAAGTGGTTCATAATTATGCTTATATAATTTCCCATTTGAAGTTAAAATGTTAACTCCAAGATATTTGACTTTTTTAACTACCTCACATCCTAACATCACTCCTAATTCTTCCTTTTGTTTAATGTTCATATTTATAGCTAATATTTTGGTTTTTCCTAAGTTTATTTTAAAACCCGACACTTGACCATATTGATTAATCGTATTCATTAAGACCATACTGGATTCCTGCGGTTGTTCCAATATTATGACCAAATCATCCGCAAAAGCGCGGACTCTATATTCTTGCTGCCTAATCTTGATCCCTTTTAAACCATCCAAGCCCCGTATTTTATTCAACAATACTTCCAAAGTTATAATAAACAATAATGGGGACAAAGGACAGCCCTGTCTTGTACCTTTTCCAATTTGAAAAGAGTCTGTTAAACTTCCATTGACTATGATTTGTGCTGTTTGCTGTTGGTATATTGCTTTAATTGACTGTAAAAAATTATCTCCTATCTGCATTTTTTGCAGTATCTTCAGCAGAAATTGCCAGTTAACTCGATCAAAGGCCTTCTCAGCATCCAAAAATATAAACGCAGCAGGGATCTGGTTGTTCTTTCCCAAATATTCTAATGCATTAATAATTAATCTAACATTACTTTTCATCTGTCTCCCTTGTATAAAACCTGTTTGATCCGTATGTATCAATTGTTGAATGACCAACATTAACCTATTTGCTAATATTTTAGTAAAAATTTTATAATCTACATTCAGTAATGAAATAGGTCTATAATTTTTGGGTTGAGTAGTATCTTGATCTTCTTTGGGTATCAAAGATATAAACGCTGTCTTCCAAGATGGAGGGACTTTGCCTTCCGTTTGAATCATATTAAATAATTCTCTAAGAGGTTCTACCATTTCTAACTGTAAGTTTTTATAGTAAACCGCTGTCAAGCCATCTGTACCTGGTGCTTTCCCTGACTTTAATTGCTTAATTACCTGCAGGATTTCCCCCGAGGTTATTGGTTGATTCAATTTTTGCCTGTGTTCTTCTCTAACTGAAGGTATTTTCTCTTTGTCTAAATATTTGTCTATGTCTAAACCATTAATTTTATCCCTTTTATACAGTTCTGTAAAAAATTCCCAGAAAGCCTTTTGAATCTCTTCCTGTTGAAACACCTCCTTCCCTCTGTAAATCAGTTTAGATATATTTCGAGTTTTCCTTTTTTTCCTAATCTGATAAGCTAACCATCTGCCAGGTTTGTTTGCATTACAAAAAGTATTGTGTTTTGCATATAATAAATTAGTAGCTACCTGGTCAGAGATCAACATGTCAAATTGAGATTTTAATATTTTAATAGCTTCCTTAACCTTTGTATCGTCTGGGTTCATTGTTAACTCCAGCTCTTTTCTCTTAATTTCCTCTTCCAGTTCTGTTCGTTTTAACCCTTGCTTATTTCTATGTGTTTTATTTATATTCATCAAAACTCCTCTCATATACGCTTTCTTGCGTCCCATACAAATTCCATAGATGTACCCTTATTCATATTCAAAACAAAATATTCAGATAGTAATTTTTTACAATCATTAATATACTTTTCATATCTAAATAAGTTTTCATTCAATCTCCAAGACCTTCTTGCCTGCACTACCCTTCCCAACTCCATCCAGACTGGGTTATGGTCCGAAAGGATCGTAGCCGCAATCTTTGTCTTCTTGACCCTAGAAAGCAAATCATTAGTGGTTAGTATAAAATCAATCCTTGAAAGGGATTGATGCCTGTCCGAGAAGAAAGTGAAGTCATATTCCTCTGCATTTCTTTCTCGCCAAATATCTCTCAATTCAAAATCATCCATAATGTCAAAGAAAGATTTGGGTAACTTTGCTCGCATCTTGGTATTTAGGCGGGAAATCTTCTTATCTCTCTTAGTGTCTATCACTCCATTCCAGTCACCCAATAGTATACAGGAACTATAGTCCCACTGTACTAATTTAGCATGAAGATTTCTATAGAATCTATCTTGCTGTTGATTGGGAGCATAAATTCCCAAAAGTAATGTCTTTTTCCCTTCTAAGATTAAGTCTAAAGCAATATATCTTCCGAAGGGGTCTGCTTCTATTAATTCAGCTTTCATATCTTTTCTTAAGTATACAACTATACCATTCTTCTTTTCCATAGCAGAAGCTGCAAAATGTTGACCAAGTTTTGAATTGATCAAATATTTTTGATCAGTTGACTTGATATGAGTTTCTTGCAAACAAATTACATCGTTCTTAAACTGTTTGAGATAATGAAATATTTTCTTCCTCTTCTGTGGAGAATTCAGTCCGTTGACATTCCATGTTAAAATCTTAGTTGTCATCTTTGGTTGGTTGAAGCATTTTTAGAGCTTCCTGCATGGCCTGTTTAACCTTAGGTCTAGCTCCTCCCACTGCTTCCAGATTTGTTATTGTAGTTCTTTGATCGATGGCCGATGATTGTTGATGCTGTTGCTTTTTAGCTTGTTTCTCCATACGTCTAGTAGTCATGCGGCTAGGTCTTGGTTCCATAGCACCTTGCACTTCTAGAGAAGAGAGATGCTCCATCTTGTCTGGTGGTTGTGTAGTTTGCTGTCTATCCTGTCCTTCTTGTGGTCTTTCTCTAGGTCCAGATGGTGCAGGGTGTCCGGCCTTCAATATATTATAATAAAAATCTCAGGCTTTCCATACAGAGTTGAGGCGGTACCTTTGCTTATCAAATGTAAATATGATGCCAAATGGCGCATCCCATCTATACTGTATCTGACGATTTCTGAGTTCTTCGACCAAAAAAGCGTAGTCTCTCCTGGCTCTTAACATTTGAGGTGGTATCTCTTTCAAAACAGCCAGGTCTTGACCGCCAATTTGAAGCTTAGTGTTATAAGACGCTTGCAGTACCATATTTCTAAGCTCTCTTGTAGTAAAATATATAACGATGTCTCGAGGAAGCTGCTTCTGCTTTGCCAGCCAGGAGTTAACGCGGTAAGCTTTGTCAATTTGCCAGTCTTGGTTGGTCCCTGGTCTTCCCATCAGGCGATCAAAAGCTTCCGATAGGATCTGTTTCAGGTTCTCCTGTTTCTCCTCACGCAGCCCCCTTACTCTTAATGCGAACTCCATTTGTCGGTACTGTATCATAATAATTTCTTTTTCAGCATTTTCCACTTTTTGTTCCACCACCTCTGTTTTCAATGTCAAGTTAGCATTGGCATCATTAAGAACCTCTAGAGTATCTTCCATTCCAGAAATATGTTCTGTTAATACAGTTACAAGACTCAGCATGTCGTCTCTAATTTTATCAACCTTAGCGTCAAATTTCTCATACAGCTCCTGTTTAAGTCCTTTTATTTCACTTTTAATTTCTTCTTTCATTTCTTTTATTTCCTCTTTTCTCTCCTCTCTATTATCTCTAAACTTATCTTCCATTTTAATTGTCTGTGCATTAAGAGCCTCGCTTAAATTACTCAGGAAAAATTCTTTCGTTAACACATCCCCAGCAGGGGCGTAGGAAGCGGAGGCTGCAGCTTTGTGCCAGGCACTGAGGATGTGCCCCTGGAAGTAGAGGGTGACGACTTCAAGTTAATATTTGGTTTTGAGGCCATTTCAAAATTTATCTGCCTGCAGTTAGTAGAACTCTATTGCCTGAATATGCAGCTTTAAGTAAAGAGGCTTTTATTTTGAAGTTTAAGGCTTGGCAAAACTTTCAGTGAGTAAACATTGTAACAAGACCGTTCAGCAGATTCATCACCATCATTGTCTTCATTAACTTCCAAATAAGCAAAGTTAATGAAGGAGTAAAATTCTTCTATTGTAAAACCAAAACATATGGTAAGCAATCTCTTTTGTTTTGAATTCTTGTGAAGATTAGCAAAAAGTGTTCGTTATTACCGGAGAAACCAGCCTGCTCGGCGCCATTTTAAAAACCTCTAAGTAAATAATTTTTCAGAGGAGAAAAAGAAAAGAAGCTAAAATGTTGATAAACAATTATTGTCCACGCAGTAAACGGATTCAGCTCGTGATAAGATTAAATCAAACAAAACTTTGAGCAGAGTGGGGGAGTCTTACTTTGTCCTGCACAAGGCAGTTTGAAGTTCCCAGCACGGACAGCCGTTCTGCCTTGGGCTAGCCCCCCTTTCCTTGCAAGCACAAAAGCTGCAAAAATCGAAGAGCATTTGCCAGCAAAACAGTTTCTTCTTTCCTTCTTGCCTGAAGGATAAGAAAGCCTGATAAGACGTCAGATGGAAGATCCTCTAAACAGGTACGTAGCCAGGAATTCGGAGGCAGCTGATTTTTGCTGCCACCACCAGCAAGCTCCTCCCAGGAAGCCCCAGAATAATTAGACTGATGGGAGTTGCAGTATGCCTCCTCTGTCAGAATGAATGGTGCGGGCAAATCCTAGTGGGGCGAGAGGGTTCCTCAAGAAGTTGCCATTGTCAGATTATTATCATGGGGTAACATGGGCTTCTAATGATGAGGTTAGATCCAGAAAAATCTCTGCTATAAACCCTGACTTTCAGAGAAGAGGGATTTCCTCAAAAATTGAATAGAGCTCCCTTTATTTAACCAACTGAGAATGGGAACTTTCATCCACAACACATGTCCCATCATATTGTCAGATTTCAGATTCTTTCATATATTCTTCATGCAGCTAGAGGCCACATTGGGCATATTTCTTAAAGGGAGTGATGGGAAAGTGCTGCATTTTGTAAAAACAAAGCAACTGAGAAGGAAAAATGCCAACCTCAAATCCCTGGAAAGGGACACAAATTGTAGAAGGGCTTTGGGAAGTATAGTTGTTTGCTGTTGGGGATATTATATTAATTAGCAATATAAGTAATATTGTGAGAAGTACCTAGATTGGCAGAAAGGAGAATAAAGCACAGATCTAGTCTACAGTAGAGTCACTGCACGACAGGGGTGGGCTCCTTCTGGTACGGTACAGTACGCCAAGAGAGGTAGTGAAAAATCTAGTGTAGCAGATAGGACCGGTAGCGATGGTGGCCTGGCCACACCCCCATACCAGCAAAAGAAAGAAACAGCCGATGAAGGAAGAGGAGTGGAGGCCTCAGCTGTTGGAAGAAGCGCCCACGCTTCATTCTCTTTGAGAGCTGCCTTGCTTGCCATGGAGAGAAATCAGGGGGAGAGAGGGAGGGGAAGCGAGCTTCTGCTAGGGATGGCCTTCTCCTCCCTCTCTCCCCCTGATTTTTCCCCTGCCACGCTCATGAAGAAAGGAGGCAGGGATGTTGGCCGGCACTCGCTTCCCTTACCGCTCGCCACTGCTGCTCCTGCAGTCCCTCCTGCCCTGTTTAGTTGAGTGGCTGGTCAGGAAAGCGGTGAGGGGGCGTCTACTGTTCTTGTTTGCTGTTGCCTGTAATAAAAGTTGGTTGACTTTACCTTTACCTCAGACGCCTCCCGCCTGGTCCCATCCTTGTTGCCAGTGTTGGATTCTCAGAAAGAACCAGGCCACAAATGTTCCTTTGCTGTGCCACGGGTGGAGTTCCTGGGCTTCATGATTGACGCCCAGGGAATCCACCCCACCCCTTCTAAAATCGGCCAAGGAGGCTTTGGGCCGCATGGACCGTGGCGACGGTCTAAAATCTCGGCCATCAAGAATGCCACTGCACCCACCTCCAAGGCGCAGCTGCAAGCGTTCCTCGGCCTTTTAAACTTTTACGCGCTGTTCCTCCCTCACAAGGCGTCACTAGCCGAGCCGCTGCATCGGTTGCTCGACCGATCCGTGGCCTGGTAATAGGGTAGCCGCGAGGTGCATGCGTTCGCGGCTGTCAAATCCTTGCTGATGTCAGAGGCAGTCTTAGTCCAGTATAGCAACAAGATGCCCCTGACTTTAGCTTGTGACACCTCCCCAGTGGGCTTGGGGGCGGTCCTGAGCCATGTCCTGCCCAATGGCTCGGAAGTCCCCATCGCTTTTTACTCCCGGATACTTTCCTCAGCCGAGAGGAATTACAGCCAGATCGACAAGGAGGCTCTGGCAGCGGTGTCCGGGGTTAAAAAGTTCCATGATTACCTCTACGGTCGGCACTTTACCCTCTACACTGACCATAAGCCTCTCCTTGGGCTTTTGGCCGGTGATAGGCCGAACCCCCCATCCTGTCTCCCAGGATGACCCGTTGGACGGAGTTCCTAGCCGCGTATTCCTACGCGCTGTGCTACCGTCCGGGCAAGCAACTAGGTGATGCCCTCAGTCGCTGCCCCCTTTCCTGCTCTGACCCCCAGCCGGTCCCTTGCCTCTCCGTCCTCTCCATTGCTGAGCTGGACCTCCCCCTCACCGCCTCTGACGTGGCCGCCCACTCTCAAGCTGACCCTGTCCTCTCTCAGATCATGGCATGGGTCCTGAGGGGCTGGCCTACAGGGGGCATCTCTCCCGAGTGCCGCCCATTTAAAACCCGTCAGTTGGAGCTGTCACTCCACTGCGGTTGCCTTCTCTGGGGCGACCGGGTGGTCATCCCTTCCGCCGTCTGCTGCCAGGTCCTCCAGCGGCTCCATGCCGATCACCCTGGGGTCGCGCGCACGAAGGCGCTGGCCCGAAGCTATGTGTGGTGGCCCTGCCTTGACAGTAACATACAGGCATGGGTCAGCAGATACGAGCCCTGCCAGGTGTCCCACCCTGCTCCCCCCTCCTCCTCTCGGGAGTGGGAGATGCCATGCGGGCCCTGGTCCCACCTTCACCTTGACTTCGCGGGTCCCTTCTACGGCCAGGTTTTCCTGGTCGCTGTGGATGCCTACTTGCGCTGGGTGGAGCTAGTCCTCATGCACTCCACCACAGCGGAGAGTACAGTGCGGGCCCTACGACGCTTGTTCGCTACCCATGGGTTGCCGGACATGGTGGTGTCCGACAACGGCCTGCAATTTTCCTCCGCAGTCTTCCAGGCCTTCCTGGCTGCTCAAGGGATCTGCCACACTCCAGTCGCCCCTTACCATCCGGCCAGCAATGGCCGGGCGGAGAGGGCGGTCCGATCGTCCAAGGAGGCTTTGGGCCGCATGGACCGTGGCGACTGGCAGGCAAGGGTGGATGCTTACCTTATGGCCCAGCACTCCACCCCTTGCCCCCTCATGCAGCAAAGCCCCGCGGAGCTGTTGATGGGTCGGCGCCTGCGGACCATCCTGGATAGACTACACCCCCTCTATTGAGGACTTCAGCCTGGCAACCTGGGGCACCCTTCCCGTTCTTTCGCTATTGGGGATTTGGTTTGGGCCCGTAACTACCCAGGGGACCCTCGGTGGGTGCCTGCCACCGTCACCGATGTAACCGGCCCCGTTTCCTACAGGGTCCACCTACCCGATGGCAGCGAGTGGCGGCGCCACCTGGATCAACTGAGGCGCCGCCACCCTCCGGAGGCCTCCAGTCAAACCGACATGCAGAGGTTGGCCGCCGACATCAGGCAGCCTGCCCAGGATCCACCGCAGTTCCAGCGCACCGTTCCATCACTGGCCTTCCCTGAGTCAGGCCACCCCTGCCCGGCCGCTGGGTCACCGCAGCCCCCAGCACAGCCCCCAGCAACCGCTCAATCCGCCTTCGCATTCCCTTCTTCCGCCCAGTTAGGCCTTCCATTGTCAGGCCCTTCCCATCGCCTGGCCGCTTACCGGCCTGTTCAAAATCAATCGCCTCTTCCAGCCACGTCCCCTCCGCCCGGCCTACCTTCTTCTAGGGCTCCGCCTCCTGGTCTAGGCCGCAGTGACATCACCCGGAGCTCCACTCCCTCCAGGGAGGAGCTCTCACAGGGACGTCTTCACTCTCTGGCGCCGCCTCTTCAACTGAGGTGTTCTGGGCATGTCTGCCATCCGCCCGCCTACCTGCAAGAGTACGCATGCGCCACTCTTGACGCATGCACCCTCGCTGGGGGGGAAGAGGTGTTAAGTCCTCGGACTTACGAATGACAGCTTGGCAACAGCCAGGCTGCTGGAGCCAATCAGGCACGACCTGAAGTTGCCGGGCTGTCATACGCGCGGCTATTGGTTTCCCTGTCTGACAGCTCCGTATAAATAGCTGTCAGACAGGGAGTGGGTGCCGGTCTACTGTTCTTGTTTGCTGTTGCCTGTAATAAAAGTTGGTTGACTTTACCTTTACCTCAGACGCCTCCCGCCTGGTTCTTTCCGAGAATCCAACAGGGCGAGTGCCTGTCAGCATCCTTGCCTCCTTCCTCCAAGAGCCGCAGTGAGGATGGCCTCAAGTGTCATCCAGGGACAGCCCTCAGAGGAGCCCGAAACAAAGCATCAGCGAGGAAGGAGTCTCTGGTGGCTGCAGAAGCGGTGGGGGCGGCTTAAGCACAATCGCGGGCAGTCAGTTCCAACTCTCCCTTCCCCAAGCATGTTCCATTGCTTCTGGCGCCGCTTTTGGTGAATCTGGCTCGATGGTGGAGCTCTTGCCATCGTTGAGAGCATCGCTAGCAGCTGCTTCTTGCCATCGCTGCCGAGTCGATTCACCAAAAGTGGTGCCAGCAGCAACAGGAAGCAACATGCTCGAGGAAGAGAGAGCCAGAACTGAGAGCCCACAAAATAGGCAGTAAAATTTTATGAAACGCACCTCTGCTGCACAAGCATAAAAGCACCCTCTCTCAATTCTTCGGAGCCTTACCTAATTGTTCCCAAGAGAGAATTTCCAGACTAAGAAGATTCCTCTATTACAGGTGGAACATAATGAAGTATTTGGCTTAAACTTTGCATATGGGGGTCTTATTCGTGCCTGAATGTGTAATTGCAGTATGACAAAAAATATTAAACTTATAGGGAACAATCATATTCTCATTCAGTTAATATGAATCAAATGTGAATCAAATCATGGAATAAATAGGAAAATATTACTTATATTGCTAATATATTATAGTTTAGCTAAGGACTATTATTGCCTATCTCATTTAAGGACTGGTATAAATAGAAGCAAATAGCAGAAAATATATTTGCATATCTGCAAAAGAGAGAAAAGTCAATAAAATCAGTTTTTAAAAGTTAATCATTCTTTATTATTTACAGGAGATCCTCTGAGAGCTGTTGGTGTTGATTTTCTCAGGTATGACAACACCCGTCTTCATCATACCAATGAGTTTTCCCACAGTAGCTTAATTGTGAGACGTGGACAAGAATTTCGGCTAAAAGTGACATTTAGTAGGGAACTGCAAGACAATGACAAAGTCACTCTACAGCTGAGTATTGGTAAGCATTGGCAACTACTATCAAAAGATATCAAGTGTGATATATTGATGTAAAATATAATAAATAATAAAATGAAATGGATTATGGAACATAACATTAGCTTTTTAGACTAGCTAAATGATTTAATCCACACACACACACAACATTCCTTGCCATGGTATCAAATTGGTCTACTTACAATTATTTTAGGATGTACATTCACAACTGAGTTTTCATCTTGGGGCTGACTGCTGCTAAAAAAAACTGCAGATAGAATCTAGTATAAAACTAATGTTTTCTTTTAAAAAATGGAACAAGCTCCCTATATGAATAGTGTGTAACCTGGAGGATGAGTCTAAGGAAAACTAGATGTTGGCAGGACACCAGCTGCTTACATTGAGACTGGATCCTCCATCAAACTGAAGGGGTCAGTGCCTTTATATAAATTCTGTTTTGGTTATTGGACTAATCAGAGCTTAACTAGCAGTCAAAGGATTTGCTTGTTTTATTTTTCAGGAGGCTATTGACCTTGTAGAAAACTTTCTACAAAGTTGATACAATATTCCATTTTGGAACACCTGCCTACACACTAAAATTAACTCAATTGTGTCTAGCTCAGGACATCATGTTTTCTGATTCTCCCACCTTTGCTTTTCCAACCAGTTGCTCTAATCCTCAAAGGCAATTACACATACAATCCAAGTAGCTGCTATGGTCTGGATTCCACAAGTCACCAAACAAACAAAAAGCAGCAAGCTGGTAGATCTGAAGTGATTGCTGAACTCCAACTCCTAATTGCCTCTTCATGAGGTACAATTAGAGAAGACTCCTGAGAGCTGAAACCAGGCAATTTCTTAGGGGAAGGGGTGAACTTCCCTGCTCCTATGATAAGAAAAAGGATGGGAAGAGGAATTAAGGGAGAAGCTCTGTCTTGCATTTTACATTAGTATCCCATCTCCTTTTAGCTATCCATTAGCTCCAAAATTGTTTTCTTATCCAGACGGTAGCTGAGTTCTTTGGGTTTAAGCTATTAAATAATGTTTCTCAACCCATTCTGTTCTTTCAACATAATGTTGCTATTCACTTTCATTGAGTTGGGTGACTATAGAAATTGAATAAATAAAATAAATAAATTTATACCATAGCTCATAAAATCTTTCAAAGTGGTATTTTATTAAAGGACAATTTGTACAGGACTACATCAAACTGCAGATGCTCTTCAATGGCCTATTACACCAACAAAGACAATTTGGACAGTTTCTTATCTCTCTGCAGTAAAAACTAAACATAGCCATTCCTATTATGTGGCAATTACAGGTAGTCCTTGACTTAGGACCACAATTGAAACCAAAATTTTTGTTGCTAAGTGAATCATTAAGTGAATTTTGCCCCATTTAATGACTTTTCTTGCCATCTCTGTTAAATAAATCACTGCAATTATTAAGTTAGTAATATGGTTGTTATGTGAATCTGGCTTCCCCATTGACTTTGCTTGTAAGAAGATTGCAAAAGGTGATCACATGACCCTGAGATACTGCAACCATCATAAATATGAGTCAGTTGCCAAGCATCCGCATTTTTAAAAAGTTTTTATTTTTAGACAAACATAGACAAACAAAACATAAAACCTTCTTAAATTACATACAGTGTGTCGATTGGTTACAAGGTTTTTGTGCATCCTTTCCATAATCATCACTTACAATTTATATGAAATCACATATTATCAAGTCAAATATATTTGTATACCTTATTATCATTGTACCACATTTATTTAACTATCACTATTATTGCTTCATTTTAAACAAGATATTCTAAATATTGGATTCATTTATATTATAACAATTCATTACATCATCTTAAATCTATCCAATAATAATATATCTTTATGTTATATTCTGTATCATTTTATTATTCTCGTATTTATAACATTCTCTAACATTTTTTATCTAACCACTGATAAAATAAATCCCATATCTTATAAAATTGTTTATCTTCCTGTTCTTTAATTTCAAATGTCAATTTACTCATTTCAGCACATTCCATTATTTTATCAATAACATCTTCTTGCGTTGGTATTTCCTCATTTTTCCAATTTTTAGCAAATACAATTTTAACTGCTGTTAACACATTTACAATCAAATGTTTCAATTCTCTATTGTATGTTTCCAGTATAATTCCCAATAGAAAGATTTCTGGTTTAAAGTCTATATGTTTTTATGTCATTTTATTCCAACCAGGTGTGGATTTTAGTTCAATGTCTTTTAGCTTCTACGCAAGTCCACCACATATGGTAATATGAACCCGGTATCTGATGACATTTCCAACACTTTTCCAATTTATTCTTGCTATTCTCGTCGGGGATAGGTGCCACCTGTAAAACATCTGATACAAATTTTCTTTATATGCTGATGACATTGTCATTTTATAATTTTGAGACCATAATTTCTGCCAATTCTCTAAGTCAATCCCATGTCCAAAATTCCCCCCCAAGCAATCATAGATTCTTTAACTTGTTCTTCTTCTAACTTAACCTCTAGTAGGTGTCTATATAATTTTTTAATCACCTTTTCATCAGTACCTATCAAAAGTTTATCTAACTCAGTCATTTTATCATGGAAACCTTCCATTTTAAGAGCTTTGTCATATCTGGAATGTATTTACGCATATGAAAACCAGTTCATCTTTATATCTTGCTGTTCCAGTTCTTGCATAGATTTAAGTTCACCCTTTGCATTCAATATTTCACCATATCTAACTGTTTGTTCCTTTTTGTATGTTACTGGATATGAAAAAGCTTCAATAGTTGATAACCAGACTGGAATTTTTAAGTAATGTTGCTTCTTAATCTTTTCCCAATTTAATAGCAAAGCCTCGCATATGTAATGTCTTCTAAAATATCCCTGCGTTTTAGTTCCCTTGTACCATAAGAAAGTGTGCCATTCCAACAGCAAATCATGTCCTTCTACAGTCAATAATCTATAGTTTCTTAATGTTATCCATTCCTTTACCCACATCAAACATTAGCTGATAGTATAACTCCCAGTTAGGTAGACCAAATCCTCCTCTTGTTCTAGCATCTTGCAACAATTTTAATTTTATTCTCACTTTCTTTCCCTGCCAAATATACTTCAATGCTATTTTGTTTAAATTGTCAAAATATTTTTCCCTAGTCTAATTGGAAATGTCTGGAATAAATATAAAATCCTGGGTAATATATTCATCTTGATTGTTGATATTCTCCCTATTATTGATAATTGAAATTTTTCCCATTTTGCCAAATCTGTCGCAACCTGTTGTTTAAGTTTATGGTAATTGTTCTCTTTAAGTGTACTACATCTTGCTGTCAAATATATCCCAAAATACTTGACTTTTTTCGTGACTTGGATCTTCAAAGCTTCTGCCAATTTTTCCTTTTGTCTTAATAACATTCTTTGTCAAGAACTTTGTTTTGTTTTTATTTATTTTCAAACCTGCTACTTTTCCATATTCCTCTATTTTTTTCTATCAATTTAGGTGCAGTTTCTAGTGGGTCCTCTAAGATGAAGACCAGGTCATCTGCAAATGCCTGCAATTTATATTCTTCCTTTTTAATTTTCATTCCTTTTATGTCTTTTTCTTCTCTAATGTTTCTATTTAGGACTTCTAATGTTAAGACAAAAAGTAGAGGCGATAGTGGACAACGTTGTCTTGTCCCTTTCCTTATTTCAATAGAGTCTGTCAGTTCTTTGTTTATCATTATCTCTGCTGTTTGTTTGTGTATATAGTTTATATGGCTTGGGTGAATTTCTTACCAAAGCCCATCTGTTTCAGCTGTAGCAACATAAATCGCCAGTTCACATTGTCAAAGGCTTTCTGTGCATCTAAGAACATTAAAGCCATTTGTTTTTCAGAATATGCCTCATAATATTCCAAAGTGTCCAGAATTATTCTCATGTCTTTAATTTGTCTCTTTGGCAGAAAGCCATTTTGATCAGGGTGAATAAAGTTATTTAAATATTTTTTAAATCTTTCTGCCAATATTGAAGCAAATATCTTATAGTCTGAATTTAGCAGGGAAATAGGTCTATAGTTCTTAATTTGAAGTGGGCCGGCTTCCTCTTTTGGTGGAAGTGTGATATATGCTTCTGACCACGATTTGGGTATCCTCATCTTTAACATAACTTCATTCATAACTTCTAGTAGTGGAAGACACAATGATTCGTGCAGTGTCTTATAAAATTCCACTGGCAATCCATCCGGACCTGGAGCTGTTCCATTGTTTTGTTTTTTAAGTGCTTCAATTAACTCCATCATTGCTATATTGCCTTCTAGCATCATTTCAGTTTCTTTAGGTATCCGGGATAGATTCATTTTCTGCTAATATTGTTTAGTTCCTCCCTCTCCTATATTCTCTTGTTCATACAATTTTCCGTAGTAATCTTGTATAATTTTTTCTTCTCTTCATTTCTGTTGCAAATTTGCCCTTGATCATCTATTAATTGCATTATTTTTCTTGATTCTCTCCCTTTTTTCAATTTATACGCTAACCATCTGCCTGGTTTATTTTCATTTTCAAAGTAATTCTGTTTAGCAACTCTAATTTTTGTGCTAGTTCCCCCTTTTCCATTAACTCCATTTTATGTTTAATTGTGTCCATTTTTATTTTTTTATTTTTATTTTTTAAACAGAACTTTTTTATTTTTCTTTAAAAAAAAACACAAATATGTCATCATTTGTCAATCATTAAAACATTGAAGTACATTTTTTTTGTTGTGTGTGCCCCTCCCTCCCTCCACCCCCCACCCCCCTCCTCCTTCCCCCCCCCCGACTTCCCAGAACCCGTACACGGTATGGATTTTTAACTAACACAGTCTAAAATCTATTGAGAAAAAAGAAATAAAGAAATTAATGATATTCTAGATTGACCTTAGCTTCTTCTTACTGAACTGACTTTTAACAGTTTAAATCATTTCTGATCTTAAGCATAGGCTAACTGGAATTTCTTAGTCCCGTATTTATTTTGTATATAGTCAATCCATTTTTTCCAGTCTCGTTTATATATCTCATTTGAATGATCTTTGAGATATGCCGATATTTTCGCCATCTCGGCTAAGTTTGTTACTTTCAATGTCCATTCTTGGATTGTAGGCAAGTCTTCCTTCTTCCAATATTGCGCCACCAACAGTCTTGCTGCAGTTATCAGGTGCAGAATCAAATTGGTCTCTACCACTGTAAAGTCAGTACATATACCTACTAGAAATAACTGAGGAATAAACTTTATCCTTCTTTTAAAAACATTTTGCATGACCCACCATATTTTTATCCAAAATGCCTTAACCTTTTGGCAGGTCCACCATATATGATAATATGTAGCATCGAGAGAACCACACCTCCAACATTTAGGCTGTACATTCGGATACATAGAAGCCAACTTTTTAGGATCTAAATGCCATCTATAGAACATCTTGTAAAAATTTTCTCTCAGATTTTGAGCTTGTGTAAATTTCACATTTCTTACCCAGATTCTTTCCCATGTATCCAACATTATTGGTTCCTCAATATTTTGAGCCCATTTTATCATACAATCTTTAACTAATTCTGTTTCCGAATCCATCTGTATTAATACATTATATATCCTCTTTATATGCATTAAGCTTTGATCTCTTATTTGTTTAAACAGATTATCCTCAACTTGGATAAAACCAATTTTTTGATCTATTTTCCACCTAGCCTGTAATTGCCCATACTGGAACCATGTTTGAACTACCTTCTCCTCTTTTAATACCTCTAAAGATTTTAATTGTAATACCCCCCTTTCCGAGGTAAGAAGCTGTCTGTAAGTAATTCTGTCCTGTTTTTGTGCTGTATTCATATTTTCAATTGCGTGTCTAGGAATTGCCCACATGGGTATCTTGTCATTTAATTTATATTGGTATTTCTTCCAAACCCGCAATAAAGCATTTCTTAAAATATGACTTTTAAAATTCTTATCCAATTTTTTGTTGAATAACAGGTAAGCATGCCAACCAAATACCAGATCGTGTCCCTCAATATTCAATATTCTATCATTGGTTAAATGAGTCCAATCACTAATTACAGATAAAGCCACTGCATCATAATATAGTTTTAAATTAGGTAGTTTCAATCCTCCTCTCTCACGTACATCTTGCATTATTTTCATCTTTACCCTCGGCTTCTTTCCTGCCCACACAAATTTGTTGATACCCTTCTGCCATTCTAAAAGGTTCGCATCTTTTTTAAGTATAGGTAACATTTGGAAAAGAAATAAAATTTTTGGTAAAATGTTCATTTTCACTGCCGCTATCCTACCCAGCAAAGATAAGTGCAATTTCTCCCATTTTTTCATCTCTGTCTGTATGCTATGCCAAAGTGGTTCATAATTATGCTTATATAATTTCCCATTTGAAGTTAAAATGTTAACTCCAAGATATTTGACTTTTTTAACTACCTCACATCCTAACATCACTCCTAATTCTTCCTTTTGTTTAATATTCATATTTATAGCTAATATTTTGGTTTTTCCTAAGTTTATTTTAAAGCCCGACACTTGACCATATTGATTAATCGTATTCATTAAAACCATACTGGATTCCTGCGGTTGTTCCAATATTATGACCAAATCATCCGCAAAAGCGCGGACTCTATATTCTTGCTGCCTAATCTTGATCCCTTTTAAACCATCCAAGCCCCGTATTTTATTCAACAATACTTCCAAAGTTATAATAAACAATAATGGGGACAAAGGGCAGCCCTGTCTTGTACCTTTTCCAATTTGAAAAGAGTCTGTTAAACTTCCATTGACTATGATTTGTGCTGTTTGCTGTTGGTATATTGCTTTAAAGTTGGTATATTGCTTTAACCCAATAGGAGATAAAAAATTATCTCCTGTCTGCATTTTTTGCAGTATCTTCAGCAGAAATTGCCAGTTAACTCGATCAAAGGCCTTCTCAGCATCCAAAAATATAAACGCAGCAGGGATCTGGTTGTTCTTTCCCAAATATCCTAATGCATTAATAATTAATCTAACATTACTTTTCATCTGTCTTCCTTGTATAAAACCTGTTTGGTCCGTATGTATCAATTGTTGAATGACCAACATTAACCTATTTGCTAATATTTTAGTAAAAATTTTATAATCTACATTCAATAATGAAATAGGTCTATAATTTTTTGGTTGAGTAGTATCTTGATCTTCTTTGGGTATCAAAGATATAAACGCTGTCTTCCAAGATGGAGGGACTTTACCTTCCGTTTGAATCATATTAAATAATTCTCTAAGAGGTTCTACCATTTCTAACTGTAAGTTTTTATAGTAAACCGCTGTCAAACCATCTGTACCTGGTGCTTTCCCTGACTTTAATTGCTTAATTACCTGCAGGATTTCCCCCGAGGTTATTGGTTGATTCAATTTTTGCCTGTGTTCTTCTCTAACTGAAGGTATTTTCTCTTTGTCTAAATTGTTTGTCTATGTCTAAACCATTAATTTTATCCCCTTTATACAGTTCTGTAAAAAATTCCCAGAAAGCCTTTTGAATCTCTTCCTGTTGAAACACCTCCTTCCCTCTGTAAATCAGTTTAGATATATTTCGAGTTTTCCTTTTTTTCCTAATCTGATAAGCTAACCATCTGCCAGGTTTGTTTGCATTACAAAAAGTATTGTGTTTTGCATATAATAAATTAGTAGCTACCTGGTCAGAGATCAACATGTCAAATTGAGATTTTAATATGTTAAAAGCTTCCTTAACCTTTGTATCGTCTGGGTTCATTGTTAACTCCAGCTCTTTTCTCTTAATTTCCTCTTCCAGTTCTGTTTGTTTTAACCCTTGCTTATTTCTATGTGTTTTATTTATATTCATCAAAACTCCTCTCATATACGCTTTGCTTGCGTCCCATACAAATTCCATAGATGTACCCTTATTCATATTCAAAACAAAATATTCAGATAGTAATTTTTTACAATCATTAATATACTTTTCATATCTAAATAAGTTTTCATTCAATCTCCAAGACCTTCTTGCCTGCACTACCCTTCCCAACTCCATCCAAACTGGGTTATGGTCCGAAAGGACCCTAGCTGCAATCTTTGTTTTCTTGACCCTAGAAAGCAAATCATTAGTGGTTAGTATAAAATCAATCCTTGAAAGGGATTGATGCCTGTCCGAGAAGAAAGTGAAGTCATATTCCTCTGCATTTCTTTCTCGCCAAATATCTCTCAATTCAAAATCATCCATAATGTCAAAGAAAGATTTGGGTAACTTTGCTCGCATCTTGGTATTTAGGCGGGAAATCTTCTTATCTCTCTTAGTGTCTATCACTCCATTCCAGTCACCCAATAGTATACAGGAACTATAGTCCCACTGTACTAATTTAGCATGAAGATTTCTATAGAATCTATCTTGCTGTTGATTGGGAGCATAAATTCCCAAAAGTAATGTCTTTTTCCCTTCTAAGATTAAGTCTAAAGCAATATATCTTCCGAAGGGATCTGCTTCTATTAATTCAGCTTTCATATCTTTTCTTAAGTATACAACTATACCATTCTTCTTTTTCATAGCAGAAGCTGCAAAATGTTGACCAAGTTTTGAGTTGATCAAATATTTTTGATCAGTTGACTTGATATGAGTTTCTTGCAAACAAATTACATCGTTCTTAAACTGTTTGAGATAATGAAATATTTTCTTCCTCTTCTGTGGAGAATTCAGTCCGTTGACATTCCATGTTAAAATCTTAGTTGTCATCTTTGGTTGGTTGAAGCATTTTTAGAGCTTCCTGCACGGCCTGTTTAACCTTAGGTCTAGCTCCTCCCACTGCTTCCAGATTTGTTATTGTAGTTCCTTGATCGATGGCCGATGATTGTTGATGCTGTTGCTTTTTAGCTTGTTTCTCCATACGTCTAGTAGTCATGCGGCTAGGTCTTGGTTCCATAGCACCTTGCACTTCTAGAGAAGAGAGATGCTCCATCTTGTCTGGTGGTTGTGTAGTTTGCTGTCTATCCTGTCCTTCTTGTGGTCTTTCTCTAGGTCCAGATGGTGCAGGGTGTCCGGCCTTCAATATATTATAATAAAATCTCGGGCTTTCCATACAGAGTTGAGGCGGTACCTTTGCTTATCAAATGTAAATATGATGCCAAATGGTGCATCCCATCTATACTGTATCTGACGATTTCTGAGTTCTTCGACCAAAAAAGCGTAGTCTCTCCTGGCTCTTAACATTTGAGGTGGTATCTCTTTCAAAACAGCCAGGTCTTGACCGCCAATTTGAAGCTTAGTGTTATAAGACGCTTGCAGTACCATATTTCTAAGCTCTCTTGTAGTAAAATATATAACGATGTCTCGAGGAAGCTGCTTCTGCTTTGCCAGCCAGGAGTTAACGCGGTAAGCTTTGTCAATTTGCCAGTCTTGGTTGGTCCCTGGTCTTCCCATCAGGCGGTCAAAAGCTTCCGATAGGATCTGTTTCAGGTTCTCCTGTTTCTCCTCACGCAGCCCCCTTACTCTTAATGCGAACTCCATTTGTCGGTACTGTATCATAATAATTTCTTTTTCAGCATTTTCCACTTTTTGTTCCACCACCTCTGTTTTCAATGTCAAGTTAGCATTGGCATCATTAAGAACCTCTAGAGTATCTTCCATTCCAGAAATATGTTCTGTTAATACAGTTACAAGACTCAGCATGTCGTCTCTAATTTTATCAACCTTAGCGTCAAATTTCTCATACAGCTCCTGTTTAAGTCCTTTTATTTCACTTTTAATTTCTTCTTTCATTTCTTTTATTTCCTCTTTTCTCTCCTCTCTATTATCTCTAAACTTATCTTCCATTTTAATTGTCTGTGCATTAAGAGCCTCGCTTAGATTACTCAGGAAAAATTCTTTCGTTAACACATCCCCAGCAGGGGGCGTAGGAAGCGGAGGCTGCAGCTTTGTGCCAGGCACTGAGGATGTGCCCCTGGAAGTAGAGGGTGATGACTTCAAGTTAATATTTGGTTTTGAGGCCATTTCAAAATTTATCTGCCTGCAGTTAATAAAACTCTATTGCCTGAATATGCAGCTTTAAGTAAAGAGGCTTTTATTTTGAAGTTTAAGGCTTGGCAAAACTTTAAGTGAGTAAACATTGTAACAAGACCGTTCAGCAGATTCATCACCATTTAACTTCCAGATAATCAAGGTTAATGAAGGAGTAAAATTCTTCTATTGTGAAACCAAAACATATGATAAGCAATCTCTTTTGTTTTGAATTCTTGTGAGGATTAGCAAAAAGTGTTCGTTATTACCGGAGAAACCAGCCTGTTCGGCGCCATTTTAAAAGCCTCTAAATAAATAATTTTTCGGAGGAGAAAAAGAAAAGAAGCTAAAATGTTGATAAACAATTATTGTCCGCGCAAACGGATTCAGCTCGTGATAAGATTAAATCAAACAAAACTTTGAACAGAGTGGGGGAGACCTACTTTGTCCTGCACAAGGCAGTTTGAAGTTCCCAGCACGGACAGCCATTCTGCCTTGGGCTAGCCCCCCTTTCCTTGCAAGCACAAAAGCTGCAAAAATCGAAGAGCATTTGCCAGCAAAACAGTTTCTTCTTTCCTTCTTGCCTGAAGGATAAGAAAACCTGATAAGACGTCAGATGGAAGATCCTCTAAACAGGTACGTAGCCAGGAATTCGGAGGCAGCTGATTTTTTGCTGCCACCACCAGCAGGCTCCTCCCAGGAAGCTCGTGTCCATTTTTATTTTAATGTCATTTTTTGTGTAGATTTCTGTAACTCTTTTTCAAGTCTCTTACAGTCGTCATCTAGTATTTTAAAGCCTTGTCTTTTCTTTGTATTTCTTTTCCTTGTATAGTCTATTATCAAGCCTCTGGCATAAGCCTTCATTGTATCCCAAAGATTCTGCATTGATGTGTCTTCTTTTCTGTTTTCTTTAAAGAAGAATGCCAATTCTTTCTCCATTTTCTGTACAAAGTCCTTTTCTTTTAATATAGTATTGTTTAGCATCCATCTAGATCTTCTCCTTTGTCCTTTCCATGTAATTGTTCACTGGATTGTGGTCCGCCCAAGTGCTTGTTTCTATGTCAATTTCCTGTATGTTACAAATCAATTCTGTTGAAATCCATATCATATTTATTTGGCCATTGAGGGGGACATACTGAGATGGGACAATTGTTCAGAGCGAGTCATCCATACCATCCAGGAGGCCAGACGACCGTCCATTATGCGGGTATACAACGTGATGTGGTCCACTTTCTGTAGGTGGTGCCGCCCCCTGGGGATGGTCCCAAGATCAGCTTCACTCCCTCAAGTCCTGGAATTCCTCCAGGATGGCCTGGACAAGGGACTGGCCCCAAACACCCTGCGAAAACAGATGACGGTGCTCGCCACAGTGCTTCACAGAGGCGCAGGCACTCACTGACATACCATTCCAGGGCTCGTGCATTTCTGAAAGGTGCTGCCAACCTCAGACATCCAATGGTTCATCGTTACCCTTCATGGGAGCTTCCAGTTGTGCTCAAAGCCCTGACATCGGCTCCATTTGAACCAATCCGTTCCATTAGTCTACATCTGCTAATGTTAAAGGTAGCCTTCCTCATGGTGATAACTTCGACTCGGAGGATCTCAGAGATTGTAGCCCTGTCAGTGCGCAGTGACCTCTGTATTTTCCACCTAAACAGGGTGGTCCTGCGTCTGGATCCTTCCTTCCTCACGAAAATCAACTCCTCGTTCCATCGCGCTTAGGAGTTGGCCCTTCCTGACTTTTGCCCCCATCCAACACATCCCTGTGAACGGAAATGGCATCACCTCGACATTTTTTTCAAAATATACTTTGTTTATTCTCCATTTTCATAATATATAATCACATGTATACTATTACATAGCCAATATCATATTGTATTAAGTAGTAATTACATCAGTTCCTCTTGTCATCAACGCCCAGAAAGATAAAAACCCATTATTAGCTCTTCTGCTCTCCATACACCTCTTTCTTCTGCCTCTCTCCTACCTCCTTTCTTCCCTCCATCATCCTTTTCTACTCTACTTCCCCTTCCTTTCTCCTTCTCCTCTCTCTTCATTCCATTCCTCCTTATTCTCCTCATCTTCCCCCCTTACCCTCTCTCCTATCCCTCTTTTCCTATCTTTCTTCTCTCCTCTGCTTTCCACTTTTCCTCTCATTCACTTGGTGTATTTCAGCTTCTGAGCAAACTCCATTCTATGTTGATGGTATTTATGCTTCCATATCAATATACTTAACATATCTTAGTTTTAAAGAAAAAATAAGAGAAGACAGTATACATGTGCAATCATATTACTTTAAAATCTAATACCCCTCGTCAAGCCTAATATATATCCCTCCCTCACATCCTTCGTCCCAACCCCCCCAGCCTTCCCTCCCCCAATATCCCAGAACCCATACATGGTATAAATCTTTAACAAAAACAGTCTAAAATATATTGGAAAAATGAATTTAAAAATGATAACATCTTTACATTGAACTTAGCTCCTCCTTGCTAGGCTAACTTTAAACAATTTATATCATTCCTGATCTTAATAATAAGCTATCTGGAATTTTTTAGTCCCATATTTATTTTGAATATAATCGATCCATTTTTTCCAGTCTCGTTTATATCTCTCGTTTGAGTAGTCCTTAAAATATGCAGATATTTTAGCCATCTCGGCTAAATTTGTGACTTTCAATGCCCATTCTTGAATTGTAGGCAAATCTTCCTTCTTCCAGTATTGCACCACCAACAATCTAGCTGCAGTTATTAAATGCAAAATCAAATTAATCTCTACAGCTGTACAATCAGTAATTATACCTAACAAAAATAACTGAGGGGTAAACTTTATCCTTTTTTAAAGAACATTTTGCATAATCCACCATATTTTTATCCAAAATGCCTTAACCTTTTTGCAAGTCCACCATATATGAAAATATGTAGCGTCGAGAGAATCACATCTCCAGCATTTGCGTTGTAATTTCGGATACATAGAAGCCAACTTTTTAGGATCTAAATGCCATCTATAAAACATCTTATAAAAGTTTTCTCTCAAGTTTTGGGCTTTTAAGAAATTTTACATTTCTTACCCAAATCCTTTCCCATGTATCCAACATTATTAGTTCTTCAATATTTTGAGCCCACTTTATCATACAGTCTTTAACTAATTCTGTTTCGGAGTCCATCTGTATTAATACATTGTGTAGTCTCTTTATATGCATTAAGCTTTGATCTCTTATTTGTTTAAATAAATTATCCCCGACTTGCATAAAACCATTTTTTTGATCTGTTTTCCACCTGGCCTGTAGCTGTCCATACTGGAACCAGGTTTGAATTACCTTTTCCTCTTTTAATTCATCCAAGGATTTTAGTTGTAATACATCCCTTTCTAGGGTAAGAAGCTGTCTGTAAGTAATTATATCCTGTTTTTGTACTATGTTTTGTACTATGTTCATATTTTCTATTGCATGTCTAGGGATTGCCCACATGGCAATATCATTTAATTTGTATTGATATTTTTTCCAGACCTGTAGTAAAGCATTCCTTAAAATATGACTTTTAAAATTCTTGTCCACTTTTTTGTTATATAGCAGGTAAGCATGCCAGCCATATACCAGATCATACCCCTCGATATTAAGTATCCTATCATTTGTTAAATTAATCCAATCACTAATTACAGATAAAGCTACTGTGTCATAGTATAGTTTTAAATTGGGTAATTTCAAACCTCCCCTCTCATGCGCATCTTGCATTATTTTTAGTTTTACTCTCGGCTTCTTCCCTGCCCATCCAAATTATTAATACCCTTCTGCCATTCTAACAGGTTCACATATTTTTAAGTATAGGTAGCATTTGGAAAAGAAATAAAAATTTAGGTAAAATATTCATTTTCACTGCTGCTATTCTTTCCAGCAAGGATAACTGTAACTTCTCCCATTTTTTCATCTCTGTCTGTATACTATGCCAAAGTGGTTCATAATTATACTTATATAACTTCCCGTTTGAGGTTGAAATATGAACTCCTAAATATTTGACCTTTTTAACTATTTCACATCCTATCATTCCTTCTAGTTCTTCCTTTTGTTTAATATTCATATTTGTAGCTAATATTTTTGTTTTCTCTAGATTTATTTTAAATCCTGACACTTGACCATATTGATTAATCATATTCATTAAGATCTTACTAGATTCCTGCGGTTGGGTTAATATTATAACTAGATCATCCGCAAAAGCATGTACTCTATATTCTTGCTGCCTAATCTTAATTCCCTTTAGGCCCTCCAAGCCCCGTATTTTCTTCAACAATATTTCCAAAGTTATAATAAACAGTAATGGGGACAAAGGACAACCCTGTCTTGTACCTTTTTCAATTTGAAAAGAATCTGTTAAACTTCCATTAACTATAATTTGAGCTGTTTGCTGTTGATATATTGCTTTAATTGATTGTAAGAAATGTTCTCCTATTTGCATTTTTTGCAGTGTTTTCAACAGGAATTGCCAGTTAACTCAATCAAAGGCTTTCTCAGCATCCAGAAATATGAGCACAGCAGGAATTTGGTTATTCTTTCCCAAATATTCTAGTGCATTAACAATTAATTTTACGTTACTTCTGATTTGTCTCCCTTGAATAAAACCTGTTTGATCATTATGAATCAATTGTTGAATAACCAACATTAACCTATTTGCTAGTATTTTAGTAAAGATTTTATAATGTACATTAAGTAGTGATATAGGTCTGTAGTTTTTTGGTTGAGTAATATCTTGGTCTTCTTTGGGTATCAAGGATATCAAAACTGTCTTCCAAGATGGAGGTAACTAACCTTCCGTTTGAATCTTATTAAATAATTCCTTAAGAGGTTCTACCATTTCTAATTGTAGATTTTTATAGTAAGCCGCTGTCAAGCCATCTGTTCCAGGTTCCTTCCCTGCCTTTAACTGCTTAATTACCTGTAGAATTTCCCCCGAAGTTATTGGTTGATTCAATCTTTCCCTCTGCTCTTCTTTAACTATGGGTATTTTTTCTTTATCCAAGTATCTCTCTATATCTAGACCATTAATTTTGTCACCCTTGTACAACGCTGTAAAGAATTCACGGAAGACCTTTTAAATCTCACCATGTTGATACACTTCTTTCCCTCTGTAGTGCAATTTGGCTATGTTACGAGATTTTTGTTTTTTCCTAAGCTGATATGCTAAGAAGATCTACCAGATTTATTTGCATTGCAGAAAGTGTTATGTTTTGCATATAACAGACTAGTGGCTACCTGGTCTGAGATCGACATATTAAATTGGTCTTTTAATAAGGTAATTGCTTCTTTAATCTTTATATATCCTGGTTTTAAAATTAACTCTTGCTCTTTCTTCCTAATTTCATCTTCCAGTTCTGTTCGCTTTTCCCCTTGTTTACGTCTATGTAATCTATTTAGATTTATCAAAGCTCCTCTCATATATGCTTTACTTGCATCCCATACAATTTCCATAGATGTACCCTTATTCATATTAAAAACAAAGTATTCTGTTAACAATTTTTTACATTCATTAGTATATTTCTCATATCTAAATAAATTTTCATTCAATCTCCAAGACCTTCTTCCTTGCGTCACCCCTCCCAACTCCATCCAAACTGAATTATGATCTGATAAAACTCTGGCACATATCTTTGTCTTCTTCACCCTAGAAAGCAAATCATTGGTAGTTAGTATGAAATCAATTCTGGAAAAGGATTGATGTCTATCAGAAAAGAAGGTAAAATCGTATTCTTCTGCATTTCTTTCTCGCCAAATATCTCTCAGTTCGAAATCATCCATCATATCAAAAAAGGACTTAGGTAGTTTCGCTCGCATTTGAGTATTTGGCCAAGAAGCCTTCTTATCTTTCTTAGTGTCCATAACACCGTTCCAGTCACCCAAAAGTATGCAGGACCTATAATCCCACTGGCATGAAGCTTTCTATAAAATCCATCTTGTTGTTGATTGGGAGCATATATTCACATTAGCAATGTCCTTTTCCCTTCTAATACCAAGTCTATTGCGATATATCTTCCGTGGGGAACTGCTTCGATTAATTCAGCTTTCATATCCTTCCTTAAGTATATAACTATACCATTTTTCTTCTCCGAAGCAGAAGCTATAAAATGTTGTCCAAATCTTGTATTAATCAGATGTTTTTGATCAGTTGATCTAATGTGAGTTTCTTGCAAACAAATTATATCATTGTTGAACTGTTTAAGATAGTGATTTATTTTCTTTCTTTTCTGTGGAGAGTTTAATCCATTGACGTTCCATGTTAGGAACTTAGTTGTCATCTTTGGCTCCCTGAAGCTTTTTTAGAGCCACCTGAACATCCTGGAATTTAACCTTTGGTCTGGCTCCTCCCACTGCTTCTAAGCTGGTACCTGTAGCATCTTGACCGATAACAGGTGTTTGTTGTGATTGTTGCTTTTTTAATTGTTGGTCCATTCATCTGGTAATCACAGGGTTTGTCTTTGTTCCTTGGCTCTTTGTGCTTCTGAGAGAGAAAGATGATCCATACTTGTTGATAATTGTGTAGTTTGCTGTTTATCTTGTCCTTCTTGTTCTCTTTCTCTAGGTCCAGGTGGGACGGGGTGTCCGGCCTTCAAGATATTATGGTAAAAATCTCGGGCCTTCCATACTGAATTAAGACGGTATCTTTGCCCCTGAAAAATGAGTTCTAGTCCGACTGGTGCATCCCATCTGAACTGTAGCTGACGATTTTTAAGCTCTTCGACTAAAAAGGCGTAGTCTTTCCTAGATCTTAGCATTTGAGGTGGTATCTCTTTCAAAACAGTCACTTCCTGATCCCCAATTTGAAGCTTGGTTTTATAGGACTCTTGCAATATCATATTCCGCATGTCTCTTGTGATAAAGTAAACCACAATGTCCCTTGGAAGTTGCTTCTGTCTAGCAAGCCAGGAGTTAACATGATAGACCTTATCAATTTGCCAATCAAAATTCCCCCCTGGCCTTCCTATCAGACTATCAAAAGCTTCTGAGAGAATCTGTTTCAGATTTTCCTGGTTATTTTGACGCAAACCTCTAATTCTTAGTGCAAGTTCCATTTGTCTATACTGTAACATAATAGTTTTTTTTTTCAGCATCTCTGACTTTTTGTTGAACCACGTCTATTTTGGATACCAAATTAATATTAGAGTCATTAAGATCTTCTAATCTGCTTTCAATTCCGGACACATAATCTGAAAACAAATTAAGAACCCCCAACATATCATCCCTGATCTTCTGAACCCGGGTCTCAAGTTTATCAGACAGTTCTTTATGAGCAGTGGATATCTCCTCCTTAATTTTTGTTTCCATCGTAACTACATGATTTTTGAAGGGTTCAGCCAGTTCCTTCTGAAAAGTTTCTTTAGTTAGCAGCTCCCCTATGGGGGGAGGAAGTAATGACTGTAGTTTCGTGCCGGGGGCAGGTGAACTGCCCACACTTTTTGAAATGGGGGGCAACCTTTTGGATAGGGTTTTCCTTAGAAGCCATTCCAAGTTTTAATCTTCTTCAGCCAATTAATAAGTCTATGCTGGTCGATTGTGCAGCAATTGCTGTTTAATTTAGTAGCAATAGCAATAGCAGTAGACTTATATACCACTTCATAGGGCTTTCAGCCCTCTCTAAGCGGTTTACAGAGAGTCAGCATATTGCCCCCAACAATCTGGGTCCTCATTTTACCCACCTCGGAAGGATGGAAGGCTGAGTCAACCCTGAGCCGGTGAGATTTGAACCGCTGAACTGCTGATCTAGCAGTAGCCTGCAGTGCTGCATTTAACCACTGCGCCACCTTGGCTCTTAGTAATAAATCACTCCTTTTCTTTGAAGTTTTAAACTCCGTAGAAATTCAAAGCCCGATCAGTGTTATGAAGCTGCTCGACGCCATTTTGAATATCTCTTTAGCAAGTAAGATATCAGAAGGAATTCTTGTAAAAATGAAGCTAAGGAGTAATACAAACAATTAAAAGTTCACGTGTATAGGCTCTGCTCGTCTTGAATTCAGTAGATCAAATTTTGTTCTGAGGGTGGGTGGTTTGCTTTGTGCTGCTAATAAACAGCAGGAATTCTTGGCACGGAGACAATTCTGCTCTCGGGTGCCCTTCCTCCCCTCCCAGAGTCTCTCTGAGAAAGTTAGTTGGCGCGTTGCCTAGCACAATTAGCTCACCTTATCTCCTTTGCCCGAAGAAAAGGTAAACAAGCTGTCAGACGGCTGATGGATTGCTGTTCAGACAGTTTAACGCAACCAGGATTCCGGAGCTGTTAACGACAAGCTCCCACCGGGAAGACCCCCCCACCGGAAGTCGGCATCACCTTGACATTTGACGAGTGCTTTGACGTTACATCAAACAAACGGCATACTTCCAGTGGTCAGAGGCTCTTTTTGTAGCCTTCCTTCCCAGCTACATGAGCCAGAAAGTTTCTTCCACCATGATCTCAGAGTGGATCTGATCAGGGGTTTTAAGAGGATACTATGAAATGCTGGGTGTATCTTCCCTAGCAATCGAGGCAGTTTTAATTGCACTGTGACTGGGTTGATGATCTTTACTCTGGGGAATGGTCCCATAAACTTTGGCCTGTTTCTTGCTAGGCAGTTTTAATCTCAAATATTTTGTGGCGAGGTAAACCTTCTCTCCCAACCAGAATGGCTGTTGCGGAGCCCGGTGTTTATCTGCCTGTTTCTTATAGGTTTGTGCCACTTTAACTAGTGCCTTTTTGACATTTTCCCAGGTTGCTTTCAACATCGACATCCAATCAGTCAAGCTGACTGAGGGTGGGAGGTGTCCCTTGGATATTCAGGCATTGGGATGAAGTCCATACTGCTCACTACTTTGAACGGCGTGAGCCCTGTACTACTGTAAACAGCATTATTTTACGCAACCTCAGCAAAAGATAAAAGGTCTGCCCAATTGGATTGCTGATAGTTCAGGTACTGCTCTACCATAGCATTCAGTCTCTCTGCTGCCCCATTGGTGCTCGGATGAAAAGCTGAACTAAGACCCTGCGATGACCCAATGGACTGCAGGAACTCCCTCCAAAACGTAGCTGTGAACTGGACCCCTCTGTCTGAAATAATTCTTCGAGGTACTCCATGCAGTTGGTAGATATGTTTCATGAAGAGTTTAGCCAGCTTGTCAGCCAAGGGTAGTCCACTACAGGGTTATGAAGTGTGCCTGTTTGGAGAACAGGTCTGTTACAGTCCAAATCACTGTGTTTCCCCCACTTTTTGGCAACTGTACTATAAAGTCCATTGCAATCTCCTCCCACGGCCTCGTTGGCTCTACTGTTTGCAGCAGTCCATGGGTTTTTCCCTGTCATCTCTTCATTGTGGCGCATATGGTGCAACTTTTCATGTAACTATCCACATCTTTCTTTATGCCAGGCCACCAGAATTGCTTCCGGGCTAAGTGTAAAGTCTTTAGGAACCCAAAGTGCCCTGCCCGTTTGGCATCACAGCTCCTCTGGAGAATTAGGGTGCGTAGGGATTCTGGGATGTAGTTTTGTCCCCTTCCATGCAAGGTCATCTCTTTTTGTCAAGATGTGTTGGTTGTTTTGGAACCAGGGATCTGCTAGCAGGTCAGGTTTTAGCCTTGTGGTTAGGTCCCTTGCAGATTGTTTTTGCCGGTCACTGTATTGCTGCCTAGTGGTCACTTTGGGCAGTGGTTTGAGTAGAGAGAATGATGGCATCCACTGTGTGCTGCTGTTCGCATTTGTACTGGGGTATGCAGGAGAGGGAGTCAGCTAGAAAGTTCCTTCCCCCCTGGAATGTGCTTTAAAACTAAATCAAAATGGTTGAAATATTGAGTCCATCGGACTTGTTTGGGTGATAGTTTCTGTGGGGTCCTAAGCACCTCCAGATTTTTGTGGTCAGTCCAGACTTCAAACGGTTTCCAGCCCCCTTCCAACAGGTGTCTCCAGATTAGCAGTACCCATCTCACTGCGAAAGCCTCCATTTCCCACATGGCCCATCGTCTCTCTGTGCCTGTGAGCTTGCGGGAGGTGTAGGCACAGGATTGTAAGTTTCCTTGGTTGTTTCTTTGGAGTAGCACCATTCCCACTGCCATGTCACTGGAGTCTGCCTGGATTACGAAAAGTTGCTCGGGGTCAGGATGCTTCAGCACTGCTTCTTTGCAAACATTTCTTTTAGTGTTTCAAACGGCAGGTTAGGTCCCATTGTAGGGGTTGTCTCGGACGAGGTTTCATTCCTTGTATCCCTGTCTTCAGGAGGTCTGTTAAGGGTTTGGCAATCTTTGCAAAGGAGGGGATGAATTGCCTGTAGAAGTTCGTGAACCCTAGGAAACTTCGTAGCTGTCTGCAGGTGCGAGGGGTTTGCCAGCTTAAAATGGCTTGTACTTTGTCTAGGTCCATCTCTATGCCCTCATTTGACACTCAATAACCCAGGTAGTCTAACTGTGCATGGTGGAATTCACATTTTGATACCTTGACGTACAGGTTGGCTGCCGGAGGTTTTTCCAGTACTTGGCGGACCAGAGGTATGTGGTCGTTCATGGTCTCAGTGTAGACAAGGATGTTATACAGGTAGACGAGGACCCCCTTGTAGAGGTGCTCATGCAGCACCTCATTTATTAACTGCATGAATACCACTAGGGCCCCCTGCAGTCTGAAAGGCATCACTTTGAATTGAAAGCTCCCTAGGGGGCAGTTGAATGCTATTTTCCATTCATCTCCCTCTCTGATGCGTACTCGGTAGTATGCTTCTCTGAGGTCTAGTTTGGTGAAGACTTTTCCCTTGGCCAGATGAGATAGCATGTCCTTCATGGAGGGGTGGGGTGTATAGGCTGTGTACGCACACCCCATTTATCCCTCAAAAATCCACACACAATCTTATAGTTCCATCTCTTTTTTTTCTTTGAAGAGGACTGGTGCTTGGCTGGCTCAATGAACCCCCTTACTAGGTTATTGTTTATGTATTTGTGCATATCTTGCATTTCCCGGGGCATCATGACATACAGTTTGGGCTTGGGTAATTTTGCCCCAGGGATGATTTCGATGTCACAGTCTGTTTCACGGTGAGGAGGCAGAACATCTCAGTCAGCTTCACTGAATACTTCTGCTAGGTCCTGATATTCTATCACAATCAGTTCGGCCTCGGGGGTTTTGTCGGATGTGGTTGCCAGTTGTTCTTGTGGGCTCTTTTTGGGGGTGTTCCTGTGTGGGTGGTATTTCTGCTACCTGGTGTGGGAGGCTTTGGGGGCTCCTTCATATTCTAAGTCTGCAAGTACTCCCTTTTCACCAGATGATCGGTCCCCACTTGTCTAGCCAAGCCCCAGTATGACTGTGTCTATCATTTTGGGGGCTATTTTAAATTGAATTACTTCCCAGTGATCTGCTAGCTCTAGCCTTACTGGTTCAGTCAGGTGGGTGGCATAGGCTCCCCCCATTAGGGACCTGTCAACCTGCTTGAACCGGATCGGGTGGGCCAGTCTTTTTGCTCTGATCCCCTGTTTCAGGACTGCAGTTAGATTGATCAAGCACCTCGTGCAGCCTGAGTCTATTAGAGCTTGAAAATCCCCCTGGTTTCCTGTTTTTGGAGCATTGAGGCGTATTGGAAAAAGGAAAGGGTGAATTGGTTCACTCACCATTGGGTCATTTTCTCCCTCGTCCTCGCTGTCATATGATTCGGGCGACTGGTTGTCATTGCCTGGGGTTCCACCATGTTCACCTGAGAGGGAAGGGGCCTCTGCAGCCTGGAGGGCTTTCCCGGATGTGTTGGTGGTCCGTTTGGGGCCTCGTTCTGGTTGTGCCATGGGCAATGGGTCTGGCCTTGGTTTTGGAACTGGGGTTGGGCATGCAGCTGCCATGTGGCCCATCCCTCCACATCTATAGCATTTCAGTGGACTTCGAGGGAGGGTTGGTCTCAGGGCCTGCTGTTATGCTGTGGTTTCTGGCCAGCTGGCTGGTTTCAGGTTGACCTCTCTCTTTTGTGTCCAATTGCTTTCTCATGTCATTGGTGCACAGCCCACTGTCAACTCTTGTTACTACTTGGAACCACTCAGAGAGTTGATTTGGGATGTTGCAGTATGTGATTACCTGGGCAATTCGCTTGTCCAGGCTTTTTCTGAAAAAATGCACCAGCAGCCGCTCTGATAAAGGGGGTAGCCCTCTTATGACCCTCCTAAATTCACGGATGTACTCTTTGATGGGGTGGCCCCTCTGCTTTAGGTTGCTGAGTTCCTCTTCCCCATATGGGTTCTCCTCCCCCTCCTCAATCCTGGCCTCTAGCAGTTGCAGGAAGTCATCTACGTCTTGCAGTTGGAGGGCTCTCCTCTTGTGGAGGGCTGCTAGCCATTCCCTCTAGACCCTCTGCGATGGTATTCACCATGGCTCTGGGGATAGGTAGAGATGCCCATAGCGTTCTAGGTGAATATCAGCTGAATCAAGGAATAGAGCTAGCTGGTTTCTTGTATTCCTTGCATAATCATCTGCAGTGTCACTTCCTTGTCTTTTTCCTGTTGCAACATTGTGTGTATTGATCTTTGTCCTCCAGATGGTGAAGAGGAAGTTGGTATTGCAGAGCCAGTGGCCGTTATCTTTTTACTCATTTCAAAACAGTTGATATACTATATAGTAGTTGAGAAATACAAAATCTTTAGGTTTTTCTATACCTTAATCCACTTATATAAAGGACAGTTATAATCCCAAGTGGCCCTAAAAAAAAGGAATGGAAAAAAGAAAAAAAAGGGAAAAGGGGAAAAAAGAAAAAGGAAAAAAACTTCAGGCTCTTGTTTGCCCTAATCCAATTGGTTCCCATTGTTTTTTTTTTAAAGAAAAAACAGATCATTCACATGCAAAAAATAAAAGGAACAATAATAGAGTTTTTGGGTTCTTCTTTACCTTCAGTGGAATAAAATAACAAAGTCCAGTAGGAAAAGGGGAGAAAATATAGGTCTATATATGCATCCCAAAAAGTAGATAAGAAAAATAAAAAAGAAGCACACCTTCTTTAAGAAAAAAGAAAAAGAAAAGCCAAACTTCTTCTGCAGCAGGCCTCAAACCAGCTAGCAGTGGTTAAATGAAAAGGAGAGTAAAGGAGAAAAAGGAGAAAAAAAGGGGGGGAGAGAAACACTCCAAGGCTTGTTGTATTAAGTTCAAAACAGAATTAGCAATTCTCTTTTCAAGGTCACTACAATCTTCTTTCTTTGAACTCCAAATTTTCTTTCAAGCCCAAACTCCACGCAATGATAGTATCCCAGAAAAGCATCTGTATAACAATCTCCCATGCTCATCCCACTATCCATAAACAGGCTTAAAGTCCTTGAAATATAACACCAGGTCTTAATTTTTTTAAACGTTTCTCTAAACACTCATACACGAAAAGGAAAACAATGTTTCCAGGCCTCTAGGTGGCAGTGTTATTTATTCTCTTCCACTTCCCTTAATTTCCTTATACTCAAAAAGAAAAAAAGAAAATATTCAAAAAGGAAATACAATTAGAGCCTTAAAAGAGGGGGGCAGTAGGGGGGAAAGAGTCTTAGACAGTAAAAATTATTGTGCAAATATTTAAAAAAGAAAAGACAAAGAAAAAAACCAGTCCAGTTTAAAAAGTAAAAGACATTTGTAAAAATCTAACCAAATTCCAACAATAAAAAGGAAAATAAAAACACCACTCAACTTGATTCTGACTTAATCTCGCCGCTTAGCCTCTTCAGTCTTCAATTTTAATTTACTTTTTAGTCTTTTAGGGTGTTCTCTCAAATAATAATGATGAAAAGTCCTCTCACCAGATCGACACACTTTCTCTCTTGCTCTTTCTTCCATCCTGGAATTATCCCTGACTTCAACAGCTTTGATGGCTGGCTTGCAGCTGCTGGGAAAAATGGCTTCTTCTGGATCAACCAGGGACTTTGTGATGTCCCTGGGATCAGCTTTTCTCTGTCACCGTCTCTACAGGATGGTTTAGGTCCAAAAGGACCGTCCAACGGCAGAGATATCTACGGCGATCTTGGAGCTGCAAGATCGCACGTCGTACCGCCGTGACGTCAGCCCTGCCTCCTCAAACATCTGAATTTTTATCATGTAACCACAGGGTTGCTGTGACAATCGTAAGTGTGAAAAATGGTGATAAGTCATTTTTGTCAGTGCCGTTGTAACTTTGAACAGTCACTAAATGAAGTGTTGTAAGTCAAGGGCTTCCTGTAGTAGGCTGTTTAATGGATACATGGAGTTCTTCTTATTCTCTCTTAGATATTTTATCCCAATGCTCTAGTTGGTGATTTGTGCATTAGTTTACAGGTAGTCCTTGACTTATGGATGTAATAGAGCCTGCCCATTCCATTTGTAACCTGAGGATTCATGGGAATGAATCTCATACCTTAAATGGGATCACTCACTCCTTTTGCCCACTCATTCGCTAATCTAATGTGCATTTCATTAAGTACACATGAGGTATTTCAGGGTTGGGAAGACCATTGGGGGAGGCTAGTGATGGAACATGTCACCTGCTTAAGACTATGCAGGACAAATGTTGCAGAGCCTCTCCATTCATAAGGGTGAATAATTGCCATGGTGCTGCAAGATGTGTAGTTTTGGGACTTGTTTGTAAACATTACGGGGGCACTTATCGCATAACTTTGAATGTTCACTAAGGGAACGCTTGTAACCTGGGAATTACCTGTACTTTGAAATGTGTTAAGTCAGGCTTGCCATTTTTAGAAATCTCCCAATTCATTTTCTTGGCTAAGATCTTAGACATCTATTCCATAGTTCTGCTCTGATGGCATCACTGGTACAATTTTATTTCAGTAATAGAATCTGTCAAAGCTCAAGATAGAATACAAAAGTTGCTGCCCTACCGTCTGGATGTATTAATGTTAGTCTAAATCAATTTATATTTTTCTAGGTCACACACCAATGCCATCCAATGGGACCTTCATAACCCTGAATCCAAGGACACAACAAGATGCTCAACCATGGCATGCTAACATTTGTCAAACAAATGGGAAGGAGGTATAAAGTTTTGGGATGTTCTTCATTGAAATGTTAGCTTAAAGCTGTGTTTCTCAATTTCTTCTAAATATATTAGGCCACAATTCCCAGAGGAAGTTAGATTGTATTGAGAAAAACCTATGAATTGTAAACTCAGCACATCCACCAGACATAGGATAGAGTAGTTTAGTTTTGCTTGTTATACTTACAACTTTAGCAATCTCAACAGGTAAAGTTGTGTTAGTTTTATGCAGGAAGCAAAGCAACAGTCCTGAGGCTCTTTAAATAGTAACACACTAGCATTGTTCGAAGACCAAAATACATTTCAATGAAGGCATTAAGAGGAATCCTAAGAAAAGAAATACTATGCATAAATAACTCATATAGTGATAAAAAAAGAAAAGGAGGAATGATGAAAAGAATGATAAATAGATTTACTTTCGAAACTGAATGTAAACAATTTAGATACACAACGGATGGAGAATATCTGTAGCTAATTGTTGAACTGTGGAGTCCTTGGTGCTCTCTTACTTGCTTGTTTGATTGCAGAGATTTCATTACTCAACTAAGTAACATCATCAGTGCTCAGTGCTTTGAACTTTCTATATTGAACAACTGGATAGCAAATGTAATGTGTTGACTATTGTTTTATCGACTATTGTTTAATCTCTTGAAGATTAATCTGACTCTCCCGAGCTGTTTCATTAGGCTAATGATCCTAGGTGAACTCAAACCTTATGAGAAGTGTCATCATATGACTAACCAATTTATAACAATCTTCCATTAAAAAAATGTAAGTAAACTTCTAACAAGGAAAGACTGTATTTTCTGAAGTAAAGAATTTAGCATCACTGCAACACTGATGCAGAAATTTGCATGAAATAGTGAAGTACGTTCAAACTTCTGGATGATCCAAAGCACTGAATATAAATAGTGGCACAATTCTAATGTCTCTTCTCAGAGAGAGTTAAATATGTTTGCATCTATTTTATGCAACTACTAGATCAGGTATGCTGAATGTTTTATAACCTAAGTATCATATTAATTGTCATTCATTATTGCAGAAAAGTAATGGTATGCAGGAATGAACTTGGGAGAAAGAATGAAGAGGAAAAGCATGCTCTTCTTAATCTTCTCAAATGCTTCCTATGCTTTCCCCACACCTATAAATAAAGCTGCTTCTTAGTAGACGATTCCCCAGGCTGTGGGTCTTTATCCTCTCTCCCGTGCTTAATCCCACAGGCCATTATAAGAAGACACATACCAAAGATGGAGCAAGAGAAAAAAATGACTCACTCGTATTTTAATCAACAGCCATGCTTCCCCACAAATTTGCATTCATACACAGCAATGTACACACTAGCACACTTTTCTCAATGTACATCTTCCTGCAGTATTTAGATATTTATTATATACAATGTTGTACTGTTATAAACGCCTTGTTCTTCTCTTAGTGTGAAATAGTTATAGCCAGCCCAGCTGATGCGATCATTGGAAAATATCTTCTGAAAGTGGATACAGGATCTAATATTTATAGTTCTACTAAGAATTTTATCTATATTTTGTTCAATCCTTGGTGTCAAGGTAACTAAGACAACTAGAGTGGCTTAAAAGCAAGCTATCACTGGTTATGTATGTATGTATGTATGTTAAGGTGACCAGATTTTCAGATTGGAAAAGAGGGACACCCTTGACCGGGGGGGGGGGGGGGGGGGCTTGATTAAAAAAAAATTTTTTTGTCAAAAGGTCACCCCAGGACACTGAAACCAGCATAAATACGAATCTGTTGCCAAACAAAATTTGGATCACGTGACCATGAGGATGCTGCAACGGTCGCTAAGTGTGAAAAATGATCGCAACGGTCGCTAAGTGTGAAAAATGGTCTCAACGGTCGCTAAGTGTGAAAAATGGTCATCAGTCACTTTTTTCAATGCCATTGTAACTTTGGTCACTAAATGTTTTCCCCCTCCTCGAGACTCCTCACTTCTTCCTTCATTCCTCTTGCTTATCTACCTTCACCTTATCTGTCTTCTGCTCTTTCCCTCTCTTCCTTCCTTCCTCCCTCCTTCCATCCTCTTCTTTCCTCACTCACTCCCTTCCTCCTTATTTCTCTTCCTTCCTCCTTCCATTCTTTATACGATATAAAATTCAATGAGGGTGAAACACACCAAATCTGGCAAAGCTGCCTTGCACCAACCTGGCCTGCCCATAGAATAGCAGCCACTTTGAGACACATAAACCTGGTCTGAACATATTGCATCACAAAGATTTGCAAAGATCACATTTGCAAAAAGGAACATTTCTTGTAGTAAATACATTTTATAAACAATTTAAAAGTAAAAATCCCCCCCCAAATAATAAAAAAGGTATTCTATAAATAAAAGAAATCCTTAAAAACCATTGTTAAGTATTACACCAGCAATAATTTATACTGTCACCATTTCAAACTATCATCAGAAATACGAATCTGTTGCCAAACATCAACATTTTGATCGCGTAACCATGAGGATGCCACAACGGTCGCTAAGTGTGAAAATGGTCGCTAAGTGTGAAAAATGGTCATCAGTCACTTTTTTCAATGCCATTGTATCTTCCTGATTATTAAAAGTGCAAATTCACTCAGTGTCAATCATGACTCCTGAGTCCATTTCAAAGTATTGTGCATAGAAATTTTAAAAATGGCTTGTTTCAATTTATTTTGGATAGAATCTTTTTTTAAATAGTCTAAGACAATTTAAAAAAAGAATCAACACAGAATACCACTATTTTAAAAAATCATATGCACAATAAATAAAATATTATTTTAAAATACATTGAGCCTATACTCCTTACAGTAAATGACTCATCTGGAAACAAGCCAATAGCATTTTTTGTGCTTTCAAATTTACAGATGTTCCAAAATCAGCTTAAAGTCCAAATATTTAAAGACCACCCCCCTCAAAGCTATCTTACCAGAGCTTTAAATATCTTCTGGGGAGGCCCTGTAATCCCATTCATGACAAAGGTAGGGCTTTCTCAGGAGGAAGGTTTCAGTGCCCATCCTTTGGAAACCTCCTCCAGAGCAGGGAGCCCTAACCTGCTGTCCATTCAGGAAGGCTGTACAAATTATTCTGTCTTCTAGAGCCATTGGGATTTAATATGGTTTTATCACTGGATTTTCTTTTTATTGTTTTTGTGGAATTGTTACAATGATTTTATAATAATATAATTTTATTTGGCATTTTTGTTGCTGTAAACTGCTGAAAGCCCCTGATAGAATACAAATTATTTAATAATAAATTTAAAAAGCTGGGTGCAAGATATGAAAACACTGCAAACTATTGTTCAAGATAATTTGATACCTGTTGCTCTGGTCTTTAATGCAATTCTTGCTTAAGGCAAAGCCCTCCCCCGAAAAAATGCTTCTGCCGGGCTGCGAGAGCCACGTGGAAGTTGTCTGCACAGCTGAAAAAAGGACTGTTTGCTGGGCTGGGAGGAGGAGACAGCCCCCTGCCTTCTCCCCCTTTGGCTTTGCGGAGTTCACAGCCAGCACGGGCGGCAAGTCTGGATGGAAGTTCTCCGCACGACCGGCAGCCGCTTTTTACTCCCGAGTAAAATTTTTACTCGGGAGTAAATTTTACTCCCGAGTAAAATTTTTACTCAGGAGTAAGTAAAATTTAATCCCGAGTAAAATTTTTTACAAAACATGATTTATTTTACTCACCACCAGTAAGCGCAGCTGCAACCCCAACAAGAAAGACAAAATAAAATGGAGACTCCATGCGTGCTCAGCTAAGGAGTCCAGCCAATCAGTGAGCTGGTTGGCCAGCTCACTGATTGGCTGGAGTCCAGCCAATCAACTCAGTGAGCGGCAGGCTGGGCTGGCTTAAATTTGTAGGTAGCATAGAACAGAACGATGAGCCAGCCCAGCAGCTGATGGGCGGGAGCTGCCAGCGCCCAAAAAAGCGTGCCTTTTAAAAAAGCGGGCGGGATGCGGGAAAATGCATCAAAAAGAGGGGGTGTCCCGCCAAAAGCGTTATGTCTGGTCACCTTAATGTATGTATCTATGTATGTATGTATGTATGTATGTATGTATGTATGTATGTATGTATGTACGTATGTCAGGGGTGAAAAAAATGCTTAATAAAGTAAAAAAAAGTTCCGAAAATCAGCTGTGCTGCGTGATGATAGGAACTTAAAAAAAAATTTTTTAGCATTTGGGGTCTGTTTTTGGAGGCTTCCCTGAGGCCTGCTAGGCCACAAATAGGGGGTGAGATGAGGTCCGTTTTTGCTCCCAAGAGGCTTCCCTGAGGCCTGGTAGGCCAAAAATGGGGGGGGGGTTTGCTGCAAAAGAAAGAAAGAGAGAGGGAGGGAGGGAAGGGAAGGAGAGCGTGAAAAGAGGACCACAAACCTAATTTAGTTGAGGATTCCCAGTGGTTCACAGTTATAGACATATAGTATACAATTAAAACATCCACTGGGGGGGGGGGGAATAGTAGAAAAGCAATAATAAAATAATAATTAGAGTCTTGTAATACTCTATTAAAGAGGTATTCTATAAACATTTTGCAAAAGCCAGTCAGTCAATTTCCTTTTAACCAGGTAGCTATTCCAAATGATGGTAGCTGCAATCAAAAACCAGGGCCTCCTGTCTCACCCTCATCCCTATCCCTGAATTCCCTGAAGTATGTTGTGCACCATTGTGCAGCTCATGCCTGTATTAAAAACAATTGGAAGTTTAGTACATTTTATTGTTGTTAGTTGTGAAGTCGTGTCCAACCCATTATGACCCCATGGACAACATTCCTCCAGGCCTTCCTGTCCTCTACCATCCTCTGGAATCCATTTAAACTCTCGCCAACTGCTTCAGTGACTCGATCCAGCCATCTCATTCTCTGTCGTCCCCTTCTTTTGCCCTCAATCTTTCCCAGCATTAGGCTCTTCTCCAGTGAGTTCTTCCTTCCCATTAGGTGGCCAAAGTATTTAAGTTTCATCTTCAGGATCTGGTCTTCTAAAGAGCAGTCAGGGTTGATCTCCTCTAGGACTGACCGGTTTCATCGCCTTGCAGTCCAAGAGACACACAGGAGTCTTCTCCAGCACCATAGTTCAAAGGCCTCAATTCTTTGGCACTCAGCCTTTCTTATGGTCCAGCTTTCACAGCCACACATTGCAACCGGAAAAACCATAGCCTTGACTATACATACTTTTGTTGGCAGGGTGATGTGTCTACTTTTTAGTATGCTGTCTAGATTTGCCATAGCTTTCTTCTCCTGGAGCAAGCGTCTTTTAATTTCTTTTTTAAATATATATTTTATTCATTTTCACATTCCATTTTACAGTCACTTATATACTGGATATTTGCTATAAGAAAAGAAATAAAATAAAATAAAAAAAGAAAACTCATCATTCACAACCCCACCTGACACTTCCATCCTCCATACACCCCATCTTCCCCCTCCAGCTTTCCTTTCCTCCCTCTAACACTCCCCTTCCCTACTTCCCTTTCCCCTCAAACCTTCCTTTCTCCCCTTCCTCCTAGCATTCCCCTTACGCCCTCCTTACATTCCCCTTACTCCTTCCTTACTCCTCCCTCTTCTTTCCCTCTACCTCTCCCCTTGGTGTGTTCCTTTATTCAGCTCTTATTTATTAATATTGAACTATAATATGATAAAAAATAAAGAATAAAAAATAAATAAAATAAACCAAGGAAAAAAAAATATAAAGAAAGAAAAGAAAAAAGAAAGAACAACCATATACAAGTGCATTCTTCTTCTTATTGAAACTATATTAGCACCCACCCACCCACCCCCCATAGATCCCCATCCCTAATCCCCCCGACTTCCCAGGGCCCACACCTGGCACTGCCCTCTGTCAAACCCCTTCTAAAGTATCTTATGATCGTATGAATTAAAAATAAAAGTAATATAAAAAAAATAGATAAAAAGAAATTACAAATTATAAAAAGGAAAAGAAAAGAAAAAAAAGAGAAAAAAAGAAAAAAAAGAACTCTTTGTATTAAGCTCAGCCCCCCATCTTTATTTATGTTTAAACAGTATAAATCATTCTGTATGTATTTTATTCTCGTCTCTTGCTTCTTTGTTATTTACCCCACCCTCCTGTAGACTCTCCAATTCATCTTCCTTAACCTTATATTCAAATAAACATTTATACAAATTTGTGCAGACATCAGTTTACAATCCAACTCAAAATAATCTCACCAAACTTTCCCTTCTAGTAAAATTTAAGCAGCGTGGGTCATTCCACATATTCAAATATTACTTTACACAAGAATCAGTTTGCATTCTATCTTAAAATAATCTCATCAAGCTTTCCCTTCTAATAGGATTTAAACAACGTAAATCATTCCGCATACATTTTACCCTCGTCCCTTGCTTCTCTGATGTTTACCACTATTTCCCATAGTCCCTCCAAATAATCTTTCTTAACCTTATTTTCGAACAGTAATTCACCCAAGAGTCAAAATTTATACAAATTTGTGCAGACATCAATTTACAATCTAGCTCAAAATAATCTCACCAAACTTTCCCTTCTAGTAAAATTTAAGCAGCGTGGATCATTCCACATATTCAAATATTACTTTACACAAGAATCAGTTTGCATTCTATCTTAAAATAATCTCATCAAGCTTTCCCTTCTAATAGGATTTAAACAACGTAAATCATTCCGCATGCATTTTACCCTTGTCCCTTGCTTCTCCAATATTTACCACTATTTCCCATCTTTTAATTTCTTGACTGCACTCCCCATCTGCGGTGATCTTGGAGTCCAGGAAAATAAAATCTGGAAAATAGTATATTAGTCTAGCAATAACAAACAGATAGTTTTACAGGCATGAGTCATTGCATTTAAGATTTTCCTGCCCCAGATAGAGATGTACTAGTACATCAACCAAAATTGGGCTGAAGCTCTCCTGGCCACAACTCCACCTGTTGTTCAAACAGGACCTGGGAGGCCACTGTGGGAAACAGATGGACCTTGGTCTGATTCAGCAGGGCTGTTCTTATATGATATGGATAGAACTCCAGAGAGATAAATTTTACCCATTAAACAAGTAGAGATTTAGTCAAGGAAAACCTTAATTGAATATTTAATCTTCTGTAATTCTTGGGTAACTGTAGCTGTATAAGAAAACCTAGAACATATTAATAAGAAAGGCTCTGAACTGAAATCTATCAGTCTGCTTATCTGAAAATTCACCACATTATTTTGGAGACCAACAGTCACTGTTTTTGGTGTCCATCCCTAAGTATACAGTTTCCCAGCCAAAGAGATTCAGAGCATTACCCTGAATGGATTCAAACTGTGAAGAAAATAAATTAACCTCCTCCTCCACCCCATTGTTGATGATCCTGTTGATATTTCATTGCATAAGGTCTTGGCCTCCTAAATCTGCTTACATGTCTATTTTAGCAGATTCTGTTTTTATGCCAAATGATGATGAAAGAGTGGAGTACATCCTCAATGATACTGGCTACATTTATGTAGGATCAGTAGCAAATATTCGTGGAAGGCCATGGAATTTTGGGCAGGTAAGAAAGAATTTTTTATTTATTCCCTCAACCATGAATGTTTCTCCATGTAGAAGAATGTGAAATAACTTTTAAGGAATGAAAAAACACTAAGGAAGAAAAAATAGCAAGTTCAGTCCTAGAAAAGGGGAATTATTGAGAAAGAAACTCAGAATAACCCTAACTTGTAAGAGAGGGCAGAAGGAACATGCTTTCAACATTCTTGTATTTTACTTACATAGTATCGGTGGTGGGTTTCAAAATATTTTACTACCTATTCTGTGGGTGTAGCCTATTTTGTGGGCATGGCTTGGTGGTCATGTGACTGGCTGGGAGTGGCTTGGTAGTCGTGTGACTGGGCGGGCATGGCCAAATTGTAAAATGTGGTGAAACTCACTTAACAATGCTCTTGCTTAACAACCAAAATTTTGGGCTCAATTGTGATCATAAATTATGTCTGTCTGTCTGTCTGTCTGTCTGTCTGTCTGTCTGTCTGTCTGTCTGTCTGTCTTTCTTTCTTCCCTCCTTCCTTCCTTCTTTCTTGTGTGTCTCTCCCTTTCTTTCTTTCTTTCCTTCTTTTCTTTTTGTTTCTTTCTTCCTTCCTTCCTTCCTTCTTCCTTTCTTTCTTGTGTGTCTCTCTCCCACTTTCTTTTTCTTTCTTTCTCTTTCTTTCTTCCTTCCTTCCTTCCTTCCTTCCTTCCTTTCTTTCTTTCTTTCTTTCTCTCTCTTTCTATCTTTGCCTCTCTCTTTTTCTCTCTCTCCCTTCCTTCCTTTCTCTTCCTTTTTCTCACTCTTTTTCTTTCTTTCTCTCTCCCCCCCCCCACTCTCTCTCTCACACACATCCCTTCCTGTTGGTGAAAGTTTATGTTTTGCCAGCTGGGAGGCTGGCAAATAAGCCTCACTATCCATTTAAAACTAACTCTATCACCCTACGCACATTTAACTGGAGTGAGTGGGGTGGGGGTGATTTTCATGGGGGCAGAAGGGGGACTTGGCACTTGGCACCAAAGGCTTCACTTCTGAGATGCTCCCGTCTTCCTATCTATAGCCATAGGCATTGAAAGCCTGAAAATGTTTTCATGAGGGTAAGCAGCTCCACGAATTGCATTGGGGAATCAGACCAACAGACAGCGATGACTGGAAAGGAGAGACGTTTGGCTTTTGGGGGTCCTGCTCTGCTTAGCTCCTGGGAGGGCTTAGGCGGCGGCGGCAGCTCCTGGGGAGTGAAGTCACCGTGGCCATTGTCTCCCTTGAGCTGCCTGCCGAGTCTCTGAGGCACCTGTTGCTTGCAGGAGGAGGGCAATGGAGTGGGGAGAAATCCATGCATTAGAGGGGGGAGAAGGCCATCCCTTGCAGAAGCTCAGCCTTCTCCCCCCGCCCCTCTACACATGGATTTCTCCCCACCCCATTGTACATGAGGTGGCTGTCAAAGAGAATGAACTCGGGGCTTCTTCTAACAGTCAAGTCCTCCGCTCCAGTAAAGGAAGTGGGTGGGTGGGGCAAGCATGGTGCAGACAGGCAGGGCAAGAGAGAGAGAGCGGTGACCAGGCAGGCAGGGGGAGCAAGCAGGGGCAGGCTAGGGAAGGGACAGTACCACTACGGGGTCTCCGGCTCTATGAGTATGCAAATGTAGGCCCAATTTCTGCTATCGATACAGGCGTACGGGTGCGGACCGGTCGGAACCCACTGCACAGTATATGTATACCTGAAACCATTGCAGTATCTATTTCCTCACCTGGTTCCTATTTTGAGAGGCTGACACCTGTTTTGGTTTCTCCCAAATCACTCAATTTTCTCACTTTTTCAGTAATTTGATGAAGAAAGTTCATGGTATAAAATCCTTCTATCTTCCTAAGTGACTAGAAAAACAATGAGCAAGGAATGTTGAAATTCTGGTCAAGAATATACATTAAAGTGGAGTAGGCAACAGGAAGTGGAGAAAAAGAGCTGTTTTCTTTCTCACTGTCATGAAACATTTCTTAAATGCCATTGCATTTCTCTGTTGTCATGGGTGTTTCCCACAAAAACTACTTAATCTGCACACAATTGTTAAAATGTTAATAAAATTACAAATGTATGTGTTTATGGCATCTTTAAATGTCAAGTATGATTTATAGGAAACTTTATCTCTATGAGATGCTTAATACATTAAGAAAGACTCTTTTCAACATACTGTGAATATGTCTGCATAAAATGATTTTTACAGTGATGGGTATTTCTATCATTAAGTACTATTCATTGGGAAATAATAATAATAATAATAATAATAATAATAATAATAATAATAATAAACCTGCCAACCCATACAATATGGTGAAAAAAACAAATAAGAATTCCATACCGCATCGGTCGTCGCGCAGGTTAACAAGGGCTGTGGTGGATGTTGGGGTCCCTGGACATCCATCAACAAGTGGGCTACAAGTGGACCAGCCAACAAAATGACAAAAATATAGTGCAGATGAAAATCGTGCCATAATGGCCTGTTACTACAACTCAGAGCCAGAAAAAAGAGGCTATTTAAAGCGAATGTATGAATTATGGAAACAACAATATCCAGATTCAAATGTTAGTGAACAACGACTAGCAGATCAAAGGCGATTTATTATACGGAATAAAGTGTTTAGTGAAGTTGAACATGAGGAAATTCAGGCAAATTGCAAAACCCAAAAAACAATATCACAAGCGGAAATAACTGATATTCAAGACACAACTAAAGACATTATAGTAGAACTCCCAGAAGAAGCTCTCGGGGAGGAAATAACATCACCACCACTAGAACCAGTTATCACTGAACCAACTGATGAACTAACTCAAAAACAAAAAGAATTGAAGGATAAGATCATGGAGCCTTTTCTGCTTAATGAGGAAAGGCAATGTTTACCATCACTAAAAACTGTGCCTAAGAAAATTTTGGCCCCTATCATGAAAATGGTTAATGCAGTGTTTTCAACAATTGAATCAGGATCCATCTTAGAAACAAACCAGTTAATGTACAGCACAGCTGTAATAGTCACTAATGAACTAGGCATTAAAATCAAAGTACCTAGTCACACAACAGAAAAAGCATCAAAGCCAAAGTGGAAAATCCGATTAGAACAAAAAGTCAAAAAATTAAGGGCAGATGCTAGTAACTTAAAGAACATGCATGAGCAATGGCTCAAAAACAAAAAAATCATAGATCGGTTAATCAGAAGATATAGATTGGATACAAGAAACATCAATGAAGCTGTAGAGATTGTAAAACAGCAGATAATAGCAACAGCTAGAAAAATTGAAAGATATGAGGCACGAATCATCCAATATAAACAAAATCAGCAATTTCGATCAGACCAACGGCGTTTTTATCAAAGTCTTAATGTGAATGGTGGAATGGTTTTTCACACCAAAAGTGAAAAACCAGAAAAACAGGCCACAGTTGAATTCTGGAAAAAATTGTGGGAAAATGCAAAGGACTACAACAAGGAAGCAAAGTGGATACATGACTTTGAGAAAAGCATTGGCAACAAACAAATGCAAGTATTAGAAACAACAACTGAGATGGTCAAAAATCGAGTAAAAAAGGTAAAGAATTGGACATCACCTGGAAAGGACCAATTACATGGTTTGTGGCTCAAATATCTGACCAGTTTACATGCAATATTGGCCAGGCAACTGAATGAAATTTTACAAAAAGGCCAAATGGATAAATGGTTGACAACTGGAAAAACATACTTGATTCAGAAAGATGCAACTAAAGGAACAACACCTGAAAACTACAGACCAATAACATGCTTGCCAACAACCTTCAAATTACTCACAGGCATTATTGCAGATAACATGATGGATTATTTGGAAACAAACAACATCTTGCCAGTAGAGCAAAAAGGCAACAAAAGAAGGAGCAGGGGCACAAAAGATCAGCTCCTAATTGATAAAATGATATTAGAAAATTGTAAGAACAGAAAAACGAACTTGAATATGGTCTGGATTGATTACAAAAAAGCACTTGACTCACTGCCACATAGTTGGATCATAAAATGCTTACAAACAACTGGCATTAGCAAAAATATTACATCCTTTACTGAAAAGGCGATGAAACAATGGAGAACTGAGTTGGCAGTAGGGAATGAGATCTACGGAATGGTTAATATCAAGCGAGGAATTTTCCAGGGTGACTCACTTTCACCTCTTCTCTTCATCATCGCAATGATCCCACTATCAGTAATCTTAAAAAAAATGAAATTAGGCTACCAAACAGCCAAAGAAGCTGAAAAAAATTCGCATTTACTATATATGGATGATTTGAAACTCTATGGAAAGTCAGAAATAGAAATCTAATCATTGACAAACACAGTCCGAGTATTCAGCACAGATATTTCAATGCAGTTTGGCATGGAAAAATGTGCCACTGTATCCATAAAAAGGGGCAAAATCACTGCATGTGAGGGAATTGAAATGCCCAATGGCCAACTATTTAAATACAATGAACATGAAGCCTACAAATACATAGGCATTCTGCAGTTGGTTAACATCAAGCATGGAGAAGTAAAAACTATTGTCAGGCGAGAGTACACCAACAGAGTTAGGAAAATTTTGAAATCTAAATTGAATGGTGGAAATACAATCAAGGCCATAAATACCTGGGCAATACCAGTTATAAGATACACAGCTGGTATAGTTAACTGGACACAAGCTGATTTGGACATTTTGGACCAAAAAACCAGGAAACTAATGACAATGCACTACAGTTTACATCCACATGGTGATACTGATAGATTATACCTGCCCCGAAAATCAGGTGGCAGAGGATTATTACAAGTGAAGCAAACAGTTGAAGAAGAAAAACATGCACTGGCTGATTATTTAAAAGAAAGTCAAGAACATCTATTAATCGAAGTAAAGAACAAAAATCTACTGAAGGCCCAACAGATGAAACAAGAATACAGAAAAGATGTGATAAAATCAAGAATGGAGAGTTGGCAGAACAAAGCACTGCATGGCCAATTTCTGGAAAAATAAAAGATAAAGTGGACAGTGAACAAACTTGGTTATGGTTAACAACAGGTGCATTAAAGAAAGAAACAGAGTCACTAATCCTGGCTGCGCAAGAACAAGCTATCCGCACAAATGCCATTAAGGCCAAAATCGAAAAATCCTCTGATGATGCCAAATGCAGACTTTGCAAAGAAGCTGATGAAACTGTTGATCACATCCTCAGCTGCTGTAAAAAAATTGCGCAGACTGATTATAAATTGCGGCACAATTCAGTAGCACAAATGATCCACTGGAATTTGTGCAAAAATTATAATATTAAAACAGCAACAAACTGGTGGGAACATCAGCCTGAAAAAGTCACCGAAAATCAGATGGTCAAGATCTTGTGGGATTTCCGTATACAAACAGACAAAATACTGGTGCATAATACACCAGACATCACACTGGTTGAGAAAAATAAGGTCACAATCATAGACATCGCAATACCAGGGGATAGCAGGGTCGCCGAGAAGGAACATGAAAAAATTGCAAAATACCAGGACTTAAAAATCGAAATTCAACGATTATGGCACAAACCAGCAGTGGTAATTCCAGTGGTAATTGGCACATTGGGTGCTATTCCAAAAGCACTGGAATTACATTTAAAACAGTTAAAAATTGACAAAATCACCATCAGTCAAATGCAAAAAGCCGCACTGCTTGGATCTGCACGCATATTACAAAAATACATTATGACGTCCTAGGTCCCTGGGTGGAGCCCGACTAGTAACCAATGCCAAATCCGGCAAAACAACTGGCCGCTGTGATACAATTGTATAATAAATTGCAGCACAATTCAGTAGCACAAATGATCCATTGGAATTTGTGCAAAAATTATAATATTAAAACAGCAACAAACTGGTGGGAACATCAGCCTGAAAAAGTCACCGAAAAACAGATGGTCAAGATCTTGTGGGATTTCCATATACAAACAGACAAAATACTGGCGGATAATATACCAGACATCACACTGGTTGAGAAAAATAAGGTCACAATCATAGACATCGCAATACCAGGTGATAGCAGGGTCGCCGAGAAGGAACATAAAAAAATTGCAAAATACCAGGACTTAAAAATCGAAATTCAACGACTATGGCACAAACCAGCAGTGGTAATTCCAGTGGTAATTGGCACATTGGGTGCTATTCCAAAAGCACTGGAATTACATTTAAAACAGTTAAAAATTGACAAAATCACCATCAGTCAAATGCAAAAAGCTGCACTGCTTGGATCTGCACGCATATTACGAAAATACGTTACGACGTCCTAGGCCCCTGGGTGGGGCCCGACTAGTAACCAATGCCAAATCCGGCGAAACAACTGGCCGCTGTGATACAATTGTATAATAATAATAATAATGGCGCATAATACACCAGACATCACACTGGTTACAATCATAGACATCGCAATACCAGGTGATAGCAAGGTCGATGAGAAGGAATATGAAAAAATCGCGAAATACCAGGACTTAAAAATCAAAATTCAATGACTATGGCACAAACTAGCAGTGGTAATTCCAGTGGTGATCAGCACACTGGGTGCTATTCCAAACGCACTGGAATTACATTTAAAACAGTTAAAAATTGACAAAATCACCATCAGTCAAATGCAAAAAGCCGCACTGCTTGGATCTGCACGCATATTACGTGCCAATTTCCACTGGAATTACTACTGCTGGTTTGTGCCATAGTCGTTGAATTTCGATTTTTAAGTCCTGGTATTTTGCGATTTTTTCATGTTCCTTCTCGGCGACCCTGCTATCACCTGGTATTGCAATGTCTATGATTGTGACCTTATTTTTCTCAACCAGTGTGATGTCTGGTATATTATCCGCCAGTATTTTGTCTGTTTGTATATGGAAATCCCACAAGATCTTGACCATCTGTTTTTCGGTGACTTTTTCAGGCTGATGTTCCCACCAGTTTGTTGCTGTTTTAATATTATAATTTTTGCACAAATTCCAATGGATCATTTGTGCTACTGAATTGTGCCGCAATTTATAATCAGTCTGCGCGATTTTTTTACAGCAGCTGAGTATGTGATCAACAGTTTCATCAGCTTCTTTGCAAAGTCTGCATTTGGCATCATCAGAGGATTTTTCGATTTTGGCCTTAATGGCATTTGTGCGGATAGCTTGTTCTTGCGCAGCCAGGATTAGTGACTGTTTCTTTCTTTAATGCACCTGTTGTTAACCATAACCAAGTTTGTTCATTGTCCACTTTATCTTTTATTTTTTCCAGAAATTGGCCATGCAGTGCTTTGTTCTGCCAACTCTCCATTCTTGATTTTATCACATCTTTTCTGTATTCTTGTTTCGTCTGTTGGGCCTTCAGTAGATTTTTGTTCTTTACTTCGATTAATAGATATTTTTGACTTTCTTTTAAATAATCAGCCAGTGCATGTTTTTCTTCTTCAACTGTTTGCTTCACTTGAGAGACCGCCTGCTGCCAATTACCTCCCACAGACCCATTAGATCTCACAGGGTTGGCCTCCTCCGGGTGCCGTCTACCAGCCAATGCCACCTGGCTATTACCCGGGGGAGGGCCTTCTCTGTGGCAGCTCCGGCCCTCTGGAATGAACTCCCCGCAGGGATTCGGACCCTCACCGCTCTCCAGGCCTTCCGAAAATCCGTCAAAACCTGGCTTTGCTGGCAGGCCTGGGGGTGATGAGTTCCCTCCCCTCTCGACATGTATGGTTGTGCGACTGTTGTCTACTTTTATTATTTGTATTTTGTCTTTTATGTTCCCCCTTTTTTCCCCCCCTTGAATTGTTCGCCGCCCTGAGTCCTCCCGGAGAAGGGCGGCATACAAATAATAAAATACATACAATACATACATACTTTTAATAATCCTCTGCCATCTGATTTTCGGGGCAGATATAGTCTATCAGTATCACCATGTGGTTGTAAACTGTAGTGCATTGTCATTAGTTTCCTGGTTTTTCGGTCCAAAAGGTCCAAATCAGCTTGTGTCCAGTTAACTATACCAGCTGTGTATCTTATAACTGGTATTGCCCAGGTATTTATGGCTTTGATTGTATTTCCACCATTCAATTTAATAATTTCAATTATTATTATTATTATACAATTGTATCACAGCGGCCAGTTGTTTCGCCGGATTTGGCATTGGTTACTAGTCGGGCCCCACCCAGGGGCCTAGGACGTTGTAATATGTGTGCGTATTTTTGTAATATGCGTGCAGATCCAAGCAGTGCGGCTTTTTGCATTTGACTGATGGTGATTTTGTCAATTTTTAATTGTCAAAATTATTATTATTATTATTATTATTATTATTATTATTATTATCATCATCATTGTTGTTGTTGTACAATTGTATCACAGCGGCCAGTTGTTTCTCCGGATTTGGCATTGGTTACTAGTCGGGCCCCACCCAGGGGCCTAGGACGTCGTAACGTATTTTCGTAATATGCGTGCAGATCCAAGCAGTGCGGCTTTTTGCATTTGACTGATGGTGATTTTGTCAATTTTTAACTGTTTTAAATGTAATTCCAGTGCTTTTGGAATAGCACCCAGTGTGCCAATTACCACTGGAATTACCACTGCTGGTTTGTGCCATAGTCGTTGAATTTCGATTTTTAAGTCCTGGTATCTTGCGATTTTTTCATGTTCCTTCTCGGCGACCCTGCTATCACCTGGTATTGCGATGTCTATGATTGTGACCTTATTTTTCTCAACCAGTGTGATGTCTGGTGTATTATGCGCCAGTATTTTGTCGGTTTGTATACGGAAATCCCACAAGATCTTGACCATCTGATTTTCGGTGACTTTTTCAGGCTGATGTTCCCACCAGTTTGTAGCTGTTTTAATATTATAATTTTTGCACAAATTCCAATGGATCATTTGTGCTACTGAATTGTGCCGCAATTTATAATCAGTCTGCGCGATTTTTTTACAGCAGCTGAGTATGTGATCAACAGTTTCGTCAGCTTCTTTGCAAAGTCTGCATTTGGCATCATCAGAGGATTTTTCTATTTTGGCCTTAATGGCATTTGTGCGGATAGCTTGTTCTTGCGCAGCCAGGATTAGTGACTCTGTTTCTTTCTTTAATGTACCTGTTTTTAACCATAACCAAGTTTGTTCACTGTCCACTTTATCTTTTATTTTTTCCAGAAATTGACCATGCAGTGCTTTGTTCTGCCAACTCTCCATTCTTGATTTTATCACATCTTTTCTGTATTCTTGTTTTGTCTGTTGGGCCTTCAGTAGATTTTTGTTCTTTACTTCGATTAATAGATGTTCTTGAGTGTCTTTTAAATAATCAGCCAGTGCATGTTTTTCTTCTTCAACTGTTTGCTTCACTTGTAATAATCCTCTGCCACCTGATTTTCGGGGCAGATATAGTCTATCAGTATCACCACGTGGATGTAAACTGTAGTGCATTGTCATTAGTTTCCTGGTTTTTCGGTCCAAAAGGTCCAAATCAGCTTGTGTCCAGTTAACTATGCCAGCTGTGTATCTTATAACTGGTATTGCCCAGGTATTTATGGCCTTGATTGTATTTCCACCATTCAATTTAGATTTCAAAATTTTCCTAACTCTGTTGGTGTACTCTCGCCTGACAATAGTTTTTACTTCTCCATGCTTGATGTTATCCAACTGCAGAATGCCTAAGTATTTGTAGGCTTCATTTTCTTTGCATTTAATTAGTTGGCCATTGGGCATTTCAATTCCCTCAGATGCAGTGATTATTATTATTATTATTATTATTATTATTATTATTATTATTATTATTATACAATTGTATCACAGCGGCCAGTTGTTTCGCCGGATTTGGCATTGGTTACTAGTCGGGCCCCACCGATTATTATTATTATTATTATTATTATTATTATTATTATTATTATTATTATTATTTGGTTAATCTTTGGTGAGATTCACAGCCTTTGGGGCTGGTTGGTAGCTCAACAGCTCGAGTCCTAACCAAGGACCTAGGAACTGTTAAGGTAACATCGGAGGATATAAGCTGTTCCAAGTAGGGTGGTTTTTTGTAGAATCAGAATGTTCAAGTCCGATAAATTTAAAATTTCCAAATAGTGAGGTAGCCCTTTAGGTATTGCTCCAAGGGCTCCAATTACAATCGGGAGAACACACGATTTCTTTTTCCACAGTCGTTCAACTTCAATTTGCAGGTCCCGGTACTTTGTGATTTTTTCTTGCTGTTTATCTTCAATTCGTGCATCTCCAGGTATTGCAATGTCAATGAACCCATACTTTTTTCTTTTCAACTATTGTTATGTCAGGTGTGTTGTGGGCCAAGTGCCTGTCAGTCTGAATTCTGAAGTCCCACAAGATCTTGACTTTCTCATTCTCTAAAACCTTCTCAACCTGATTGTCCCAGTGGTTTTTGCTGTACTCAGATCCAAACTTTTGGCACAATTTCCAGTGAATGATTTTAGCAACACGGTCATGGCATTGTAGGTAGTCAGTTTGTGAAATTTTGCTGCACCCACTGATCAAGTGGTCAACTGTCTTGTCTTTCTCATTACAGAGGCAACATTTGCTGTTGGTGGTAACATGTTAAATTTTTGCCTTCATGCAGTTTGTGGCTAAGGCTTGTTCTTGAGCTGCCAAAATAAAGCCTTCTGTTTCTTTTTTTCAGTGCTTCTGATCTTAACCAGTTCCAAGTTAGCTTTTGATCAGCTTTGCCTTCAATACTTTTCAAGTATTGGCTATGCATAGCCTTGTTTTTCCAATTTTCAGCTCGCTTCTCAATTACTTCTTTCTTATATTCAGCTTTTGACTTAGTTGTCTTTAAAAGGCCTCCTTTATTTACTTCCGTAATCATTGGTTCTTCACTTTTCTGGATGTAATCATTCAAGCTGTGTTTTTCTTCTTCCACAGTCTGTTTTACTTTGTAGGAGTCCTTGACCACCCTCTGCTCTTGGTAGATATAATTGGTCAACATCACTTTTAGGGTGCAAAGCATGATTCATTGTCGTAAGCTTCCTTGTTTTTCTGTCCAACCTGTCCAACTCTATCTGGGTCCATCAATTATTCCTGAAGAGTATCGAATCACAGGTATAGCCCAGGTATTTATGGCTTTTATGATGTTTCCTCCACTCAATTTGGACTTTAATATCTTGTGAATTCGTTGAATGTACTTGGCTGAAGTTAATTCCTTGACTTTATTATGCATTAAATCAGAGCCCTCTAAAATCCCCAAGTACTTGTAGCCTTCTTCTGTTTTTTCTGCCTTTATCATTTCTACATTCTCAAGTTCTATTCCATCATCTTCTATGACCTTGCCTGCTTTGGTTGCCATTGTTGCACTTTTGTCAATTCCAAACTGCATACCAATGTCTTAGCTAAATTCTTTTGTGCTTTCAATTAATAAATTCAATTCAGCTTTTGTTTTACCAAACAGCTTCAAATCATCCATGTACACCATGTACGAAATTTTCAGTCTTTTCTTTGCAAGTTCGTATCCATAGTTCATCTTCTTCAAAATGATTGTCAGTGGTAGCATTGAGAGTATAAAAACTAGGGGTGAAAGAGAATCACCCTGGAAAATGCCTCGTTTAATTTCAACTTCACCCAGTACTTCTTCATTAGCTATAAGCTTCATTTTCCAGAGGTTCATTGAAGTTTCCATGAATTTTTGTATGTTGCTGCTGATGCCAAAGATTTTCAGGCATTTCTTGATCCAGCTATGGGGAACTGAATCAAATGCTTTCTTATAGTCTATCCAAGCCATGTTCATCTTTTCTTTGAATTATTTAGTATTAGTTTGTCAATCAACAGTTGGTCCTTTGTTCCTCTTGAATTTTTGCAGCATCCTTTCTGTTCTACAGAAAGCAAGTTATTTCTTTCCAAGTTTCCAAGTAAATTTGGTTTGTAATGATACCAGTAAGAAGCTTGTATGTTGTTGGCAAACAGGTGATTGACCTATAGTTTTCAGGATCCTTTCCTTTTCCTTTATCTTTTTGGATCAAAAATGTCCTTCCAGTTGTCATCCATTAATCCTTTTCATCCTTTTAAGATGTGGTTCATTTGGGCTGCCAATCTTTTGTGCACACTTGTAAGTGCCTTTAACCAGAAGCCATGTAACTCATCTGGTCTAGGTGCACTCCAGTTCTTCCTTTTTCTTGACTGTCTTTGCACCATTTCATTTGTTATTTTCACATCTTCCATTTTATGCACTTTAATAGAGTCCTCAATGTGTTTGATCCATTTTGCATTTCTGTTGTGCTTCTTGTTGTTTTTCCACAAATTCTTCCAGAATTTCAGAGCTTTCTCTTTATCAGGTTTTTCATTTTTGTTACTCCATCTTCACTTTCTAAGCTCTTATAAAACTGGTGCTGATTTGCTCTGAACTGTGAGTTTTCCTTGAATTGAGTTACTCGGTTTTCATATCTTTTAATTTTTTTAGCAATGGCAGCAACCCTCTGCTTCAGCTCTTCAATTACTATCGCAATCTCTCTATTCTCCAAATCATATCTTGCTTCCAAGCTGCTTTTGACTTGCTTGTTCTTTAGCTGACCTTGCCTTAGGTTCTTCAAGTTGCTCAAGTCTCCATGAAATTTTTTGATCTTCAATTCCAACGGAATTTTCCATTTAGGCTTCCTCTTCTTGCCTCTTTGGTTCTTTTGTATTTTCAAACCCAATTCTTTGGTGGTTATGAAGGCTGCTGCATACATCAGCTGGTTTGTTTCAGATAATGTAGTAGTTTGAATGGTTTGCACAGCCTCATTGACCTTTTTTAGTACCTTTCTCAATTCTTTCCGGTTCACTTGGTTCAGCTTTGGCAAACTTGTTCTTTCAGCATCTTCCATTTGATGCTTTATTTTCTCAGCTAATTGAGCAATATCTGTTGGTGTTTGTATTCATTAAACATGAAACTCTGTCAACTGATTATTATCATCATCATCATCATCGTTGTTGTTGTTGTTGTTGTTATTAATCATGCACAGTCAGCCAGGTGTTCAGTTTGGGTTTGGCATTTACAAAGGACCTGGGATAGGCAAATCTGGATATTTGATGGTGTTACAGATATCGTTACAGGATGGAAGCAGTTCCAAGTAAAGCCGCCTTCTGCAATTGATTGATGGCAAATTTGCCAATGCCTATGAACCATTTTTGGCTCATGTGCCATAAGGGAGAGCGCAGGGGGTCGTGCGCAGGTGTGCTGCACCCATAATGCAATGTGCGATTTCCCCCAGTGCACATGCGTGCATGAGAAGCGCTCCCCCCTTTTTTGCATGCTTTTTTTGCTCTCCCCAGGCTCCAGAGGCTTTATAGGAGCCTGGGGAAGACTAAAACAGCATCCCCGACTCCCCCGGAGGCCCTCTGGAGGCTTCAGGGACCTTCAGAAGGTTTCCCTGAAGCCTCCAGAGGACTAAAAACGACCCTACAAGCAAATCGAAAGTCACTTCCGGTTTGCTCATAGGGCCGGTTTAAGCTCTCTGGAGGCTTCAGGGGATCCCTTCCCGAACTTCTAGTTTGCCCATACAGCTGTCGTTTTGCGCTCCGGAGGCTTCAGGGAAGCTCATGAAGCCTCTGGAGGGCCTCCGGAGGGCCTCCGGAAGGCCGGGGGCTCTTTATGCCCTCCCCAGGCTCCTATAAAGCCTCTGGAGTCTGGGGAGAGTGAAAAATGGCTTTAAAAAAGGCTGAACTCAACTAGCTAGCACGTGCATGCCCGCTGACCAGCTAACAGCAACACCTCGCGTGCCCTGACAAATGGCTCCGCGTACCACCTTTGGCACACGTGCCATAGGTTTGCCATCTGGGCCTATGGTGTTCAAGCGGTGTGCCAGTTGATTTGGGACTGCACCCAAGGTGCCTATTACTATTGGTACTACCCTTGCTTGCTTTTGCCATAGTCATTCTATTTCTATTTGTAGGTCTTTGTATTTTGTTATCTTCTCCAGTTCTTTCTCTTCTATTCTGCTGTCTCAAGGCATTGCCACATGCACTATCCAGGCTTTTTTGTATTTCTTATCGACAACTGTTGTCAACTATGTGGCAGGTGCCTGTCTGTCTGGATTCTGAAGTCCCAGAGCATTTTAACTTCTTCATTTTCTATGACTTTCTCTATTTTATGGTCCCACCAGTTCTTGCTTGCAGGCAAATGATATTTCTTGCAGATCTTGCGAGGCGGAAGATGGCTGCTCGAGCAAAATGCTCGAGTTTTGCGAAAAAGAGAGGAGCGGAATTGAGAGGGACGGAGCCCCTGGAAACCCAAAGGGAGAAGTCCTCCGTGGAGGTGATCGAGCAGGCATCCAGGGGTGTATTTTCGGCTGGAGGGGGGTTGCGTAAACACTCCCTAGGCACCTGGAACGCGCCGAATCTGCCCTCCTTATGCTGGTTTGCGGCAAGACGGCTCTGAAGATCAGCTGTAGAGCAGTTTTTAGATCAGCTGTAGGGCGGCTTTTTTTGAACTTGGTAGTGGTGGCAGTGGCATCTAACACCCAAGGAGCTAAGCCTGGGCGAGAAGAACTTGAGAGGATCTGGGAACGGTGGTTATCAAAGAGAGCCCCCCCACAGAGATGATACGGACGGCTCGAGTAAGCTTTTTAAGCCGAAGAACTGCTGCGGGTTGTTTTGAGACCTGGGAGCCGGTGAGGAAGAAACATATGAGCAGCTCCCCCTCCCCCTCCCCTTCGACAGCACAGGTGGCACGAACAGCGCGAGCAGCGTCTGGTAGCTATCGGGAACGGCCTCCCCCCCCAGGCGAACGGGGGCGGCATGAGGGCTTTTTACTTTATGCTGGCTACAGCAAACCTAAACCTCCTGGCGCAAAAACGGCAAGACTACGATAAGACCCTGGCTCTCTAGCTTTTGGAGAAGAGGAAGGAGGAGAGGAAGAGAGGAGCCTTCACTGTGGGATTGGGAGAAGTGGTGGCGACAGCGATAAGACGGTGTGCAACCAGGAGGGTGTGCAATATTTAATCTTCGCACTGGACTTTAGATCTGGCCACAGACCTGGCTGAGTAATCCATGCTGCGCTGAGGCTTGAGGAGGAGCGGTATGTGGTTTGTCACCAACTGGACCATGGCTATCATGGTTGGATGGGTGATTTGGGCTGCTGACCTTGCTGCCTCAACCTCAGTTGCTTTGACTATCATTATTTGCATCTGCCTCTGGATTACTATCTTGGACAGCACTTTTTTAATTTCATTCGGACTAATGGTGAGAAGTAGAGGGGGGTTGAGGCTTTGGACTGCCTCCTGTTCTAATTTGACATCTCAGGGACATCATTCCATCTGCCCTCTATTTTTACAATCGTCATCCACTCCACCGTCCACTGGACTGGACTTTTTTGCAAACCCACCTACAAACTTTACTCGAATATCTTAAATAGCTGCGCAATTTTCTTTTTGTATGGGGAGTGCATGTGGTACGTATGTATTTGATTGAATGATCCCACACTTTTAACTTTTAACTTGTGTAATCCCCTTTTATATTATACTGTTGTATCTTTTAAAAAAATTGTGGGGGTGTGAGTGAGTGAGTGTTTGAGTGTGCAAGCGAGATTGGGATGGGAACCGGGTTCCCCCACACAGAGTGCTTTGCAGAAGTGTTGGGGGGATCTGGGCCTGTTCCAATCTCAGGATGACTGATTCGAAGGGCCTGTCGGGAAATGCGGGGCCTGTGGGGGTGGGTGGAGGGACTACGGACACGGGAGTGGGCCAGAGCATTACGGTCTTAACAGGGAGGGGCAGATATGGCGGGGACTTTAGGGCTGGCCATTACCGGGGAAGGAGGGCTCGCTACGTTACAGAGATCCCTCCTTCCGGCCCTATGAGTCCCACTCCAAGGCCAGATGGCGCGAGTAATCAGGACCCTGGTCTCAGGCTGCTGTCGCTAAATGCCAGGTCTGTAGTTCACAAGGCTCCCCTCGTCCGGGACTTAATCTTAGGCGAGAGGGCAGACCTGGCATGTATTACTGAAACCTGGCTGGGCCCGGAGGGAGGAGTCCCCCTCGTAGAGATGTGCCCAGAGGGTTTTCAGGTGCTACATCAGCCGCGATCCCAGAGAAGGGGTGGAGGTGTGGCTATTGTTATCCGGGAGTCTTTAGTACCTCGTAGGATCCCTGCTCCGGAGCTTGTCGGGTGTGAGTCCTTGCTGGTGAAGTTGGACCTCAAGGGTCAAGTGGGCCTGCTGTTAACGTACCTGCCTCCCAACAGCGTTGCAGCAGCCCTCCCCTCGCTCCTCGAGTCAGTAGCTGAGCTGGCAATTGAGTTTCCCAGGCTTATGGTTCTGGGGGATTTCAATTTGCCTTCGCTCGGTGAACACTCTGATGGAGCGCAGGAGTTCATGGCTTCCATGACAGCCATGGGCTTGACCCAAGTAATTCGGGGCCCGACTCACTCGGCGGGTCACATGCTCGACCTCGTATTCCTCTCGGAGCAGTGGAGTTGTGATCTTGGTTTGAGGGGTAGTGAGACCTTACCCCTGTCATGGTCAGACCACTACCTACTGAGGCTTGACTTTCGGAGACCAAACCCCCACTGTAGGGAGGAGGAACCGATTAGGTGGTTCCACCCCAGGCGACTTATGGACCCTTCGGGCTTTCAGACGGAGCTTGGGGTTGTTCCTGATACCCTCGCCCGCAGTCTGGCGGAGACTCTGGTTGCTGCTTGGAATTCAGCAGCGGCAGGGGCTCTTAACCGGATTGCGCCTTTACGGCCGATCCGAGGCAGTGGATCCAGGAGGGCCCCTTGGTTTACTGAGGAACTCTGGGAGATTAAGCGCCGAAAGAGACGCCTAGAGCAACGATGGAGATCCAATAAGTCCGAGTCAGACCGAGCGCTTTTAACATCCAGCATCAGAGCCTATCTTCGGGCAATTAGGATGACTAAAGAAGACACATTGCCTCTCTGATTGCTTCCGCTGAGTCGCGCCCAGCCGCCCTGTTCAGGATAACCCGTTCCCTCCTAAACAGGAGGGATACGAGCGATCCTTTGCAGGGCAGAGCTGAGGATTACGTCCAATTCCTCGCAGATAAAGTAGCTCGGCTTCGGATGGACCTGGACTCCAATTGCACAGAACCAGCCAAGGCACCAGGGGAGAATCTGGAAGGACATCACTGGATTGATTTCCAAGCTGTTACCCCTGAGGACGTGGACAAGGCCATGGGAGCTGTAAGTGCCTCCACACGTGTACTGGACCCGTGCCCCTCCTGGCTGGTTGCAAACAGCAGGGAGGTGACACGGGGCTGGATCCAGGTGGTTGTTACCGCCTCCCTTCAGGAGGGGTTCTTCCCCCCCCCCACTTTAAAGGCGGCGGTGGTGAGACCCCTTCTGAAGAAGCCATCTTTGGATCCAGCCGTCTTAAACAACTATCGTCCAGTCTCCAACCTCCCCTTTGTGGGGAAGGTTTTTGAGAAAGTGGTAGCCTTTCAACTCCGGCGGTCCTTGGAGGAAACCGATTATCTAAATCCCTTCCAGTCGGGATTTAGGCCTGGCTACAGCACGGAAACCGCTTTGGTCGCATTGATCGATGATCTCTGGAGAGCCAGGGATGGAGGTCATGCCTCCGTCCTAGTGCTCCTTGACCTCTCAGCGGCCTTCGATACCATCGACCATGGTATCCTTCTGCGATGACTGCGGGAGGTGGGGGTGGGAGGCACTGTCCTACGGTGGTTCTCCTCTTACCTCTCGGACAGGTCGCAGTCGGTGTTAGTCGAAGGGCAGAGATCGACCCCTAGGCCCCTGAATTATGGGGTGCCGCAGGGTTCGGTCTGGTCCCCCCTCCTGTTTAATATCTACATGAAGCCGCTGGGTGAGATCATTCGACGGCACGGGATAAAATACCATCAGTATGCGGACGATACGCAGCTGTATCTGTCCGCCCCGTGCCAACTCAATGAAGCGGTTGACGTGATGTGCCAGTGCCTCGAGGCTGTTAGGGACTGGATGGGGCTTAACAAGCTTGTACTCAATCCAGATAAGACCGAGTGGCTGCTGTGCTTCCCTCCTACTAATTGGCCAAGTGTTCCATCTCTCAGGCTGGGGGGTCAAACAGTACGCCCCTCAGACAGGGTTCGCAATTTGGGAGTCCTCCTGGACCCACAGCTGACTCTTTTCTTAAACAGAACTTTTTTATTTTTCTTTAAAAAAACACAAATATGTCATTTGTCAATCATTAAAACATTGAAGTACAATTTTTTTGTTGTTGTGTGTACCCCTCCCTCCCTCCACCCCCCCACCCCCCTCCTCCTTCCCCCCCCCCCCGACTTCCCAGAACCCGTACCCGGTATGGATTTTTAACTAACACAGTCTAAAATCTATTGAGAAAAAAGAAATAAAGAAATTAATGACATTCTAGATTGACCTTAGCTTCTTCTTACTGAACTAACTTTTAACAGTTTAAATCATTTCTGATCTTAAGCATAGGCTAACTGGAATTTCTTTTGTTGAAACAGAACTTTTTTATTTTTCTTTAAAAAAAAAACCACAAATATGTCATCATTTGTCAATCATTAAGACATTGAAGTACAATTTTTTTTGTGTGTGTGTACCCCTCCCTCCCTCCACCCCCCCACCCCCTTCCTCCTTCCCCCCCCCCGACTTCCCAGAACCCGTACCCGGTATGGATTTTTAACTAACACAGTCTAAAATCTATTGAGAAAAAAGAAATAAAGAAATTAATGACATTCTAGATTGACCTTAGCTTCTTCTTACTGAACTGACTTTTAACAGTTTAAATCATTTCTGATCTTAAGCATAGGCTAACTGGAATTTCTTAGTCCCGTATTTATTTTGTATATAGTCAATCCATTTTTTCCAGTCTCGTTTATATCTCTCATTTGAATGATCTTTGAGATATGCCGATATTTTAGCCATTTCAGCTAAGTTTGTTACTTTCAATGTCCATTCTTGGATTGTAGGCAAGTCTTCCTTCTTCCAATATTGCGCCACCAACAGTCTTGCTGCAGTTATCAGGTGCAGAATCAAATTGGTCTCTACCACTGTAAAGTCAGTACATATACCTAGTAAAAATAACTGAGGACTAAACTTTATCCTTCTTTTAAAAACATTTTGCATGACCCACCATATTTTTATCCAAAATGCCTTAACCTTTTGGCAGGTCCACCATATATGATAATATGTAGCATCGAGAGAACCACACCTCCAACATTTAGGCTGTACATTCGGATACATAGAAGCCAACTTTTTAGGATCTAAATGCCATCTATAGAACATCTTGTAAAAATTTTCTCTCAGATTTTGAGCTTGTGTAAATTTCACATTTCTTACCCAAATTCTTTCCCATGTATCCAACATTATTGGTTCCTCAATATTTTGAGCCCATTTTATCATACAATCTTTAACTAATTCTGTTTCCGAATCCATCTGTATTAATACATTATATATCCTCTTTATATGCATTAAGCTTTGATCTCTTATTTGTTTAAACAGATTATCCTCAACTTGAATAAAACCAATTTTTTTATCTATTTTCCACCTAGCCTGTAATTGCCCATACTGGAACCATGTTTGAACTACCTTCTCCTCTTTTAATACCTCTAAAGATTTTAATTGTAATACCCCCCTTTCCGAGGTAAGAAGCTGTCTGTAGGTAATTCTGTCCTGTTTTTGTGCTGTATTCATATTTTCAATTGCGTGTCTAGGAATTGCCCACATGGGTATCTTGTCATTTAATTTATATTGGTATTTCTTCCAGACCCGCAATAAAGCATTTCTTAAAATATGACTTTTAAAGTTCTTATCCAATTTTTTGTTGAATAACAGGTAAGCATGCCAACCAAATAGCAGATCGTGTCCCTCAATGTTCAATATTCTATCATTGGTTAAGTGAATCCAATCACTAATTACAGATAATGCCACTGCATCATAATATAGTTTTAAATTAGGTAGTTTCAATCCTCCTCTCTCACGTGCATCTTGCATCCTCTTCTGTGGAGAGTTCAGTCCGTTGACATTCCATGTTAAAATCTTAGTTGTCATCTTTGGTTGGTTGAAGCATTTTTAGAGCTTCCTGCACGGCCTGTTTAACCTTAGGTGTAGCTCCTCCCATTGCTTCCAGATGTGTTGTTGTAGATCCTTGATCGATGGCCGATGATTGTTGATGCTGTTGCTTTTTCGCTTGTTTCTCCATACGTCTAGTAGTCATGCGGCTAGGTCTTGGTTCCATAGCACCTTGCACTTCTAGAGAAGAGAGATGCTCCATCTTGTCTGGTGGTTGTGTAGTTTGCTATCTATCCTGTCCTTCTTGTGGTCTTTCTCTAGGTCCAGATGGTGCAGGGTGTCCGGCCTTCAATATATTATAATAAAAATCTCGGGCTTTCCATACAGCGTTGAGGCGGTATCTTTGCTTATCAAATGTAAATATGATGCCAAATGGTGCATCCCATCTATACTGTATCTGACGATTTCTGAGTTCTTCGACCAAAAAAGCGTAGTCTCTCCTGGCTCTTAACATTTGAGGTGGTATCTCTTTCAAAACAGCCAGGTCTTGACCGCCAATTTGAAGCTTAGTGTTATAAGATGCTTGCAGTACCATATTTCTAAACTCTCTTGTAGTAAAATATATAACGATGTCTCGAGGAAGCTGCTTCTGCTTTGCCAGCCAGGAGTTAACGCGGTAAGCTTTGTCAATTCGCCAATCTTGATTGGTCCCTGGTCTTCCCATCAGGCGGTCAAAAGCTTCCGATAGGATCTGTTTCAGGTTCTCCTGTTTCTCCTCACGCAGCCCCCTTACTCTTAATGCGAACTCCATTTGTCGGTACTGTATCATAATAATTTCTTTTTCAGCATTTTCCACTTTTTGTTCCACCACCTCTGTTTTCAATGTCAAGTTAGCATTGGCATCATTAAGAACCTCTAGAGTATCTTCCACTCCAGAAATATGTTCTGTTAATACAGTTACAAGACTCAGCATGTCGTCTCTAATTTTATCAACCTTAGCCTCAAATTTCTCATACAGCTCCTGTTTAAGTCCTTTTATTTCACTTTTAATTTCTTCTTTCATTTCTTTTATTTCCTCTTTTCTCTCCTCTCTATTATCTCTAAATTTATCTTCCATTTTAATTGTCTGTGCATTAAGAGCCTCGCTTAGATTACTCAGGAAAAATTCTTTCGTTAACACATCCCCAGCAGGGGGCGTAGGAAGCGGAGGCTGCAGCTTTGTGCCAGGCACTGAGGATGTGCCCCTGGAAGTAGAGGGTGACGACTTCAAGTTAATATTTGGTTTTGAGGCCATTTCAAAATTTATCTGCCTGCAGTTAATAAAACTCTATTGCCTAAATATGCAGCTTTAAATAAAGAGGCTTTTATTTTGAAGTTTAAGGCTTGGCAAAACTTTCAGTGAGTAAACATTGTAACAAGACCATTCAGCAGATTCATCACCATTTAACTTCCAAATAAGCAAGGTTAATGAAGGAGTAAAATTCTTCTATTGTGAAACCAAAACAAGTGATAAGCAATCTCTTTTGTTTTGAATTCTTGTGAGGATTAGCAGAAAGTGTTCGTTATTACCGGAGAAACCAGCCTGCTCGGCGCCATTTTAGAAGCCTCTGAGTAAATAATTTTTCGGAGGAGAAAAAGAAAAGAAGCTAAAATGTTGATAAGCAATTATTGTCCACAGTAAACGGATCCAGCTCGTGATAAGAATAAATCAAACAAAGCTTAGAGCAGAGTGGGAGAGACCTACTTTGTCCTGCACAAGGCAGTTTGAAGTTCCCAGCACGGACAGCCGTTCTGCCTTGGGCTAGCCCCCCTTTCCTGCAAGCACAAAAGCTGCAAAAATCGAAGAGCATTTGCCAGCAAAACAGTTTCTTCTTTCCTTCTTGCCTGAAGGATAAGAAAACCTGATAAGACGTCAGATGGAAGATCCTCTAAACAGGTACGTAGCCAGGAATTCGGAGGCAGCTGATTTTTTGCTGCCCCCACCAGTAGGCTCCTCCCAGGAAGCCCGACCCACAGCTGACTCTTGAACACCACTTGTCGGCTGTGACCAGGGGGGCATTTGCCCAGGTTCGCCTGGTGCACCAGTTGCATCCCTACCTGAACCGGGAGGCCCTCACAACAGTCACTCGTGCCCTTGTGACCTCTAGACTGGACTACTGCAACGTGCTCTACATGGGGCAGCCCTTGAAGAGTATTCGGAGACTTCAGCTTGTCCAGAATGCAGCCGTGCGAGCGATTGTGGGTGTACCTCGGTTCACCCACGTAACACCTATCCTCCGCGAGCTGCACTGGCTGCCTATTGGTCTCCGGATACGCTTCAAGGCGCTAGTCGTTACTTATAAAGCCCTTCATGGTATTGGACCTGGGTACTTGAGAGACCGCCTGCTGCCAATTACCTCCACTAGACCGATTAGATCCCACAGATTAGGCCTCCTCCGAATCCCATCCGCCGGCCAGTGTCGACTGGTGACTACCCGGAGGAGAGCCTTCTCTGTGGCTGCTCCGACCCTCTGGAACGAACTCCCCGTGGAGATTCGAACCCTCACCACCCTCCAGGCCTTCCTCAAAGCCCTCAAAACTTGGTTGTTCCGACAGGCCTGGGGCTAAAGAGCTGTTGCCCCCGTCTCGAATGGTATGACTGTTGTGAGTTTTTAAATTATATATTGTTATGTTGTTGCTTTTAAATCTTTTGTCTGTATTCCCCTCCCCGGTTCGAGTTGTGAGCTGCCCTGAGTCCCCTTCGGGGGAAAAGGGCGACATATAAATTTAATAAATTGAATTGAATTGAATTGAATTGAATTGAATCTTCCAATGCCCCATTGTTGCTACTTTCTCATGAAAGTCTTGGAGGGATTGAGCTTGAGCCTGTTCCTCCCCATCCAGATCTGCACAGCCTCCAGGCATTGAGACATTACGTTGAGGGCATCGTTTGGGTGGTTTGGGGTAGAAATGAAAAGTTGGGTATCATCAGCATATTGATGATATTGTACCCCAAAACCATGGATGATCTCACCCAGTAGTTTCATATATATGTTGAACAGGAGGGGTGAGAGAACTGACCCCTGGAGCACCCCACAATTGACGCACAGTCAATACAAACTGTGACTGATCCAACAGGTAGGAGGAGAACCACCGTAAAACGGTGCCCCGTACTCCCAACCCCCTGAGTCGTCGCAGTAGGATATCATGGTTGATGGTATCGAAAGCCACTGAGAGGTGTAATAGGGCCAGGACAGAGGAGCAGCCCGTGTCCCGGGCCCGCCAGAGATCATCGACCAACATGATCAATGCCATCTCCATGCTGTATCTGGGCCTGAAACCCGACTGAAACAGATCCAGGTAGACAGCTTCATCCAGGTACTGGGGAAGCTGATGCGCTACCACACTCTCGACAACCTTCGCTACAAAGCGAAGGTTGGAGACCAGATGATAGTTGGCTAAAGAAGCTAGGTCCAGGGAAGTCTTCTTAAGGAGGGGCCTCACCACCGCCTCCTTCAAGGGGGAAAGAACCCCTCTCTCAACGAAGTGTTGGTAATCGCCTGGAGCCAGCCTTGTGTCACCTTCCGGGAAGCCGAGACTAACCAAGAGGGAGACGGGTCCAGCACACAAGTGGCAGCACAGAGTCTCCCCATAATCCTCAGAGGTCAAACTCATCCCAGATGGTCTCCACAAGATTCATCCCTGTCGACTTGCCCGAATATACCCAGTCAGAGTCCAAGCCTGTCCGGATCTGAGCAATTTTATCCTGCAGATACTGAACAAATTCTTCAGCCCTACCCCGCAAGTGGTATTTCCCAGTTCCTTGGTTAAGTAAGGAGCGGGTCACCTTAAACAGGGCAGCTGGGCAGTTATCTGCGGATGCGATAAGAGTGGAAAAATGTTGCCGTTTTACCGCTTTTATTGCCACTAAGTAGGATTTAATATGAATTCTTACTAGTGTTCGATCAGATTCGGACCGGCTGGCCCTCCAACCACTCTCTAGGTGTCTTTTCTGGTGTTTCATCTCCCAGAGCTCCTCGGTAAACCAGGGAGCTACCCAGGATCGACACCGGTTCAGAGGCCACAAAGGCACAACACGATCCAAAGCCCCAGTGGCCGCCCTATCCCAGGCTTCCACTAGGGCTTCAGTCAAGTTGTGAGCAAGGGATTCAGGAAAAGTCCCAAACTCCTTTCAGGGTCCATTAGCTGCCTGGGGCGGAACCATTTAGTCGGTTCCGCCTCCCTGCAGTGAGGGGTAGCAGAATGGAAGTTAAGCTTGATGAGGAAATGATCCGACCATGACAAGGGTTGGATAGAAATATCCCCTAAATCTAGATCATTCATCCACTGCCCAGAGACAAAAATCAGGTCGAGCGTGTGTCCCCCATTATGGGTGGGGTCTTGAATTAACTGAATTAGGTCCATAGCCGTCATGGAAGCCATGAACTCCTGAGCTGACTTAGATATCTCACTAATGGAAGGCAGATTGAAATCCCCCAGGATCATCAGCCTGGGGAAATCAACCGCCAATCTAGCTAACACATCCAGCAGCTCCGGTAGGGCCAATGAAACATAGCAGGGAGACAGGTACATAACAAAAAGGCCCACCTGAACTCCAAGGCCTCATCTCACAAAAAGGGACTCACACCTGCCTATCTGAAGCACAGTGACCTCCTGAGGTCTGAGACTTTTCCTAATAACCACCGCCACCGCCACCCCCCCTGCCCCTGCACTGGGCTCTCAGCTGGTGAAATGCCCGGAAGCCTGCTTATGTTTGATATTGCAGTATTTGCATCTTTTAATGCTTATGCTAGCTGTTTCTTTGGAACAAGCTTCAAGGCAGGCAGCCTTATTCTGATGTTTTTATGCTGTTTTAGATACTCAGTTATTCTTTATTTCAGTTCTTTTACTTATTTCGTTACAGGATTTTGTTCTTCCTGTGGCAGAGGAGTGGGTGCCTGGTTTCTAAATGAAAACAATTGTATATCTCTGTTGGATTTTTCTACTACCAACTTTCTCTGGTTTGCCTCTACATTCTGAATTATTTTTGGCAAGGCTTTGATTTCTTTGCTGTGGTTGAATCTTTGCAGTTCTTCCAATTCTGCTTCTGTGAATACTTTATTTTGTATTATAAATCGATGTTGATCCACTAGCCTCTGTTCTGTTATTTCTGATTCTGGATGTTGTTCTTTCCAAAACTGGTGCATTCTTTTCAAATATCCTCTTCTTGTTGGGCTTGCTTTGTAATAACAGATAATTATTTCTTTATTTTCAATCACTATATATTTGTATACTTATTTGTATAGTAGTAGTAGTACTGGTAGTAGTAGTAGCAACAGCAGCAGCAGCAGCAGTTATTGTTATATCAATCTATTTTTTACTGGTGGTAACAGAGCAGACTTCACATTTGAAACTTATGAAGTTACTGTTGACTGAATTAAGAAACTATTTTTCCAGCATTGAAGAACATTAAATAATCATTTTTTGCCTTTTTTTTCATTGTTCATGTTGGATGTTTGTTTTTCTGTTTTGTATTTTATTCTTTTTGACAAATGAAAATAATTATGTTTTTAAAAAAAGATTATTTTTCCAGTGGTGAAAAACTTAAATAATCATATTTTGCCTTGTACTACAAAACAGTTTGAAGATGATATTTTGGATTGCTGTATCTATCTTCTGGACAAGAGTCAGCTCAAGGCGAGTGCTAAAAAGGATCCGGTGATCATTTCCAGGGTCATGTCAGCTTTGGTATGTCATTAAAAATGCTTTATGCTAATCTGTGAATTGTAAATCACAAAACAGAAATCAGTAAAACTAATCTTCCCATCAATCTGAACTTTAACCTAGAAGTGTAAATCTGGTGCCTGACTGATATTTTAGCCTACAACTCTTGGATTCACCTCCCTATGGCTCTATTAACTGGGGCAGAGAATCGAAGTTCAAAGTATCTGCAGGTAACCCATAGCATACTAGTTTTATAGTCTCTGGTGCTCACTATTACCCAAAATTGGTGATGTGTTTACTTGAAGTGGGAAAATATAAAACCTATAAGAGAACAGTATAGTTTTACATTTTTTTCTATTAGCTGAGCTTGAAGAGGAAATTTCCCTTGGCAGAATTTTCATGAATCTCATCTGGTTCAAATAGGAGGAGGAAAAGGAGACAGATCCACACTGCATGATTCCATCAGAAAAGGCCAGTTTTTTAACCTTTATTGTTAAGTTTCTTTAAAAACTTATTAATAAAGTGGTAGTGGAGGATAGCAAATAGTAACCCAAACAAAGCAAGCATCCACTTTAGTAGTCAATAGGAATGTATAGGGTTCCGTGGGAGGGGCTTACTGATGGAAGCAGCTTAATATAGCTGCTCCCAAATTCCTGGTCGCGTTATCTGTCAGACGATCATCTATCAGACGTCTGACAGTTTGTTTACCTTACTCTTCAGGCAAGAGGAGGAGGTGAGCGGGTTCTGTTGAACAAAATGCCATCTGATCCTTGCAGTTTGTGTGTCTGCAAGGAGAGGGGGGCCAGCTGAGAGCAGAACTATCTCTGTGCCGGGGAATTCCAGCTGCATTTGCAGCATGAAGTAAGCTCTCCCTTTCTCAGAACAAAGCTTGATTTATTGATTTCAAGGTGAGCAGGACTCATATGCAAGAACCTTAATTGTTTATTCAAATCTTAGCTTCATTTTTACAAGACCTTCTTCCGATAACCTAGCTAGCTAACAAAGAGACACTTAAAATGGCGACGAGCTTGCTGAATTGCTTCGTAACAATGTTTACCTTTTGAAACTCATTGTAAAGCCCTACTGAGTTTTAAAACCTCAAAGGAAAGGAGTGATTTATTAACTCGCTCCACAGTTGTATAACTGGCCAGCAGAGTTTTACTAATTGGGTGAAGATAACACTTGGAATGGCCTCTAAACCAAATGTTAATTTAAAGATGCCTCTCTCGGCTCCCAGAAGCTCTAGCACATCGCCCATACCTGGCACAAAGTTGCAGCCTCTGCTCTCTATGCCCCCTATAGATGGCCCACTAACGAAATAATTCTTTTTGAAGGAACTGAATGAGTCTTTTAACACTCAGACAATAAAGGTGGAAGCCAAATTTAAAGAACTTAAAGAAGGGCTCAAAGAGGAGATATCCGTGGCACATAAGGAGCTGTCTGATAAAATTGATACCCGGGTCTCTAAAATCAGAGATGATATGTTGGGGATTGTAAATGTATTGACAGAACATGTTTCCAGAATTGAGGATAGACTAGATGATCTTAATGAAGCCAATATTAATTTGACATCGAAAACAGAGGTGGTGCAACAAAAAGTTGAAAATGCTGAAAAAGAAATTATTATGATACAGTACAGACAAATGGAAATGGCATTAAGAGTAAGGGGCTTGCATGAAGACAGGCAGGAAAACTTGAAACAGATTTTTTCAGAAGCGTTTGATAGACTGTTGGAAAGACCAGGGGGTAATTTTGACTGGCAAATTGACAAAGTTTATTGCGTTAATTCTTGGCTGGCAAAGCAGAAGCAGCTCCCTCGGGACATTGTTATATATTTTACCACAAGAGAGATCAGAAATACGATACTACAAGAGTCTTATAAAACTAAGCTTCAAATTGGGGGTCAGGAATTGACTGTTTTGAAAGAGATACCACCTCAAATGTTAAGATCCAGGAAAGATTATGCTTTTTTAGTTGAAGAACTCAGAAATCGTCAGATACAGTACAGATGGGACGCACCATTTGGCCTAGCACTCACATTTGACAGGCAAAGATACCGTCTCAACTCAGTATGGAAAGCTCAAGATTTTTATCACAATATTTTAATGGCTGGACATCCCGCACCATCCGGACCTAGAGAAAGACCACAAGAAGGACAAGATAGACAGCAAACCACACAACTACCAGATAAGATGGATCATCTCTCTCTCCTAGAAGCACAAGGAGCTATGGAACAAAGACCAAACCATATGACTACCAGACGAATGGAGCAACAATCCAAATTGCAACAACTCCAACAATCACCTGCTATCGGTCAAAAAGCTACAGTAACCAGTCTAGAAGCAGTGGGGGGAGCCAGGCCAAAGGTTAAACAAGCTATGCAGGAGGCTCTAAAAAAGCTTCAGGAAACCAAAAATGACAATTAAGCTTCTAACATGGAATGTCAATGGATTGAACTCTCCACAAAAGAGAAAGAAAATATTTCACTATCTTAAACAGTTCAAGAATGATATAATTTGTTTGCAAGAAACTCATTAAATCAACCAATCAAAAATATTTGATTAACCCAAGACTTGGCCAATAATTTATAGCTTCTGCTATGGAAAAGAAAAACGGTATAGTTATATACTTAAGAAAAGACATGAAAGCTGAACTAATTGAAGCAGACCCCCATGGAAGATACATCGCGTTGGATCTGGTATTAGAAGGGAAAAAGACATTGATTTTGGGAATTTATGCTCCTAATCAACAACAAGATGGATTCTATGGAAACCTTCATGCTAAATTAGTACAGTGGGATTATAGGTCCTGTATACTACTGGGTGACTGGAACGGTGTTATAGATACTAAGAGAGACAAGAAAGTTTCTCGTCCAAACACTCAGATGCGAGCAAAGCTACCTAAATCCTTTTTTGATATGATGGATGACTTTGAATTGAGAGATATTTGGCGAGAAAGAAATGCAGAAGAATATGACTTTACCTTCTTTTCTGATAGGCATCAATCTTTCTCTAGGATTGATTTTATACTAATTACTAATGATTTGCTTTCCAGGGTGAAGAAGACAAAGATTTCAGCTAGAGTTTTTTCAGATCATAATCCAGTTTGGATGGAGTTGGGAGGGGTGGCACAGGCAAGAAGGTCTTGGAGATTGAATGAAAATTTATTCAGATATGAAAAGTATATTAATGATTGTAAAAAATTGTTAACAGAATACTTTGTTTTTAATATGAATAAGGGTACACCTATGGAAATTGTATGGGATGCAAATAAAGCGTATATGAGAGGAGTCTTGATAAATATAAATAAATCACATAGACATAAACAAGGGGTAAAACGAACAGAATTGGAAGATGAAATTAGGAGGAAAGAGCAGGAGTTAACACTAAACCCAGGAAATACAAAGACTAAGGAAGCAATTATTATATCAAAGGCTCAATTTAACATGTTGATTTCTGATCTGGTGGCTACTAATTTGTCATATGCAAAACACAATACCTTCTGCAATGCAAATAAACCTGGCAGATGGTTAGCTTATCAGATTAGGAAAAAACAGAACTCTCAAAACATATCTAAACTGATTTATAGAGGGAAGGAGGTGTTCCAACAGTATGAGATTCAAAAGGCTTTCCGGGAATTTTTTACAGAGTTGTATAAGGGGGATAAAATTAACGGTCTAGATATAGAGAGATACTTAGATAAAGAGAAAATACCCTTAGTTAAAGAAGAGCACAGGCAAAAATTGAATCAACAAATAACCTCGGGGGAAATTCTACAGGTAATTAAGCAGTTAAAGGCAGGGAAGGCACCAGGCACAGATGGCTTGACAGCGGCTTACTATAAAAATCTACAGTTAGAAATGGTAGAACCTCTTAAAGAATTATTTAATAAGATTCAAACGGAAGGTAAGGTGCCCCCATCTTGGAAGACAGCTTTTATATCCCTGATACCCAAAGAAGATCAAGATATTACTCAACCAAAAAACTATAGACCTCTTTCATTACTTAATGTAGATTATAAATTTTTTACCAAAATCCTAGCAAACAGGTTAATGTTGGTTATTCAACAATTGATACACAGTGACCAAACAGGTTTTATTCAAGGGAGACAAATGAAAAGTAATGTAAGACTAATTATTAATGCATTAGAATATTTGGGAAAGAACAATCAAATTTCTGCTGCGTTCATATTTTTGGATGCGGAGAAAGCCTTTGATCGAGTTACCTGGCAATTCCTGTTGAAAACATTGGAAAAAATGCAAATAGGAGAAAGTTTTTTACAATCAATTAAAGCAATATATCAACAGCAAACGGCTCAAATTATAGTCAATGGAAGTTTAACAGACTCTTTTCAAATTGGAAAAGGTACAAGACAGAGTTGTCCCTTGTCCCCACTATTGTTTATTATAACTTTGGAAGTATTGCTGAACAAAATACGGGGCTTGGACGGTCTAAATGGAATTAAAATTAGGCAGCAAGAATACAGAGTGCGTGCTTTCGCGGATCATTTTGGTTGGATCATGATGCATGATAAAGTGGGCTCAAAATATTGAAGAACCAATAATGTTGGATACGTGGGAAACAATTTGGGTAAGATCCCAAAAAATTGGCTTCTATGTATTCGAATTTACAACCCAAATGTTGGAGATGTGGTTCTCTTGATGCCACGTACTTCTATATATGGTGGACTTGCCAAAAGGTTAAAGCATTTTGGATAAAAATATGGTGGAGTTTACAAAATATTCTTTAAAAAAGGATAAAATTTACTCCTCAGTTATTCTTGTTAGGTATAATTACTGACTGTACAGCAGTAGAGGTTAACCTGATTTTGCATTTAATAACGGCAGCAAGACTGTTGGTGGCGCAATACTGGAAGAAGGAAGATTTGCCTACAATCCAAGAATGGACACTGAAAGTCACAAATTTAGCCAAGATGGCTAAAATATCTGCATATCTTAAAGACCATTCAAATGAGAGATATAAACGAGACTGGAAAAAATGGATCGATTATATACAAAATAAATATGGGACCAAGAAATTCCAGATAGCCTATGCTTAAGATAAGGAATGACTTAAATTGTTTAAAGTTAGTTTAGCAAGGAGGAGCTAAGTTCAACGCAAAGATGTTATTAACTTCTTACTTTTATTTTTTATCAATATATCTTAGACTGTGGTTGTTAAATATCTATACCGTGTACGGGTTCTGGGAAGTCGGGGGCAGGGTAGGTTGTGGGGGCTCGGGGGGAGGGTGGGGGGGAAGTATACTAGGCTTGATTTTAAAGCAATATGATTGCACATGTATATTGTCCTCTCTTACAACATAATATTGTCTATGTAATAATATACATGTGATTATATGTTATGGAAAGGTTAATAAAAAATTTAAAAAAAATTTAAAATAAAAAACCAAAAAAAGGAATGTATAGGGTTGCTTACAAAGAAGTAAATACAGCATGAAAACTAGACATTCTAACTTGAGCCTCCACCATGCATAAAATACTCCTTTTAACATATGACCAGAGAGCACTGTTGGAATTTATATTACCTGCCTCCTGGAAGTGGATTGAAAGTGATATCATGTATTCCTGTTCTCCAGAAGTGGTGAATGGGTTATGTTGGGCTGGAGAAAGCTGGAAGTTCAGATCTGCCCTTGTTATTTCTCTATAATGGAGGAGAACATATTAAAACTCCATGTTCTGAATGAACTTAATTAACTCTGGATTTCCTGTCACTATGCTATTCAAATAATACAAATAATGGTTGTATTTTTCTTTCACATAAGCAGCAGCCTGAAGAATATTTTCTTCCAAACTTATACTCTAACTTTAGTGTTTTTCCTTTCGCCATGCATTCTTTCACTTATCCACTTTCCACACAAACTGCTGTATATTATGTACATGTAACATGACTACAGCATAATGGTCTTCTAGTTCTTTATGCAGCCAATTGTTTGCGATAAAAAAAAACCTGTTCTGAAATGTACTATGTTAATCTAAGCAAAAGGGCTTCAAATGGAGGGGAAAGTGTCTGTAGAAATGCTTATATTAAAAGCTTTTTTCTGAAATGTGAAGACATGACAGGGCACAGGTTGACATCATTTCAGTATTATATATGATAGGGGAAGGATGAAAGTCATAGATCTAATGATTCTAAAAATAACTAGAAACACAAGCTTTGAACTTTTTGCCTTTAAATTTCCAAAATATACCAGCACATCCTCTATTTATTTATATGAAGAATGTTTTGTACTATTAGGATTGAAAATGCAGCATGCTTTCTAGCCTTAAGAAAGAGGCTATTTCATAATGTTATAAACAGAAACAGGAATGGGAGGTTTTATCCTCATCAACACTTTCTTAGGTTGATTGCAGAGCCAACGTCGCGACGATACAGACGTGCGGTCTTGATGCTCCGAGGCCGCCGCTGATTCTTTTATTGCTACATGGTCCCAACGGACCTAAGCCATCCCGTAGAGACGGTGACAGGGAGACAAAGCCTTACTGGTCTCTGGGACATCTCAAAGTCCCTGATTGACCCAAGGGAAGCTCTCCAAATTAGCGATCAACAGACAGCCCCATGCTGACGAAGTCGGAGACGGCTCCAGAAAGAAGGCAGTGAAAGCGAAAGTGAGATTTTTCCTTTGAGAATGATTGCCCAAAGGAATTCTTTTGTTTAAAGATAAATTAGTCCCTTAAGCAAAGAACAAAGCGGCGTAATTTATCTTTAATGGACTGCCTTAGAAAGTTTTCTTTTTCCTTTTTCAAAACGATGTTTTGTGGATTGAAGTGATTGCAACGTTTGCTGTTTCTCTTCGCAAGTGAATAAACTGGGGTTTTTTTGTCTTCTTATTTTTAGCTGCCTTACTTGTTGGCTTGAACTTAAATTTCTTTTCTTCTAATAATTCTTATTACTTCTCATTGATTCCCATTAAAGACATTCAAAGATTTTTGGTTTTTTTACAAGCCTGAGACAAAAGGAAGTAAAATCGAATCTGCGACTTGAAAGCCAGAACTTGGTGGGGTTTTTTTTTTTTTTTTGGAAACATTGCATCCTTTGTTCTTTCTGTTTTTGATCTTACTGACTCTGTAACTGTAAAACCTTCAAGGGCGGGGATTTTCCACAGGTGTCTTTTTGAAACACTCTGGGTAAGGGAGGAAAAAGGAAAGAGAAAGATAGATCCCTTCCTTGTTGAGGAATATGAAAGAAATTCTGGTTAATTCAATTCAAAACATAACATCATATACAAAAAAGAGATTTAGGCTAAAGTGGCAGTAGATATTAGAACTCCTCCTTTTTTCTCCTTGTTTTTTTATTTTCTGGAATCAATTTTCATGTATCAATTTTCAGATGAGGGAACCCTAAGTTTTCAAGATTTTTTGGCTGGAATTCAAAAGATATTGGAAAGATTTCAGAGATTTGACAAGAAGTTGGATAGGCTATTGTCCTCTACAGTAAAAGATGATGAAGTTGGAGACCCCAAAATTAAAGAAACTAATAAAGATGGAGAAGACCAAAATAAGCCAATAGATGATCTAACTGATGGACTAAACATGGGTGAAACTTCAAAGAAGGAAACATATAAAAGTAAATCCGATATCCTGGAGCTCTATCCCCCTGTTCAAGATATGGGGGGGACGGGACTTGATGATGATGGAGTCAAGAAGAGAAACCATTTTAGAAATATGTTTGACAACTAAAGACATGTTAATTTTAATACCAATTTAAGGGCAACAAGACTATCTGAGAGATCTTTTAAGAAACAAAGTGCTGAGAGAAGTTTATAAAAATCTTATAAAAGAAGTAACAAGAGGTTTGATGCAACAACTGACAGAAGAAATAAGTCTGTTCTCCTACTGGAAAGACACAGGCTCATAAACGAACTGTTGATGGAAAAAAAACTTAATTAACTTTTGGTGACTAATAGCTAGGTACTCTAGTACTTTGTAGATTCCTTTAGATTGTTTTTAAATGTGTTTTTCGTTAACAAGTAATTCATTATGATAATAATAATGATATAATAACTCTAACTAGTAAAAACATCTTGGATATAAATAGCAAAATGGGACCTGGAGAAATTTTTTTTCTATGTATGTATCTAACAAACTTTTGTTTAGATTTGCTATAAAGAGGTAATTTTTCTTTTGTCTGCTGAGAGGAGAGGTGATATAAACAGTAAATAATCTTTAGTTACATATAACAATAATGATGATAATAATGAAATAATAATTTTGACTAGTAAAAGCTATTTGGATCTAAACTGTAAATTGGGACCTGGGGAAAAGACATAAATTTTTTAAGCAATACATTTTTGTTTAGATTATATACAAAAATGAAATTTTTCTTGGGTCTGATAAGTGGAGATGTGGTATATATAGTAAATAATTTTTAATTAATTACAATAACAACAACGAAATGTTAACGGATAATGTTTAATGAGATCTACATGTGCTGGCAGTGGGGGGGATGTTTAGATATTTTATTAATTAATTTCTTTTTTAGAATATGTCACAAAGTGTAATATTACAGGAGGTTTATTGAAATTGCTAATAAATGCCAGTAAGTAGTTATGTTTTTTAAATACAAAGGATTTCGGATAAAAAGCACGTTCAAATAATTTTAGTTGAATGAGAATTGTGATATATTGATGGTAGTAGAATATATGAATATTCCAGATGTAAATTGTATAAATCAATATGAAGGAAGTATATGTAATGATTGTGGTTGAAATGCACAAAACTATTTGTTAACCAATCGACATGCTTTCTACAAGATGCAATGAAAGATGATTCTTTATATAGATTTTTTTTTGTTTAATTAAAACAATAAAAAACTTTTTCCAAAAAAAACCACACCACTTTCTTAGGTTAATTCTGAAGATGATCGTGGAATTCTGCATGCAAACTGGACTGGACATTATACTGGTGGTACAGCTCCTTTGGCTTGGACAGGAAGTGTCCCAATTTTGCAACAATATTACAGAACACAAAAAAGTGTCCTATATGGTCAGTGTTGGGTTTTCTCTGGAGTGATTACCACAGGTAAGATGTACTTCTCCAAGCAGAAGCTTTTCCTGCATGTTTTTATGAAAGCATTTATTAATTACTTTTTATGTATGAAAATAAACAAAACTTTCATAAACCAGTTTAGTGATCTACATTCTAGGAAAGATAACAGGATTCAGGATTCTACCTTCACGATCTGATTGTAGGTTCTTAAAACACATTCTTAGAATTAAGAAGGTGGACCAGATTGATTCTCTGGTCTGATCCAGCAGATATTCTCATCCTTAGTCAGACAGCAAAACTGTATTATTTCCGTATAGATTTCAACTGTAACATTTTTAAATGTATAATAAATTAGGAAAGAGTAAATGATTTCATAAAAGAAAGCATTCATAATATCTGTAAAAATAAAATACACCCTTCAGTAAAACTCCTTAGAACATGCAATTTTCTTGGAAACAGTACCGTATTTTCACGACTATAAGCCGCACTGAAAATCCTAAAATTAGATCAAAAACCGGCAGTGCGGCTTATAACCCAGTGCGCTTTATATATGGAGCAGTTTCCCTCCCCAGCGCCCAGGCTTTCTCCTCCGTTCGCGCCTCCCATCCCTTCCACCGTCTGAGCAGTTTCCCTCCCCAGCGCCCAGGCTTTCTTCTCCGTTCGCGCCTCCCGTCCCTTCCACCGTCTGAGCAGTTTCCCTCCCCAGCGCCCAGGCTTTCTTCTCCGTTCGCGCCTCCCGTCCCTTCCACCGTCTGAGCAGTTTCCCTCCCCAGCGCCCAGGCTTTCTTCTCCGTTCGCGCCTCCCGTCCCTTCCACCGTCTGAGCAGTTTCCCTCCCCAGCGCCCAGGCTTTCTTCTCCGTTCGCGCCTCTCGTCCCTTCCACCGTCTGAGCAGTTTCCCTCCCCAGCGCCCAGGCTTTCTCCTCCGATTGGTTTTAATGGGGAGGTCCGATGGAATAGCGCTTAATGGGAGAAGGATTAATAGTTTCTCGGGTTCAAGCTGCGGATTCTAACTTTCACAAAGGAAACTAAAGCTGAGCAGGTAATTGCTTTATTAAAGCCGATTCAGTTCGCGGGAGATATTTGGTGCGCTTCTTTGAAAATCTCCCTCCCAATTCTGCCCAACGCCTCCCCAACCTTACTGGACGAACGGTGGGGGGGGTGTATCATGTAGTGCGGAGTGCGAGGAGTGGCAGGTTGCGATTTCGTTAGTAATTGCAAAAAAAACGTGCGACTTATAACCCGGTGCGCTTTATATATGGAAAAAGTTTGAAAAATTAACGTTAAGTGATACTGCGGCTTATAATCCGGTGCGGCTTATGGTCGTGAAAATACGGTACAAATGTAAGCTTGCATTGTCTTCTGCAATATTTTGAAAAATTTCTTAGCCTTGCCATTCCTTGATAGTTTCCCATCTAAGAAGTGACCCAGATCTAACTCTGCTTAGCCTGCAAGCGCAGATGAGATCGGTGAAACATTATAACCTGTTGAAACTGCAATACCTATCATCATGGCTTATTTGTTAATCTGCTATAAATCATAGAATATTTGCTTTTGGATTTAATAGAGAATAACCTACTACCAGTAGTGAAATTACTATTTATTATGAGGAAATAAAATTTTATGAGTGTTAGACCAATTATTCCACCTCAAGAGATAATTTGAAATTCTAGATCAAATACTTTAAAAAGAAAAACATAATAAAGCAGATAATGAGGCACGTCTTCCAAAAACCCATGTCTGGAATCATTTGTCATTTTCTTAAAATGGTCATAAAATTGCTGTTGAGGTCACATACATTTTAGTCAAGTTGAAATAGTTTTCAGAATAAGATTAATCATAAACTTAATCTGGGCAGGACAGAAGTGTGTTTGATCCCACCACAGAGAGGGACTATCTTGTTGTTTCCAAATCAGAGTTCGCAGAAATAAAGTCAAGGGAGAAAGTTAACTCTAGAGAGAAACCGTAGTGTTGGATATAACTGTACTTACTTCGAAAAGCAGTTGAGTATTTTCCAGCTTTAACTTCCATTAAGAGACAGAGTTAAATATGGTCTATTCTAGCAAATTCTTCTGACATATAAAAATCTTGAAAAGTACCATCAAGGTCCATTCAGCACTGTAGCTATTTTACTATAGTTAGGTTCCATACTTTTAATATTAATATGCCTTCTTTTGTACAATGAGCCATGCCTTTAAAAATAGTATTCATACACAATTAAAAATCCGGCATTATAATAAGCCGTGGTTGTTAATAAAGACAGTAAAGCAGCTAATGAAGTGAAAGCTAACAACTTTCTTTTTGTCTCAGTTATGCGCTGTCTGGGGATTCCATGCAGAAGTGTGTCAAATTTTGCTTCAGCACATGATACAGAGGAAAACCTTAAAGTGGATATTTATTTGGATGAAGAAGGAAGAAAAATAGACTCATTAACAAATGATTCAGTTTGGTAATTGTCAATATAATTAAGAAATTATTTTTATTGAAATGCTAATTTATGAATAAAATAGTGGAAAAGGAAAAACTATTATTTTTTATTATGCAGATAAAAAGTGAATGAGGGATTAATCATAGTTAGCTCACTGTTTCATATATAATACAGTTTTAGGAATATTACCCAGCTCACAGCAATTTCAACAGGACTGAGACTGGGTCCAGTGGAATAAGGTAGCGGTCCACATGACTAATGGCACACAAATCATACAACTTTAAATCTAAAACAGGAAGGCTGTAAGAGAATATCTATTTGCACTGACACTGTGAAATTATTCATTGTGAGGGCAACTGACCTTCTGACCAGAAAACAGCAGTAATTCATCCTTGGTAAGTGCTTGTGTGATTACAATCTTATTTTAGAATGTCTAGCTTAGTTTACACTTGTTTTGCAGCTGTCTTTCATGGTCCTTTTTTCAAATTTGAATACTGTCTTATTTGTAAGCAATTTACGTGGACTTATTGCTTATCTAGAGTCTTTATTGGACTCTTCTGGCTGAAATTAGATGGCCAAATTAGCCAGTGTGTTCTTTTGAACTGCCTTGCTATCAACACTGACCATTGCAGAAGTGTAGTGTGGACAACTGTTGGATTTAGCAGAGTGAGAACTGTGGGCCACAAGCACAAAGCATTTAGTTTGTCCCTGCATAATAGATACAGTGCCCTTGCTGAACTTAATAAGGATACTAAGGTGGCCGGCTTAGCTGTTTACAATGACAGAGATGACTCAACTAACCATTGTGATTGTGATTGTGATTTGTGACGACGAAATATTTTTAGATAGGGGAAGTTGTGAATCAAGTATTGCAAATCAGGTGAGCAAAGTGGCTAAAAAGAAAAGCCACCTGTTATTTGGTGATTCAGTTACAAGAGGTATCAATTTAGGAAAGGATGTGAAGGTTTTGAAACAGGTGGCATGTCTGATGTTGTTGTTGTGCATCTTGGCACTAATAAACCTGTACAAAAAAGATATACACTATATTGCCAAAAGTATTAGCTAACAACTGCTTCTGATTATGTGGATGGGTGAGCGAATACAGTGTACAATATAGTGTACTTTCTGTGATTTCCAGAGCTTGGGGCAGGAATTTAGCAGGATAGGCTGTAATCTTACTTTTTCAGAGATTTTATCTTTATATAAGCAAAAAGGAAAAGGTTGGTGTAAAGTGGAATTCAGTATGTGACTAAAGGAATGGTATAAAACGTAAAGTTTTGGTTATGTTAGTCATGATGTTTGCAGTTTACCTGGTGAAAAGTTTACAAAATGAATGGTTTACATCCATCTCAGAAAGGGACTGAGTTATTTAGTACTAAATCCAGGAGTTTCTGGAGAATCATTTAAACTGAATAATGGGGACAGAGAGTTAATTGATATAAAACATTTCTCTCCCCAGCAACCCAGAACTGATAGAGTTCAAAGTGTTTCTAACATAGATGTTTGTGCATTTAAGAATATTAAGATTGGTGTTAAAAAAAAAACAAGTATGTACAATACCATGTGCACTAATCAAATAGATAGTAGGGCTCAAGGGAACTCAGACACAAAACAGGTAATGTAGAAAACAAACACAGCGTCAGTCAAAAAGGACTCAAATGCCTTTACCCCGATGCATAAAGTATGAGAAATAAATAAGATGAACTAGAAATCCAAGTAGATGAAGGCAGATATGACATTGTTGCCATTACAGAAATTTGGGATGAAACCCATGAATGGAATACTGTATATAACTAGAGGGGCTTAAAATGCATGAAAGAAACAGACCTAATAAAAGAGAAGATGGAGTTGCCCTTTATATAAAAAAATAAGTATATCTCTACAGAAAGTTCTACATTTAGCCAAGAAAAACCAAATGCATAGGTGGTATCTGTCTCAATAACTCCCCCCCCCCAAATAAGATCTATCCAGAAAATAAGCCATAATGTCAGGGTTCCTGAAAACCCCAACTCCAATGAAACTTCGACACAGGCATTTTCTCAAAGCTCCCATTTCTTAGAGTAGGTATACAGGCACATCTGGGAAAACTCAAATCTCAGAGTTCCGGGTTTTCCCTCAGTGTCAAAAGTCCAAATCCATCCCATGCACCCATCAGTTCATCACATGGTCCAATCCCAATCGGTCCCAACTCGAGACATCACTCCAACCACTCCTTCTCCAGATGCAGGAATACCCTGACCTTGACCAAAAAGTAGAATGCTATTTTATCTAACAACACCCTCTCTACTAAGTCCCCCCTCTTGCTTTCCCAGGCACAAGAATGTGGCAGCATGGAAACATCCAGTGTTAATATGGCTTCCAAAGCTGACACATAGCATGTTTTACGCATGCACCTAATATAAGCTCTACTCTCAAAATAAGCCCTACTTTAAAACCTGCTCTGCACCAACTTACATGAGGCAGGTGTCGGGCATGGATGGCCTGGCTACGGGAGTCCTGAAGTAAGCTGGTGTGGAGTGCATTGGGTAGCTCCATCACCTGCCTCACTGCGGCAGCACTAGCACTTTGTGTAGCCTCCTGCCCCACCGCGAACAAGCAAAAGTGAGCCTCCCGTAAATGGGAAAAAGACACCCTTCCAAAAAAAGCCCTAGTGCTTATTTTGGGGCCCAAAAGCAAATAAGACCAGGTCTTATTTTCGGGAAAACATGGGTGGTAGTAGTAACTGTGAAAGAGATCTTTGAGTCCTAGTGGACAATCACTTAAATATGAACCAGCAGTATGCAGCAGCTGCCAAAAAACCCGAACACAGTCCTAGACTGTATTAACAGAATGATAGAATAAAGATCATGTGAAGTATTAATACCACTTTATAATGCCTTCCCAGACCACACTTGGAATATTGCATCAAACTCCATTATTCTGTTAACTTTGGATTTGATCAGAAATTGCAATTAATGTTGTGAAGTCCAAAATTGCTACTTTAAAAAAAAAAACTATTACTCTTTTTGTTTCCTAAATTGCTATTCACAAAGGTCTGGAGACCTTCTTATGTTCTAAGATGAATGAACAGTAGAATAAATCTTCGCTGCCTTCTTATGTACAATAAATGTATTGTGAACATAGTTTCTTTGTGTCCTGTTTCTGCATTAAAAGCTTTTTGAAAATCCTATTGTTTCACATAAGTAGGAAAGCATCATCTTAAGAGGCAGAACTTGAATAACAAGATCTGGTCCTTTCCTCACTTCATTAGTCAGAACAGAAGAACCCTCTTCATGTTTTTTCCAGTTTCCTTAGCACTATGGTACACAGTAGCCCTTGCAAGTTTTGAAGAAGCTCCTCTTTCAAAAGGTTTGTTAGAAAATCCTACACTTTGTTACAGACAAGTTTCATTCAAAATATTCAAAACCATTTTGATATCAGACTAGAGAAAGACTTAATACTATATTCTACTGCTGTCCATATAATTTTCATCAAGATGGGTCATAAACCTCATAACTTCCAATACATCTGGAGGATATTAGTTGGGGGCAAAGCTGTTCTAAGAAAGAGTGGAATATGTAAAACCTGTTGGCATTCTCTGCAATTTACAAAATAAATGAAATGGCTATAATTTTCTATATTTACTTGGAACTCTTATTACTTATCTGCATGTAGGAATTTTCATGTATGGAATGAGATCTGGATGAAAAGACTGGACTTGCCCAGTGGCTTTGACGGCTGGCAGGCAATTGATGCCACACCTCAGGAAAAAAGCCAAGGTAGGACGCCAGATACTGTATATGCACAAGCAAATGAAAAGTTAATATTTGGTTATATTTAAAATCTATTAAGTTTGTTCTCTCACAATTCATTTACTTTACGTCACATGCATGTATAATACTCCAAATAAATTGTGTATATTTTATTTATGTACATGAAATGTGCTATTAACTTTAGTTTTACAGATAACAAGGGACAGTGAAGTGGAACTATGGAAACCAAATCCAAGATTGTAATGCAACAGATAGATGAGATACAGGAATATTATTCCTAGATCTTAGTAAAGCAATCCATAAAACTGAATTCATTCAAGGGAATACTTTATAGTGCCATCATGTTTTTGATAACAATTGCCAAAGGACAAACTACTTACATCTATGTGATGTGAAAACATGATGTTTTTCTATAATGCACATTTAGTATACTGTTTGTCATCATCACCCATTGTTTGATCATTGTTTATTGCAGTATTTTCATAAATACAACAAAATTCCTGGTTACAAAGATATGCAAATGGAAATGGAGGACTTTAGGAAACTGTAGATTGCTTAATGCTGCCTATTATATGCTTACCTTGAAATTCTGGATGGACACAGAAGTGCCACCTATTGGATTTACTAATACGAAAGTAATTATTCTCCATTTGCTCCATTCCTCCATTCTGTAGGAATTTACCAGTGTGGCCCAAGCCCGGTCAAGGCCATCAAAAATGGTGAAGTCTACCTTCCCTATGATTCTAAATTTATGTTTGCAGCAGTGAATGCAGACAAGATTTTTTGGCGTGTAAAGAATGAGAATAGCACAAAAGACTGTGTCAAGCTGTGGGAAGAAATTAAGGCAATAGGAAAGAACATCAGCACTAAAGCTGTTGGGAAGAACATCCGTGAAGACATCACTACCCAATACAAATTTCTGGAAGGTAACCAACTGATGCATTTGATCTTTTTTATCAACAGGGAAATTTATTTTTTCACCTAGTTTATTAATGGTACCTACTTCAGATTTTGAAGTGTGCACTTATGCTGTAAATATGACTAAAACAAACTTGTGTTTTAAACATCATTCAGCATAATTATCAGAAAGGCAAATCAATAAGGAAGAGCTTTTCATTGCTAACTCTTCATGCATGGGATAATTCTTAGTCTGAAATTCTAAATATTAATAAACTCTTTGATACAAACTTATCTGATATTTATAACTGACAATGGAAATGATTTCGGATTAACTCAATTTTTTTCTTGTTCTTGGGATTGGTTATTCCTTTTGTTCTGTTTTTTAAGGTACTCATGAAGAAAGAAAATCTGTGGAAACAGCTTACTCCTTCATTTCAAAACTTTCAAGTCATGAAGCTATATCATCTCCTAACCTCCTGAAGGCAAATCTGAAATTTAGGGTGGAAGGAAAATATTCTTTGTGGCCTGGGCAGCCAGTTGACCTGAATGTCATTGTAGAGAATGAATCTGTGGGGAATTGGACTGGCTGTCTTGCTGCGTCTTGTCAGCTTGAATCTTACACTGGGAAAGTATATGCAGACCTTTCAACAATCAAGCAGATTATCCACACTGAAGGCAAACCAGGTGTGTGTGTGTGTGTGTGTGTGTGTGTGTGTGCATGTGTGCATCAAGAACGAGTGTTTTTGTTATAAGCAGAATTTATCTTTTGTCTCACTTTCACCTAGACTTTTTATTTGTAGTATTTTCTATATGAACATAAAAAATAGAGGAGCTGTGTCTTCATTGCCTTCATCTTTTCAGCTTTCTTGGTATTTCCATCTCAAAAGCAGAAGGCAATATTTTTTTTAAAAAGTAACAAAATTATCCAAATAAAGGATCTGTGAACTTGTCCTTCTCTAGTTATTTCTGTGTTGTTGCAGTTATTCAAATACCTTGGAAAATAACAGCTGACACTTACATGCAAAAAATTATGTCTACTGAGGATGAACTTCTAATCAAAGTAAATATTATTGCTGAAGTTCAAGAAACAAATGAAAAATTCACAAAAGAGATTACTTTAAATTTTGAGCACCCACCTCTCAAAATTGAGGTAAGAAATTGAATAAAATCTTCAAAGATCACAGTATATTATTTTCTTTGTAATAAATATAAACATTCTCTCTTTCTACCTTCTTCTGTAATTTTTTAAAAACTTCATAGTATAGTTTACAACTATGGAATTTCCCATTTGTCTTCCGTATGAATGTATGTCTTCTTTACTTTGAGATTAGCTTCTATGACAAAAAATAAACAGCTGTTCAATTACAAGGTGTGGTATTGATTGATATTTAGAACACACTAGACAACCTATGACCCACTGAGTCTTCTTTTGTCAATATGTATGTATCTAAAGAGAGAAACAAGATAATCATGAATGGGCAAAGAAGTGCCTTTCAATTTTCTGCCAGCTTCCTCATTGACTTTGCTTGCTGGAAACTGACAGGCAACATCAAAAATTACAATTGTGATTATAGCTGACTGCAGCAGCCCTGCAATGGATGCAAATTTGTGAACAAAACTGGTGGAAATATCTTTAAAACTTCCAGTTATCCTGAGTAATGGGTTCTAGATTTTCTATATAGCAACAGCTCTTAGACTTAAAGTATATACCACTTCACTGTGCTTTCAAGCCCTCTCTAAGCAGTTTACAATGTCAACATATTGCCCCCAACTATCTGGGTCCTCATTTTACCGACCTCGGAAGGATAGAAGGCTGAATCAACCTTGAGCCTGATGAGACCCAAACTGCTGGCAGCCAGTAATCAGCAGAAGTAGCTTGCAGTACTGCATTCTAACCATTGCACCATCGCAGCTATATATTCTTCATGTTACAGGATTTGAGATAGCTTGATTCAAAAATGGTTGCTATTTGACACAAATATTTCAGCTAATTGAAGGATGCAAACAGACAAGAGACTATATACAAGGATAGAATTAAGTCAGTTTCCTACATTCCAATGAATTGGATTCAAACAAAATGCTTCTGAGATTAAAGAGAGACCTCAGTACAAACTTTGAGTGATACTAAATCAGTCAGTCTAGGCTCCTGAACTATTAATGCAAGAACTTCCTCTCTATCCATACTCAGCCTTAAACATCTTCATATATATAGTTGTTTGAAAAAAGTATTATGATTATATTCCCTTTACTATCTTTGTATTATATTTAACTTTTATACTGCATTTTCTTTAACTGAATATGTTCAGTCAACTGATTCTTTATACTTTTTAGATGGCAGACACTGCAAAGGTTAATCAAGATTTTACCTGTGCATTTATCTTCAAGAATACTTTATCCATTCCATTGGAAAACTGCAAATTGTATGTAGAAGGCCTGGGCATTTTTATGATGGAAGTATTTGATCAAGGGTAAGTTGAAAATAGCTGAACCACAATTGTTTTCTCTTGTCAGTCAATAGCATACTGAAGCAAAGTTAGCTTTCTGGACTAATGGACCTTAAAAGTACCTCTTCTTTCTGTACATGGTAATGCTATTTTCTTTTGCTTTAAAGTGTGGTACACTAGTCTCACTGTAGTTTAAATGTAACCATAATTACCTCACAGTTATTGTTATTAATGCTGCTAGTTCAACAACTGAACGTGCTCACAGATTGCTAGTAAAGCTCTAAGAACATCTTATTTGGGTTATCATTTGGTGCAGGCCTCTATGAAGCATAACACAATGCAAATTCCAATTGGTGGTTTGGACCATATGCTGGCATTTTTGTCTGCAACTTTTTAAAACAGCTATATATCTATGAAGATTCTCAGTCATTCAGATCATGGTTATCCCAAAGGTGCTTTTTCAAGAGACAACTGAACTTTCTGCTTTTTCTTTGAAGACATTTCACTTCTCATCCAAGAAGCTTCTTCAGCTCTGACTGGAGGGTGTGGAATGGAAGGATGTATACTCCTTGCAGATAGCTGGTCATTTAGATTCTTTTAAGTCATTAAGGTCACCTGGAGGTTTATCTGTGTCATCAGGGTCACCTGAGTGGTACAAATGGGTTTGGAGCTTTCTTGGAACTATTGAAAGGACTGGTTGTAGATTGAAGATAGATTATGTTGCATCCCTCCCCCTCTTTTGAGAGAGGGCTGTTCAATTTTGACATAAATGGTCTCTTTGACCATGAAATGTTGAAATGTTTTCCCTTCATAAGCGCATTGCACAACAAATATGGGACATGGCGTTTACAGAAATTAGAGTATTGTTGAATGTAAATCTAGACATGTCACCGAGGATTGCATTACTGTTGCTGGTGGAAACATGGGATATAAATGAAACAAAAAAGGAATTAATTGTAAATTTGATAATGGCAGCTAAATTAGTGATGGCTAAATATTGGGGAAGAAATTGGGATATTCAAAGAAATGAGTGGTATAATGAAATTTGGAATATGGCAACAAATGATAAATTAACAATAGAAATTAAAGTTTAAAAAGAGATGATTAAAACAAATAATTATAATGAAATATGGAAGAATTTTATAAAAATTAGTGTTGGTGGAAGGCAAAGGGAATATACCTACTCAAGAATATATGTTGTTTTGAAGGATATAAGGGCACAATTGGAATATACTGTATATCTAAGAAATATAAGGGGAGAGGGGATGGGGGTGCACTGTCATATGTATTTTTTCCTTTTTTGTCTTTCTTTTTTTGTATTCAGATGTATATGTACTGCTTGTATTATTTGTATTTTTTAAAAAATAAAAAGACATTTTAAAAAAAAGCATAGGAGAAAAAAACACATCAGGACTAGATTCAGCAGTCCATCTGCATTTAAAAGATACAGGCCATGCTTTTGAAGACAGAAAAGTCTACATTTTGGACAGAGAGGACTGCTGGTTTTAAAGAGGATCAAAGAGACCCTCTAGGACAAAATTGAACAGCACTCTCTCAATAGAGGGGGAAGGATATGACATCACCTATCTCCAATCTACAACACAGTCCTTTCAACAGTTCCAAGAAGGCTCCACATTCATTTGCACCACTCAGGTGACCCTGATGACACAGATACACCTCCAATGACTCACTAAATAAATGCAAATGACCAGCCGCTTGCAAGGAGTATAAATCCTTCCATTCCCCATCATCCAGTCAGAGCTGAAGAAGCTTCTTGGATGAGAAGCCAAACGTCTTCAAAGAAAAACCAGAAAGTCCAGTTGCCTCTTGAAAAAGCACTTTTTGAGAAGGAGAAGCCACGTCGCGATGTCACAACGTGTGGTCTTGATACTCCGAGACAGCCATTGACACTTTTGCTGCTGGATGGTCCATTGAGACCTAAACCATCCCATAGAGATGGTGATCAGGAAGACAAAGGCTTGCTGGTCTCAGGGACATCGCAAGGGAAGTGCTTCAAGACGGCAGTAAACAGGCAGCCCCCAGGCTGATGAAATCGGGACACTCCGGAAGGAAGGAAGTGAAGAGAACGTGAGTCCATCTGGTGAGGTATTTTTTCTATTTTGCTAAAGACTGCCCAAAGAAATGTTTCTTTAAAGCCAAATTAGATCCTTAAGCAAAAGAACTGAGCGGCGAAAATAACCCTAATTGGATTGCTGTGAAAAGTTTTTTTTCTTTTTAACTATTCTTTGTGGATTGAAGTGCTCGCAATGTTTTTCATCTCTCCTCTTAAAGTGAGCGGATTGATTTTTGTTGCTTTATTTTTTGACTTCTGGATTAAAACCTTCCTTCTTATTTTAACAATTCTTCCTATTACTTGTTATTAAATCTCACTAAAAGAAATCTAAAGAACTTTGTTTCCTATAAGCCAGGGATAAATATTAGAAGGTGAAAAATTAGCACACTGCCACTCAGAGGTCAGAGGCTGGGGTTTTTGAAACAACGTATCTCTTTTCTTTCCTTATTTGACTTCACTAACTTTATAGCTGAAGGGTTTGCAACTTGTTTACAGAAACTGATAAAGAACCAAGGGCATGAATTGTTTTCACAGGTGCCTTTGAGAATTATTTGGCAGGGAAAAGAAAGGGGGGGGAACAGAACCCTTCACCTTTGAAGAGCATAAAAGAACTTGTGTTAAGGTCAATCTAAAATAAAAAATAAAAGAGGCCTAGAAGAGTAGAGTAGCAGTCACTATTAGTTTTTTTTCTTTTTCTTTCTTTCTTCTGTTTTGGAAACATGGATCAATATTCAGATGAGGAAGCCTTAAAATTCAAAATATCTTGGCTGGAATTGAAAATATATTGGAAGGATATGGGAGAATTGAGAAGAAGTTGGAAAGACTAGTTTTCCTCACAGCAAAAGATGATGGGGTTGGAGCCCCAAAAATTAAAGGGGAGAATGAAGAGATAGAAGATAAAGATAATATATGAATTTATTAATGGAGCAAATGTGGGTGAAAGTGGAAAGAAGCAAATATGGAAAAGGGAATTTGATGAATTGGAGCTCTACCCCAGATTCCAGGACACAGAAGAAGAAAAAAATACTAATGATGATAGACATAAGAAAAGAAATTTTTTCAGAAGCAAGATTGACAACCAAAGACAAGCTAATTTTAGTAGCAACTGATGGGCAATGAGATTATCTGAGAGACCATTCAAGCAACAAAGTGCGGAGAGAAATCTATAAAAACCTTATAAAGGAGAAAAAAGAAGACTGACACTACAATTGGCAAGAGAGATAAGACTGCTTTGTTACTGGAAAGATACAGTGACAATGAAAGTTGATAATAAAAAATTAGTTGATTTTGGTGATTAATAAGTAGGAATTTTGTAACTCTTAGATTGTTTTAGATTGTTATCAAATGTTTATTTGCTAACAATTAATTAACCATAATAATAATAGTAAGATATACAAAGATTTTTTTATTTAAAGTGTATAATCTAATATGAACTATAAGTAATGACTGTGGAAGAAATGTACAAAAGTTATCTGTAACCAATCGACACACTTTCTACAAGATATAATGAAGGATGGTTCTTTTTTTGTGTTTTTGTTCAATTAAAATTAAAAAAATTCAAAGAAAAAAGAAAAAGCACTTTTGGGATAAAGTGGCCATAATTTTTTCTTTGTCGGTCTGTGGCTCTTTTATGCCTTTTTCTTAAAATTGTCATTTAGGATGACATTACATTAAGATGAAGACAGACGTAGAGGCTGGAATAGGAACATTGGGTGCAACATTCTTGCTCTACATACCTTAGAACATGTCTGGAATATAAGTAAGCATAATGAAGACCTTTTGTGCCATATCACTTTTGCTGTTTAGGAGAATATATACGTATATACCAAATAACTGGTGTTCAGCTACAATTCCACTTATAGATTATGGCAAAATTATCTCTTGCATGCAGATTTTAATTAGAAGTTCTATCCTCAGATTTTTCAAACTAAAGTCCCCTATATAATTCATTTTATCTTTTCTCTCTTAGGGACATAGAACCTGGTAAAATCTTTAAATCCAAAATAGTGTGTGCTCCAAAGAAGACTGGACTGAAGAAGATAGTGGCCAAACTGAATTCTACCCAGCTAAAAGAAATAACCATGGAAAAGATTATTTCCATCATTGAATAGTAATGGTATTCCCAAAGATCATCACTTGGTGGCACTAGAGATGCATGTTATGATTCAAGTTTCTAGATTTTGCTTGCAGCCTTGATTGTGGGCCAAAAGATTATATACAATTAAAATAATTTTAGCAGTGAATTACTATTTTGATTTTATCTACTGGAGATTTAATAGGATATTGAAATACGCTTTTTGGTTTGCAGAGTTCTGACATTTTCTGACTACTAAAGTTATATGTGAAATCAAGAGTTGGAATAATTTAGGAGGATTTTTCTTTGTCTTCCTTTAGCTCTGTGAGGCATATTTAGACTTCTCTTTTCATTTTATAATTTGTAACTGTTCCTCACTGTAGGTCTAATTGCTAATATGCAATATGTTACAAAACTTCATACCCATTGTTCTTTCATTAAGAATATGCTAGGTTAGTGATGGCTAACTTTTTTGTTGTCACATGCCGAAGGTGCCCCTGCGCAACAGCATCCCCCTGTGCAACAGCGCCCCCTATGCAACAGCGCCTCCACACCCATAAGGCAATGCACATGTGACCCCCTGCTCCTCACCCCCCATGCATGCGCAGCAGAGACCCAAAGACCAGCTGGCCAGTGGGAGGCACACACGCATGTGTGGTAGAGCTGGGCTGGGGCGATGGCTGACGTGCCCGCAGAGATAGTTCTAGGTTTGCCATCAGGTTGTTTGATATATTAGTTTCAAGTTTACTTCCACAACTAATGTAACTGACAGAGATTTCAATATTATTTTCTATACATGTAGATTCTATGAACATGGTTGCCAATGAAGCACAAATTAGTGCCTAAAAGTTCCTTAAATGTATTTATCACCAAAATTAAATTGTCTTTTAATTCAGAGTATTACTCTAGTATTAATACTACTCTAGTATTACTATGAGTATTAATTTGGAGTATTACTTTACTTTCTCTACTACTTCTAGTTATGAATTAATAGTTCCTATCAAATAAAAAGTATGTCTTCTCAATCAATTCTTCTGCTATTCCTTTTGTTACTTGCTTTGTAATACTTTTTAAAATCCATGTGTTGATGTCTTTACAAGTGATCAGTCCTCACTAGGAAATTTGGAAATGTTTAGATGATCTGGGCATGCCTAAAAAGGAAGAGTAAATTGTAGACATTTTCCAGTCTGCGGGGACCATCACCACCTATCGCCACTGCCATGCCCCACTTTCAGCCTCCGCACATCCCATTTTCATCCTTCGCGCGCCATACTTTTGGCCCATTCCAGGTAGTGGGGATAGGCAGTGGTGGTCCCTGCTGCCTGGAGCAGGCTGCTGGGAATGGGCGGAGGCTGAAAACAAGACATGTGGAGGCTGAAAATGGGGTGTATAGAGGTGGTGATGCATGGCGACAGCAGCGATGGGCGGTGGCGATCCCCGTATCCAGGAAGAGCTGATAGGCATTATTATGGGAGGCAGATCCAACCACCAATCAGCTTCTGGTGCTAAATCAGGCTGTGCTGAAGCTGACCAGCCTGTTTGCTGCAAGAAGGCAAATTGCTGGGAGGCAGAGACCAGGGGATGGGGGCTAGCAGACATTCAGCAACATTTGGTCTATAAGACACACAGACATTTCCATCCACTTTTTTTGGGGGGGGAGGTGCATCTTATACACCAAAAAATACAGTAGGTAGAAGCAATATTAGACAGACAGAATGATTGTATGACTGGGAAATTTATGTTTGTGCAATTTAAAAAAAATAAACTTCATACTATGCCTTGTGTGGAAAGTATTCTCAAATTTGAGTCCCATATTTGTGTGTTCTTCCCAAATTCTCAGAGTCATCCTCTTTACTCACTAAAACCAATGAGTAGTATGGACATAAAATCATGTTATTTCCATAAAGATTTGAAAAGGTTTTAAATCAATCAGCAGTCTTCAATTAGATTTCATATCACTTTTAGCTAAGAGATTGGAGGAATTGAGAAGTATTATAGCCTTATTTGCAGTTCATTCATTCAAGAGTGTTTTCGGTATTAACACTCTTTCCTGTTGTGTTAATATATCAGGTGAAAATTACTAAATCCTGTTTGGAATTAAATGTTAAAATGCACACTAATACATGCAATTATTTGTTTAAAATTGGGTTGGGAGAGCTGTAGCACTTAAGTTAGAGAATGCAGAATGGTCAACCATATTTTTTGGAGTATAAAATGCACCTTCCTCCCCCCCAAAAAAGGGGGTGAAAATTTGGGTGCGTCTTATACTTCGAATGTAGTGCAGGGGTTGGGACTTGGTTGGCGAAGCAGGCATTGTGCAGGAGGCGTAAGGCAGTTTCCGTGATCTCTACCATCTGGAACACCTTCATTTCAGATCCACTGCCTTCCGCATGCCTGGTTGAAGATCCACCACCCTTTTCCCTACATATTCATACAATAGGACAGCTTTATCATGACAGCTATTCAAGCGGATGGTGAACTGCCTCTGCTCCTGATCATGCTCCACTTGGATGGGGAAGCCGCCGCTGCCAGGCTCCAGGTTGAGCAGAACTGCCTGCGCCACAGAGAAATCCCCCACCCTGCCACTGGCTGCTTCATCTTTGTCCACGTGCAGTGGGGAAAAGCTCGGAGGGGAGCCCGGGTGGGATAAAGAGTGTGTGGAATGAGGGGTCCATTCCCCCCCCTCAAATCAGCTGATGAAACAGATATTTGTGCTGCAGATTATGCTTTTAGTAATAGACCACCAGGAAGCTGGTTTCCTTATCAGGAATTGTCAGATGATAGATAGGTAGGTAGATGGATGATGGACAGGCAGATGGCATGACATAATGTAGCATCTGGGTTTCTCTGTTCCAAGAGCCAATATTCAGAAGCCAAATGTGTGGATAGTCCATGTGAAAGAAATGAAAGCTTGGATTTTTAATCTCATTTGACCTAAAGTCACTGCAAGGATTTTGATGGCATAAGATTATGCGAGGGGAGAAGACAGGTTTAGATAGTAATTGAGTTCTAAAATAACCTTACAGAAAGATCATTTTAAAAGGACTGCAAGCACTAAACAATAAGCAGACAAGTATGGGATGAAAAACACAATCCTTTAATAAGTACCATTTACCTGGAATACAGAAAATAAGAGAAAAGAGCAAAAACTAATACACAAATATTTGTAAATGCCTACTCTTTAATTGTATAGGATAAGCCAGTGTGCAGCCCTACAACTATTCATGAAAATACAATATATATATTTTCCCACATGCTAAATCCCAGCCCACTGTTAATAGTCCCAATTATTTGAATTAATAGCACTTTTTGGCATACTTAGCATCCAGAACAGCTGCATGTCTTGTTAAAACACAAAGTTGTTTTGAACATTAAGATACAGGCTAACTGGTTACATAATGTCATGTTAAGGGGTGAATTTAAAAACAAAACAGTACTTACTTCTAGGTTATCAGACCCTAAAGATTCTGCTTGTGCAAATACATACATACGTACGTACCAGGGGTGGGTTTCTCGCCCCGTTCCAACCGGATCGGTTGGAACGAGGCCGGCGGCGTCATCACGCACGCACGCGGCGCGCGGATGCATACTAGCGTCTGCACGATGCTCCAGCTGCTCCTGGAGGATCGTGCAGGCGTTCTGCGCATGCGTGGAAAGTGCAAAATTCAAAAAAACCGGGTAAGGAGCGGGCGCGGGTGTGCGGGCGCGCGCGGGCGCGGGGGGGGGGGCTTCGCCATTCCCGGAAGTTACTTACTTCCAGGTTCGGCGACCAACCGGATCGCAGGGACCGGTGCGAACCGGTCGAAACCCAGCCCTGGTACGTACGTACATACATACATACATACATTTAATGCAGAGCTTTAAGGCAAGCTGGCTTCAGTGGAGTTACTGGCAGTAATCAGCCATATCCCTGGTAATATATTTACAGGTAGTTTTCGAGTTACGAATGTAATGGAGCCTGCCCATTACATTCATAACCCTAGGATTCATGGGAGTGAATCTCACACATTGAACATGATTACTCCCTCCTTTTGGCCACATATTCACTAGTCGAATATGTGGTTTTTTAAGTGCATATAAGGTATTTCAGGGTGGGGAAGGACATTGGGGGGGGGTAGTAATGGAACAGAGCACCTGCTTAAGGCTTTCCCAACGTACTGAAATATCTCATGGCCCCAACAATTGCTTCCCCCCCCCAATCCAACCTGCCACACTGCGTCACTTACCGTGCAAAGATATAGGAAGCTGTCTCCCCCAGCCTTTCAGCTGTGCGCACCCTTCCAAAGCTTGGTTTTGGTATGTGCACATGTCTGGCACTTTGCAGCCCAGAATGGAGCTCCCGAGAGACACCCCTCCAAAGCTCCATTTTGGGCTGCAAAGCACTGGACGAGGCCTACATATGCCAACAACAACTCTGGAGGGGTGGGGGCACTTCTCTGAAGCTCTATTTTATCCAGCAAAGTTCCAGATTAGGCCTGCACATGCCAAAACGCAGCTTAAGAGGGGTGCATCCCTCCCTCCAGAGCTCCGTTTCAGGCTACGAAGTGCAAGACAAAGCCTGTGAACACCAAAACAGAACTGTGGAGCTCCATTTTCAGCTGCAAAGGATTTTTGCAAAGATGGCAAAAGGCTTTGCAAACAGAGGGAACGCTTCAATGTTTCAAGCCTTCACTCCATTTGTAATTTGCCTTTTGCTGCAGATCTTGTCCAGGCTCCATTTGCAGAGAACAGAGGCATAAAGCATTGTGAGACCACAAGAGAGCAATAGCATGAAATAGAGCAAACAGAACAAGGAGAAAGAGCAAAAGACTAGAGAGAAATAAGAAAAACTAGGAGAGCAAGATCTATATACAAATGACAGGAATGGAAATTGAAACTAAGATGTTGTCACTCAAAATAAATGGATTGAATCCTCCTATGAACAGGACATTTTTACATGCCTACAAAAATTAAAATTAGATATATGTTATGGCCCAGCAGGAGCCATTGGAGCTGCCACCAGACTCCGACAGCGAGGGTCCCTATGAGCCGGCTTTGGAGGATGTGGAGGACCCTGGACAGGGTTCCAACTCCAAGCAGGGCGCAGAGAGGCTGGTTGGCCACCAGGAGGCGCCTGAGCCTTGGACCAGTGGGGAGGAGCCAAGGGAGTTGTTCCTGGATGCCCGGCACCAGAGAGCTAATAGGCGTAAGGAACAGTTGTGCAGTTACAGGAGGTAATTGCACTCAGCTGGTGGTACTTAGGCTCCTCTCAAGACTATAAAAGGAATGCCTGTGCACACGCCCCTTTGGCAGGAGTCAACGCATTAACTAATGTTGAAGAACTGTGGTGTTAGCTTGGCAGGCTGGATTGCTGCCAAGGCTTGTCTGTGCTGGATTGCTGCCAAGGACCTGTCTGTCTGTTAATAAATTCCGTAAAGTATCTTTGGCTCGGCGTGCTTTGGTGTGGGACTAGAGGGGTCGGAACAGATATAGTTTGCCTCCAATAATATATTTATATTAAAATCCAAAATAGTCAACTATTGGAATACTCCAAGATTGGGAATTTATATTTTCATTAGCAAAATAAAATAAAAGAGGGGTGGTTTTATATATCAAGGAAACAATAAATACTAAATAAATCTATACAGATGAAAAAGGGGAAATTTTGATGAAGGAGTTAACAATAAACCAAAAAAAGATACTTCTGATGGTAATTTATGCACAAAACGATAAACAAGAATTTTATAAAAAATTACACAAGATGCAAATATATACATGATAGGAGATTTTAAAGCAATTATAGATATAAAACTTGACAAAAATTAGTAAAGTAGGTAAAAAAGTAAGGACTCTTCCTGGGGCGTTTTTTTAAAATGGCAGAAGAAACAGGTATACAGGATACATGGAGAGAAATAAATCCATAGAAAAATCAGTATACATTTTATTCAGCTAGAAACCAATCATAGTCCAGAATTGATATGATATGGATGTCCCCAGAACTTCGCACAAATGTGCAAGAGAAAGAAAAAATATATATGGACTGATCATAATCTAATAAGAGTTGGAAGGGATAAAAGAAAAAAGTAAGCTGGATGCTGAATCAATCAATATTAAAAGATAAAGAATATTAAAACAATAGAAAAAGAAAAAGAATTTTTCTTCAAAGGGAAAAGAAGAGACCTCATTACAAAATGTATGGGACACAGCAAAAGCATATGTTAGGGGGTTAGCTATAACTTACACAGTGAGAAAAAATGAGAAGAAACAATATCAACAGATAGTAGAACAAGATTATAAAAGACTTGAACCTGTTTTGCAAAAAGAACAGTAGAAAAGACATTTAAAAACCCCAAATGGAAATAATAAAACACAAATTAAATTTAATGGATAAAGAAGAATTGGGAAAACAAATTAAAAGAGCAAAACATTTTTTTAAAATGCCAATAAACTGGGAAGATGGCTAGCTTATAAACTGAAAAAGGAGAAAGAGGAGAAACTGATAAGCAAATTGCAAGATGAGAAGAAAAATTTACAGTATCAAAATGAGAGTAAAAAGAAAATAACTCAGAAGTTTTATAGAAAATTATATGACCAAGAGAAAGTGTCAGAGGAAAAAATAGCACAATATTTGGGGAAAGCGAAATTACCAAAGGTATCTGAAATGGTGAAAACTAGGTTAAATGAAAAAATAAGAATGGAATTGATAGAAGCAATTAAAAAACAAAAAAGTGATAAAACCCCAGATAATATATTCCAAACAGCAAAAGTGATTGTGAATGGGGGTTTGACGGAGGATTTTTTTTTTATTTGACATTTATAGGCCGCCCTTTTCCCTAAGGGGACTCAGGGCGGCTTACAATTAATAGGGAGGGAGTGCAAGACAGAACACAAGAAAAAAAGAAAAATGTGAATAAAAAAAATAAACCAGTAAAACACAACATTCATTCAGCATTCGGGTGGGGCGAAGTTAGGGTCTTATCCCCAGGCCTGACGGGATAGCCAGATCTTGAGGGCTGTGCAGAAGGTCTGGACGGTGGTGAGGGTGCGAATCTCCACGGGGAGATCGTTCCAAAGCGTTGGAGCTGCAACTGAGAAGGCTCTTCTCCGCGTAGTCGCCAGTCGGCACTGACTGGTGGATGGAATTCGGAGGAGGCCTACTCTATGCGATCTGATGGGACGCAGGGAGGTAATTGGCAGAAGGCGGTCTCTCAAATAGTCAGATCCACTACCATGGAGGGCTTTATGAATGGTAAGTAGCACCTTGAAGCGCACCCGGAGATCAACAGGTAGCCAGCGCAGCTCACGGAGGATCGGTGTTATGTGGGCGAACCGTGGTGCGCCCACGATCACTCGCGCAGCCGCATTCTGGACTAGCTGAAGTTGCCGGATGCTCTTCAAGGGCAGCCCCATGTAGAGCACATTGCAGTATTCCAGCCTAGAGATCACAAGGGCTCGAGTGACTGTTGTGAGGGCCTCCCGATTCAGGTAGGGCCGCAACTGGCGTACCAGGCGAACCTGGGCAAATGCCCCCCTGGTCACAGCTGACAAATGATGGTCAAAAGTCAGCTGTGGGTCCAGGAGGACTCCCAAGTTGCGGACCCTGTCTGAGGGGTATAAATTTTGACCCCCCAGCCTGAGTGATGGAACGTTGGCCAAATTGTTGGGAGGAAAACACAACAGCCACTCGGTCTTGTCTGGGTTGAGTACCAGTTTGTTAGCTCTCATCCAGTCCCTAACGGCCTCAAGACCCCGGCTCATCACGTCCACCGCTTCATTGAGTTGGCACGGGGCGGACAGATACAACTGTGTATCGTCCGCTTATTGATGGTATTTTATTCCGTGCCTCCGAATGATCTCACCCAGCGGTTTCATGTATATGTTGAATAGTAGGGGGGATAAGACCGAGCCCTGCGGCACCCCATAAGTTAGGGGCCTCGGGGACGATCTCTGCCCCCCCCACCAACACCGACTGCGACCTGTCCGAGAGGTAGGAGGAGAACCACTGCAAAATAGTGCCTCCCACTCCCACCTCCCGCAGTCGTCGCAGAAGGATACCATGGTCGATGGTATCGAAAGCTGCTGAGAGGTCAAGGAGAACCAGGATGGACGCATGGCCTCCATCTCTGGCTCTCCAGAGATCATCGGTCAATGCGACCAAAGCGGTTTCTGTGCTGTAGCCGGGCCTGAAGCCGGACTGGAAGGGGTCAAGATAGCTAGCTTCCTCCAAGGTACGCTGAAGCTGGAAGGCCACCACCTTCTCAACAACCTTCCCAACAAAGGGAAGGTTGGAGACTGGACGGTAGTTATTAAGAACGGCTGGATCCAAGGATGGTTTCTTCAGGAGGGGTCTCACCACCGCCGCTTTAAGTGCGGCGGGGAAGTGCCCCTCCCGAAGGGAGGCGGTAACGACCGCCTGGATCCAGCCTCGTGTCACCTCACTGCTGTTGGCAACCAGCCAGGAGGGACACGGGTCCAGTATACAGGTGGAAGCGCTCACAGCTCACATAGCCTTGTCCACATCCCCGGAGGCAACATCCTGAAACTCAACCCAGAGATGGTCTGCCAAGTTATCCCCCTGTGTCTCGGCTGGATCTGCGGGAGTGGAGTCCAAGTCCGACCGAAACCGAGCAACTTTGTCCGCCAAGAACTGGACATACTCCTCAGCCTTACCCTGTAAGGGGTCCCCTGCCTCCCTCCTATTTAGGAGGGAGCGGGTTATCCTAAACAGGGTGGCTGGGCGGGACTCGGCGGACGCAACCAAGGTGGCAATGTGTGTTCTTTTAGTTGTCCTTAGTGCCCAGATGTATTCCTTGGTGCATGCTGTCAGAAGTGCTCGGCTCGATTCGGACCTATCGGACCTCCACAAGTGCTCTAGGCGTCTCCTCCGGCGCGTCATCTCCCGAAGCTCCTCGGTGAACCAAGGAGGCCTCCGGGATCCGCCGACCCGGAGGGGCCGTAGTGGCGCAATCCGGTCAAGAGATTCCGATGCTGCCGAGTGCCAGGCAGCAACAAGAGTCTCCGCCGAACTGTGGGCGAGAGTATCAGGAATAGCCCCAAGCTCCGTCTGGAACCTTAAGGGGTCCATAAGTCACCTGGGGCGTAACCACCTGGTCGGTTCCTCCTCCCTACGGTGGGGGTTTGGCCTCCGGAAGTCTAGCCTCAGTAGGCAGTGGTCTGACCACGACAGGGGTATGATCTCATTACCCCACAGACCAAGATCACAAATCCACTGCTCCGAGAGAAATGCGAGGTCGAGTGTGTGACCCGCTGAGTGGGTTGGGCCTCGGATTACCTGGGTCAAGCCCATGGCTGTCATGGAAGCCATGAACTCCTGTGCTCCATCAGAGTGTTCACCGAGCGAAGGCAAATTGAAGTCCCCCAGGACCATGAGCCTAGGGAACTCAATTGCTAGCTCGGCTACCGACTCGAGGAGCAAGGGGAGGGCTGCTGCAACGCAGTTGGGAGGCAGGTACGTTAGCAGCAGACCCACTTGACCCTTGAGGTCCAACTTCACCAGTAGGGACTCACACCCGACAAGCTCCGGAGCAAGGATCCTACGAGGTGCTAAAGACTCCCGGACAACAATAGCCACACCGCCACCCCTTCCCTGGGCTCTCGGCTGATGAAGCACCTGAAATCTGTCTGGGCACATCTCTACGAGGGGGACTCCTCCCTCAGTGCCCAGCCATGTTTCAGTAATACATGCCAGGTCTGCCCTCTCATCTAAAATTAAGTCCCGGACGAGGGGAGCCTTGTGAACAACAGACCTGGCATTTAGCGACAGCAGCCTGAGACCAGGGTCCTGATTACTCGCGCCATCTGGCCTCAGAGTGGGACTCATAGGGCCGGAAGGAGGGATCTCTGTGATGTAGCGAACCCTCCTTCCCCGGTAATGGCCAGCCCTAAAATCCCCGCCATATCTGCCCCTCCCTGTTACGACCGCAATGCTCTGACCCACTCCCGTGGCCGTGGTCCCCCCAACCACCCGTGACCCCCGCATTCCCCGGCAGGTCCTCCGAATCAGACATACTCAGGCGCTCACACAAACAATCCCCACATGATAATTAAAACACAAAAATACAACGATAATAACAATAAAAGTGGGATCATTCAATTCACACATACAAGTCCCATACACTCACCATACCGTTTAAAAAATTTGCGCAGCGTGCAAAGATGTTACAAAAGGTCATACAAAAAATATACAGAAGGGGAAGATGGCATTTCTTCCCTTCTTATGCAGTTGGAAAGGTCCCAAGAGTCTAGGCGGTTAAAAAGACCGCCAACGATGTTTAGTCCGGTTTGCCAACGATGTTGGGGAAGGCAAAGTCTAGGTGACTGAGATGGTTTCCCTGGGGTGGCGAAAAGTAACGTTGGTCGGGCAGATACAGTTTGTCCACGCGTGTGGAAGCCCAGAGGATGTAATTGCAGAAAGGGTGGGTAGATGTTAAAAAAGATGAAAAAAGTACCAGTAATGGCCACAGGGGGGAGTCTAAAATAGTAAACCAGCCCAAAGATGACAAAAAGTACCAGTAGTGGCCACTGGAGGGAGTCTAAGCTCCAGGTACCTTGCCTTTCCAGAGCAATGGCGTCCAATGTAGAAGAGTTCAGTAAATAGTTCTGTCGGACGTGGCTCTCTTGAGATGGCAACAGCAGCAAACAATAACCAACACAGCCAGCACAGCGAGGAACCCGTCGTTGAAGTCCTGGGGTCACAGCCCCGGCAGTTAAACAGTAGGTGGAAGCCGACGGAGGTAATGGCAAGATGTAAGATAAATGCCGTGCCAAAGGGGAAAAGGGAAAATAAGCTGGACTGCGTTGCAGAGCTGCAGGATTGTAGTGAGGGGAGAGAGCTAGTTCTCTAGTCCAGGCAGGCACTTCCATAGGATTCCCCACCCCCTGTTCGGGACACAAGCCCGCACGCCAACAATAAAAGTTATTTAGTGATAGACCGGGTCTCCCAGGGCAATGGGGCGGCTTCTCAGGGCGGCGAGGCCAAAACCACCGCCGCTCGCGTAAAGCTGCCGCCGACCAGCTGTTTAAGAAGATCGTCGAGGGAGGTAACACCGTCCAGGAGCCACCCAGAGGCAGCCCCCTCCTCAAATAATTACCTCCCCGGGAAGCCTGAGCGTTGGTATCTTGGAGGGACCCCTCTGTTCTCATGTCCGGGGTCTTGGTCACCTGAAGTCTTTTGTTTTTTTGATTTCGATAGCCGGAACGGTGAGACTCGGCAGCCATCTCCCATTCTCACGCATGCCTTTCAATATAATTTCAATATAAGAAAGGGTACAAGACAAGGATGTCCATTATACCTATTACTATTTATATTAACATTGGAAGTGCTAAATAGAAATGTTAGACAAGATTTAGAAATAAAAGGAATGGAAATCGAAAAATACAAATTACAAGCATTTGCAGATGACCTGGTATTTATCTTAGAAGAACCACTAGAAACTGGCCCCAAACTAATAAGAAAAATAGAAGAATATGGAGTTGCAGAATTGAAAATAAATTTTAAAAAACCTAAAATAGTAGTTTAAAATCTTACAAACATAAAAATGAGCTGGCTAAAAAGATAAACCTTCAGATGTAATCTAAAAACATCGGGGTTGTCAGATTGGGAGCTTTATTATCAGGCATCTGTACTTACATGGGTTAAAGAGTGGGTAAACCTGATGCATAGAAGACTATTACTATTGGAGAGGCATGATCTGCAACTGGGGTGGCACACATTTTTGTGGTATGGCAAGAATAAAATACATAGATATTTCCAAAGACATAATGTAAGAAATGCACTATTCTTAGTATGGGAAAAGTTAAAACAAAAAATTATAGTAAAATACCAGTCTGGCTTTCTACGATGGAAGCACTGATACATCCAAATGACATTATTGGAAAGAACTGTAACATATAAAGACATTTTAAATGAAGATGGGGAACTTATGATGATGCAGAAATTGCAAAATCAAGGGGTAGATTTAGCATGGTGGCCATACTTACAAATACAATCAAGATATGTGAAAAATGCAAAGACGTATGGATTTTTAAAGAGCCAACAGCACTTGATCAGATATTCTTAAGGACATATGAAAAATTAATAAAGAAAATATATAGTTATTTGTTAAGTATTAAAATGGAAGATGAACAAATGAAATAAACTATGATAGTTTGGGCAAAAAACTTTGGATACACCATAGAATTAGATAAGTGGGAAAAACTCTGGGATAGAAATTACAAATTGACAATGACAACCACTTATAAGGAAAACCTGTATAAAATGTTCCAAATGTGGCATTTGCCACCAGCAATACTAGCAAAGTTATTTAAAAATATGTCTGCAAAATATTGGAAATGTAATCAGATACCAGGTCCTTATTTTCACATGTGGTGGACTTGTCCAAAGGCAAAAAATACATACCATATTTTTCGGAGTCTAAGACACCTTTTCTCCTCAAAAGAGAGGCTGAAAATTTGGGTGCATCTTATACACCGAATACAGCATTTTTTGTCTCCCGAGGCCCCGCACCCTTCACCAAAATGGCTGTGCATACCCTTATGGAGGCTTTCAGAGAGCTCCTGGGAGCTGGGGAGGGATGAGAAAAGAATGTGCGGTTGTTTGCCCCCCTCTCCAGCTCCCAGCAGCACTCTATAAACCTCCATAAGGCTATGCATGCAATTTTTTTGACAAAAAACGGGCCAGTTTTCTAAAAAAAAAACGAGCAGATTTTTGCTCATTTTTACCCCCCCACCCCCAGGAACACTCTGCAAGCCCCCCCCCAAGGCTATTCATGCCTTTTTTGGGGGGGGGGGAAACGGGCCCTTGTGAAAAACGGGCCATTTTTGGAAGATTTGCAGAGTGCAAAAATCTTTCTCCCCCTTTTTGGAAAGCTCTTTAACTGATAGATGAGAATTACATTGATCAAGTGCTGTGCCAGCAGAAACACCTACCTATCTACTGTATTTCTCTCTCCATTTCACTCTCTCTATCCCTCTCCCTACCTACCTATACACACTCTCTCTCCCTCCCTACCTACTGCATTTCTCTATCGCTATTTCTCTCTATCCCTTTATCTACCTAACTACTCTCTCTATCCCTACCTACTTTCTCTCTCTACCCCTCTACCTACCTGCCTACCTACCTACCCACACTCTCCCTATCTACCTACTGTATTTCTTTCTCTCTCTCATTGTATTTCTCTCTCCCTATTTCTCTCTCTATCCCTCTACCTACCAACTTACCTACTCTCTCCCCCTATCTACTGTATTTCTCTCTCTCCATCCCTCTACCTACCTACCCTCCCTCTATCTCTCTCTATCCCTTTCTCTACCTACCTATCTAACTACTCTCTCTCTCCCTACCTACCTACTGTATTTCTCTGTCTTTCTCTCCTTGTCTATCCCTCTATCTACCTACCTACTTAAAAAAAATGCCTCTTCAAAACCTTGGTGTGTCTTATACTCCAGTGCATCTTATACTCCGAAAAATACGGTAATGGTTAGAGAAAATGATAAAGCAACACATAGATTTAAAACCAGAAATATTCTTGTTAGGTATATTATCAGAAAATTATAATAAAGGGATTACATATTTAATAATATATGTGCTGACTGCAGAGGTAATTGTATGTGCACATTATTGGAAAAATGAGGATACACCTACAGATGAAAGTATAATTAGAAAAATATTAGACTGCAGAGATGGATTGACAACAATAAAAGATAAGGAAGAAACAGAATATTTTTATACATAGGATATGTTTTATCAATGGTTAGATAAAAGAGGCAGAACTTAAGAGGATGAAAGATTACTGTATAAATGATGTAAGAATTTTATTATATATAAGCAAATATTATTATTATGGTTATTATTACTTTTACTAGTATTTTATTAATAGTTTGTATAAGCAAATTTATACAGACAATACACTGTTTATTAAGCATTTATGTATTTTAAAGAAGAAAAATGTATAAAACAAAACAAAAAAGAATAGCACTACTGATCTCGTTTGAACCTGCAGTACATGAGGGCTCCATTCTTTGCGTACTCACCAAAAGCCTGAAGCGCCAAAACAGATCAAGAAAGAAAAGGATCTCTAGATCTTTGCAAGGTGAATACAGTATTCTTAGGCCTAGTGCCGATGAAGACCCAGAGTGGGGGATTGGCAGTGGGAATATTGCAGAGCTTTTGCATTGTTCATTAGTAAGGACAAACAACTGCAGTGGTAAATTTGTAATTTTGGGACTTTTTCACAACACTACGGAGTGCTCATCACACAACTTTGAATGTTCACTAAGGGAACGCTCATAACCCGGAGATTACTTGTACTAGAAACCAGATGAAGTGGTTATTTAGCCTGAGGATCTTCTTAGGCTCCAAAAGCATAATGCCAATATTCACTTAAGGAAGAAAGCCAAACAAAAATCTTTAGTTAATAGCAGATTAATTTTAATATAGTATAAAAACATTTGGTCTCAGTTGTCAACATAAAGCATTATGAATCAGAGTGGACCCAAATAAGGCACTTATTTAATGTAGAAGAGTCCTTTAAAATTATTCCAGTAAAACCTCAGAATGTATCTTCCCTCACTTTTTAATGCAATTTCTCTCCTTTTTTCCTATGAGATACAAAGAGTCTGAAAACAAACAGAATCTAATTAACATGTAAAAATGAATGTCTGTGGAGATTCTCAATCATCCAGGTCATGGTTTTCCCAAAAGGTGCTTTTCTTAAAAAAAACTTTTAGAAAACTGGACTTCCTTGGGTTTTTTTCCTTCAAACATTTCGCTTCTCATTCAAGAAGTTTCTTCAGTTTTGACTGAATGGGGCAGAAGGGAAGGAACAACCAAATACTGCCAAAGAATATAAATCCTCCCATTTGCCATTGTCCAGTCACAATTGAAGAAGCTTCTTGGATGAGAAGCAAAATGTTTTTTTTTTAAATAAACAAAGTAAGAAAGTCCAGTTGGAAAAGCACTTTGGGACATACAGAAATGTACAAATATAGCAAAGCCATGATCACATTTCTGCCAACTAAGAGAGCTCACAAATGCAATCTCAAGTGAGAAGCAGCATAAGACAGGTTTCTGTGATAGATTATAAAATAACATAGACTATAAAAGAGCACCAAATATTAAAATAAAATATTGAGCCCATTAGAGATTGGCCTTCATATTCCTAACTAATATAACCTTCTCTTAAAGCAGGATTCATTAATCACCCTTCCCAGAGATAATCCTCATTGCCAAATCACAACAGTGTTTTGCAGCACTATTGTTTCTAGAGCTAAAATCAGTCTTGAAATATCTCCAACAACCCTGTCCATGGCACTTTTATTTAGAATGTATTGTATCAATAAACTCTAATGTTAATTGGTCTGTTTTTAAGCTGTACAGAGAATTCACTCATGGGCTTGCCTCATCACTAACCAAATTCATGCAGTAAGACAACTAAGTGCTGGAAATATCTATGCCCTCTTTCTCAATCATATACAAGCGCACACTTCAAGGACTTATGCATGAGCTTCCATTATGTACAGAAGAAGAGAATCCCTGTTCATAATTAGTAATACTTCAGATGTGGAATTTTAAGGATTGCATGAACAAATTACACAGCTGCTAAAATTAGACCATTTGGACATTTGTAAATAATCTAATGACCTCTTTCAAAACAATGAAAGACTGATAACATAATTTAGCTTTTGTCTACAATTGCTGAACTAGGTCTTATAGTTGCCCCATCCCAAACTTTTCTGAGGTGATCAATATCAGTTACCTGAAAAGTAGCCATTATGTATAACTTTTGTAGTTCTGCTTGCAATAGAATGATCATTTGTGGTACAAACAGTGATTTAGAGCACATAAATATCTCCTAGTAGAGACCACTTAAAGTGATCACATTGAACTTCAGCAGGAATTTTAAGGATCAGAATTATATTCCTGAACGTAGATTTTGGCCAGTCATCAAATCTTGAGAAAAAATACTCCTCATATCTAACTGGTTAAACCAACTTTGGCAACCCTAAACAGCATTCTTATTGCACATTTTTAGAAGCTGTCCCATCAAGATGACAGATTACTGTAAATTTTTTGGGGGATTGTACAATTTTTGAAATATAATTAACCCATCACCAGTTAAATGTGTAGGAAAATAGTTGCATTATTTTTGCTTAGCAGTGATACCTTAAAGGTAACTGTCAAGTACACAAATATTGAAAGAACAAACATTTGTAAAGATACATTATGTTAATCACTTAATATATCCACAACCATCATTGGATCATAAAGTGGTTCAAAGGCTTCTTGCGCAGCCATCTCCGATGGAGCAACTGTTGCAGTCCCAGCTGGTGGAGCCTTCTTGCAATTCAGGTCTGAAAAGGGACTGAACCATCGCAGTGAAAAATTACCCCCAAAAGCCAGTTTCATCCCTTCCCAGCCATTGGTTTTTTCCCAGGTTGGCTGCTCTTTTTTAAGCCGTTCTATGCCCTGTAGAAGACAAAACAGTTTACATTTATTCATTAAAGGCACATGGAACACTGTTATAATGTGATGGATAATAGCCTAAATAATTTAAGGAATCTTCTGAAAGTAGATAGAGAAAACCTTCAAAAGAAAAAATATATGACTCTACAATGTTCTTCAGCCATTAGGAAACCAAAGAATATCACAATCAGAAAAATATTGGAAAATATTTATCTGCAACTAGTGAAAAAAATTATATACTCTTACTATACTTTAGATTAGCAGATGCCAAATTAAAATCTGCTACCTAGAATTGTCTACCTAAAATTTCTACCTAGAATTCCCTAAGATACCTTAGTTATATCTCAGAATTTTTCTGATTAGGATTACATAAATCTTATTCTGGAATTTAAAGGTTAATATTTTTGCGTATACTTATTTCTGTTTGTATTTCTTAGAATAACTTGTATGGATTCCACACAAGACTTTTATTGTACAACTTTCTTAATGGAATTGTACAAGGGCTCAGGTTATGCCATCTTTAACTTCTAAACCTTTTATTCCTCCACCCACCTTTTCTTCACACAGAAAATCCATCAGAAGACGACAATGAACAATGTACCTATGGATATGGTCCAAAACTTGCACATACAGCCAACCCTATGTTCTCTTCTCAACATTCAGGAAACTTCAATATGCAAAAATTCTTTGCACGTACTAATAGATGTGCACGTCTATGGAAACTATATCTAATGTTTCAAATGTATTCTTTAAGATAGAGAGTATGTTTTAATTTTAAGGCAGTTTCCTGTGTTCAAAGGCTACAATTACAGAATTAGAGGGATAAAGATGGGGAAAAACAATTTCCAAAGCAATATATAAATATAACATTTTTACATTTAAAATACTCAAATAAAATTTAATATAATGAAATAAAAAGCATTGATCTAAAGTTAACATATTAAGCCAGAGATTTTATTTTATAAATGCATTTCTAAGTGATCCCTTCCAACAACAGCCTTCTGATTCTATTAAAAGCTTTTCTGGAAGATTTCAAAATGCAAGCAAAATGAGACACATTACTGCCATGTTTAAACAGTGATTAAGGAGGCAGTTTTAATTATAAAAAAATGTATGGTGGTTAAAAATTTGGGAAAATAGCATTGGTAATCTGAGACAATAGAGAAAATAACATATTTTAGAAATGTATTTTGCCATTGACTACATAGATTCATTTGCAACTCACAATGAAACACATAAAAAGGGAATTAAGCATTGGAGAATCAGTATGTGCATCATTTTTATATTGAATTCAGTAAGCTGCTGCAACTACAAAATGTTTATCTGATTTCATTCTAGATGTAAGGTTCCTATTCCTCTTTTAGGTTTATTAGGGAAAAAACCAAATGCATCTATGCAATCAGTTACCAACTTGATGTTTTTGAGCTACCCTCTAGATACCCTTGATCCCATGTTTTGGATTTTATGAATCAATGCTATGATTTCCTGTAGGTGAAATTCCCCATTTAATGTGGAAATGCTACAATTATATTTTAGAAATCCAAAAACTTTAGGGGTTTATTCCAGAGTATGTTAGTTTCTGGGCAATCCCCAATGTTGTACTTTCAAAAACAAGTGCTATGAAATATTATAAATCTGCAGTTTGGATTGGATAACCATCAGAATCAGGTTTATTATGTTCTAGTAATAAACTAGTATGGACCATATTACAAAAAAATTGAAATTACTTATCTTATACAGTAACTCTGATTTGCATATTTCTATGTTATTCATAGTGTTTGTCCAATTTGCGTTTGTATTCACTTTGGAAAGAATAAAGAACCAAATTCAATGTAAAATCATTTATTTGATTTGAATGTAAATAATTGTATTTATTGATAGCTAGGCAAACATATAATTATTTGACATTTTTTTCAGAGATAGACAAACTAGTTTATTATAGCAAATCCAAAATGGTATCCTGTGACAAATTCATTGCAGTATAATTTTTATGATCCACCAAAAATACACCATAAAATAATACAGTTAACAACAACACCCATCCTCAGATCTATTTTATATCTAGCAAAATATTTAAAACTTAGAAAAACGTAGAATATCCTGCCAAAAATTCATCAAAATGATCCAAGCCTCCATGGAGATAAAATTCTACAGTTAGAAAACTGATGAAAACTGGATCAGAAAATGCTCTCTCATCACTGGAAAATTGGTCTGCTGGAATAAATGTGGTAAATTACTTTTAATATGTAGAGTAAGACCTAGACACATTTTCATATTCTCTTTTCAATATCTTGTTTTATAAATCACTGAGGTTCTTTGTCTAATAGGCTAATACTTATAGTATCATTCATAAAAAAATCTAAATTATGATCTAAATATAATCGCTTAAAATAAGTTTCACTGAACTCAGTGATTCTTACTTCAAGATTGATAGGTAAAAAATCTATTTCTTTTTCTTATGTATTTTTTTCAAAACATCTCTTAATGCATTTCATCAAGGGTTACTGATCCACAAAATACATTCTTCTGCACTAAGCATTTTAATATGTAATTGTGGAAATAAGAAAGTAGTTTTGTTACAAAAATGTCCGCTTGCTTGTTGAATGCACAATGATAGAATATAAAAGTGTAGCCAAAGTACTTTTTGATTCAAATAAATTTAACACTAATTACTCAACTACTTACAATCTAGAGGACAATGGAATTTAAAAGAACTTGTTTTAAATAAAGGCACAGAAGCAGAGTTCAGAAAAGATTTATTGCATTTGTTTCCCATATGGAAGCATTGACAGTACTGAAAAAAAATGCAGCATTCACATTATTTTCAAAATGAGACCATCAGAATTTTTTAAATCCAAAATATGCAATGAAATCCCTGCCAAAGCATTACAGACTCACTCAGTTTGTGTGTAAGATGTTCTACTTATGTTTGTTTTAAACAGAATGCCTTCTTTTTAGTCCTCATCTCCAAGCTCTTATTATGTATGCAGTTTGCCATCCATGTAATCATGAATGAAGGCATGCATGATCTTTTTATACATGATAGTTCTAATTGTTATGTATGTATGTATGTATGTATGTATGTATGTATGTATGTATGTATGTATGTATAGAATTAAAGCAGAACAAGTATCTAAAGATATAAAAAGGAGGTAATGTTAAAAAGAAAATTAGAGGACAATGCTAGACTTTTACCTGGATTTTAAGCCTCTTCTATACATGAACTCTATTCATTAACCATTCCCCTTTTTTTAATTAATACAAATTTTATCTTGCTATTCTACACATTTAAATCAACCTCATATTTCTTCAATTATAAGGCATTACAAAGCCATACATATCACAACCTTCCTTTATATAACCAATAGTGACAACAATTCCTGCTTTCCAGAAAGATATGGTTTAAAAACAGCACAAGAAGAATTCTGTAGCTCTCCAAAATACAATAGTATTGGCAACATATTTTAAAGCTTAAAAACTAAGCAAAGTTATCAACCGGCTTTCTAGTTGAGCCATACTTTCCTCTTCCATTGTGTCAGACATTATGTGAGGCTTTAACTCAGGCGCACACAAAATACCACAATATAAAATAATTTCTGCCACAAAGAAGTTCATGACTACACATATAAGATGATATTCCTGGCATAGGCTGTTGTTTAGTGGTTGTGCAAATACTACACAGTCAGCATAGGTGGGCAGAGAGAGAGGAGTTTCTCCTTTACATTAGTTGTGTCAGCAAGCAGACAGGGAAAAAATAAGCCAGTCAAATTATTAAGTAAAAAGAAGAAAACGCTTCAGCCAGAGATGAAGAATTAACAAAGTTTGCAGAATACACACCTTTCCCCCCCCTCATCTTTTCTTTGCAGTTATCTGCCTTTTTACAGGCAGTTTTTCTTTAAACAAAAGTTTTTTTCATTGGAAACATTCATGTGTAATAGCCATAGTGCCGCAAATGCAGTTTTGTTTGGGTGAAAATGTTGTCATGAATTCTTAGACCACATACTGATATGGGTCGGCTTTTCCTTGGTCTGGAGTAGCAAATGGGCTAAGCCAAACTATAGAGAACGGATGGCCGAATACTGCTTTCATGTTCATCCATTTTGTTTTTTTAGCCCATCTTCTCTCTTCTTTTTTCAACTGTTCTATTCCCTGAAAACAGAAATATGACATTTTCAGGCAGGAACTTATTTTGTACTTCTGGTTTCGGGGAAAAGATTCCCTCTTATATAGCCTTTATAAAATGGCTGGAGCAGGAAAATACTAAGATTTTCTAAACATATTTTTCAAATGTTAACAAAGGCTGGCAGGGGGATAGAAAACCAATAATGTAGAAATGAAAAAAAATCATAGTTGCCATGATAACTTTAGGAGTTGATATTAATATTCTCCTTCCCTCAAATAATTAACAAACCAATTATGTTTTATTGAAACATAATTATTGATTTATTGATTAATAAGAAAATATATACACTTCCAGATTTAAGAAAAGCCTCAGCGATTACTTTTCCAGTTTCATTTAATCGTAAGTTTATTTTCTGCAATTCTGATGCCATTCAGATGCACTAAAGTTTTATTTTCCCAAATTCCTCAGCTAGTATGACTGCTGACCTATATAGCAACAAGTTACAAACCCAGCACATCTGAAGGGCATGTAGTTAGAGAAAGTTGCAGTCACTCGGCAGCATTAGAAAGAATTGCAAGGTAATGTATGAGTATAGAAAAGGAGGTGACAGGAACAATATTAGCTTAGGAAAATTCAGAAGAAGAATACATGTCAGATGAGTTTCTAATACTTCAGTAATAAGCACCTGCACCTGCATTCAGAATCGGTTAGGCTATAAAAATTACACATTAGATATTTTTGGAAATCTATCCATTCTCCTTCTTTCAGGTCAATTTTTCAAGTGATGCTTATAAATACAGGAACAATAGAGTCGGTTCTGTTACTGTCCTTAGTAAATTGGTCTGGATATCAAATTATTTGCCTTAGTAGTGAATGGACAATTCAGATTACATTCAGTCACTTCTCCCAAAATGGGTGTGGTGGATTATTATGATGGATCTCTCCATAGTTTGCTTAGCACATCACTGCATGAAATAGACAAGACAGAGAAAGAAATACAAAATAAGGTGGTTCCTTTCTCTGGTTTGCTTTACCTGAAAAAAAAACAAGTCCACACAGCTCACCCTTGCACACTATTTGGTCATGTTACATTATATATGATGTTCAAACTGGAAAACTGCATTGACGCCAGTGAAAAACTTTTGGAAAAACAAAATTTAGCCACAAAAGCACAGTGACAATGGATATAGAAACAATACTGTAGTGCTTGACTTACACAATTCATTTACTGACCGTTCTAAGTTACAATGGCACTGAAAAAAGTGATTGTTTCTCACACTTATGATCATTGCAGTATCCCCTTATCTCATGGTCATGTGATCAAAATTCAGGTGCTTGGTAACATGTTTATATTTATGTTGGTTGCAGTGTCCCGGGGTCATGTGATCATCTTTTGTGACTTTATGACAAAGTCAATGAGAAAGCCAGATTCACTTAACTGTGTTACTAACTTAACAACTTCAATAATTCACTTAACAACTGTGGCAAAAATGGCTGTAAAATGGGGCAAAATTTACCTGACAATTGTCTTGCTTGGCTTTAGAAATCTGGGATTCAATTGTGCTCATAAGCTGAGGACTACCTGCAAAGGGATACAATATTGCCTCTTCCAAAGAAGGTAATATTTAAAATAGAGAAAAAATACAGGATGCAGCCAAAATATAGTATTCTGATAGAATATAGCTTTTAAGTTGATCACAGTCAGACTTTCACAAAGAAAATATTTTGGTATACAATATTGCAAAAAGAGGTAGAAATACATTTTAAGCTCACTGTTAAAATATCAAAAAAGAAAAAGATTCTGAATGTAATTTTATATAAGTTGTTGTATGAAATATGTACCCATCAATCTAATTATTAAAAGGACTCAGGGAAATCAGAAAAATCATAAAACCATCAAATTAATATTTAATTACTAAAAAACTGAGCAAAAACCATGTTGACTTATGTTTAGCATGTTTTGCTCAGACAACTCTTATTTATGATTGTGAAGTAAATTCTGAAGTTAAGTATTATGTAATGGAGTAATAAAGTAAATAATGACTGCATTTAGACATAACAGTGAATGTTGGCTTGCATTATGACAAGTCATAAATGTCAAGCATGTTTACTAATTTATTTATCACTTTACATGCTGCTCCAGTCAAACTTATTCTGAATAGCTTACAAATCCTCCTGAAAGGCAATAAAGTAATATATAGATCACATCTAAATAATTTCCCACCAATGTGATATACCTTTCTCAAGGGAACAGTCCATCTACCATTCTTTCCCTCTAGTTCATAACAGCTCTACATAACACTACAATAAAAATGGAATCAGTCTCATCTGTGAAGGAAATGTGCTGCAAAGGATATGGGACTATTACTGAAGAGGCTCACTCCTGAGGTCCCTAATTCATCCTGTTATTCCATCCTCACTGAAAGGGTAAGAAACTTCTGATATCAGTTCTCATATATGCAATTGCTATTAAATTTTTTAAAGCCAGATCATGAAGCAGCATAAAAATACTAATAATAAATTAGCAGCTAGATGAATAACATGATTTTTGTTTAAACTCAGCAAAATTATACTTTACCCAATATAAAATCCAAACCAAACTAAAACTATGATTTGAGATCTTATTATGTGGCATAGTGCTAGCTTTCAAAATTTATCAGTTCTATTTATTTATAAATTACTTTAATGCTTAAATATTTATATAATCATAGACTACAATACATAAAAGTGGAACAAACATAAACTAAAATAAGCATAAAAATGTAAAATATTTATAAAATGCAAAATCATAATATTTAAGCATGTCTCAAATTTTAAAATGTCTGGAATGTAAATTTTGGGGGTTGGTGTTATATTTCCCAATTACTACACTAAATCTAACTTCTTTTACACACTTCTGGGTTAAAAAGTAAATGAGCAATGTTTAGTGTCACCCAAATAAGATGATGAAAAAGGTGGAACAATTAACAAATACTGAACTGACCGTTGACTTACCTGAACGGTCCTTCTATGTGTGCTGCGAAGAGAATCCAATCATGGGTTAACTTTGTCCTTTAGCCTAGAGACTGAGTATGTAATTTGACCACGCCTCCTCTGACTGGACCGGGTCAGTTTTGCACGAAGTCAGCCGAGAAGATGTATGCCAATGTCACTCATGGCCTTGGCCAAACAATAACTCAAGTCACGTCCAGAAATGTCCAGTCAGGGGAAAATACAAGGTTAGTCACAGAGACATAGTCAAGGTGGAACCCTGGCCAGCCGAAACAGCGGGCGGGTTTGGATTCCCTTCGCAGCACACATAGAAGGACCGTTCAGGTAAGTCAACGGTCGTTCTCCTGTGTGCTGCTCTGGGAATCCAATCATGGGACATGCCAAAGCAATTAAGTCCCAGGGCGGGAGCGAGGCTGGTCAGGGCCCTCCGGAAAAGGAGAGAGAAAGCACCCGCTGCAACACCCTCCAACCAAGGGAGGCCTCAGCTGAGGCATACATGGCAATCCTGCAATGTGTCATAAATGGCGGCGGCAACGACAAGGTAGCCGCCCTGCAAGTCACCTTCACTAAGGCTTGCGCAGCCCAGGCCGCCGTGAGAACCGCACTCCTGTGGAAGAAGGGGTGACGCGCCGTTAAACCGGTCGGAACCGGCCATCATAAGCAAGGGCGAAACATGCCCTTAACCAATGGCCGATGGAATGGGAAGAGACCCTCCGCCCATGGAGAAAACCTTCCCCAGGAGGAGACAGAAGTGCTTCCGACCCCCTGAACGACGCCTTGCGTTTCACGTAGCGCTGAAGAGTTCCGTGGGCACCCAGGTGATGTCACTGGCACTCCCCTGGATGGGAAGGCGAGAACCGAAATCCAGGAGGACGAGCTCCTGCACCCTGTGAACAGGGTGTCGACCTTAGGAAAGAATGCCTGGTCCAGACAGAACCCAACTCTGTCGGAACAGAATATACGAGAATTGTGCGAACTGAAATTGCCGCCAGCACCGATCCCTCCTGGCCGATGCAATGGCCACTGACAATGCTTCGTTAAAAGTCAACCGACGGAGGATGATCGGTTGGATGGCCGAAAGGTGCGGCCATGAAGGCCCTGCGCATCTGCTACGGGCTCCAAATAGGATCGCGGTGCACGGTTCGAGGTCCGATGTTCGCTGTCCCCTTCAGAAAGGAGTTGAGCCTTGCGAGCCGAGACAGTGGGCGGCCTCAACTGCCACGATACGGCCGCGACTTGGGTACGAGGAGTGTGGGAGCCAGATCCTTGTCAAGTTCCCTTAGCGAAAAGGTCTAACACCCGAGGCACCGAAGCCCTGAGGGGGCCAGCCCCGGTACAATGGCACCACCTGCGGAAGGCCTGCCCGGTGGCCTTGCAAACCCAAGTCATGGATGGATGACGGGCTGCTTGAATAAAGTCAACTACCTTGCTGGAATAGCGTAGTGCAGACAGAATAACCCACTCACGCACTACACGGCAAGTTGTAGCAGCTGGGAATTCGGGTGGCTGAGAGCCCCCTGGTTGAGCTGAAACTGATCAATCAGAACCTTCCCCCGCGCGACACATGAGCTGAACGAGCTTGGTGTACCAAGGGCGCCGGAACCACGTTGGGGCGACCAGTACACTTCCACCTGTTCCACCAGTATCCTTCGAGCGACCAGTGGGAGGATCGGGAGAGGCAGAAATACATAGAGCAGGCCGTCCGGCCACAGTCACGGCGAACATCCTCACCCTCTGTCCCGGTACCTGATGTGAAACCAGGAAGGAAAGAATTGTGATGCTGAGCCACAGACCCACCTCGGGCTGGCCGAGCCGGCGAGAGAGCCCCTGAAGAGTCGGCCCTCCACCCTGTGGTGTAGCCAATTGATACCTGGCATCCATAACAACCTGAACGAGGTCCATTCCCTGAACGAGCTCCCCCTGAGGAGCCAGGGGAGGTCCACCATCGGAGGATCTGGGTGACCTGGGAAAAACGAACCTAGGTGTGAGAATGGCTGGTGTGTGTGTGTGTGTGTGTGTGTGTGTGTGTGTGTGTGTGTGAGAGAGAGAGAGAGAGAGAGAGAGAGAGAGAGTGAGAGAGAGAGAGAGCGCCCATTGCGAAGCGAAGATCCTGGAGGGCCAGGTTTCGTGGTGAGGACAGGGCCAAGATGTCGTCAGCACAGCAAATCACTCAACTGGGCCCGAACGAAGGGATGCCGCTATGACTGCCAGGCGTGTGGCGAGTGACCTGGACCAATGAGAGGCCGAAGGGCAGGACCCGAAACTGGAATGGCACCCATCAGAATGGAAACATAGAAAACTCCGGCGCGTGGGATGCCTGAGCACATGGAGGTACGCCCCCTTGATGTCAACTGATGCCAGAACGCCGCCCAGGCGGGCGGGTGCCAAGATGCTTGAGGGATTGCATGTCGAGCCATCTCAATCCATAATGGCCCGCCATACCCCCACCCTCGGGCCCTAGGAAGCCGATGAAATAGAGCCTAGCCCTTCCTGTCCCGTTGGGACCTGCACTATAGCCGTGGTGAATAAGAGATGATGTACGTCGGCATCCATCGGATGACATTCCACTTGGCACCTGGTACAGGCACGAGATGAACCTCCCCGGAATATGGAGAGAAATTCAAGAGTGAGGCCCAGCCTCACCCCATGGAAGTGAAAAATGCCGGACGAGGCCTCCGCCCACTGGTGAGCTAATTCCAGGAGACACCCGCTGACAGGCCCTTCCGTTGTGGGCCACTGGTACCTCCGAAAGGATTGGTTGCCGGCGCCACAGTCACCTCGACTGAGGTTGCGCCTGATGGCGCAGGCGATCTCTATCCCTGGTTCCTTTATGACCCCGACCCCTATCCAGAGGTTGGGTGAAGGGTCCGTTACCATGGGAGATGTATGGGGCAGCAGTGAACCCGAGCCCCCAGTACAAAAGGATTGGCGCCCATCATAAGGCTGTGCCGCCTGTCAACGCGCCTGCCAGTGGATGGGAACACCTTACGCTCATCCCTAATGTCAATGAGAATTGAGCCAAGAACTGGGCCCAAACAAGGCTCCGCCCTTGAATGGGGGGGAAACAGCTGCCATTTGGAGCAAGCGACCGCTCGCCAATGGCGGAGCTCTAGCAATTGCCGGGGTGTCACAACGGAAGCCATGGCCTCGGGTGTGAATGTCGCTGCATTCAGAGAATCGCCCACAGAGAATACCAAGGCTGCCATCAGCTTGGTAATGTCTTAGTGGAGACGCATGAACCTACCCGGCAGTCGTGTGAGCCATACCAAGAGAGTACTATAAAAGAAGCATGCCGCGGCAGCAGTAAGAAAGACCCAGGCTGCAGCCTAATGGGTCTCCTGTATGACCAGCATGGCCTCATGGTTCCCCGCTTTCAGCCCGTTAGAGCTCTCCAATGGAAGCAAGGCCGGTGAAACAAGGGCGGCAACAGAAGGATCCACTGTAGGAAATTGGGGAATGCCCTCCAATTCTGGAGTGGAAGTGTATGATTTCTCATCCCCTTGCTGACTGGGCAACCGCAGTCGGTTGTGCCCACCGCTCCCGAACAATATCAAAATAATGTAGTAAACGGAATAACTTCCCGTTCCGAACATGTTCAGCAATTAATGGTGCATTGCATCTAGCCGGCTGCAGTGCTGGCCTGCGAGGCAGTCCCGCCCATGTCGGTGGCAACTCGCACGTTGCAGAGGTCGTGTCGTATACAACAAAGATTTAAATAGTGTGGGTCGGAATGAACCAGAGAAAGACGACTGATCTAGAGTCATCCCTTCAACGACTGAGGCCAATGCCTAAATTCTTCCCGCCTTCTGCCAAGGCGGAATCCCACCGTAGACAGAGGGAGAGGCGAGCGTGGGTCTGCCTGAGGCTAGGTAAAGCTGCAGGCAGAGCCACAATAGCAGCAGCAGCCGCAATAGTAGTAGCAGCAGTAGGCCTAGGGCCTTGAACCCTGCCGTGTAACTCTACATTTTCACCCTTGGAAATTGCTGTCCAATCATATGGAGTAAGCCTGGGAGAGGCCCAGATCCTAGTCCTCTGTAGGCCTGAGGCTTGCAACAGTGGAAGTGAAGGAAACTGAAGGCCCGGCACGCTTGAGCGCATGGGCGGAGGTCTGGATATCACGGACAGACCTGGAGGAGATTGGGGCCCCAATCCCCCTTCCTCTAAGGCCGGAAGTGGGGCAAGGTAGGACAGAAACCAACCCTGGCCCCAGGAACACGTAAGGCGGGAGCGAAGAGAGGGTCGCTGAGAGACTGGGACAGGGCGAGCCGCTATCCGACACAGAGGGATTCCCCGATGTTTCAGACAGCTCCTCACGCTTATAGGCTCTAATCAGGCGCAAGACGAGGCCTGGCTTACTTGCAGAGGCCTTGACGGAGGCCCTGCTGGCCTGTGGAGCTACAGTGCCCCTTAGGAAACTGTCATGAAATCCAATAGGCGGATTGAATTCAATCTCCGCCACCACAAAAGCCTAAGACCAACAAGGTCAGGCCTGGCTCAGATGAGCTACAGTGAACAACCTCCTCACAGCCGGTCAAGGCAAGAGACAGGGAATAAGAGAGAGAGAAAGAGCCGTTGACGCAATGTCGGAAAGGCTCGAAGGGGAGGACACGCCCCCTGTGATTGTCCCGCACGTGCGAAAATCAACCTTCCAAAATGGCGGCCGCAATTCGGGCGGGACTTTCAGATGCGTATTTGAATTGCCATTGCCGTTGGCCGCGTGGCAATCCTCCCATGTGCTGCGGCGGCCTCGCGGCAGACTCACCAGCTGGAAATCTTCCAGTGAAATACCCTTGGGAAGGAGACCGCGCCGGCCAGGGCGGGTTGCTCCCGAGGCAAAGTGGCGCGGAGCGGCGAACCGACCCCCAAGCACTTGCAGGTGGCTACAGAACGGCGAGTCGACTCCCCAACAAGGCAGAAAATCAAAGCGGCGTGGGGTGGCGAACCGACACCCAAGCGCTTGCAAGCGGCTGCGGAAGTGGCAAACCTACTTCCCATCAAGGTAGCAACGAGTCAAAGTGGTGTGGAGCGGCAAACCGACCCCCACGCACTTGCAGGCAGCTTCAGGAGCGCCGAACCGACTCCCCAGCAAGGCAGCAACGCGGCTGAATGGCGCGACCCAGCGCCGCCGAATCTCAGCGGCTGGAGCCCCGGAGACAAGGCAGCACGGCGGAAGCCTCGACAGGCAGCGAACTGCCGTCTCTAGCCAGTCACCGTAAATCTCCCAGCGCTTGCAGGCAGCTTCGGGAGCGGCGAACCGACTCCCCAGCAAGGCAGCAACGCGACTGAACAGCGCGACCCAGCGCCGCCGAATCTCAGCTGCTGGAGCCCCGGAGGCAAGGCAGCGCGGCGGAAGCCTCGACAGGCAGCGAACTGCCGTCTCTCGCTCCTCACTGCAAATCTCTTACTAGCAGTCATTTCCTTCTTCAGAAAGGTGATAAAATCTAAGAATCCTGAGTACTTTGTCAAATAATCTAGAGAGAATTCGATATACATCTCGTCAGGCTGGACTGAGTAAAAAAAATGACCCGGTCCAGTCAGAGGAGGCGTGGTCAAATTTACATACTCAGTCTCTAGACAAAGGACAAAGTTAACCCATGATTGGATTCCCAGAGCAGCACACAGGAGAAATTGTGCTATACTGTACACACAGTCCATGAGCACATGATCTACTGATTCTACTGTTCTTCTACAGTATTTTCTATATAGCACTAGAATAAGTTGTTAATTATTTGCTAATATTCTGTTCTACGTATGTCATTAAATTATAGCTATGGTATGTTGGTTTAAGCAAATCATTTATTTTGTCCATATTGTAATACCTTAAGTTCAAAGACACATTTATTTGATGTTCCATATCTTTACTCTCTCTTTTATGCTTACTTTAACATGATCAAATCCTAAAACTAAGGGTAATTTTAGTGAAAAGTTATATGGGTAGTGTTTAACTTTTAAATGAAAGTCATATGATAAATTGAGAACAATCAGCCAATACTAGGGCTAAGAATCAATTTAATTTAAATCAAAGACTAAACATGGTAACTAAATCTTTACTGAAACTTTAAACAATCTAATCTCAAATCTTAAAATGCTACAGAATCAAATATAAGAAAGGGAGAGAATACAAACTAAATTTAGTTTCACAGAATAATTGTGCGCAGCCGTTAGATTAAGAGAAGGCTGCAGAAATATCCTGGGCTTCTATACTTTAAAAGAAACTCAGAATTGTGGCAATAGTTCACTGGACATTTTGGGCTAAGTTTGATGTGTTCTGCTTGGGCTGCAGAATGATGAAACATAGTTTGATACAATATAGAAAAGTAAGGTTAACCATAAACCAGGTACAGACATCTCTAATTTCATTTCATGCAATAGTAGTGCATATTTCTCAGGGTTACTGATGCTTCTACATCATGCCTTATAGCACAAGGAATTTTGCCATCTAAAAACAACCATAGTAAATTTGAGAGTGCCAAAAGATTTTTGATAAAACTGATTTTTAGCACCCTCCATCCTACTCCTATCAATTGTTTCTTAGTCTAAGAGCATATAAATATGTAGTACGGACCTTGAACAACTTTCCCTCCATCAGCCAGTGACGTGCGGTGAGGTTTATGGCTGGTGAGGCAGTCTTCTCCCCCGACATCCCACTGTCTAAAGCGCTTTCTTTCTTTTGCCCGCCTGAGCTCTGATAGGCAGGCAAAAGAAAGCGCTTTAGACAGTGGAGTGTTGGGGGAGAGGAGAGAATGGCATTCTCTCCTCTCCCCCGGCACTCCACTGTCTAAAGCGCTTTCTTTCTTTCGCCCGCCTGAGCTGCCCGCTTCTGGGCAAAAGAAAGCAAGCGCCAGCTCGCTTTCTTTTGCCCGCCTCTATGTCCGCTGCGGACAGAGGTGGGCAAAAGAAAGCCAGCGGTGGGCTACCGCTTTCTTTCTTTTGCCCAGAGGCAGGCAGCTCAGGCAGGCTGCCGCCTCTGGGCAAAAGAAAGTATCAGCCCGCCAGAGCTGCCCACCTCTGGGCAAAAGAAAGAAAGCGGCAGCCTGCCAGCAGAGGCGGGCAAAAGACCCGCCTCTGATGGTGGGCTGCGCCGGACACAGAGAAAGAAAGCTGGCGGGTTGCCCTCCCTGCCTCTCCTACCCCCTTCCCTCTCTTCCCTCTCAAACAAACTCTCTCTCAAATTGAGAGAGTTTGTTTGAGTGAAGAAAGACACACACACACAAATTACTTACAAATTACATTAATTTTGAATTCCTCCCCTCTCCCTCTGACCAACATACCATTTCCAGCTGTTTCACAGAGGATTTCAACTCTGCTCTTTCCTGCCATCATAAAAATATAAAAATGTAAAAGGGAAAAGGCAAGAGCTGCTGAGGTCAGGCTGGGTTAGCTGCTGCCAGAGTCCCCAATGGATGACTCTGCTTAACTGTTTAAAAAAGTCTCTAAAAACGCCCTCTACAGGAGAAGGCAGGAGAACCATGTGCCTCATCTACATAAGGAATTTTTCGGCTTTTAACCCTTGCTTAACTCTGCTCGAGTGATATAAAGTCAGACTAAATGAGGCACATGGTTCTCCTGACTCCTCCTGTAGAGGACACTTTTTTAGAGGCTTTTTTAAAAAGTTAAGCACTAAACAGAGTCATCCATGGTGATTCTGGCAGCAACTAGCTCAGCCTTTTTCCTTTTATTTTTCTTTTCTTTTCACGATGGCAGGCTCTGTCTCCCCTGACTGCACGTCACTGCCATCAGCCAACAGATTTAGTCATCCTGTGGGCAAAAAAAAAAGCAGGCCAATTTCTGGCAATCAGTCCTTTTACAGTTCAAAAAATAGTTAAGAAGAGTGGGAAAAAGCAGTGTTCAAGTGAAGGTTCATGAATAGAATTTACTTTCTTAGAAGAACTATAGTAGAGTCATTTGATTTTTCATATCTGAGAAGGATATAAACAGTGAGGTTGTAATATACATTGATCAAAAATACAGACAATTTTATGCATTATCTTTCCAAATTGGATGAATAAATAATGCAGTGACATTTCAAGTAACACATGTGTAAAATGATATAGGGACAGAAGAAAATAATTCATTTATATGTATAAATATATAAGATTCTCAAATGCAACCAAGAAAATGATAACTGGTCAATTTACTTTGCAATGCACTTCAATGTAAACTTTTGGAATCATAATAAATGATGACAATGCCCTTGAGTTGACTTCAATTTATGATGGCTTGCTCATCTACTAATATTTTGACAAAAATGTGGAAGCTGTTTGTCACAGCCATCTTCTGGAAAGTCAAGTCCACATCCCTGGGATTTTGGAGTAATCTTGTTTTCAGATAACTGAATCTTGTTTTCAGATAACTGAGGTAGATTAGATGCTGTCATCTGCCTTCGTATAAAACCCAATGGCATGGTCATATTTCAATTTTTGTGCAGAATTCTAGGATTCCCATCTCAAAATAAGAAATGAGATAAAATAAAATAAAACAAATAAAACAAAACAAAACAGTGGGAAAATAAATAACATCAAAATAACCACCAAAATAGTGAAGGGCTATTTTTTACTATGCAAAAGCTAAAGAATTGAAAATATTTTAATTCACAAAATAGATGAAATGAAAACAAACATCACAAAGTAAAGTATTCCCTAAAGATGGCTGTATAAGCATCTAAATTTATAGTGTCGATTTAAAGGGACTGTTGCTAACTCTCTCTTCACCTGCATTGATATACTGAATTCTTTTGTTCTTTTGCCATATTCCTCCCATTCAAAAGTGAGGCTGATGATGGACTATCTTCCTTAGGTATAACACTGGAATATATGAATCCTATTGCTTTTAAAGATTTTATGATTCTGATGCAAAATAATTTCTATTCCATTTTAACATAATATACCATCCTGAGACTCTTTGGACTGAAGTTTTCCTTATTAAATTTCTACAACTGAGAACAACATAGGCAAAGAACATTTATGAAACAGTATACCAGATGACACACCGGTTAATGGAAAATGGATTGTTTATATAAAAAAATGTAATAAAAAATAGGAAAGAGAAATCTCAGGGGTGAAAGTCCTTATTCAGTATTCAGAGTTTCAAATATACAATTTTATTCACAATTTAATCTCATCTTAGTTTGATTCCCAATACCGTAAGTATATAATATTATAACAATCCCATTGTAATTTATTTAAATCTATTAGTTATATTGACATTAAAGCATTTTCCATACTTTAGATAACTTCTTTTAACTATTAATTCTTATGTATATTCTCTAACCACCAGTAAAAAGATTCCCAAATTATATAATAATCAGTTTGTTCTTTCTCTTTGATAGCCAATTGCACTTTGGGCAATTATCTAAAATCTTTCATCCTCTTTCTTCAATAGAGAGATATAATTCCTCATTTTTCAATATGTCACTTGAAAATGAATCTAGGGAAGATTATTACAGAAAAAAAAATCTAAGGAGGCTTCAACAGAAATAAATGACAATATGTTCCATGAGGTTCCTCTCTTATAAGATGGCAATCTCAACAACTTTATTTTAGTGAAAGACTTGTACACAACATGACACCTATGGATCTCATTTCAATGTACATAATTTTAATTATTTCCTTTGTAAGAAAAATAACAAAAAAGATGATTAGCTATTTGATTTATAATTTCAGGTTTCTACAGAACAGCACAAAACTATTGGTCAAAAGTATTGTAAATTTGTATGCATAATTCCATGAGAGTAGGTTTCTTCCAAACCTCCTTCAATTCATGAAACAAAATAAACAGATGATAACACTGGCTCAATTTGTTTGGATCTCATATCAAAAAATATCTCTTTTATTCCTACCTGCTACCCCAGGCAACTTGATCACACTGCACAAAATAACATCATTTTCTATTGGGTAGGAGCCAATAAAGAGAAATAAACAACAACATCCATTGCTAATCAAAATTGATGAACAGATGCTAAAAGATGCCTGATCCACTTACATTCTAAGCCAGGTAATCACAGATTTCTTTCAGGTGCTATTAAAAATACCATATATTAATAGTAGGTAACAATTTTTCTTTGAAAGAGAAGTGGCACTGATTAATATTGAAATGTACAACAGCTTTAATTGCTAAATCATTTAATTGTAGTTCAGAAATGATGGATGGCAAGTCCTCTAGATATGTACAAAAATATACTGCCCAAATTATTTCTGTATGTCACTAATTTGTATGTCACTATTTAATAGAACAACAGGAACAGTAAAAAATGAAATTGTAGAAAGTTATCAGCAATGAATATCCACATTTTATATCCACATTTGCCCTATATCAAACTTTCCAAACAAAGTTCCCACCTCTAAATTAATTAAGTGTCTGGAGAGCATCACATTAGGAAAAACTTTGCTAATATTTTTATTTTATGAAATCCAATTGCTATTTATAAAATATATTTTCTACTGTAGTTTGGCACCCTTATATTCTTTTTTGGACAAAGACAATGAAATCATGCTAAGTGATTCTTTTAAAAAAGGAACAAAATAATCAAGAGACATGAAGTACTCACTGTTTCATCAGTGCAGATGGAATGTACCTGCGTTCCAAACATTACAGATGTGAAAATGAGAAAAAGGAGAGCCTCAAAGCACAAGAGGATCAGAAGGATCACAGTAGTTGGTGGAGAGAAAGAACTGCACTCTGAAAATGTAATATGAAAGAGCATTTCATATTCTAGGAACTGAACCAATGATAATGCTGCCTTTGTACACTACTTAGAGTTGCTTATATTGAGTACCGTATTTTCACGACCAAAAGCCGCACCGGATTATAAGCCGCAGTATCAATTAACGTTAATTTTTCAAACTTTTTCCACATATAAAGCGCACCGGGTTATAAGCCGCACATTTCCCGACGCTTCTGGACATCTGTTGCAGTCGCGAGGAGCGGCACGAGGGTTCTTGGCGCTCCGGGGGGCGCCGAGGGCGGCTGGGAGGGGCGCGCGGCTTGGTTTCTCCTCCCTGGACGTCGCAGCGGCGGCCCCGGGCGCACCGATCTCTGTGTTTTTCGCATCGGGGCATGCTCTTGCAGCGCGCCCCGATGCGAAAGGCACTGGGATCGGTGAGTTTGGGGCTGCTGCTGCGGCGTCCAGGGAGGGGAGGCCGGGCCGCGCGCCTCTCCCAGCTGCTTTCGGTGCTTCCTGGAGTCCAGAAGCGGCTTTTGGGGCTGGTGGGGATTGGATTTCCGGCTCGGTGGACCCTGTCGCTTCTGGACGTCTGTTGCGGTTGTGGGGAGCCGAGGAGAGTGTGGAGGGGAGCGCGCGACGGTTCTTGGCGCTCCGGGAGGCGGGAGAGGCGCGCGGTTTGATTTCTCCTCCCTGGACGTCGCGGCGGCAGGCGCACCGATCTCTGTGTTTTTCGCATCGGGGCGTGCTGCAAGAGCATGCCCCGATGCGAAGGGCGCGGGGATCGGTGCGCTTGGGGCTGCTGCTGCGGCGTCCAGGGAGGAGAGGCCGGGCCGTGCGCCTCTCCCGCTTCCCGGAGCGCCGGGGGCCGTCGCGCGCTCTTCTCCGCGCTCTCCTCGGCTCCTCACAGCTGCGGTGGACGTCCAGAGGCGACAGGGGCTGTCGAGCTGGGGGTCCGGTCCCCATTGGCCCCAAGGGCCGCTTCTGGACATCTATTGCAGTCGCGAGGAGCAAAGCAGCTGGGAGATCTTTTTCCACATATAAAGCGCACCGGGTTATAAGCCGCACTGCCGATTTTGGATCAAATTTTAGGATTTTCAGTGCGGCTTATAGTCGTGAAAATACGGTAGTTTCTAAGTTTATTCAATTATAAATGAGATTTAATTATTCAGAATTATTTATAAACCATCAAATTCCAACATCTGTAAATTAAGAGTTATAGAATTCTGAAAGCCAGCAATCATACATACAAACTTTAAAATGTAGCAGGAATAAATACAGGTACTCCTCAATATATGACAGTTCACTTAGTGACCATTCAATGTTACAACGGCACTGAAAAAAGTGATTTAACTGTTCTTCACACGACCATTGCAAGGTTATGTGATTAAAATTTGGAAGCTTGGCAATTGGTTCCTATTTCTCATTCTTGCATTGTCCCTTGGTCATGTGATTACCATTTGCAATCTTCTGATAAACAAAGTCAATGGGGAAACCCAATTAAATTAACAACCACTTACCGGCTTAATAATTGCAGTAATTCACAACCGTGGCAATAAAGGCCTTAAAATGGGGCAAATTGTCTCACTTAGCAACAGAAATTTTGGGCTCAATTGTAGTCATCAGTTGAAGAAGTATTGTAATTATAAGTTATGCTGTAACTGCAAGCAGGTTCCTTTTCACAGCTTCCAAATCTAAGTCTAATCTGTTCTTGATCTTTTATGCATTTTTTCTTATAAAAATAATTATCATGTTTTCCCAAAAATAAGACAGGGTCTTATTTTCTTTTGACCCCGGAAATATGGCTGTGGCCTTATTATCGGGGGAGGGGGGCAGGGAATGGGCCAAGCACGAGACTCCTCTTCAGTTTCCAAAAAATGGCACTGCCAAGCAAGCGAGCAAAATTGGCTATAACGGCTTGGGCTCATCAAAAGAGAGAGAGAGAGAGAGAGAGAGGGAGAGGGAGAGGGAGAGGGAGGGAGGGAGAGAGAGACAGACAGACAGACAACGACAGGAGAGGAAGGGAAGGGAAAGTGGGGGGGCACAGTTTAATGGGATGTTTGATATTCTGCAAGGCACATTTCTTGCCCTGGGACTTTTCCCCCCTCCTCCCCTCTTCCTTTTCTTTTCTTTACAAAAGCAGAGCCACACCAGCTGAACAGGGCAGAGATGAGGTGGGCAGTGTACTTGGGAGGCAGAGGGAGACTGCTGAAGAAAAAGAGGGAAGGAGGGAGGGCTTTGACTTTCTTAGCACCTTTCCCCTCCTCCAAGCTTCCCCACTTGCACAGCCTCCTCCTCTACCTCTTCCTCTTGTAGAGGGGAATAAACAACATTTGCCGCTACTTGCAAGGGAGGCTCCGAACTCCTCTAAAAGCAGCCTCACTGCTGCTGGATGACAATTGTGGCGAAAGCTGTCAGTCAGTGCAGAACACCCTACATCCACCAAAGTTGGCTCCCAAAAGCAAGGAAAGCTGAAAAGCCTCGCTGCTGCCCAATAAGAACTGCAGCAATAACAACCTTCTCCTCTCACCCTCCCCACCCCGTAGTACTCCTACCTTTTGGATTTGGAGAACTTTCAAAAAGCCTCCTGTCTCTTGTCACGCATGCGTTAAGTAATTTGTGTGTGGGGGTTATTTTAGGAGGAGGTTTATTTTAACCTATGTACTGAAAAGCCCAATTGGGCTTATTATCAGGACATGTCGTATTTTGGGGGAAACACAGTATTAGGTGTTATCCTTTCCAATATAATTTAATGTCATCAAATAAAAAATGAAGCTCTTAATCACAACTTATTTCACATTGACATGAAATTAAGTTTTAGAATGAAATGGCAGATGCTGGAAGTAAAATAAGGCAGTTGGAAACAAGGAATAGAAATAGAAACTAAATAAAATCTTCCTTAATTTCTTTTTCTAAAGAGATATGCGTTTTTTCCTCATGGGAAGGAGAGAAAAAGGAAGCTAAAGACAATGTTATAAAATTATGGACAAACATATTATTGGCAAATATGTAATCACCCATTCAAGTCTCTTTTGTGAGGGTTATACAAATGTATATTGATGTTTTACTTTCAAAATATTATATTACCAATACTCACTTGTCCAGTCTTCTTCCAAACAATATAGGAAGTGGAATCCAACCATGATTAGAGCATGCAGAGAAATTAGAGCTATATACATCTGAAATAGAATTTGGAATGTTAAGACAGATAGATTTGAACATTGAATAAGAATGTCCTGAGTGATGTAATTAGTCTATGCCATGACTCCTTCAGAGCTGCACTTTTCTTCCCTTTTAGAAGAGTCTTATATTGTGCTTTCAACTGCTTTTAAGTAGTGAGTATGATCCTCAAAAGGGGCATTTTTACTTTTCCTGTACTCCATATTATATATCCTTTTTAGTTGCATGCAATCTCTATCAAACCATTTTTTATTCTTTGAAACCGGCCTTTTGGAGTGAGCTAGTATTCTGTTAGTGAGAACCAATTTCAAATTTGAAATTAAAGTTTCAAATCTCTCTAAGACTTAAACGTACTCCTTAATAGAGATGTACGTAACTCTACGGTTTCTGGAACTAACATCCATTTAGTAACTTCCTTTGCATTTTTCTCATTCCATTTAATTTTTACCTGAATATTTTGGCTCTCTAACCTGGGTAGGTAGGCTGTGCCTGCCCTCAGGGATTTCTGGCGTAATGTAAGAGTAAGGATTATTGAATCACGATCACTTTCCAGTTGCGAGTCTACCTCCATCTTCTGTAAGAATTTCAGGAGGTCATATGATATTATCCAGTAATCAACTGTGGATTTTCTTCCTGCTCCCCCATAAGAATATTCTGCGGGGTAGTCGCCTCATGTGAACCCATTAAGGATACAAAGGTCCAAATGTTCAGTCATCTGTTTTACACACAAACCTGCCCGATTTGCTTTAGGGTCTTTAAATTGTCTGGAATGCAGGGGTTCTCCTGGTACATTCTTATCATAGTGGATCTTAAATTGATTAAATCAACTGATCATTTGGTCCCATCCTATGTGTAAAATATGTTCAAAATACAGCACAGAAATTTTTTATGAAACACGCAAAGAACAATGGAACCTTTGCCCTAAAAATCTTGAAACATGGTCCCTATATTTATTGGTAATGAAACAAGAGCAAGTTGGTATCTTTTGAACTATTTATGTTTGAAGCATAAGATATACATTGCATTCAGAGAGTATTCAGACCCCGTTCACTTTTGTTAATTTTGTTATGTTGCACCCTGATTCTACAGTTGGTGAAATTCATTTTTTTCTCATTAATCTATATCCAGTATTACATAATGACAAAATGAAAACAAAATTTTAAAATTGTCTGTAAATTTATTAAAAGAAAAAACTGAAATATCACATTGGCATAAGTATTTAGACCATTCACTCATTACTTTGTTGAAGCATCTTTGGCTGCAATTACAACCTCAAGTCTTTTGGGGTATTATGTGATAAGCTTTGCACACCTGGATTGGGGGATTTTCTGCCATTCTTCTTTGCAAATCCTCCCAAACTCTCAATATTCTCAAATTCAGTCTGGCTGGACACTGACCATTGGTGGACAGCTATTTTCAGGTCCCTCCAGAGACATTCAATATGGTTGAACATTGAGACATTCAATAGGTAAAAGTGAGGGCTCTATCTAGGATATTCAGAGTTGCCCCTAAGCCACTCCTGTGTTGTCTTGGCTATGTGTTTAGGATTGTTGTCGTGTCAGAAAGTGAACCTTTGGCCCAATCTGAGGTCCTGAGCACAGTGGAACAGGTTTTCATTGAGGATATCCCTATACTTTGCTCCATTCAACTTTCCCTCAACCCTGAACAGTCTACCAGTCCCTGTTACTGAAAAACACCCATACATCAGCCTGATGCTGCCACCACGTTTCATTGTTGGGATAATCTTGGGCAGGTGATGAGTGGTGCCTACTTTCCTCCGGACATAATATTTAGAATTGAGGTCAACAGTTCAATCTTGTTTCTTTAGACCAGAGAATTTTGTTTCTCACAATCTGAGAGACCTTCAGCCCTTGCTTTTTTGCAAACTCGAATCAGACTCTCATATGTTTTGCACTGAGCAGAGGCTTCCATTTAGCCACTTTGCCACAAAGCCCAGATTGGTGGAATGCTGCAGCGATGGTTGTCCTGGAACTCTGTCTCATATTCATAAAGTCTCTCTGGAGCTCAGTAAGAGTGACCATTGGGTTCTTGGTCACTTCTCTTACTAAAGCGTTCTCTCGGTTGCTCAGTTTGATCAGGCAACCAGCCTGGATGAGTTCTAGTTGTGCCAAACTTATTCCATTTCACAATTATGGAGGTCACTGTGCTCTTACGAGTATAGCAGAAATTTTATCGTACCTTTCCCCAGATCTGTGCCTTGCAATAATCCCATTTCTGAGCTCTGCAGGGCAGTTCCTTTGACCTCATGGCTTTTGCTCTGCTATAGTATGCATTCTCAGCTGTGAGGCCTTCTATAGAGAGGTGTATAACTTTCTAAATCATGTCCAATTAATTTAATTTACCACAGGTTCACTCCAATCAAAGTGTAGAAACATGTCAGCAATGATCAAGAGAAATGTGAGGCACCAGAAATAAATTTCATGTGTTGTTGCAAAGGGTCTGAATGCCAATGCGATATTGCAGTTTTTTCTTTTTAATAAATTTACAGACAATTCTAAAATTCTGTTTTCACTTTGTCATTATGGGGCAAAGAAAAAATGAATTTCAGTAACTGTAGAATCAGGCTGCAACGTAACAAAAGTGAATGCGGTCTGAATACTCTGAATGCACTGTATGTACCGTGTTTGTACTGTGTTTTCCTAAAAATAAGGCCTAAATAGAAAATAAGCCCCAGCCTGATTTTTAGCATGCTCCTAATATAAGCCTTACCCCAAAAATAAGCTTCGGGAGCAGCACCGGAAGCAGCGAGACTGTGGAGGCTGACCGTTTCCGGCCACAGCCACAGCCCACGCAGCACAGCACAGGTATGTTGATTACCTGTCCAAGCAGCAGACAAGGCAGAGGCAGGGGGAAGGCATGTAATCCAGATGTGCTGTCTGGACTGCAGAAAAGCCTAGAGTCAGTGGGCCACAGCAGTCGGTAGGTTGCAGGACTTTCCTTCGTGTGGCGGCACTGGTACCAGGTGGAGGTAGAAGTGCAGGAGGAACATAGATGATCCTGACACACTGCACAGCCGCAGAAAAGCAGAGAGATAGTGGGATGGAGTGGTCGACTGACCACAGGAAGCTCATCTTCACATCTTGGCTTGTCTGTGGCCTTCACAATGCAGAAGAATGACCTGCCTTCCTCCTGCACCTCTGCTGCTGGTGCCGCCACGCAAAGGTGAGCTTCCTGCGGCCGGCCACCTGCTCCAGCCCACCAACTCTCAGCTTTACCGCAGCCCGTGCAGTGCATCAAAATCACCTGCATTCCTCCTGTGCCTCTGCCTATATCATTTGCCAGAGCAGCCGCATGAAAGCAAGTCTCCCTCACTCGGCCAGCCACTCCAGCCCACCAATTCTCAGTTTTCCTAGGGAAGGCGGGGGGTACCGGGGTGGTTGGGGGGACGGGAGTGGGTCGGAGCATTGCGGTCGTGACAGGGAGAGGCAGATACGGCGGGGACCTTAGGGCTAGCCATTACCGAATAAGTAATTCGGGGCCCAACCCATTCGGCGGGTCACATGCTCGACCTCGTATTTCTCTCGGAGCAGTGGATTTGTGATCTTGGTCTGAGGGGTAATGACATCATACCCCTGTCGTGGTCAGACCATTGCCTACTGAGGCTCGACTTCCAGAGGCCAAACCCCCACTGTAGGGAGGAGGAACCGACCAGGTGGTTCCGCCCCAGGCGACTCATGGAGCCTTTAAGGTTCCAGACGGAGCTTGGGGTTATTCCTGATTCTTTCGCCCACAATCCGGTAGAGACTTTGGCTGCTGCCTGGCATACGGCAGCGTCAGAGGCCCTCGACCGGATTGCGCCACTACGGCCCCTCCGAGGCGGCGGATCCCGGAGACCCCCTTGGTTTACCGAGGAACTCCGGGAGATGAAGCGCCGGAGGAGATGCCTAGAGCACCGATGGAGGTCCAATAAGTCCGAATCGAACCGAGCAATGGTAACCACCTGCACCAAGGAATACACCAGAGCGCTTAGGGCAGCGAAAAGATCCCACATAGCCACCTTGGTTGCGTCCGCTGAATCCCGCCCAGCCGCCCTGTTTAAGATAACCCGCTCCCTATTAAATAAAAGGGAGGTAGGGGAGCCCTTGCAGGGCAGAGCTGAGGATTATGCCCAATTCCTAGCGGACAAAATTGCTCGGTTTCGGTCGGACTTGGACTCCACCCCTGCAGTTCCAGCCGAGGCACAAGAGGATCAAACGGAACATCTCTGGGTTGAGTTTCAGGATGTTACCCCCGGGGATGTGGACAAGGCCATGAGGGCTGTGAGTGCCTCCACATGCGTACTGGACCCGTACTGGACCCGTGTCCCTCATGGCTGGTTACCAGCAGCAGTGAGGTGACACGAGGCTGGATCCAGGCGGTCGTGACCGCCTCTCTTCGGGAGGGGAACTTCCCCGCCGCACTGAAAGCGGCGGTGGTGAGACCCCTCCTAAAGAAGCCATCTTTGGATCCAGCTGTCCTTAATAACTATCGTCCAGTCTCCAACCTTCCCTTCCTTGGGAAGGTTGTTGAGAAGGTGGTGGCCTTTCAGCTCCAGCGGTCCTTGGAGGAAGCAAACTATCTCGACCCCTTCCAGTCAGGCTTCAGACCCGGCTACAGCACAGAAACCGCTTTGGTCGCATTGACTGATGATCTTTGGAGAGCCAGAGATGGAGAATTCCCCTCCATCCTGGTTCTCCTTGACCTCTCAGCGGCTTTCGATACCATCGACCATGGTATCCTTCTGCGACGACTGCGGGGGGTGGGAGTGGGAGGCACCATGCTACGGTGGTTCTCTTCCTACCTCTCAGACAGGTCGCAGTCGGTGTTAGTGGGGGGGCAGAGATCGTCCCCTAGGCCCCTAACATATGGGGTGCCTCAGGGTTCGGTCTTATCCCCCCTACTATTCAACATCTACATGAAACCGCTGGGAGAGATCATCCGCAGGCACGGGATCAGATACCATCAATATGCGGACGATACTCAACTGTATCTGTCCGACCCGTGCCAACTCAATGAAGCGGCAGACGTGATGAACCGCGGTCTGGAGGCGGTTATGGACTGGATGAAGGCTAACAAGCTTGTGCTCAACCCAGAAAAGACCGAGTGGCTGTTGTGTTTCCCTCCCAAGGATTCCACCAATATTCCATCTCTCAGGCTGGGGGGTCAAACTCTACACCCCTCAGAGAGGGTTCGCAACTTAGGAGTCCTCCTAGACCCACAGCTATCGTTCGACCATCATTTGACGGCTGTGGCTAGGGGGGCATTCGCCCAGGTTCGCCTGGTGCGCCAGTTGCGGCCCTACCTGAATCGGGAGGCACTCACAACAGTCACTCGGGCCCTCGTGACCTCTAGGCTGGAATACTGCAATGTGCTCTACATGGGGCTGCCCTTGAAGAGCGTCCGGCGTCTTCAGCTGGTACAGAACGCAGCCGCGCGAGCGATTGTGGGTGCACCGCGGTTCACCCACATTACACCTATCCTCCGCGAGCTGCGCTGGCTACCTGTCGACTTCCGGATGCGCTTCAAGGTGCTGTTAATCACCCATAAAGCCCTACATGGTAGTGGATCTGGATACTTGAGAGACCGCCTCCTGCCAATTACCTCCCTGCGACCAATAAGATCACACAGATTGGGCCTCCTCCGTATTCCATCGGCCAGCCAGTGTCGGCTGGCAACTACAAGGAGGAGGGCCTTCTCAGTAGTTGCCCCGACCCTTTGGAACGAGCTCCCCGTGGAGATTCGTACCCTCACCACTGTCCAGGCCTTCCGCACAGCCTTGAAGAACTGGCTAGCCCGTCAGGCCTGGGGATTAAGATAGTTGCCCCTCCCGAATGATGAATGCATGTTGGCTATTGCTTTTATTATATGTGTCTTTGTTATTGTCTACATTTCCCCTTCCCTGATTTATGTGAGCCGCCCTGAGTCCCCTCAGGGAAAAGGGCGGCCTACAAATGTCAATAAATCACTAAATCACTAAATCACCGGGGAAGGAGGGTTTGCTACATTACAGAGATCCCTCCTTCCGGCCCTTTGAGTCCCACTCCAAGACCAGATGGCGCGAGTAGCCAGGACCCTGGTCTCAGGCTGCTGTTGCTAAATGCCAGGTCTGTTATCCACAAGGCTCCCCTCGTCCGGGACTTAATTGTTGACGAGAGGGCAGACCTGGCATGTATTACTGAAACCTGGCTGGGCACAGAAGGAGGAGTCCCCCTTGTAGAGATGTGCCCAGAGGGATTTCAGGTACTTCATCAGCCGAGAGCCCAGGGAAGGGGTGGCGGTGTGGCTATTGTAATCCGGGAGTCTCTGTTACCTCGTAGGGTCCCTGCTCCGGAGCTTGTCGGGTGTGAGTCCCTGCTGATAAAGTTGGACCTCAAGGGTCAAGTGGGTTTGCTGCTAACGTACCTGCCTCCCAACTGCGTTGCAGCATCCCTCCCCTCGCTCCTCGAGTCAGTAGCCGAGCTGGCAGTTGAGTTCCCCAGGCTTATAGTTCTGGGGGACTTCAATTTGCCATCGCTCGGTGAACGCTCTGATGGGGCGCAGGAGTTCATGGCTTCCATGACAGCCATGGGCTTGACCCAGGTAATTCGGGGCCCAACCCATGCAGCGGGTCACATGCTCGACCTCGTATTCCTCTCGGAGCAGTGGATGTGTGATCTTGGTCTGAGGGGTAATGAGATCATACCCCTGTCGTGGTCAGACCACTGCCTACTGAGGCTTGACTTCCGGAGGCCAAACCCCCACCGTAGGGAGGAGGAACCGACCAGGTGGTTCCGCCCCAGGCGACTTATGGACCCATTGAGGTTCCAGACGGAGCTTGGGGTCATTCCTGACACTCTCGCCCACAGTTCGGCGGAGACTCTGGTTGCCGCCTGGCATTCGGCGGCGTCGGAGTCTCTTGATCGGATTGCGCCACTACGGCCCCTCCGGGTCAGTGGATCCCGGAGGCCCCCTTGGTTTACCGAGGAGCTCCGGGAGAAGAAACGCCGGAGGAGATGCCTAGAGCACCAGTGGAGGTCCGATAAGTCCGAGGCGAACCGAGCACTTCTAACCTCCTGCACCAAGGACTACGTCCGAGCATTAAGAACTGCCAAAAGATCATACATTTCTGCCTTGGTTGCGTCCGCCGAGTCACGCCCAGCCGCCCTGTTTAGGATAACCCGCTCCCTCCTTAACAGGAGGGATGCGGGAGACCCCTTGCAGGGTAGGGCTGAGGACTATGCTCAATTCTTGGCGGACAAAATAGCTCGGTTTCGGTCGGACTTGGACTCCACCGCAGTAGATCCAGCCGAGACACAGGAGGACCGCTTGGCAAATCATCTCTGGGTTGAGTTCCAGGATGTTGCCTCTGGGGATGTGGACAAGGCCATTCGAGCTGTAAGTGCCTCCACCTGTATTCTGGACCCGTGTCCCTCCTGGCTGGTTGCCAACAGCAGGGAGGTGACACATGGCTGGATCCAGGCGGTCGTGACCGCCTCCCTTCGGGAGGGGCACTTCCCCGCCGTACTTAAAACGGCGGTGGTGAGACCCCTCCTGAAGAAACCATCCTTGGATCCAGCCATTTTAAACAACTTTCGTCCTGTCTCCAACCTCCCCTTTATCGGGAAGGTTGTTGAGAAGGTGGTGGCCTTCCAGCTTCACGGGCCTTGGAGGAAGCTAGTTATCTTGACCCCTTCCAGTCCGGCTTCAGACCTGGTTACAGCACAGAAACCGCTTTGGTCGCATTGACCGATGATCTCTGGAGGGCCAGAGATGGAGGCTATGCATCCATCCTGGTTCTCCTTGACCTCTCAGCGGCTTTCGATACCATCGACCATGGTATCCTTCTGCGACGACTGCGGGAGGTGGGAGTGGGAGGCACTGTTTTACAGTGGTTCTCCTCCTACCTCTCGGACAGGTCGCAGTCGGTGTTGGTCGGGGGGCAGAGATCGTCCCTGAGGCCCCTAACATGTGGGGTGCCACAGGGTTCGGTCTTATCCCCCCTACTATTTAACATTTACATGAAACCGCTGGGCGAGATCATTCGGAGGCACGGGATAAAATACCACCAATATGCGGACGATACGCAACTGTATCTGTCCGCCCCGTGCCAACTCAATGAAGCGGTGGACGTGATGAACCAGGGTCTAGAGGCCGTTAGGAACTGGATGAGCGCTAACAAACTGGTACTCAACCCGGACAAGACCGAGTGGCTGTTGTGTTTCCCTCCCAATAATTTGGCTAATGTACCAACACTTAGGCTGGGGGGTCAAATTTTACACCCCTCAGATAGGGTCCGCAACTTAGGAGTCCTCCTGGACCCACAGCTGACTTTTGACCACCAGCTGTCAGCTGTGACCAGGAGGGCATTTGCCCAGGTTCGCCTGGTCCGCCAGTTGCGGCCCTACCTAGACCGGGAGGCTCTCACAACAGTCACTCGAGCCCTTGTGATCTCTAGGCTGGAATACTGCAATGGGCTCTACATGGGGTTGCCCTTGAAGTGCATCCGGCGACTACAGTTAGTCCAGAATGCAGCCGCGCGAGTGATAGTGGGCGCACCGCGGTTCGCCCACGTTACACCTGTCCTCCGCGAGCTGCACTGGCTACCTGTTGGTCTCCGGGTGCGCTTCAGGGTACTGATGACCACCTTTAAAGCACTCCATGGTAGTGGATCTGGGTACTTGAGAGACCGCCTCCTGCCGATTACCTCCCTTCGACCAATTCGATCGCACAGACTGGGCCTCCTCCGAATCCCATCTGCCAGTCAATGCCGACTGGCGACCACACGGAGGAGAGCCTTTTCTGTTGCAGCTCCGACCCTGTGGAACGATCTCCCCGCTGAGATCCGTACCCTCACCACCGTCCAGACCTTCTGCGCAGCCCTCAAGATCTGGCTCTCCCAGCAGGCCTGGGGATAGGTTCCTAATTCACCCGCCCGAGTGTTTGATTGTTGAACGAAAGTTGTGTTTTACTATTTTTTTTTCTTTGTTCACATTTTGTTTTGTTTTTGATGTTGCACTTCCCTCCCTTGTGATTGTAAGCCGCCCTGAGTCCCCTCAGGGAAAAGGGCGGCCTATAAATTTTAATAAATTCAAATTCAATTCAAATTCCTGCATGGCATATCCCGATAGCATGCCTCCCCCTGCTGCTTGGATAAGTAATCAACTCACCTGAGCTGCGCAGGTACTGCAGCCCCTGACTGTGCTGACCAAGGGGCCGGTAGGCTGCAGTTGCTACTAGACAGTTAGCGGTGATGCTCTTGTGCACGCACTGGGGCAAAACGTTGGCTTTATTCTGATTCTATCTCTATCTCTCATTCTGATTCTCTTTCTCTCTCTGTCCCTCTCTTTCTCTTCTCTCTCTCTTTCATATTAATCAAACTACTTAGGTGAAGGAATATGATACAATATTAAGCAAATAAAATGGCTAGAATTATAGCTTGTGATTTAAAGTCCAGTAATGTACTTTGGAAAACCATATTTTGCTGGCCAATTATATTTTATAACTTGCTTCAAGCATTTTGCAGTTTCAACAAGTAGCTACGTTTCTCACAAGTATCTCCTTTTGATTAGTTTTGGAGGAAGTGTCAAAAAAATTGAGCAAGATCTACTTGAAGTTCCAGGGCTAATTTCAATAGTTACACAGATCACTCACTCAGTGAATTACTTACTGTAAACAGTACAAAGTATTTCTGGTTGTTCTCTCCTACACAGTTATTAACCCATGGGCAGTGGTGATCCATTTTGCGTATACATCTTTTGCAAACACTAAAAGGAAATAAAAACACCACAAAATATAATCCCATCTACATCGAGAAACTGGTCTATCGATATCAAACACTGGAATAAATATTTTCACTGTCAAAACCTAAAATGTCTTTTCAGACACTTTTAGATTCACACTGTCATTCAAAGAAGAAGTAAATATTAGATTTGGAGCATTATGAATAGGTGGCAAACTTTGTTGCAAATATCTAATTGGTTTAGAGGCTCTAGTTTTTTATTTCAGTTTTAATTATTTCAGTTATTTTAGTTACTTTTCAGTCATTAAATGTAATTTAAAAGCTAGGAGCAGGGAAGGGGGAGAGTTTGAGTATTTTCAGCATTTTTTAAGTGCAATTCACAATATACTCTATGCCAATTAGCAGACTGACTTTTTCACTGACTACATGCATTCAGCTTGGTGTACTGTGTGTACTGGTGCCGTGGAGCGCATTTTAACCCTTTAGTCCACCTGATGGGACTGGTTTGTACATCATAGAACAATGGAAAAAGTCTTTCCTTGCAGGTGTCCATATGTTGTTGTGATTCTCCTGCTACAAGAAAACTTTGAAGGCTTGGATAGAATGCTAGGCCCACAGATGTCTTTAGAGGAAGGGGATAGATATATCTATATCCACATATCCAGAAAAATACTGCTGTCTGTCTGTCTGTCTGTCTGTGTGTGTGTGTGTGTGTGTGTGTGTGTACACATGAGCAAATGCATACCAGGGCTTTATTTTTCCAGACATGTGGATATACCAGTGGAAACAATTCTAAACTACCTCATAACTCAAAGTGAATAAATTAACATATTACAGATTAATAGGTGTACAAACCTGCTTTTTAAAGCAGAAAGTTTGAAGATGTTACAAAATTTAGTTCTGAATATATTGAGTTTTGCAACACAATTAAAACAAATCAAAATGCAGAAATGTGCTAAAATCATTTGAGTAATTCAAAGGCTAGATTAATGCTGATGCCACTATTTAAGTACAATAGTAACATAAATAGACCATGATGATGATAATGTATTTTAATTACCTGCAGTGATGTGCTCTGTCCGGTTTGATACTACAGCATTTTGGACACTTATAAACTACTTGTCCTGGCTTCAGCTGTAAGCTCTCTATGAACTCTTTTGTGGCATTACCTTTGGGCACTGCACCCTAAAAATGAAAAAAAAAAGAGTGCCAGAACACTGGGTCACAATGTCAGAAAACTCAGGAGCCCCTATTGTAGACATAGATGATTTTAGGAAAGCTTAATGACAATGCATGTGTTACAAAGATATGGCCCTTTGAACCTGAAGCTAAAATGTGCAATCAAATAGTTTATGAACACGTGGCTTAGTTATAGTAATTCCAGTCCCAATTGCTATTCTAATATGAGGACTACCTATGCATGCAAGGGATTCCATGCCTAAAATGCTGGCCAGAAATATATGTTAATGTAGATACACAGATATGAATTAGATCAGTTTTGTTCCAAATATAGACCACAATACAGTTACTTTGGATCAAAGCATTTGGGGAGAGAAAAGTAAAAAAAAATTGATTAAAGCTTTCCCTGACAATAATGGAAGAGGCTGAGGGAATAAAGGGAAGGCTCTCAAGAGATTAGGATAGAGGTGGACATTCTGCAATGAAAGGAGTGAGATCATTGAGAAACTGATGCACAACTATGTGCAGCAGTTAATGGTGGCCCCACGTATCCCTAGGAGTAAGGGTGATATTCATCAATTTCATCTCAAAGAAACAACAGTATCACTTTGGCATCCTGGTTTGCATAAAATTCAGAACAAAAATGTGGGAACTACAGCCAATCTAGAAAAGTTCAGAAGAACTTTTCAGCTTGGGTTTCTAAAGGCAAGGTACATTTCTTGGCCACATCTAAAATCAACCAAGCAAATTTCATGAACTAAAGACAACTTGCTACATTTTTAAAAAATGCAAAAGTTATGTGTAGTTACAAAATACATTACCACCCGAAGAAAGCTATGCTCTATGAGGAAAGGGGAAATAGACATTTCAATACCATTCACTTCACATATGGCAGATATGACAAGAAAACAGTTTATATCAGGAGTGTCAAACTCAAGGGGTACTTAAATCAGGCCCATGGAGCTGGACTGGAAATATCAAAGGATTATGCCCATGCCTGCCAAAAGGGCCTGGGGGGGCACATGGGGTCTCCGCGCAGCTAGTTTTTGGCCAGCAGAGTGCTGCAGGAGGACTTGATTACAATTCTGTGTCCTCGAGTAAGTGCCTGATCTGGATAGAAAACAAGCACATCCTATGTTAATACTACAGTTTAATGCCAGATTTTACATACTGTAGGTCCATTTAATACCCCAGATCCACCCCTACAGACCTTAAATGCAAGCTATGTAACGCAAGAAGCCTCGTAAACAAAATGGGCATTGGATTACCTGAGACGCTCTTTCTCTGGATAGGTGGAGACAGCATCCATGCATAGTTTATACTCGTATACTAACCAATAGGACTGAGTCTGATATCTTTAAGACATGCCTTCTCCTGTAGCTCTACCCAGCTTTTTGACGAATACGAATATGATACCAGACTGACATGTAAAAACTAAATCATATGAGGCAATCTCTCCCACTGATACCAGACCGGACAAAAAAACAAACATCAGGGCAGGGCTGGATGCTGTCTCCACCTGTCCAGAGAAAGAGTGTCTCAGGTAAACCAACACCCATTCTCCAACATTGGTGGAGACAGCATTCATGCATGGGATATACCAAAGCTGTCCCCTCATTATGGGTGAGATGATGACGGGGCTGGATGAATCTGACTCTCTGCAACCTGTTGTAACACTAGCCTTCCAAAAGTCGCCTCGGTCGATGCATACTAGTCAATTTTGTAATGCCAAATAAAAGGAGAAGGTGGAGTCCATGTGGCACCTCTGCACACCTCCTCCACAGAGGACTGGGTGGCCCAGGCTGCTGAAGTCGCTGTGCTTCAAGTGGAATGGGCAGTGATCTGGCCAGAGAAACCTGCGATTGTAAGGTGTATGCTTTTGTGATACATGCCAGATCCAGCACCCCAGAATTGATGACGAGGCTTTCCGTCCTAACGACTCTGGATGGAAAGTGGTAAACAACATCTCCGTAGGCCAAAAACATTCTGAGGATGCAGATGTGTAGGGCTCTACGCACATCAAGAGTATGCCACTTGCGTTCTCTGGGATGAGACGGGTGCGGGCAGAAATTGGGTAGAACTAGTTCTTAGGACTGATGAAAAATGGAGTTCACCTTTGGGATGAACGATGGGTTGAGCTCCGGACTACCCTATCCATGTGAAAAAATATACAAGTCTTGTCTAATAGACAGGGCAGCTGGCTCTGACACCCTCCTAGCTGAAGTGATAGCTATCAGGAAGACCACTTTGAATGACAGGTAATGAAGTGACGTCTGTCTCAGAGGCTCAAATGGAGGTTCCGTGAGCACTTGGAGCACTATGGAAAGATCCCAGGTTGGAAAATGATGCACCACAGGTGGACAAAGCTTGGTGGCTCCCCTCAGAAACCTCCTAGTGAGGGGGTTGTGTGCCAACAACATGGGGCCCCCACAGCGTAGGACTCAAAAGAGGGCCGCTACCTGTGTCCTGAGTGTGTTAGGCGCCAACCCTGAATTCAGACACCCCTGTAGAAACTCCAATATCTGTGGCGTAAGAGCTTCAGATGGACTGATGTTCCTGAAGCTTTCTAGGTGGCGTTGTATAGGTGATTGGTGAAATCTCGCCTGGATGCATAGATTGTCCCAAAGACTGCTGGGGTCTGTATGAGAGAAGGATCCTTGTGTCAGAGACGAGGCTTGAGCGGGGAGATGCCACCGAGGAGCCACTGAGAGAGCCTTGAGATCTGCGAACCAGGGGCGGCACAGCCAAAAAGGTGCTAGGAGAATTAGTTCCCCCTGTTCCTCCAACATCTTCTGAATGACCTGCTGAATGAGGGGGAGGGGAGGGAAGGCATAAAGGAGACCTTTGGGCCAAGGACATTGGAGCGCGTCCACTCCCTTTGCCCCCAAGGTTGCGTACCTTGTGAAGAGGCGTGGAATCTTCCTGTTGCCTCTAGTGGAGAAGAGATCAACTGTGAGTGGGCTGAAGCGGCTGACCAGTGACCAGAACAGTTGAGGATAAAGTCCATTCCAACTGGTCCAGGTGAGTTCGGATGGGCCAATCAGCTGTTGTGTTGGCCTTGCCAGAGACGTGTTCGGCCCAGAGTGACAGAGATTATCTCTGCCCAGTGACCCAGGCCCATGGTTTCCTGCATCAGATCCTTGGAGCGTGTCCCCCCCCCAATGGTGATTGACATGGGCCTTGATTGTGATATTGTCCATGAGGACCAGGACATGCCTCTTGACAACTGCGTCCTGCAGGTGAAGGAGGCCCACTCAATCGCTTGAAGCTCCAACCAATTGATGGTGTGGCGCTGCTCCGTCTGAGACCAAAGTCCCTGGGCCAGTTCTGATCCCACCCAGATAGGCTGGCGTCGGTGGTGATCGTGACCCGTGGGGGGGTCTCAGAATAATGATCTCTGTTTCAGGACTGGAGAATCCCACCATGCTAGGGACTTCAGAACTTTTGGGGGGATGCGAATTGACCTGGTTGAGCAACTGGTGTCATCTTTTTGGTGTGGCAGCAGGAGCCGTTGGAGAGGCCGGCTGTGGAGTCTGGCCCATGGGATTATAGAAAAGCAAGACACCAGCTTGCCCAGGAGCTGAGAGAGGACAATTAACTGGGCTCGATGGTGTGTCTTGACCTGCCGGACTAGACTCAGTAAACTGACCTGATGTTCCCCGGAAAGATAGACCCTGCCCTTTCCTGTGTCTATGACTGCTCCTAAATGGAGCAGCTGTGTTGTCGAGATCATATGGCTTTTCCCCAGGTTGATGGAGAAGCCATGTTCTCTCAGGGTGTGGAGCGTCACCTCCAAGTTCTGTATAGCTTGGCCAGGGGACCTGGACAACAACAGGATGTCATCCAGGTAGCATAAAATTCTGATTGGGTGGGCTCGCAGATGGGCCACGAGCGCAGACAGAAATTTGGTAAATACCCTTGGAGCTGAGGAAAGGCCAAAGGGGAGTGCCTGATATTGAAAATGTCTCCCCCGATAGCAGAACTGCAACAACTGCCACATGTCTGGGTGAATTGGGACATGGAGGGAGGCCTCTGTGAGGTCCACCGAGGTCAGATAGTTGTCCCTCCAGACGCCCTAGCTGAACCTCTAAGCACGATCTATGAGATATCTTTCTGAACCAGCTTTGTGCCTGACCTATGGTCATTAGCCACGATCATACCTATCTTTAAAAAGGGAGATCCTAGCTTAGTAGAAAATTACAAACCAATCTCATTGTGTTGCATCACCTATAAAGTCATGGAATCAATTATAAACCAATCCATCACCCGCCACTTCGAGACAAACAACCTGCTTTCTAACAAGCAGTTTTGTTTCAGGAAAAACATGTCCTGTAATCTGCAACTCCTACACTACAGAAACATTTGGCCCACACATCTTGATCAGGGTAAAGCAATTTACATAGACTTCTGCGAAGCCTTTGATTCAGTGGTACATGGCAAATTACTGTTAAAACTAAGCTCTTACAGCATTTCCGGATCCCTGCACAAGTGGATAGCTGCGTTCCTGTCAAACAGGAAACAAGTAATCAAAACAGAGAGCACCCTATCAAACCTAGCATCAGTCAACAGCGGTGTCCCCCTAAGGCAGCGTTCTAGAACCCACACTCTTTCTGCTTTACATAAATGATCTCTGTGACCATATTATAAGCTGCTGCATCCTCTTAACTATGATGTAAAATTATTTAACACCACTGACAATGCTGCTGCCCTACAAAGCAACCTCAACTATGTGTCAAAATGCCAATGCATAATTGGCAACTCCAAATTTCAACTAACAAATGCTCTGTCCTACACTTTGGCAATAAAAATCAGAACACCAAATACAACTTGGGCGGAAACGTCCTCGTAGACGACCCTCACTCTGTCAAGGACCTAGGAGTACTCATCTCAAATGATCTAACCCCCAGAGCTTACTGTAACAGCATTGTCAAAAAGACATTAAGAGTTGTTAACCCAAATTTGCAAAGCTTCTTTTTTGGTAACATTGTACTGCTAACTAGGGAATGCAAAACCTTTGCCAGACCAATTCTCGAATTCAGCTCGTCTGTCTGGAAACCACACTGTATATCGAATATTAATATGATCGAGCGGGTCCAGAGATGTTTCATAAGAAGAGTACTCCACTCCTCTGCTGACAATAGAATCCTTTATGCCATCAGGCTCGAAATTTTGGGCTTGGATAATCTGCTGTCAGACCTAAGCATAGTACACAAAAGTCTGCTACGACGTCCTACCTGTAAATGACTACTTCAGCTACTTCAGTTTCAACCACAATAATACACGGGCAAACAATCTCTACAAACTCAAGGTAAACCGCTCCAAACTCGATTGCAGAAAATACAACTTCAACAACAAAGTGGTCAACGCCTGTAATGCTCTACCCAGCTCCGTTGTTATATCCTCAAACCCTCACAGCTTCAACCTTAAACTGTCAACTGTGGACCATTCCTAAGAGGTCTGTAAAGAGGGCGTGCATAAGCGTACCAACGTGCCTACCATCCCTGTTCTATTGTCCCCATTTACTTGTATTCATTTCCTCTGTTCATGTTCACATTCATACTTAGACCTGCTATCCTGCACATTTGACAAACTAACAAATAAAAATAAATAAATCAACAATCAACAATCTATAATTGACAGCTATTTCTATTAGAAATTTACCTCTGCTGTTAGATCTTGTATCAGGAGGTTATTTATGCTATTGTATTATTATTAGTTGAATAATAAAAATACAATAGTATAAATAGCTTTTCTGCCTGGAAAAGCAATTTATTATTAAACAATAGGGTATAGATTTAGAAATAAAATGTTTAGTGAGTATGAAGAATAAGTTTGCCAGTAATATCTGATAGAAGAAATAGGAAAATGGTTGTAATAAAGAACTGTGGAAAGAAAGAAGGGGAAAAAAATGCATCTTGAGCCTCTATCAAATACCCACCATGGCCACGCCCATCCCCGGGCACACAACCCTGGCACTCGGAGGTCAAACACAATCCTGATTTGGCCCTCAATGTAATCGAGTTTCACACCCCTGGTTTATATGATAGGATTATAAATATAAACTTTATGAGAAAGAAACAAGAGAAAGCTTTCTTGTTATATAAGCCCATATGCAATATAGTCAAACATATTAAATAAAGCATGATGTTTTCTATCTTGTTAATATGGAAACATTATGAAGGGTTTTATAATGAATAAAAGAAAATTTAAATGTCATTTATGATTGTATAAGTTCCAGTAAACATTGGTAGTCCAGAAACCAACCTCATACTAACACAAGAGGTTCAGAGGAAAATGCAATTCTCATGAGGTCAAGCAATCCTCATGACGTCAAGCAAACTCCTATAATGGTTGAAATGTTTAGTTTGAAGTACAGCACCAGAAAACACATTTCTACAAGTATATGCTGTGCCCATCATATTTAATTAAAGGAAAATCACAAGAAAACAGATAACTACTATAAGAAACAAATGCATATGTGCTTTCAAGCATTTTTTTCCTGCAACTATTCTTAGAAAATTCAGGTGTAAAAGCTAAGAGATCAGGCAAATTGGAATTAGAGGCCCAGTTTCTGTTTTATGTCAGCACTATTGGTGGTGAACTCACCTACCTGATTGCAGCTTTTGATTCATCCAATGCAGTGGTCCCCAACCTTTTTATCGCCGCGGACCAGTCAGCCTTTGATAATTTTACCCTGGCCCGCTGAGCGCGCGCAGGGGTGGGGTGGGGGGAATCTCTTCCCTGGAGCCTTTGCGCACGGCCCAGGAGCTACCATTATAACTTTCAGGCAGGCCTTCCATAAAAATAACATAGAGGTTAGTCTTTCTTCATCTTTTTTATGTCTATTAAATTTTAATAATTAAAACACTATCAGGATCTAAAGCAGGGGTGTCAAACTCGATATCATTGAGGACCATATCAGGATTGTGTTTGACCCTGTGGGGTTGGGTTGGGCGTGGTCAATTTGACATCACTCGTGTTGTGGCCCGAGTGCTCTGGTTCTCCAGGAAGAGGACGGACACCCCGAACGCCATCACCGCCAAGAGCTGCAATTTAGGCGGCAACATAATCCGGAGCAGCCCCATCGGCGGCTGCAGCAGCAGCAGCAGCAGCAGCCGCCGTCACCGCCACCTCCCTGGTCTCACACGTCCGCCCGGAGATCACGACATGACGCGGGGCGCTGACAGGGGAGGCCGGGTTGGTGGTGGTGGTTCGGGGAACAGCCTCTGCGGGAGACAAAAACGGCGGCCGCAGACGAGCGAGGGGAAAGCCCGGCGCCGGCGAGAGCTCGCGGGGAAGAGGGGGGGAGGAAACAACCACCTGGGCTTCTCACATTCCTCGCGGCGAAACCTCGCGACGGCACACCCCCACCAACCGCCTCTGAGAGAGGCTCAGTCTGGTGGCCCCGCTCCGCACACCGTCCCAGGCACGCGCCGGGCCACCCCAGCCACCAATTTGCGTGCGCTGCTCAGCAACTGAACGCACGGCCTTAATTCACGCCCCTTTAGCTTACTTCCCCTACCTCGCCGACCAGCCAGAATACTGATTGGACGACGTTGTCCCGTAGGCCTAGCGACTTTCCCTTAGGCCCCCGGCCGCTGCGCGGCCCGGTGCCAGGTACTCCACGGCCCGGCACCGGTCCGCGGACCGGGGGTTGGGGACCACTGATCCAATGAACTCATGTTCTACTGATGTTTCCAATAAATTTTAGTGATCCCCTTAGCATAGGGCAGGGATGGCGAACCTATGGCACGCGTGCCAGAGGTGGCACACAGAGCCATTTGTCAGGGCACGCAAGGCGTTCAGTCTTTTTTAAAGCCATTTTTCACCCTCCCCAGGCTCCAAAGGCTTTATAGGCGCAAAAAACCAGCCCTATAAGCAAACTGGAAGTTTGGGAACGGACTTCCGGTTTGCTTGTAGGGTCAGTTTAAGCCCTCCGGAGGCTTCAGGGACCTTCGGGAGACTTCCCTGAAGCCTCCGGAGGGCTTAAACCGACCCTACGAGCAAACCGGAAGTGACTTCTGGTTTGCTCAAAGGGTTGTTTTTTGCCCTTCGGGGGCTTCAGGGAAGCCTCCTGAAGGTCCCTGAACCTCTAGAGGGCCTCCAGGGAGGTGGGGGAGGCTGTTTTTGCCCTCCCCAGGCTTCCATAAAAGCCTCTGGAGCCTGAGCAGGGCGAAAAAAGCATGCAAAAATGGGGGGAGCGCCTCTCATGCGTGCATGCACACTGGGGGGGGGGTTGCATGTTGCATTATGGGTGCAGCACACTCGCGCAGAACTCCCCTGTGCTCCCCCTCTTATGGCACGGAAGCCAAAAAAGATTTGCCATCACTGGCATAAGGGAATTATAGCAAATACATCTGGAGAACATTAGGTACCTATCCCCTTTTTAAGACCTGTGGAAAATTTAATCATGTGAAATATGATTTTTATAATAGTATAAATTAGCCCATTAAAAGCTATTTGAGAGTTATTAAGTTGTGGGGTCCTTGGTGCTCTCTGAGTTTGATGCAAGTGCTGATGTTACTTAGTTCGGTAACGAAACATCTGCAAGAAAACCACCAAGCTCAGAAACCCCACAGTTCAACCTGAGTTACAAATATTATCTTCTATCTGTAGTTATTCAAGTAGCACCTTAGCAACCAATTGAGATTCTTCATTCTTTTCCACAAGGAGCTATTGGAAAAATGAATCAATTCACTGTAAAAAATTAATTTAGCTGCATTTGCCTAAGTATGGCAACACATCTTCCAGCTTCAGGTTACTTTAATTTGGCTGTAACTAACTTCAATATACTTTTATAGTATATTTATATACTATAAAACAAACAAACACAGATAATTATAAGAGATTTCATTACCTATAACTGAAATATTTATTGTAAGAAAATATATGGGAGGTTTAACATCATTGGTGAAATGAAAACCTCATGCATTAATATGTCTTTTTGAGTTCAACTAATGTCAGATGTACAGCATTTTGGAGTAGAAAAGACAAATAATTTCTATCCACATATCAGGATGCAAATACAGGTGGTCCTCATTCAGTGATTGTTCAAAGTTGTGGCAGGAGTTAATGAATGGGTGTGGCTGTCAGTGTCCCTATGGTAACATAATTTCAATTTGGGTAATTGAAAATTGGTGTGCAATTTTGATAAAGCATTATATAGTAATTGCATTTCAACATATACTGCTTCACAGTGCTTTTACAGCCCATTTTAAGCTGTTAAGTAGCTTGCAGTACTGCATTCTAATCGCTTTGCCACCATGGCTCCTATATGTTAACCATTTGCAACCTTCGGTTCCAAGACGCCATTGGAAACCAGCAGGTCGTCTCAAATGGCAAGCATCATCACAGGGCACTGCTTCCATGTGGGATTTGCATAGTAAAAACTAAAATTACTGCAACTGCCACTGTAAGTCACTACTGTCACATGACATCAACTTTATGATTGCACTGCTTAGCAACAGAATTACCCGTCCCAATTTCCATCAATAATCAAGGACTACCTGAAGCACCTTTTGACAATCCATTAAACTCATATGTCTTTTCCTGTGGTCAAAACCAGCTGCAGAGACCAGCATACAAATCCCGTGAAAAGATTCAAATGCTTTAAAAAACTGCCAACAGATGATATAGAAGCACTCCTAAGCCCCACCTCTTTGTATCTACAGTTATAAAGCTAAGTGCCTAGAAATATTTTTTAAAAAGGAAAATATTTCCACTAGATTCATTCATTTTCAATTTCATCTCTATTAGAGACTGCTCAAATCATCTATTACAGGAGAGTCAAGCTCACATTATCACAGGGGCATCATGTGATGTATTGGGACTTTTTCCCCCTTTGCTAAACTGGGTGTGGACATTGTCAGTGTGTGACGCATCTGGCCCACAGGCTGGGAGTTTGAAAGCCCTGATCTATTAGGATGCTCAAACTATCAGACAGCATTATTCAAGGGATAATGCAATTTGCTGTAAATATGAAATTCAAAACTGATTTAAAAACTCAATTCTGCTTTCTGTTTTTAATAAAGTTCACATCCACCCTGTGAAGAATTCCTATTATTTAAATGTAGTTGTTTTAAAATGTATTTGGATTCAGTTTTACCATTGCTTGATATGTGCATTTGGTTTCCATCATTCCCAGTCAATACAGCAAGTTTCTCTGCTGGCAGAGACTAATGGAAATTGCTGTTTAGAGTGTAATTATAGATGTATAACTATTATTCTATACTAAAGATGGAAAAGCATTTTTCATTCAAAATACAATATAGTTGTTTAAAGAGACAAACATAAAACAGGTTTTTTCTAGATTTTCATTGCCATGGCATGCTGTTAATATTACATGTATTGAAGCAGATAAGAAAAAATACAAATCTTCATCTGTGTATCTCCCCTCACGCCCCATATATAGATCCATTCTTACTGTTTGAGGATCCTAACATAATTTCTTATGTGAATAATAGTCTACAGCACATATTTAAAATAATGATAAAGACAAAAAATTAAAGGTTTGTTTTTAAGAAATGATGCTATTTAACCAAGAGGTTATATTCTCTACACATTGTAAAAAAAATGGTACAAAGCAACTAAGAGAAAAGGCAACTGAGTCACATGTTTTTAGCTTCATGAAGCTGGAAAGGTCATTTAAGTTACTAAATCTAAATCCCAAATACCTGGAGGAATCCAAATTAAGGCATTCCTGACAGATGGCTACTCAGCCTTTCTTAAATATGTTCACAGAAAAAAATTACTTCATTAAACTCTGCTTTTAGTTTTTTAATATTCCATTTCAATCTCTCTTCCTATAACAAAAGCATAATTTCGCTACTTGCAGCATGGAATGAAGATCTAAACATCTTCTGTCTAGATTTCTTTTAGAAATTTAAATTGTATTGCCAAATCCCTTCTTAAGGTTTCTCTTCTAAGTATTCTTACATCCTTTAATGTGCTTTTGTGAATATTCTTGCTGCTCTTTTTCTAAGCCTTTGCATTAGTTTGAAACCTTCTTAAAGTAATAAACTTACTGGATCTGTTAACATTGCTCTCAAATGTGAAGCCAGAGCCAGGAATGCCAAAGTATTGAAAACTATTCCATTGATTACACTATAAATATAGTCTCTTGATGGAAGCAGCATTACGAGGATGACTACAAAGTCAGCATAAAATACCAGGAGCCAGGTGATAACGGCACAGGCAATACCACAACCATCTCGAATAAACCACATTGTTCCTGAGGAACTGTGGCTGGGAGGTGGGACACACTTGTCCGGTTGAAGATATTCTGGTTTCCTCTCAATATCTCTGAAGCGGTGAACTGGAGTAATCATCATAGGTTATAATGCCCATTCTTGGATCTGGAAAAGGAAAAAAAAGTTCTCCACGTTATAACCAAATAAAGATTAAAACTTTCTAGCAGCAGATAATGATGGCAAGGATGATGTTAAAGAAGAATAAAATATTAGCATTCCCCATCTAAACCATGACTTGGCTTGTATTTAGCTTTTTATCATATAGATAAACATTGAAGTAGAAGACTAATCTTAATGAAATTTGAATTTCACCAGAAACGCTACAAGCACATGATATTGTTCAATCATGTATGGTAGAAGGATTTGTAATTCTTCTAATTATGGAGTAATTTGGTTTCTGGAGGCTGACAATATTAAAATTTGACAACACAGTTATAATTAAAGTTTATACTTTAGTGTAAAAATACAAATACATTTCTTTATGAAATAAGCAGTTTTCCTCAAACTATCAACTTCAGTGAAGCAGATTAAAAAAGATACAATATGTATTTATCATTATCATAAAGAAAAATCACATAATGGACTTCAAACTCATGAGCGAGTGTCTAGCAGTTTAGTGAGCTTCACCTTGATGAATGTTTACATCAATGCCCCCAAATCATAACTTAAAGGAGATTTTAAAAAATCAAAACACAAAAAAGACAAAAAACAGAAAACAAGGCAGGGGGAAAAAAAAAAGAAAAAAAGAAAAAAAAAGAACACAAGTATATATTATAAAAAAGTATATCAGCTGGTTACAACACGTTTTTGTGCATCTCTTCCATTAATTCATATTAATTCAAATATCTTAACTCAAATGTTTACCATATTGACATCATCATACCTCCACTTTTAGTTGACTATAGTTATTTAAACATCTTTCATCCTTAACTATGCCAAAGATTTAATCTATAACCACATGCTAGCATTTCATTTACTTGTTTATAAAATCCTCCATTAACATCAAATCCTCATATCCTGTTTTAGCTAAACATCCATAATATTTAATACCAAAAATTCCATCCTCCATGTATATAGTTTATTATCATTCTCCTTTCTTTATGTAATTATATCATACATCATAACATTTTCCCCATATTAGTTATCATTTAACTGTATATAGTTTTATTTTATTTTTTAATAGTGATAATTATTGTGATTAATAACCTTTGTATATGGTCCAAAAATATTTCTAACCTTCCCTTCTCATATCCAATTATTATTTATCATATCAACTCCACATTATATGCATTACTATCATTATCAATTATTATTCAGCTATGTCTATTACAAATAAAATTAATTAGGTTTAGCTAATTTTGAATTGTATTCTTCCATCTATCAGCCTGTGTCTCTCCAATAACAAAACCTCCTTAATCCTGTTGCCATTCGTGGATCAAGTTCTCCAAACGTCTTTATGAGCAAGTCCAAACAAGAAGATCTTTGCACCTTTTTGCTTAAGGTGCCTCTCATATAATGTTGTTGTCCTACGTTTATTGCACTTTTCAGCTTGTCTTTAATTCTCAGTGGTGGTATCAAAAGTTTTGCAAATGATGTTTCATAAAGTATAAATTCTTTAATGCTTCTCATTCCTCCTGCGCTCTGTCTTTCGAACTAAATCTTCTGTGTGGCTGCCCCTCCTTTCAAACATTCCATCTTTTTCTCCCTCAGAGGTAAACCAGATGCCCGGAATGTCAGCAAATTGAAAATCTTCATCTCTGACATCCTTCGTTTGTATTTCAGGAACATTCAAACATTCAACATTCTCACTTTTTTCTTCATATTTTGATGTTAAAAACAGCAAATAATCCAGCTTTTTTTCAAATCTGTCATACGTGTCAGATAGCTTTTGTAGTGCGGAAAAAATCATTTGAAATGAATCAACTGAAACTTGAACAGATGCCATCTTTGTACGCAGTTAGTATTTTCCCTTTAGAGGCTTTAAGGTATTTGCAAGTAAAAACAAGCTGGGAGCTGTACAATCTTATCTGATCTTAGACCAACCCAGCCAAGCAATAAAAGTGTCAAGTTGTAGGGAGCCAAATTATAGTAAATTGGTTTACAGCCCACTTACAGAGAGTCAGAGGAGATGTTGGAGTAATCTTTCCTTTGTCCATGTAAGTAGCATTTAAAACATTTAAGAAATAAGGTAATCACCATCCATAAACCAATAAAGAGATCCAATTCGCCGCTAGATTCTTCTGTTCTTTGGTTTCAATTAGCTTAAATTTTTATGCGGACCGTGTCTCTCTGAGTAATAAAATCACCTTACCAGCTGGAAACACTCACGCCATTCTTAGGGGCAACCTGCAGTTTCGGTTAGCTTACGGCTAATCCAGAAGTCACTGGCAAAGGAGGTTAAATTCCAAGTCCCCAGGGACCTTGCGAACGACTCTGGGGTCACTGGATCTCCTCCAACCTTTCACTGTCTCTCCGGGACAGCTTGGGTTCAAAAATGAACCGTCCAATTCCTTCGGAATAGAGGAATTTCAGGAATAGCCTGAAAATCCGTCTTCTCACTGCTAAGCCCCGCCTTCTTTCTCCGAGCCCCTTTATTTCTATATTAAAAGCCACATAGACAGAGTTGGAACTTGCAAAAGAAACAGGAAGGCAGTGCCTAACCACAAGATGTCAAAAGTCCAAGGTTCAATTAAAGTTCGTTAATGACATGTACTCCATAAACAAAAGGAGAAGTAAGACCCCATCTCCTTATAAGGCTTTTTCCTCAAGGTAACCACTAAGACATGTGTTAAGTATTTCCATGTTGCAATGCTTTTTTTTTTTTTTTCATTTTCAAATATATTTTATTCATTTTCACATTCCATTTTACAGTCACTTATATACTGGATATTTGCTATAAGAAAAGAAATAGAACAAGATAAAAAAGAAAACACAACTCATCATTCACAACCCCACCTGACACTTCCATCCTCCATACACCCCATCTTCCCCCTCCAACTTTCCTTTCCTCCCTCTAACACTCCCCTCCTACTTCCCTTTCCCCTCAAACCTTCCTTCTCCCCTTACTCCCAACACGCCCTCCTTACATTCCCCTTACTCCTTCCTTACTCCTCCCTCTTCTTTCCCTCTACCTCCCCCCTTGGTGTATTCCTTTATTCAACTGTTGTTTATTAATATAGTATAATAAAAAATAAAATAAACCAAGGAAAAAAAATATAAGAAAAAAAACAACAACCGTATACAAGTGCATTCTTTTTCTTATTGAGACTATATTAACACCCACCCACCCACCCACCCTAAATCCCCATCCCTAATCCTCCCGACTTCCCAGGGCCCACACCTGGCACTGCCCTCTGTCTAAAGTATCTTATGATCGTATGGATTAAAAATAAAAGTAATATATTTTTAAAAAAAATAGATAAAAAGAAAATACAAATTATATAAAGGAAAAGAAAGGAAAAGAAAAAGAAAAGAAAAAAAGAAAAAAAGAACTCTTTGTATTAAGCTCAGCCCCCCATCTTTATTTATGTTTAAATAGTGTAAATCATTCTATATGTATTTTATTCTCGTCTCTTGCTTCTTTGTTATTTGCCCCAACCTCCTGTAGACTCTCCAGATTCCGCATGCATTTTACCCTCATCCCTTGCTTCTCTGATATTTACCACTATCAAATGTAGTTTACAATCTAGCTCAAAATAATTTCACCAAGCTTTGCCTTCTAATAAAAATTAAGTAACATGAATCATTCCACATATTCAAATAATACTTTCAACAAGAATCAGTTTACCTTCTATTTTAAAATAATCTCAACAAACTTTCTCTTCTAGCAGGGTTTAAACAGCGTAAATCATTCTGCATACATTTTACAAATATACATTCAGCATCATCTTTGTTTATGTTTAAATAGTGTAAATCATTCTATATGTATTTTATTCTCGTCTCTTGCTTCTTTGTTATTTACCCCAGCCTCCTGTAGACTCTCCAGATTCCGCATGCATTTTACCCTCATCCCTTGCTTCTCTGATATTTACCACTATCAAATTTATGCAGACATTAATTTACAATCTAGCTCAAAATAATTTCACCAAGCTTTCCCTTCTAATAAAAATTAAATAGCATGGATCATTCCACATATTCAAATAATACTTTCAACAAGAATCAGTTTACCTTCTATTTTGAAATAATCTCATCAAACTTTCCCTTCTAACAGGGTTTAAACAGCGTAAATCATTCTGCATACATTTTACAAATATACATTCAGCATCACCCCACCAATATCCGATTCCGCTTTTTCTACCGGAGAGAAGTCGCAAACCCCCATTCAATCCACAACTTTGACGAATATTTTAGAATGTCTAAGTCCTCGATATCCGCTTTTCTGCTTCTCCGAGGGAGGGAGAGCTACCCCCTCCATCTTGCAATGGAATGTCTAATAGGAAAAGATCGTAGTCTAAAGACTGAGTGCCTTGCAAATTGTTGGATCTAGACAAAGTTAAACCAGACAAATATTTTGAAGACATAGCTAAATCCTCGATCTCCGCTCTTCTGCTTCTCCGGAAGGGGGAGAGCTACACCCTCCATCTTGCAGCCATGTGATCTGCTGCTTGCCTTCTCCTTCGGCTTGTCTTTCCTCTTTTCCAAGTGAGTCAGGAAGTCCCGCCTTCAAAGTCTTGCAATAGAAATCTCGAGCCTCCGAAACAGAATTGAGACGAAGTCTTTGATTCTCAAATGTGACCGTAATGCCGGCTGGGGCCTCCCATTTATATTGAATCTGATGATTTCTAAGCTCTTTAGTTAAGAAAGTATAGTCACTTCTTGCCTTTAACATCTGGAATGGCACCTCTTTGAAGACAATCAAATTCTGGCCATCAACTCGCAAACTATTATTGTAAAACTTTTGCATGATCGTGTTTCTGGATTCTTTTGTGGAGAAATATATAATTATGTCCCTCGGGAGCTGTTGCTGTTCCGCTACCAACGAATTCTGGCGATAGATTTTCCGAATCTGCCAATCAAAATTAAGTCCCGGGCTTCCCACCGCATGGCTGAAGGCTTCAACAAAGGTCTGTTTCAGATTCTCTCGCTCCTTTTCGCGGAATCCTCTGACTCTTATTGCAAATGCCTTCTTGTTAAAATCCATCATAACGAGCTGTTCTTGAGTATCTCTAATTTTTTGTTGTAAAGTTTGAATATTAGTGGTCAAATTAGAATTAGCCTCCTCCAAACTTTCCAATTTATTCTCTATTTCAGCGGTATAATCCGACAGGGCAGACACGGCTACAAACGTATTCGCCTTCATTTGGGCAATTTTAGACTTTAAATTACCATATAGCTCCAATACAAATTCTTTAATTTCTTGTTTAAAATCATTAAGTATTTGAAAGAAAAATTCCTGTGTTAAGAATTCTCCAGTAGAGGGCGTAGGAGACAAGGGCTGCGGTTCTTTAAGTTGATTCATAGATTCTTTAGGCACATTCGTAGAGAGACGCTTCGATTTTGACCTGGGTGCCATTATAAATAAACAAATAAACAGCGCTTTCGCTCCCCTCTGTTTCCAAAAAGAAGATTATTTTGTTAAGGAGCGGTCTGCAGGAAGGTAAAGCCGGCTAAGTACATCTCCTATCAGTCACCAACGGAGAGAAATCGCCATTTTGAAGTCCGTTTAAACAAAGAAGCCTCTAGGACGAAGAGGCTGGTATTTAAGATAGTAATAAAAGCATAAATCTCACAGGGCTGGGACCCGCCCGTATTAATCCTAGCTTCAAACAACTTTGCTTTGTCCTGGGGGGGGGGGTCGCCTGTCTAGGGCTGCAAAAAAAAGGCAGCTGAAAAGAACTGGCTGGAGATAAAGGCTCCGCTTACGCTGGATCTAATCTCTGTCCACAGCCAAAAAAAAAGAGAAAGGCTGTGAATTACGAATAGACCCTAGCACACAGAGCTGCTCCCTGCCCCTTTATAGCCAAAAAGGGGTGATATCTATGATCTTATTTAGATATACAGACCAGATCTCTGAGAGGAGCTCGGATGAGCCCTCCTCGGCGACAGGCTCCTCCCCCAGGAAGCCCCCATGTTGCAATGCTTTTGAGAATGTATAAGAATGTGTGCTTCGATAATTAAGGTTGTTCAGAACTTGCAATGCTAGCTTTCTGAACCTGGCTGCCAAATAAACTTTTCCTGTATCCTGAGAAATCTAAAGCCTGTCATTTTCTGCAACATATTCTGGCGACCGTGGCACAGGACTTAGAGCAATATTTCGCTGAGGACGGAACGGACTGACCGGTGCCCCATCAAGGCCATTTCGCCCATCTTCAGGTGCCACAGAGACCTTTCTCTGGAAGAAGGCTGATGATCTCTCTTGGGCATCCGGAGGACACCACCGATCCAAGAATCTGACCAGTGACAGGACAAGTTAATAAAAAATTACGCCGGCTGCGAAAGAAGACGCCTACAGGCAAGTATCAAAAGAATTGTAGACCCACTCGGTTAGGAGTGGAAGAGGGGGCCCGATCCCTTCCAAACGGAACCAGCGTATCCTAATGAGGCTCTAGGTTTGTGTGGGAGGTTATTCTGCTGCATTTTCTGTTGGTGGCCGTGAGCTCCGGGGCCACAGGTCAGTAGAAAGTGTGTTAGAAATAGAACATGGGAGGGTGGAGAGCGTTTCTCGAATGCCCCTCCAATACATGTTGAAAAAAAACCTTCAGAAAAGTTTTAGTAAAGTCTCTGGCAGAGAAATTATCCTCACCCCCATTGCACAAGCCTCAAGGAGGTTGTTTGCAGGGATCGGTAGTTAGAGAAACATATGCTGTTGTTAATCAGGTTGCTGCAGCCTGTCTCAGTTGAAAAAAAACAACAACCCAAAGACAGGATGGAAACTTTCTTTGGAAGTCCTTCTACATGGCTCTCAGGTGCTGTGTGGCAAATAGATTTCCCCACAATATTCCCAGAAATTGGGATTTAAAGATCTCTTGGTTTTGTGTGTACTAAAAGACATTGTGCCAAGATTTGGGGTGCCTTTCTGTAGGGCATCAGATTCTGGCCACCATGAGATGAATCAAGAGCCCCACCCAGATGCAAATGATGTGTTAATAGAAGTCTCCATATATCTCAATTTTTAAAAATATGCCAGCGTGGGCTGGGAGATCAAGAATTTGGACTTTTAAAAATTAGCCAGTGCTGCTGGGAAGTCCAAATTATGGAACACCCCAGGGCAGAGACAGGTATTAACAATCTAGTGCATAAGGAGATAGAACATCGGGCATAACTTTGAGCAAAAGTAAGAAATTTAGCAGGTAATAAAAAGGTAAAGCCTAATCCCACATACCCTCATGGAAGATGACGCTTCAGATACTACCTCCTATATTCAAATTGCACTCTTAGAAGAAGGGAAAGTGATTCTGGAAAATAAGCCCTAAGATGCGTATTGATGTGCTATAAGATGTGCTATAATTTGCTATTCTGTATTATGCATGCTTGTATTTTTAATCTAACAGGATAGACTCAATTGTGGGTATTAATAGAGTCTAGAAGGGAGGGATAAAGCAGACGTAAAATGAGATTTGGATATTAAGTGTGAAACCTATTGGGTCAGGCTGGACAGCCTCTTAGAGCCCCTTTACTTCTATATTAAAAGCCACATAGACAGAGTTGGAACCTGCAAAAGAAAAAGGAAGCCAGTGCCTAACCACAAGATGTCAAAAGTCCAAGGTTCAATTAAAGTTCGTTAATGACACGTACTCCATAAACGAAAGGAGAAGTAAGACCCCATCTCCTTATAAGGCTTTCCCCTCGAGGTAACTAAGAAATGTGTTAAGTATTTCCGTATTGCAATGCTTTTGAGAATGTATAAGAATGTGTGTTTCAATAATTAAGGTTGTTCAGAACTTGCAATGCTAGCCATGGGCTAGCTTTCTGAACCTGGCTGCCAAATAAACTTTTTCTGTATCCTGAGAAGTCTAAAGCCTGTCATTTTCTGCAACAGCATAGCAGAATTTGGGCACATTCAGAGAAACTGTTTCATACTGATCTGATAACAGTAGTTGCATGTAAAAAAGATCAGTATTTTTTTGATATTTTATTAGGTAAGGTGTTATAAATTGAGTCCAAGAGTCCTTATGCAGTATAGCAGGATGTGACCTACAGTTTTTCAATGGCCCCTTGCTCACAGGGGCACAGTCTCAGCTCATATGGTTTTTTTTTTTAATCAGCCCTCCAAAACTACTGTGGAACCAGTTTATTATAGGACATGATTGGCTTATCAGTTTTGACTGCAGAATTTTTGATAATGGGCAGAGCCAAAAATTTAACTGAGAAGCATTTTCAATGTCAAGGAATGGACATTACTGTTCAAAACTTGTTTGCCCAGATACAAAAGCCTAATAACAAAAGTAGCAAGTATATGTCATAGGGGAATTAGAACAAAATGAACTCTTAAAAACCAGCAGTTGCTTTTAATTCTATACTGCCAGATTTTTTAGCCTTGACTGGAATTTAATAATAATTAATCATCTTACATTATATTTTTAATGCAAGGATAATCTACTGATAGCACATTTAATGCTAATTCCTATTAAAAAATAATTATTATTTTGCAGTCTAGAATACATTACACCTCAACACTAGTTTACAATTAAGTAATTGAAAATTAGCTATTCAACATTTAAATAATTGTTTTGACAATGAACAAAATATTGAGGCTTTTCACCTTAGCTCTAAAGGATAGTTGAATTTATAATCAAATAATACATTACTGAATACCAAAGACATATTTTTGGAATTAATAAATTAACAGAAGAAGGAGGCAGGCAAAGTAGTACTTTGATCTTTAGAAGGGAATTGGAACAGTTCCACTGAATATTGCTTCAGGAACTAGGCAGACTATGATCACTGCATTAATATTTCAAAACTAAATAATCACTAAATCCAAGATATTTACAGATATTTACTAACAGTAACCGAAAATGGTGTAAAATAATTCAACAAGTATTCATTTTTAGAAACAGATATTTTTCAATCTGATGGTGCTCTTGAGAACAACTTCTGACAATACAGTCTTTCCCAACATGAAGCTCTTTGATGGTAGGACTATTGGTAAACCATCTGTGGCCAATGTAACTCTGTTACCCAAAGATAGAACAATAGTCTCACGTGTCTGGAAGACACCACTTTGTGGAAAGCTCATGTAGTTCTTAATCCATGTTAAACCAATGAATAGATATTGAGCTAGCCGTATCTAAAGTAGATTTATACCAGGTATAGTAAATATTTGGTCTGATCTGGTAAATATTTCAACAACTACAAAAATCAGTCTCATGTACTACTTTCATATTAAAAAATAGAGTTCTTTGATCCTGACAAATAATGTTGAGGGGTTCCAAAGTTAACATGCAATGCTTTATCTATGAATAGTATGGTGATCATCCATCTTGCTGGGGGTTAGGAGGCAGCCTTAAACTCCAATTCTCAATGTGAGGAAGTACTTATATATGCTTCAATTAGAGGAAGGATAAACAAACAATGGTGGTAGGCCATCCTTAAGAATCTCTAGCTGCAGTCTTACAAAATCATTAGGATGACAAACATTGTTTTCCTGTAGGTATTTTCTATTTAATAATGTATACATATACAGGCAGTCCTCAACTTACAACCACAATTGAACCCAAAATTTCTGTTAAGTGAGACACGTGTTAAGTAAGTTTTGCCCTATTTTATTACCTTTCTTGCCTCAGTTGTTAAGTGAATCACTGCAGTTGATAACGTAGTGATTCTGTTGTTAAATGAATCTGGATTCCCCATTGACTTTGCTTGTCAGAAGTTCACAAAAGGGAACTACATGACCTTGGGACACAGCAATGGTTGTAAGGTGCCACCTTTGTAACATCAAAGTTACAATTTTTGTAGCAACCTCATGATCATGTGATCAAAATTCAGATGCTTGAGTCAGTTGCCAAGCATCTGAATTTTGATCACATGATCATGGGGATGCTACAAAGGTTGTAACTATGAAAAATGGTCATGCCATTTTTTTTCAGTTGCATTGTAACTTTGAACGGTCACTAAATGACCTGTTTTAAGTTGAGGACTACTTCTATACATACATGCATAAAAATAACGTTTTTTAAATAAATAAATAAATAAATAAATAAATAAATAAATAAATAAATAAATAAAGAGCTTCAAGCTCTTGAAAGAAGATGCCACTCTGTTGAAATAAATCTTGTTTTATCAATTTTTGGTAATATGTTTATACACTGATCAGTCAGGCTTTTGAAGTATTTCTACTGTTTTGGACCATATCAACTGCAGCCAGCATGCTTATTAAGCAATTTTATACTCTTAAACATCTATGTTCTGGATTACATCTCTGTAAGAATCCAAAGCTAATGATTGAGTATAATATTGTTTAAATTTATTTTGTTGTCAAAAGTATTCAATGCAGTGAAAATCTAGTAGGTAGCACCAATATAGTAACTGCAAATCTCCTTATGTCCACAGGAGCTTCCGAAATATTTTATGTCATCAAATAAATAAGGTAAAAATCGTAAGCAACAACTGATACAAATAAGTTCTGTATTGTATTTGTATTGTTTATAACATGTCAGGACCCTGGAAATGTTCCTTCTCTTTGCATACCTGCCCTCAACCCCTTGAGAATCAGATGTCCCCTTCTGGTGTTGTATAGAAATACTATAAAAAGCTGACATTTGAGCTGGGGGAGAGTGAGATCCCTCACTGAATTGCAATCTTTTTATTTATATCTTTTAATGGTTTTATTGTAATTTCTTCCTTTGTGAGCCACCTAGAGTTGTTGAAAGTTGGTGGCATACAAGTTTAATAAATTACTATTTTTAGTTATTGCCTTAATTGCCACATAATTCACCTTTTACCAGTATTCTTCTTTCTCACCTACTTTCTTGCTTTTATTAAGCTAGACTTTTATTAAGTGTGGCCAGGGAGTGTGGTCAGCATGACATCACTTGTATTGGGGGGGCACCTGTGGTGGTCCGAGCTCTCTGCCAGGGAAAATGGGCTCCTGAGCTCTGTTTTCAGCTGTCAACATCCTCTTACAACCCTCTGCCAGTGAAACTGGAGCTCCTGAGCTCTGTTTTTGCTGGTAGAGGCACCGCGGGCCGATCCTTCACTGTTTTCAGGGCGGCCCTGCAGGCCAGATCTAAGTACCCCATGGGCAGGGGTTGGCCCCTGGGCCTTGAGTTTTACACCCCTACTATAGCATATCCAAATGTCAGATTCCTAATCTACTTCTTAGATTCTTACACAGGTCTTTAAAAAATAAAATAAAGTAAGGTTTATGAGCATTAGAGGAGCTTAGTTAGAATATCAAAAATTATCTGACTCTAAGCACTTCACACTCTAACTTCTATTATTTAAATCCATAAAAGTACTCACCTGCTCAGGTTTTTAAAATAATCTTTAAAATTCCATCCATCTTCCAATAGCCAACCTATTTTCTATATTTAAATAATCATGGTTTTCCCCCCTTTCTGCACTAGCCAACTTCCTTGCATGGAATTCTATACGATTATATCTTGCCACCGAACTAGTATTCAAATATTTCATTTTCCTAAAAACCTAAACCAGCATATACAGTGCTGTATCCTGTTTTGTATATGTTTTCCAAAACTAAAACCAGGTCTTATTTTCTTTTGGGTCCAAAATAAGTGCTAGCACTTATTTTTGGGAGGTGTCTTATTTTCCCCCCCATGTACTGGAGATCCACTTCTTCTGCTTGCTCATGGCTGCAATAGAGCAGGAGAACAAGTGACATGCTGGTGCCACGGCAAGTCAATGGGGTGGAGCTGCCCCATGCGCCCCACATCAGCTTACTTCGGGCCTCCTGCAGTCAAGCCTTCTATACCCTGATATCTGCACTGCCTTGCCTTGGGACTGCTGCACTAACACACCACTTGGCCTTCTGCTCCATTGTGATAGAAAGCAAGCAGAACAAGTGGGCCAGTGGCTATATGGGCTCCTGCTGCACATAATGTCAGAGGCAAGTGTCAGAGCATGAATGGCCTGGCTGCGGGGGTCCTGAAATAACCCAGTGTGGGGGGCAAGGGGCAGCTCAACACCCACCTACCCGCAACGCCTTGTGGCTGTGGCACTGCGAGCAACCAGACGGAATGTGCGGCCAGACAGCTGCACACGCTCATAAATAAGGCTTATTTGGGGGTAGGGCTTATATTAGGCTAGAGTAAAATATGTAAAACATGCTAGTTTATTTTTGGGATAGGTCTTTTTTTCAGGGAAATGGGGCATATAATGTATGTGTTAAGGTTTCAAGAAATGATCCCATTTCAAAACAGAACTCCGAGGCAGATTCTCAAAGAACTCTAGTGTCCTTGTGAAAGTGAGAATGTCGTCTAAGTACAGAAGGACCCCTTTATACAGGTGCTCGTGCAACACTTCATTTATTAGCTGCATGAGCACAGCCGGGGCTCCTTGCAGGCCAAAAAGCATTTTGCACTGGAAGCTCTCCAAAGGGCAGTTGAATGTGATTTTTCACTCCTCCCCTTCTTTGATTCGCACCCATAGTACGCCTCTCATATGGCATTAATTCCCCGGAAGACTATGCATAGCCTCATTGACCCATCTTTTTTTCTTTTTAAAGAGACTGGGGCAGCTACTTAGCGGGTTGGATAAATCCACAGCCCAGGTTGGTGTCGATGTCTTCTCTTAGCTTCCTCATCTCCTTTGGGTTATGGGGTACATCCTTGGCTTGGGCCGTTTCACCCTGGTATAATCTCTATGCCACAGTCTGTGGGTGGGTGGGGAGGTATGTAGTATGTTACATTCCTCATTGCTGAACATTTCCGTCAGGTCCCGGTATTTTCTAGGGACCTGAGGTTTGTTGGGAGATGACACTGAGATGATAGCAGCTTTCTCACTTTGCTTGGCACTGTTCTATCATCTGGCTTTCCTTCTTTCAATGACCTTTCAAGGGAGAACAGGGCCAACTTCCAGTTTTAGCTTCCTGTAGTCATCTGACAGTTATCAGCTGCCTTCGGAGTCGGACATCAGTGGGGCAGAAGAACAGCTGGAGCCTGTTCCCAGTGTGCACGTGCACAGAGCTACCAGGAGAAGGGAACAGCTAAGGAACAAGTGTCAACTTGGGAATAAAGCCACAGGTGGACAGTGAATGTCCCCTCCCATAGGGAATAAAGAGTGAAAGGGGAGGGGAGTTTTCAGAAGACAATTAGTTCAATTCATCAGAGTGAAGATCTGTTCCTGACTTCTTGCCAAGTATTGTCTGCTACAGAGTGGCATTTGGGAGATATCGGCCTGGCAGCTCTCAAAGCCTGATAAACATCTGTAGTTGTGAAATCTCTTGAAAAACTGTTGGCTGGAACTTTGCTGGCGAAGAATTTACTTTAAACTAAATAAAATGGGTTTTATAGGGATGAGGAGTTAGCTTCATATTTTTGGGAAGCCTAAGTTAGAACATTTTGTCTCGACTTCCTGGGAGGAGCTTGCTGGTGGGGGCAGCAAAAAATCAGCTGCCTCCGAATTCCTGGCTACGTGCCTGTTTAGAGGATCTTCCATCTGACGTCTTATCAGGTTTTCTTATCCTTCAGGCAAGAAGGAAAGAAGAAACTGTTTTGCTGGCAAATGCTCTTCGATTTTTGCAGCTTTTGTGCTTGCAAGGAAAGGGGGGCTAGCCCAAGGCAGAACGGCTGTCCGTGCTGGGAACTTCAAACTGCCTTGTGCAGGACAAAGTAAGTCTCCCCCACTCTGCTCAAAGTTTTGTTTGATTTAATCTTATCACGAGCTGAATCCGTTTACTGCGTGGACAATAATTGTTTATCAACATTTTAGCTTCTTTTCTTTTTCTCCTCTGAAAAATTATTTACTTAGAGGTTTTTACAATGGCGCCGAGCAGGCTGGTTTCTCCGGTAATAACGAACACTTTTTGCTAATCCTCACAAGAATTCAAAACAAAAGAGATTGCTTATCATATGTTTTGGTTTCACAATAGAAGAATTTTACTCCTTCATTAACCTTGCTTATCTGGAAGTTAAATGGTGATGAATCTGCTGAACGGTCTTGTTACAATGTTTACTCACTGAAAGTTTTGCCAAGCCTTAAACTTCAAAATAAAAGGCTCTTTACTTAAAGCTGCATATTCAGGCAATAGAGTTTTATTAACTGCAGGCAGATAAATTTTGAAATGGCCTCAAAACCAAATATTAACTTGAAGCCGTCACCCTCTACTTCCAGGGGCACATCCTCAGTGCCTGGCACAAAGCTGCAGCCTCCGCTTCCTACGCCCCCTGCTGGGGATGTGTTAACGAAAGAATTTTTCCTGAGTAATCTAAGCGAGGCTCTTAATGTACAGACAATTAAAATGGAAGATAAGTTTAGAGATAATAGAGAGGAGACAAAAGAGGAAATAAAAGAAATGAAAGAAGAAATTAAAAGTGAAATAAAAGGACTTAAACAGGAGCTGTATGAGAAATTTGACGCTAAGGTTGATAAAATTAGAGACGACATGCTGAGTCTTGTAACTGTATTAACAGAACATATTTCTGGAATGGAAGATACTCTAGAGGTTCTTAATGACGCCAATGCTAACTTGACATTGAAAACAGAGGTGGTGGAACAAAAAGTGGAAAATGCTGAAAAAGAAATTATTATGATACAGTACCGACAAATGGAGTTCGCATTAAGAGTAAGGGGGCTGCGTGAGGAGAAACAGGAGAACCTGAAACAGATCCTATCGGAAGCTTTTGACCGCCTGATGGGAAGACCAGGGACCAACCAAGATTGGCAAATTGACAAAGCTTACCGCGTTAACTCCTGGCTGGCAAAGCAGAAGCAGCTTCCTCGAGACATCGTTATATATTTTACTACAAGAGAGCTTAGAAATATGGTACTGCAAGCGTCTTATAACACTAAGCTTCAAATTGGCGGTCAAGACCTGGCTGTTTTGAAAGAGATACCACCTCAAATGTTAAGAGCCAGGAGAGACTACGCTTTTTTGGTCGAAGAACTCAGAAATCGTCAGATACAGTATAGATGGGATGCACCATTTGGCATCATATTTACATTTGATAAGCAAAGGTACCGCCTCAACTCTGTATGGAAAGCCCGAGATTTTTATTATAATATATTGAAGGCCGGACACCCTGCACCATCTGGACCTAGAGAAAGACCACAAGAAGGACAGGATAGACAGCAAACTACACAACTACCAGACAAGATGGAGCATCTCTCTTCTCTAGAAGTGCAAGGTGCTATGGAACCAAGACCTAGCCGCATGACTACTAGACGTATGGAGAAACAAGCTAAAAAGCAACAGCATCAACAATCATCGGCCATCGATCAAGGAACTACAATAACAAATCTGGAAGCAGTGGGAGGAGCTAGACCTAAGGTTAAACAGGCCGTGCAGGAAGCTCTAAAAATGCTTCAACCAACCAAAGATGACAACTAAGATTTTAACATGGAATGTTAACGGACTGAACTCTCCACAGAAGAGGAAGAAAATATTTCATTATCTCAAACAGTTTAAGAACGATGTAATTTGTTTGCAAGAAACTCATATCAAGTCAACTGATCAAAAATATTTGATCAACTCAAAACTTGGTCAACATTTTGCAGCTTCTGCTATGGAAAAGAAGAATGGTATAGTTGTATACTTAAGAAAAGATATGAAAGCTGAATTAATAGAAGCAGATCCCTTCGGAAGATATATTGCTTTAGACTTAATCTTAGAAGGGAAAAAGACATTACTTTTGGGAATTTATGCTCCCAATCAACAGCAAGAAAGATTCTATAGAAATCTTCATGCTAAATTAGTACAGTGGGACTATAGTTCCTGTATACTATTGGGTGACTGGAATGGAGTGATAGACACTAAGAGAGATAAGAAGATTTCCCGCCTAAATACCAAGATGCGAGCAAAGTTACCCAAATCTTTCTTTGACATTATGGATGATTTTGAATTGAGAGATATTTGGCGAGAAAGAAATGCAGAGGAATATGACTTCACTTTCTTCTCGGACAGGCATCAATCCCTTTCAAGGATTGATTTTATTCTAACCACTAATGATTTGCTTTCTAGGGTCAAGAAAACAAAGATTGCGGCTAGGGTCCTTTCGGACCATAACCCAGTTTGGATGGAGTTGGGAAGGGTAGTGCAGGCAAGAAGGTCTTGGAGATTGAATGAAAACTTATTTAGATATGAAAAGTATATTAATGATTGTAAAAAATTACTATCTGAATATTTTGTTTTGAATATGAATAAGGGTACATCTATGGAATTTGTATGGGACGCAAGCAAAGCGTATATGAGAGGAGTTTTGATGAATATAAATAAAACACATAGAAATAAACAAGGGTTAAAACGAACAGAACTGGAAGAGGAAATTAAGAGAAAAGAGCTGGAGTTAACAATGAACCCAGACGATACAAAGGTTAAGGAAGCTATTAACATATTAAAATCTCAATTTGACATGTTGATCTCTGACCAGGTAGCTACTAATTTATTATATGCAAAACACAATACTTTTTGTAATGCAAACAAACCTGGCAGATGGTTAGCTTATCAGATTAGGAAAAAAAGGAAAACTCGAAATATATCTAAACTGATTTACAGAGGGAAGGAGGTGTTTCAACAGGAAGAGATTCAAAAGGCTTTCTGGGAATTTTTTACAGAACTGTATAAAGGGGATAAAATTAATGGTTTAGACATAGACAAATATTTAGACAAAGAGAAAATACCTTCAGTTAGAGAAGAACACAGGCAAAAATTGAATCAACCAATAACCTCGGGGGAAATCCTGCAGGTAATTAAGCAATTAAAGTCAGGGAAAGCACCAGGTACAGATGGCTTGACAGCGGTTTACTATAAAAACTTACAGTTAGAAATGGTAGAACCTCTTAGAGAATTATTTAATATGATTCAAACGGAAGGTAAAGTCCCTCCATCTTGGAAGACAGCGTTTATATCTTTGATACCCAAAGAAGATCAAGATACTACTCAACCCAAAAATTATAGACCTATTTCATTACTGAATGTAGATTATAAAATTTTTACTAAAATATTAGCAAATAGGTTAATGTTGGTCATTCAACAATTGATACATACGGACCAAACAGGTTTTATACAAGGGAGACAGATGAAAAGTAATGTTACATTAATTATTAATGCATTAGAATATTTGGGAAAGAACAACCAGATCCCTGCTGCGTTTATATTTTTGGACGCTGAGAAGGCCTTTGATCGAGTTAACTGGCAATTTCTGCTGAAGATACTGCAAAAAATGCAGATAGGAGATAATTTTTTTACAGTCAATTAAAGCAATATACCAACAGCAAACAGCACAAATCATAGTCAATGGAAGTTTAACAGACTCTTTTCAAATTGGAAAAGGTACAAGACAGGGCTGTCCTTTGTCCCCATTATTGTTTATTATAACTTTGGAAGTATTGTTGAATAAAATACGGGGCTTGGATGGTTTAAAAGGGATCAAGATTAGGCAGCAAGAATATAGAGTCCGCGCTTTTGTGGATGATTTGGTCATAATATTAGAACAACCGCAGGAATCCAGTATGGTTTTAATGAATACGATTAATCAATATGGTCAAGTGTCGGGCTTTAAAATAAACTTAGGAAAAACCAAAATATTAGCTATAAATATGAATATTAAACAAAATGAAGAATTAGGAGTGATGCTAGGATGTGAGGTAGTTAAAAAAGTCAAATATCTTGGAGTTAACATTTTAACTTCAAATGGGAAATTATATAAGCATAATTATGAACCACTTTGGCATAGCATACAGACAGAGATGAAAAAATGGGAGAAATTGCACTTATCTTTGCTGGGTAGGATAGCGGCAGTGAAAATGAACATTTTACCAAAATTTTTATTTCTTTTCCAAATGTTACCTATACTTAAAAAAGATGCGAACCTTTTAGAATGGCAGAAGGGTATCAACAAATTTGTGTGGGCAGGAAAGAAGCCGAGGGTAAAGATGAAAATAATGCAAGATGTACGTGAGAGAGGAGGATTGAAACTACCTAATTTAAAACTATATTATGATGCAGTGGCATTATCTGTAATTAGTGATTGGACTCATTTAACCAATGAAAGAATATTGAATATTGAGGGATACGATCTGGTATTTGGTTGGCATGCTTACCTGTTATTCAACAAAAAATTGGATAAGAATTTTAAAAGTCATATTTTAAGAAATGCTTTATTGCGGGTTTGGAAGAAATACCAATATAAATTAAATGACAAGATACCCATGTGGGCAATTCCTAGACACGCAATTGAAAATATGAATACAGCACAAAAACAGGACAGAATTACTTACAGACAGCTTCTTACCTCGGAAAGGGGGGTATTACAATTAAAATCTTTAGAGGTATTAAAAGAGGAGAAGGTAGTTCAAACATGGTTCCAGTATGGGCAATTACAGGCTAGGTGGAAAATAGATCAAAAAATTGGTTTTATCCAAGTTGAGGATAATCTGTTTAAACAAATAAGAGATCAAAGCTTAATGCATATAAAGAGGATATATAATGTATTAATACAGATGGATTCGGAAACAGAATTAGTTAAAGATTGTATGATAAAATGGGCTCAAAATATTGAGGAACCAATAATGTTGGAGACATGGGAAAGAATCTGGGTAAGAAATGTGAAATTTACACAAGCTCAAAATCTGAGAGAAAATTTTTACAAGATGTTCTATAGATGGCATTTAGATCCTAAAAAGTTGGCTTCTATGTATCCGAATGTACAGCCTAAATGTTGGAGGTGTGGTTCTCTCGATGCTACATATTATCATATATGGTGGACCTGCCAAAAGGTTAAGGCATTTTGGATAAAAATATGGTGGGTCATGCAAAATGTTTTTAAAAGAAGGATAAAGTTTATTCCTCAGTTATTTTTACTAGGTATATGTACTGACTTTACAGTGGTAGAGACCAATTTGATTCTGCACCTGATAACTGCAGCAAGACTGTTGGTGGCGCAATATTGGAAGAAGGAAGACTTGCCTACAATCCAAGAATGGACATTGAAAGTAACAAACTTAGCCGAGATGGCTAAAATATCGGCATATCTCAAAGATCATTCAAATGAGATATATAAACGAGACTGGAATAAATGGATTGACTATATACAAAATAAATACGGGACTAAGAAATTCCAGTTAGCCTATGCTTAAGATCAGAAATGATTTAAACTGTTAAAAGTCAGCTCAGTAAGAAGAAGCTAAGGTCAATCTAGAATGTCATTAACTTCTTTATTTCTTTTTTCTCAATAGATTTTAGACTGTGTTGGTTAAAAATCCATACCGTGTACGGGTTCTGGGAAGTCGGGGGGGGGGGGGGAAGGAGGAGGGGGGGTGGAGGGAGGGAGGGACACACACAACAAAAAAAATTGTACTTCAATGTCTTAATGATTGACAAATGATGACATATTTGTGGTTTTTTTTTAAAGAAAAATAAAAAAGTTCTGTTTTTTTTTAAAAAAGAACATTTTGTCTCCTGCCCCAACAAGCCTCTATTAATATGGAGTTTCATGCGGAGAATGCTCAGCTCACTCAACAGGTAGCTATGCTGGCAGCCCAGATGGCTCAGCTCCAAGCTCACACTGTTCCATCTCCTCAGAGGAAATGTATGGTGGCGGTGTCTGATAAATTTGATGGCAACCAAGCTATGTTTCCAGCATTCTTGGGACAATGCCCGCTCTTTATCAACCTGAGAGTTGGGGTTTATGATTAGCCTTCTCTCTGGCTCTGTGGCCACGCCCCTGCTGATTCAGGTTAGCCCTTTGCTGGATGATTTCCAGGGGTTTTGTGACCTTAGGCTGATGTATGAGGAACTCATTATGACACAGACTGCTACACAACATCTGAAGACCATGAAGCAGGGCCAGCGCCCTCCGCAGGAATATATCAGTGAGTTTAGGCTGCTTAGTCAGGATTCGGTATGGAAAGAGGCTGCACTCACAGTATGTTCCAGGATGGGTTGTGGGAGAAGTTTCAGGATGAGCTGGTCTGGATAGATATTCCTCCGAATTTCAACGCACTAATCCATCTTTGCCTCAGATTGATACTCAGTTACAGAGACAAAGCTGTTGCCGTGTCTCCCAGGAGACCTGGGTGGTCTCGGTCATGTGTGAGACCCCGGCTTCGCAGTAAGAGCCCATGGAATTAGGCACCAGACATCACCTGTTGCTGACTGAGAAAAATAGATGATGTTCAGGCGGGTTGTGTTTCTATTGCAGAGAACCAGGGCACATGGCCACCTCTTGCCCAAAGAAGCACACTGGGAAGAGGCTCCCTTTGTGGCATTCCTCGCTGACACCTCTCTGGTCCCCGGGGCAAGCCTTGGCTCTGGAATCCGTCCTCCATCTGGCTTGAACCTCCAGTAAGCGGCATCTTGATGCAGGCCCTGAGCTAGGTGTCAGGTTGCACAGTCTCTGCTGCAACTTCCGCTAACCGCTGGCTGCCTGAGGGGATCTGCCACCTCTCCACAGCTCCTCCCCTTCTTCCTCCATTCTGAGATCTTCCCTGAGTCTTCCTACCCTGGATACATCAGATCAGCAGCCAGGGCTCAGGATCTCAGAGAGTAACTTCATGGGAGCTGAGAAGTTGGCTTAATGTCAGAGTTCCAAGAAATGACCCCATTTCAAAACAGAGCTCCGAGGCAGATTCTCAAAGAACAGGTTTTTATTTTAGAGGCATCATCTTGGCAACAACTGATGAAAGCCAACTCTGAGCTTTCCCGGGCTTTCCAACTAGATAAAAGTGAAAGTTGTACTTTCTCACAAAGTATTATCCAATCCAAGCACTGGCTGATTACCAGGCAACTCTTTCCTCCACCTCCAGTCAGTTGGCATTTGGAATGTCCTTGACCAAGGAACGCACTAGTTTGTTTCAGTTACAAACTCCCCCCTCCTCAGCTCCAAGCTTTGTCAAGCTTGAAGTAAAGTGAAACAACTCCTAATAGAACTACAGAAGAGAAAAAGGAAAACTCCCATAGCCAGAACAGTTTCAGGATTGACAGTATGAGTTTCAAGAGTTGTTATAAATCATTTTGTATAATAGATTTGGAGAGGGAAACATATCAGATAGTGTTACTACAATACAACCAAGCTAAAGCAGGAAAAATCGGCCACTCGCATCCTACTACTTGCAGCTACCGAAGAAGTCTTATCACATGTCACTCAGAGGGGTGACATGTGTTGAGGCATGGGAAGCTTGGCTACTGCATTTCTAAAATAACTGTGTGTGGGGCACATGGGGAAGCTCCTCCCCTCCCACCCCAGCTTGATTTTTAAGTCTGCACTTCAACCCATCTCAGACAACTAGTTGGTGGGAAGAGTTTAACTAGGGCTTATTTTGGGTTTAGGGCTTATTTTAGGTGCATGCATGAAAAATCAGGCTAGGGCTTATTTTTGGGATAGGTCATATTTTGGGGGAAAACACGGTATATAAAGACAATAAAATGCTGCTAGTTTTAATAATACACAATAGAAAAATAAATGATAGAAAGGAAAACATTTAGGATTTCATTTTGCAATAAATCATCTTCTACAATAGTTGGGCTTTATATTTCCACCAAGTATGTTAAAATATTGCAACTTGATTTTTACATTTTCAACAACTTTCTGAGCAAATATTGCCCAAATTAACAATTATCATTATTATGGTTTTATCAGTTTACATTTTATCTTTTCAAAATTGGTGCCTGCCTTCCATATAATTGAACTACTTAAGAAATGAATTAGAGAATAATTTAGAAAAGAATCAACAATGAAGTTGGTTGATGCTTTAAAATTTAAAAGAATAATTCAAATTTAAAAAGGGGTTGGATTAGAAGAATTCCAAGATCCCCTCCAATTATGTTATTCTGTTATTGTATTAAATGACAAAGCAAGAGAGTGACCTATATAATTTTTTCTACTTAATTTTCAAAAGAGGCTTATTAAAATTTTGAAGAACTATGTGCACTAAGACAAAGAAGAAATGAAAAATAAAACCCTATGACAATATTTAAATGAACTAAAGATTACAACTTCTAGAAGTAAAAAGAAATATAAAACCAGTTAAAACAAGATATATTGTTACTTCTGGTAACCTTTTACAGACTTTTTGCTCACACTGAAAAATAATGTTTTATAGATTTGTCTATAGAAAACAGATGTGTCTGCAAGAGCCACCACACCCGGTTCAGCTACACAGAAAGCAACAGGCACAGTAATGCAACAAGACAAAGCTACTTTGGAGCTAGACATACATATGGATCTCAAGGAGCATATAAATGGAGTAGAAGAGAAAATGGGCAAGGTGCAAGACGAATTGAAAGAAGTCTAGGAAATGATGGGGAAAAAAGAGCAGAGACTGCAGAAGGTGGAAGAAAAGGCAGAAATAACAGAGAAAAAAGTGGAGGAGATGGATTACAGGTTGACAGCAATAGATAAAAAGCAAGATGAAGCCAGTGTATTTTGGGAGATGGAAAGATCTGAATTCTATCTAAGACTCCAGAACATAGAAGAGGAGAAAGGAGAGAATTTAGCAGAGAAGATCGCAGAATTCTCTCAGCGGCTACAGAAATGAGTAAGGAATATATTCTAGGCAGAATGAATAAGACATTTAGAGTATATACAGGATATGCAATTAGAAACAACTTGACCAAAGAGGTACATGTAAGATTTGTCAAAAAACCCTGTAAAAATGAAATATTGCAAATAGCAAGAAGTACCACAATAAAATACAAGTCTAGAGATAGAGTGGTATTGAAGCAAATCCCAAGGAAGGTCAGAGAAATAAGAAAGGAATACTACTTTCTGACTAAGAGTCTGATCAAAAAAGGGGTGAGTTTTAGATGGCTTGTTTCAGAAGGGATTTTGGTAAACTGGCACGAACAAAGGTACAGACTAGATACACTAGAGAAAGCAGAATTATTTTATGAACAACATATAGCAGCACAGGAGGGAGTGCTGGTAAGAGAAGAGAGATGAGCTGAATGCCAGGAAGCTAAGGGAAAAGATCAAAGGGAGATGGAGAAAGAACAGGAAGAGAAAGTGCTAAGAGAAGGAGCACGGGCCAAAGAGACAAAGGAGCAGAGGGAGCTAAAAACGACTAGATCAACTAAACCTATAAACCAATGACATGGAGGAAGAAATAAAAGTAATCTCCATTAATATAAATGGATTAAACTTGGCAATAAAAAGAAGAACATTTAACATATTAGAGAAACTGAAATTGGGCATTATATGCTTACAGCAAGTACCTATTAGAAAGCAACACGGAAAATTTTTGGAACAGGCAAAATTAGGTAATTTATATAAGACTCTGGCTGACCAAAGCAAAAAGGGAATAGCATTATATATTAGAAAGACAATACAATCAAATAAAATTTTTGAAGATGGGGAGGGGAGAATACTGATGGTGAAAATAACAATGAACATGAGAAATACATTATTAGTGGCAATATATGCCCCAAATGACAAACAAGAATCTTTTAAGAAACTACACAAAAAGATAATAGAATGTGACTATGAAGATATATGTATATTAGGAGACTTTAATGCCATCATAAATAATGGAATAGACTATAAATCTAGAAAGATGAACAAGAAACTGAGAAAAACTCTACCCAAAACATTTTTCACGATGGTGGAAGAATTAAATTTGCAAGATATATATAGCCACCTATTAAGAACTAGGCTAGAAGAAGTGGTTAAAGATAAAATGTTAACTTGGACAAAGAATTTTCCCACACGACTGAACTAGAAAAGTGGCAACAATTATGGGAAAGGAATTATAAATTAACCATGCCAACAACTTACATAGACAAGTTATACATAATGTTTTACAGATGGCATATGTCACCGGGAAAATTAGCAAAAATCTTTAAAGACAAGTCAGTGAAATGTTGGAGCAATAGGTTCATACTATCATATGTGGTGGACATGTGCAGAAGCAAGGGAATATTGGACTAAAATAAGAGTATGGTTAAAGAAAATGTTACAACATTTAGATCAGAGATATTTTTACTAGATATTATCCCAGAGAAATTCAAGAAAGAGGATACTTATTTGATTATACATGTGACTACAGCAGCTAGAATTGTATTTGTCAAAAATTGGAAATTAAATAAGCTACCAACAGATGAAGAGATAATAAAAAAGATATTAGATTGTGCAGAGACGAATAGGTTGACAATGAAAATAAAGGATAAAGAGGAATTGGATTATTTCAAGACATGGGGAAGATTTTATGATTGGTTAGAGAAAGCAAGCTAAAAAAGAAAGTAGGAAGAAGATAAAGTACCCAGACAATGCACTATTAATTGGAAAAGGAAGGGGGGGGGAAGAAGGGGAAAACAGAAAATAAAACATTAAATATATAAGTATATATTCAAGAGTAGTGAAGGTAAGGGAATAAGAAATGATACTAAATTATATTTGGGTTGCTGGAAATACCCTCCCAAGGAAACATAAACTGAGTTTTGAAATATACACCAACAATAGAAAAAGAAAGGGAGAGTGGGGGGGGGGTGTCAGATCCCTAAAAGTGATACGGCCATTCAATTGGGAGGAGAGGGGCCTTGGAGTCAATTTATTGGCAGTGCCTGTGACACTGAGCTCCGCTCCATTGTGCCCGCTATCAGTCAACTGAGCTGAGCTCCTGCCGGCAGGAAACACTGAAGCCTTCACTGCCGAGCAGCTGATTGGCGGTTGGATCAGCCTCCCAGAATACCACCAATCAGCTATTCTAGGTGGCAGGGATCACCACCACCACTGATCACCGTTCACCATTGATGATTGCTGCTATTTGCTGCCATCGCCTATGGCAGCAGCAATTGGCAGCATCAGCGATCCCTGCTGCCTAGAACAGTTGATCGGCGGTATTCCGGGAGGCTGATCCAACCGCCCATCAACTGCTTGGCAGCAAAGGCTCCAGCATTCCCCGGCGCAGGAAATGGCGGCAGCTGTGACAGGCAGCGAAAGTTACAGGGTGTTCGCACCAACCCCTCCCCCCACCACAATATTCACTCTATAAGACGCACAGACATTTCCATCCACTTTTTTGGGGGGACAGTCTTAGAGTGAAAAAAATACAGTATTTATCTTCTTTTGTTTATACCACTTCTATTCTTCTCTTTCCCCTTTTTAACACTCTTTACTTTCTTCTTTAATTTCTTTAATTTAATTTGTATTAGATTTTACTATTATGATAAAATAATTTAATAAAAAGTACTTAAAATTAAAATATACATATTCATTCATTTTGTATTTTAATTTAACCCTTTTAAGATTACTCAATCCCTCTATCATGATGTTACCCATAAGCATCTTTTACATTCCATTCTCTGTGTTATTTATAAAAAGGTAAACGAGTACTTGCTCAAGGATAGATTCTATAAAGATCTGATTTGATTATTTTTTACATAATGCAGTAAGAGCACCAATGTGTGCATTTGTTTAATCAGTTGCAAATCCCCTGAATTGCAGTATCATGTAACGCACATGTGTCCATCATGGCAACTGTTTTGCCCCAAGGGACAGAAACACCTTTCAAAGAGAAAAACTCTGAAGATCAGGATAGAGAACACTGAGATGCTTGCCGCTACCCAGTTTCTTTATTTGTTTATCAAATTTTTGAAACTGCTCATCCCTCTCACAGAGAGAGTCTGGGCAGTATACAAGTAAAAAATATTAAAACATAAAAATAATATATTAAATTTCCTATTTAAAAAGGCAAAGATGGATTAAAAAGTAACATTAAAGTTTATTGAAAGGCAAGGGAAAGGCTTTCAAGGTGCTAAATAGCCCCACGGTTACTTGCTCTTCTGTGAGCCCGAAGCAAGGCCACAGACCCATGGTTTTATGTCTTTCTGAAAGACAAAGAGAATGGGGACTGACTCACCTATAAGGGAAGAATGTTCCAAAGATTGATGGCAATGGCAAAGAAGGTTCTCTTCCTATATACTGCCAATCAGAATTCTTTAGCTGATGTGATCTGCAACATATCTTCCCTACTTGAGTGTGGGGTAGACTGACATGAGATGAATATGGTTCAATAAGTAATCTTGTCTCTGCCACGTAGGGCTTTAAAGGTCATAACCAACATTTTGAATTGGATCCAGAAGCAAACTGGCATCCATGCAAACTCACTCAATAATGGTGTTAGATGCCACACACAATGAAGATTGCCCACACAGCCGAATTCTGTACTAACTAAAGCTTCAGGCGTAGCCCATGTAGAGCACATTGCAATAATCCAAATGGGAGATGACATGGGCATGAGTAACCAAGTGAAAAGCCTCCCTACCCAGGAAATGGCATAACTGGCACACCACAGAAAGTTGAGCAAAGGTCCTTCTAGCTATCGCTACTTTAGAATTTCAGACTATATTGTATTGTATTTGCTTTACATTAATATCTGCATTCCTGAAGACATAATTGACTTGCCTCGTCTTTCCCTCTCCTTTCATTATGAACTCCAACATGACGTGGTTGCTTTCCCTCAGAGTGCTTGATACCTTCAGTCCATCAACCAATTCATTTTTGCTGATCAGAATTAGGTCCATGAGAGTTGCCTTTCTGCTCCCTTCCTGCTTCTTCCACTTTCTGAAAAACAAAGCTCAGCAAGCAAAATCATAAACCTATGAAATCTCTTACTATTAGCTGAATTAAATTGATGTTCCCACTTACCACCATAGCCTACCATGAGTTTTAGAAAGATACTGCTCACTTCTTCCTACTTTAGGAGGAAGAAAGCCTACTCTCCATCATCTCATCTTCTCCAGAAAATAGCAAGTTTTCATTTGCTACAGGTCCAGTACAATGGTGGGTTGCAGGTGGTATACCCCGGTACGGGCAAACCGGTGCCTGCTGGGAGCACCGGCTACCGTTCCGGTACGGTCCTCCGGTGGGCCCACCCACCAGCCCGAGTCCTTACCTGTATTTGAGCTTTTCAGCGCTTCTGTGCACACGCATAGAACGTTCGGCGTCTGTGTGACGCTCCGCCAAGCAGCTGGAGCATCACATGAGGTAAGGACGCATGCGGGCACTGCGCACGTATGCTGCGCGTGTGCATGTGGGAGATGCTGGGCCCCGTTGTACCGTACCGGTTGCAATGGGATCCGGAACCCATCACTGATCCAGTAGCTTAGTCTTCTACTAAGAAAATAAGTCTAATGCATACTTGGCAACTCACAATTAAATTTCCTTCTCCCTTCCCACATTAAACTCTCCCACAAAACTTCTGTTTGTTCTCCTGGTCAACTGATGTGGTAACAGATTCCTAGCTATCATCCTTGCTTTTTAATGAGTTTGAGCTGGCTTTGCCAACAACATTCTCAGATGAATTACTCAGGAAAGTAATGAACCTAATTATTTTTATGACTGAAAAGACATTTTAATTTAGAATTCAACATTTATAGCTCATCTTGTCTGTTTGTCTGTCAGTCAGTCAGACAGACACAGCTATTTGGACTGCTTTGGTGTATCACTGATGGCTCTTCCAATATCAGATAATCTCCCAATAAGTCCTGTATATGGTGACATAAAGATGGCAAGAGTACATAACATGGTGCCAGCAGCACTATGTTCCAACATTCCAATCTCCTTAATGTTTAAGCTTCATGACCATTTGACTTTTTTCAAAAAAGTTTAAAAAATTAAACATGCAACTGCCATTCTGCAAAACAAAGCACTAGCTTATTTATTTATAAGGATGACTCTGAGATCAGAGATAAAAACCACTAGGGGAGAATTACTGTATTTTTTGGAGAATAAGACACACCTTCCCCCACACCGTAAAAGAGCGTGGAAATGTTGGTGCATTTTATACATCGAATACAGCCATTTTTGGCCTCCCAAAGAAACGCATCCAATTTTTGTGAAAAACGGGCCATTTTCTCCAAAAATAGAAGTGTTTTTGCCTTCCCTCAGCCCCCAGCAGCACTCTGCAGGCTTCAGCAGGGCTGGGGTAAGGCAAAAACGTCTCCGTTATGTGGGCGTTTTTGCCTTACTCCAGCCATGCTAAAGCCTGCAGAGTGCTGCTGGGGGCTGAGGGAAGGCAAAAACTTTTTTTTTCTTATTTACTTCTTCTAAATCTTGGTGCGTTTTATACACCAGTGTGTCTTATAGTCCGAAAAATATGATAGTTCACTTTCTGGTAAAAGGGCGTTGGTACTTACCTGATACGCTTCTTCTCATAGTGGGGGGAGGAGTATCCAGAATGGGTTGACCTTATCCTCTCGTGATTGGATTGAGTCAGATAAGCTCTTTGGGCAACGCCCCCTGGCACCAGAAATCCCCAGTTTTTCTGACTCAAACGATCGTGAAAGGTTGCTCATTCTGGATCTCCAGCAATTTACTAGGATTTAAGGAAATTCATTTTGACCCGTAGAGCCTTGCCTCCCTGCTCCGTGCACAGCCTCCTCCTGCAGGATTGGGACTACCACTAGCCCCCTGGGGCGGCACGCTGCCCTGGCCACTGAGCGAATCTGAAGACACTCAGTGAGGACCTTGGCCGGGCAGCAGGAGGACGGGCACAAGCCTCTAGCAGGCAGCCCTAACCGCTGAGGCTCATAAGGCTTACTTTTTGACTGGTCAATCCCACAGTTTGTCATGGCAACCAATTTTTATAGTATGCCTACCATGTCCTTTCAAAATTCTAAGAGCAAAATTTTTAGCTCTCTCTGAAATATGGTATGCTCTGAGATAGTTCCTCCAAGATAGCACTTTCAACATACACATTTCCTTATGGTGGCGTATATCATGTTGGCTTCTGTTTATTAATGAATTGCCATATTTTTCAGAGTATAAGACGCAACGGAGTATAAGACACACCTTAGTTTTTGGGGAGGAAAATAGGGGGGAAAATCTGCCTACCAGGTATTCATCTGGCTAGCATCCTTAGTCTGGTCAGCATCAGTACATAAGTTTGCTGTTTTTGAGCATGCATGCTTTTTATCCCCTGGACTATGTATTCCAAGTGAGGCCACATTGATTAACAATCACTTACAATCATTACAAACAATCATTATTGAGGGCAAGTAAGAAGTCTATTTGGACCAAAAAGAAGTATACTTTCCTATCTAAACTCTATATGAGATCATCAACCAGCATGATCAATGTTATTTCTATTCTAGAAACTTGGAGCAGTAATACTACCAAATTATCTGTTCCACAGAAAAGTTGAAAAGCATACTTAAATGAGAAAAATCAAAGAAGATAGCCATAACTTGCAAAAGAATCTATTGCATTAGAGAAAAGTAGATTCTCCATTCCTTGAGAAATTGTTTTTGAAGCACAGACTCAATTTTGTTTACTCTTCCAAACTTCAATTAGATATACTGGTATCCAAAGGGGTGAGTATGCTGCAATAAAAACATTCAAAGCTTGAGAGGAAGAGCCAACATCGCAATGATATGGTCATGCAGTCTCGATGCTCTGAGACCGCAGCCGCTGGGCCTCAACCGTCCCGAAGAGACCGTGAAGAAGAAGAATACGTCTTGCTGATCTCGGGGATATCGCAAAATCCCCCAAAGAAGCAAGAGAAGTTCTTCAAGCCGGCAACAAAAAATCCAGCCAAGGCTGATGAAGTCGGGGCGGCTCCAAAATGGAATATGGAAAGTGAAAGTGTTTCTAACTGGTGAGGAACTTTTACTGTTTTAAAAAAGAGACTGCCTATAAAAACTTAAAAATTAATTTTAATTGAAGAAGAGTCAAGCAGCGGAATTAAATTTGGAATTGTTTTGGACAGTGGTTATCTTACTTTTTAAATGCTATCTTCATGGATGGAATTTATGCAAGTCTTTTGAAATGGATGGATTAAGTTTTCTTCTTCTACCTTTTCTCTATGATTCTCTGTAATCTATAGACTAAAGTTTTTCTCTTACATTGCTGTGGGTATTTTTCTAATTCATTTAAAGATTGGACTTCAATCTTTGGAAAACTTGAAATACAAAAAAAGATACAAAAGGAAACTTTTTAACACTGTTACCACTGCTTGGAGGCTGGGAGGTTTTTGTTCCTTCACAGATTGTTTTGACTTGGCACCACAAGGTTTTACTGCTTGGCCACAGAGAGTGATAAGAAGGGAAGCAACATTCTTTGTGAATCTATGCTTTAATCTTATTAACCTTCCAAGCTAGAGCAGCTGTGTTTGTTAGAATAGTACAACTACAAAAGAAAATAGAAGTCTCAAATTTGCAAAAGATACTTTCAGAAATACAGAAATTATCAAATATATATGAAAGAATAGGGGAAAAACTGGAATACTTAAGAGCACATAACAATAAAATATGATGAAAAAATTGAGGATGTTTATCAAATGCAAGATGGGGTGACTGAAACTCAAAAAACCGAAGTGGAAAATGAATACAAAGAGATTAAACCTGCTAATATTGATGTTCCTGAAAATGAAAAAACGAAATACTGAAAGAGGAAGTAAATGGAGAGGAAATCTATTCCAGAGGGCAGGATATAGAAGAAGAAAAAATTACAGAATCTATGGACTTAAAGAAAGAAATTTTATTAGCAAAAATATTGATAACACCGCTGACAATCAAAGACAAGCTGAATAAGGAAACAGAAAGAGTGCATCAAGATTATATGAGAGATCTTACAAGCAAAGAGTTGCTAAGAAAAGTCCATACAAAGCTGATCAAGAAGATAATTAGAAGATTGGCACCACAAATGGCAGAAGATATGAGATTGTTTTATTATTGGAAAGATACAGGTTGAAAGATGGAAGAATATAATTTAAAAATTAGTTAAACAGTGAAATTTATTGATAATAAATATAGAAATAACTGATAATGTTACTAATGTATACAATGGGTAGTGTTTTGATGAGTATAATTGGATATGAATATTGAATGGTACCCATGTAAGGAACATTAGCAATTCCTTTGGATTATACATTATTATTATTATTATTAATAATAATAATAATAATAATAATAATAATAATAATAATAATAATAATAGAACTAAGTTAGATACAATTAAAGTTTTGATTATTAGGGGTAAAATGTTATGATACAGGATATGGTCAAATAAAGGAGGGATAAGAATAACAATGCATATATAAATATGGGTATAACATAAGGAAACTGGATGTAAACTTTAAACAGTGATTTGGAAAGGAGGATTAGAAAACTTTGTTGTTAAATATTATGGATGTTTAGCTAGAATAGGACATAAGGATTTAGTGTTAGTGGAGGATTTTAGAAATAGTAATTGAAAGGCCAGTGTGTGGTTATGTATTAAACTTTGGTATATTTTATGATGGACGTTTAAACAATTATAGTCAAATGAAAATGGAGATATAATGATGGTGACTTGTATAAATATTTGAGTTAAAATACTTAAGATAATATGATAATATAATTTGTTGACTGTGGAAGAGATGCATGAAAGGTTTTTTTTGTAACCAACTGATACACTTTCTATAGCATGTAAAGAAGGATGATGTATTTGTTTTAAATTAAAATTTTAAAAAAATTATTAAAAAAACATTCAAAGCTTTTTTTTTCAGCTTTAATGAGGGGCTAACAAGTGAAGCATGCATTTTCCCTGCTTTTCTCATTGCTGCTCCCTCTGACGATCAGCTGTGCTTTAGAAGCTTTTTTTCAGCCCTAATGAGATGCTAATGTGGGAGGGAGCAGCAATGAGAAAACAGGCAAAGCAGGAATATCGCTTCACTTGTTAGCGCCTCATTAGGGCTGAAAAAAGCTTTGAAAAAGCTACATTTTGAGTATGACACACCCAAATTTTCAGCCTCTTTTAGGAGAGGCTTTATACTTCGAAAAATACGGTAATGTATTTTTTGTATACATCTGTGATATGGCTATTTTATAAAGGCATCCAGCTAAATATCTGTTATTTGTTGAAAATTCAGAATGATCAACTGAAATTTAGTTAAATTTAAGGGACAGAAACCTGATTTATGCATCTGGTTAACAGCAATATATAATCCAACCTGATAAGATAGAGATTCCAATTTTGATTTACATTTTATTTCTTTACTATTGAATGTTTAAATTAGGTATTTTACATTGAATGATTGTGATGTTTTTTGTACAGTACCAGAGTCACATGATCTGATGTAGGCAGACATATAAATGGATTGCTTAGTAAATAAATAAATCTGTCTAAATCAAGCAACTAAAATGTGTAACTACCAATTTAGCAGATGACATAATATTACACATAATTGTGAACATGAACTACACTGCTTTGAAATGCTATTACAAATTAATTCATTTATTATAATATCATTTAATAGAATGGATTTTGCTTCAGCAATATTTAGATTCTATGTTATAGACTACATACTTCTCCATTCATAAGATGTAGGAAGTATGTAATTTCTTGGCTGGCAAATAAAGTTTTGCCAGAAATCTTTTCCTGCCATCCAAAAAAAGTCGAATGTAAGCTTTTAATCACTAAATAAATATTTCTAAGAAAACAGCTTTGCAATTCTGATAAATTTTAGGAATAAAAACCAAGTAAAATATGTGATTTATATAACACTGTATGTGAAAAATTATTAAATACCTCCAAAATCTTTTAAAATAAGAATAGTCTATTCCACTTTATATGGTACAAACGTATGAAATTAATGTGAATCAAAATTCAGTTAGTGAGAGATTAGTACATGTATTACTAAGGCTCATTTGAGGTCACATTACCAGTTGCTATTGGGATTTTAGGTGCTAATCATTAGTGCAACATGGAAAAAGCAAGACATAGCTCAAGAAAAAAGAGGCAAATTTTAAGAAGAAATTTGTTAAAGAAATGGAGAATATAGGACATAAAGAGTATGCTTTGGATAAGGGTTTATCTTTTTACTATGTACTTAGTGAAAAAAAATATAAAACTTTATGTTTAAACATTTATTTGTCTATTTCTATAGAACTAATTCCTCCATTTTCCATAGAAATATGACTTTGGAATAGTGCAATTCAAATAATGCCATCATTTTGTGAATTCATTAACCATAATAATTGAGACCACCTATATAAACAAACAGAAAAAGTGAAAAATATTGAAAATTAATGCTAACACTTCCTTTTATAAAAAGTGTTTTTATATTTCAAAATTTAAAGTGTTGAAGTTGGGCATTTATTTCAAACAGCACTATGCTAACATGTCTTTTTAATAATTTTAAAGCTGTTCCAGCTTTAAAAAAAGATAAACTACAGTGAAAAATATCCCTTACAGAGACAATTTACTTCAGTTACTAAATTACTTCCAACAATATCACAAACTATCTAGGCATAATAGCATCTTCCACCCAATCCACTCACTTATAAGATAAGAATCTAAAAATGTGAAAAATTAAAACTCAAGAAAGATATGCTGACCATAAGAAAATACATATCCAATTTTGAAACAAGAACAGAACTCCTTGGAATACTCAGCAATATAAAACTAAAACCTATTATCTAAAGTATTTACTCAAGCTCTCCAGTATACGAAATGAACTGCATAGGTTTCATATGTTAAGATCTCTCATAGGTATAAACAGCAAGACTTTTTGGTAAAATTCAAG